>NC_069719.1:25819213-26502963 GCF_027358585.1 Pangasianodon hypophthalmus | reverse complement strand
GAATCTGGATCGTCCTTTCTCAGCTCTAAACTAGACGAGTGGGGTTGGTTGGTGATGTGCAACCTGCGGCTCGGAATGCGCTCTTTTACACGGCACTGGTCATGAGGGAATTCATTATTCTACAGTGCAGTGATTTTATTTTCAATTTTATTTAGCATTAAAGGACAGCAAAAATAAGTGTGGGAGGAATTCCTTTGGGAGTGGGATTAAAAAACTGACAGTCTCACACACTTCTGAAACAAAGTGATATGAAAGTTCCATTAAGGGAAAGAAAATAAAAGAAGAGACTTTTCCCACTGTAGTCTTACATAATCTGTAGAAATGGCTTCTTTTACTCTGAAACTCTGAAATTTCCAGACTAACAAAATATGTACCTGCTTTATTTACTGTCTGCCTTGCTACTATTTTTTTTCACCAAGCTGAGATAGCACCTTTCCCGGTCTAAGATAAGTATAAGATGATGATCAGTGATTGTACTGGAACTAAAGGAAAGTTCTCAACTGAGACGTGATACAGGTCAAAGAGGAACCGATCAATATGTGAATTTTGAACAAGCAGTAATCCAAATGTGAGGTCATGCAAGCATGCACCAAGGTTTCAGTATCTTGTAGACTAAGTATTAGAGTTTGGAGTTGAAGAACTGATGAAACGTGGTTTCACTTTGACCTAATATGAGGTTTGGAAGAGAGGATAAAAATGTTTTTTAAAAAAAGGAGAAAAAATATATACCACTATTGCGAATACTAGAAGAGGGCTTAACAGGGGATTTTCAAAAAAAGTAGCAGGGTTTTGGGACAACAAAGAAAATTGTTATTTTTTTTCCCTCCAGGATTTAAAGACAAACTGAAATCATTAAACGTATCATTTTCATGCACATCCTTGTTCAAAATATCCATTATTTGTCAGTATCAATCTCATCAGACAGAATTCTTGTTTTTATCTGTAATATTTCCATTTCCAAATACATTTAGCTGCTGATTATTGACTATGTAACCACATGCGTATGGAGAAAAAAAAATATCTTATGATCTTCATATCACAGTGTCTTTAATTCAAAGAAGTTGTAGTTCATGGATAAATCCTGCAAACAGTGGAAGATTATCAAAGGAATAATAAGAAGCACAAGATTGGATCAGAAGAACCGAATAAAAGAGGAAGAAACCCAAAAACTGAACCTTGAGGGACTCCTTGCATGACAATAAAGGATTTGTGAAAAGTATTGGAGTTGGGGCTTAAGTTTCAAGTTGCAGGTCTGATGAAAACTGCTTTCAGTTCATGACCTAATAAATATATAAATCTGGAAGAAAGGATAAAAAATATTATGTAAAGTGAAAAAAATAATGTAAAATGTACATGTTGAAAAAAACTAAACAAGGTTGAGAATCCCAGAAGCATGGTTTTAGGACCAACAAGGGGAAATTGATTCTTTTTTTCTTCCTGGTCAATATTGTATACGATTCATCAATCTGATAACCACAGAATTCTTCTTTTTCTCTGTGATTTTCCATTTTCAGTGACCTTTGGCTGCCTCTAAATGTCTGCTCATTATCGACTAGGATTCCATGCACACACAAAATTAAAAAAAAAAACAAACAAAAAAAATAAAGATTATAAATAATGTCATGTTTTATATTCATACTCTTTCACACAGTGAAAATGGTCTGTTTCACAAGAAATGCAATACGTTATGTAAGAAAACTGTACCGTGATATCATTGACATTGTAATTATCTTAAAGAAGTTGGAATTAATATATCATGTACACTATACATGCAGTTGTAAAAGATATGATTGTGCTCTTATCATTGGAGCACAAGCTAAGACTGTGTTATGAAATTGTCTGGCCGAGTGAAAGAAGATATGATGAAAATGAATGGACCGAGAACTGAACCTTGAGGGACTCCTTGTGTGACAGATGCAGTAGAGGATTTATGTTTATCGATAAACACAAATTGGAGTCTGGCAGAGAGATAGGATTTTAAAAGCGGTGCCAGAAATTCTAATGGAACAGAGACGAGAGAGAAGAATGTCATGATTCGGCATATCAAGGTCTAGCTGAATACGGATATCGATTGCGCCGGAGTCAGCAGAGAGACGGAGAGCATTAGCGACTCTTACAAGAGCTGTTTCGACGCTATGGAGTGGAGGGAAACCAGACTGGAAAGGCTTAAAGACTATGATCACATTAGGTTGAGAATCTGCGGTAGCTGACTAGTTTAAACATTGATAAATCATGGATTAGGTTAGATTAATCCGAAGCCATAGAAGGCGAGAGGTTGTTCCAGAAATATTATAAGCTGTATTTAGAGTTCAGTTATGTGCACATAGTGAGGATTTAATACCATTGTCAGTATTCAGACCTTATTAAACATAGTTATGTGCAGTTCTGTCCTTGAACTTCAGCTTATTTTTGGGGGGTCAAGTGACTTCTAATAGTGTAAGTGCAATATGTCACACAATATATCACACTGAAACTGATTTGAGTTTTGGGCTGAAAACTATGGAATGTCATTTGAAGTCAATATTAACTACATAAATATATGAATATATGATACATAAATATATTCATTAATTAATAGTATTATCCCAAAAAGTTTTTTTTTTTCCATTAAGAACATTTTAGGAGACAGCATCTAATATCTCGAGGACTTTTTTTACTGATAAAATGATAAATCAGTTATTAGCAGATTACACAAATGTACGTAGGTGTAGCAGATGAGTGCTTGGTCAGCAACCATGGTGGCATTTCTTTACAGGAGAGTGCATCAAATTATGCCATTATTTTATTAAAAATGTGATAAAATAGATTATATCCTGGGTACACATTAAAATTTCATGATCTTGATTTAATATCTTGCTGCTTCATTAATTTGTATGTAGAAATAACACTTGGCTGGTGCACGGTATAAAATGTTGGATCAAGTGCTATTTTTAAATATTACATATACTTAATTTAAATCAGATTTGCAGTGATTAATATGATAATTACAACTCCCCACATGTATATATTGGCTTTTGTACTTTTTGTTAAGTCACCAACTGTTGTTACCATCTTCTATCTCACTGTTTTATTCCTCCAGTTTCATTATTGACTGTGTATTACAGTACTGATTTGGAAACATACCAGGATTTTCCCCAAAAACTTCCCAGGAAGCTTCTAGACCACCCCTTCCTTACCATGCTTTCTGTACTAATCAGTTTCTACCATATTATACTTCCCTCACTCCACTGGTTTAGTTTACGGCCTGGTTTTCTTTCTTTCTTTTCTCTCAGTCTTTTGTTTTTTTCTCCTTGTAAGTTTGGAGTCAGTGTATTCTTAATTAAAGTTTGTCTAATAAGCTCTTTTATCATCAGGTATTAAAGTACATGATGTCCCTAAAATGCATTTTTACAGCCTTAGGATCAAAATGAACAAAATCTTATTTCCAAAGCCTCGCCTCCTTACATACACTATCAGTCAAAAATTTATATTTTATATAACACTACGTTTAATATATTTAAAATTTTAATAAAGGCTTATGGTTGAAAATGAATAGTGAATTTAATATCCATGTATAAATTTATTTCTGACCCACAATTTATTTTTAAGAAGTAACTTTTGACTTAAGTAGTTTTTAATTAAACTTAAATAGCTTCCCCAAAGTTAAGAAAAGCTTGGATGAAGTTCCATCATGAAGCCGGTTGAGAAGATACAGAGCTTTATCTTAATCAGGGATACTGTTAAGAATTTAATATACAAAATTTAAAAAAAAAGTATTTTATAAAAAGTACTTGTATATAAATACATACAAGACATTGTGGACAAAAGTCCTTCATCCATAATCACTGTATAATTCCTTATGTGTTATTTCTAGAGATGGCACTGATCCAATACCCAGTATCAGTATTGGGTGGAAAAAATGGTGGATCAGATATCAGAGTAAACATATTGCATATCAGATCTGACATATCGAATGGCAAAGATTGGAATTCTATTTGAATTTTTTTTAGGATTGCTTTTATTTTATCTATCCTTTATATGTTATTATATTTAAAATGTAAGTGATTTTTGTGTGAAAGAGTTAAACAGTGAAGTGATTCAGTTAAAAAAAAAAAAAAAAACACATATTACAGTTTAGTAGTTTTTAAAGTAAACAATATTAAATGGGTGTCGGTTTCGGCTAATACTCAAGGGCTCAGTATCGCTATCGGAAAGAAAAAGAATTAGTATCTCTAGTTATCTCATTTCTAGTTATGTCATAGTGTTAAGGTCTTCACTGTTTTTCTATTCAACAATAGCAAAAAAAATAGAAAATAGATATGATTAGGTGTGATGTCATGTGACTTTGGTCACTACTTAAGCCTAATGTTGATTTGCTCTTGTTAGCACGTTTCCTGTGTTCACTGTACAGAAGACAAAGAATAGAGAAAAGCCAAGAAAAATGACACAATACATAAACCAGCAAGTGTAGACGTGAAACAGATCCGAGTGGAACAGCAGGTCCGTTGGAAAGCAGACTGGCATGTTGAACAACTGTTCTGTGAAGGTAGAGAGCTGCGATCCCCCCCGTCAGCGTGCAGGCAGTTTGGCGTCGGCCACCTGTCACGTTCGGGCCGCGCTGAAATCTCAGAGTCAGCGATCTGAAGCCGAGCGGCATATCACTCAGCGACTTCACTCCATCCGACATGACGGCTCTGACACACACCAGAACGGAACACTCAAACACTCATGGTGCAAAGTTTTAGCTTTAAAACACTAAGCTTTATATTAGCATCAGGCTGCTATAGCAGTAAACAAATTCATCACTCTGAGTGACGCGCGTATTTCACTGTGTTGAATGGAACGCTGTCACTCCTGGATTTATTTTTTATTGATTCGTTGTTCATGAGGTAGCATAGCAGCTACGAGGGTTTGGTTAAGGTCTGGAGATTTGATTTGTGATAGTTTAATTCATCAATTGACACATGTTAATAACTAGGCAACAACAAGGCAACAGCTTAACTGGGGAAGACAAGGGGACAAGATCAGGACGGGTTATTTGTCCTCTGATTGCGAATCAATATTAACGCAAATTGCATGCTCTTCGATGAGCCAACTCATAAACTCCGCAGTGCTCTACATGGAGGATGAGTACATTTTGTTCTTTATTTTTGGTCTTCTTTTCTCTCCGCCTCAATCTTGCTTTTCTCTAAATTTCAAATCTAGCACACAGAGTGTTTCCTTTAAATTATTATTAGTATTGCTTTTTACTGGTCAAAATTTAGATCCGATGAGAAAATCATTAAACACATTCAAATCAAATCCATCTATAGAATTACACAGGAAACATCTAGAATCCAGAGACTGTTGGTGGCCCGGCCAGTATGTCACAGACGTCTCGCTCTGTTTGTGTGCCAAAAGACATCCGAGGTGTTGAGCAGTAGCCAAAACAATATCTCAGGGAGCTCACGCCCATACTGTTCTCCCCTCCTGACGCATATGTGGTGTAACCCATGCTGTTCTTGCTTCTGTGCACCAGCCTGAGCTCCCAGTCTGCACAATGTTCAGGGGTCAGGGATCAAGCTATAGCCTGGGAGATCG
The DNA here is from genome assembly GCF_027358585.1 of Pangasianodon hypophthalmus. Taxonomy (NCBI): domain Eukaryota; kingdom Metazoa; phylum Chordata; class Actinopteri; order Siluriformes; family Pangasiidae; genus Pangasianodon; species Pangasianodon hypophthalmus. The sequence continues at coordinate 26,497,404 of NC_069719.1, read as the reverse complement.
TGAGAAAGAAACACTGAGGCAAATGCGCTGCAGTGAAATAAAACTATATAAGTATACACGGAGGGGACTTTTTCAAAGCTTGTCCTGTGAATTTTTTATTTATTTGTATTACATAATTGAAACTTTGGACAATCTTAACTCCCAGGATCCAGACTTAAGTTTCTCACTTTTTTAATTACTATTAGTTTCACTGTAGATTAGAGATGAATAACTGAATAATATGCTTAATAGTTGTGGTTTTATTGTGATAAACACATCATGGAAATATTATTTATTCATAACAATACTAAAACACCCTTTTTTTGTCATGTCAGGAACTTAACTCAGAGAAATATATTAATTTTTTCTAATTTCTTTTTTATTTCTGATTATTCATTTTATTTCTATTTCCATTGTATTACTATTTCAATTATTACTTTTCCAGTCTGTTTTTATATATATTTTTTTGACATCATACAAATTACAAATATCCATCTTTTCTTTTCACGACCGAAATAACATCAGTGGAGTTGCTGATTTCAAAAATTTCTAATTATGTTAGCTGAAAATTGTTATTAGACGATTATTAGTGATATTCATAATTTTCCCACATATACAATTTTATAGTATGAGGGACCTCCAAGTGTGTCGACTGCTATCTAAGTATTTTGTATTTTTGGCTTCTTCAAATTGTTTTGGTTATTTTCAGGGTAATGGCAGGGGGGCAGTGAGAGGGGGCGGAGCAATAGCAGAACCGCAGCAACCAAACTCAAACTAATGAGAACCGAAGAACCTGACTGAACTGGTAAAGTTTCTCGTTCCCTGATAATTGCAACTTCATGCAACTTTCTTTTCAAGACTTTCAACTGGTTGTCACGTCAGTTCGGTGTAATAACAGTGGATTTGTTCTTCTTTAGAAAGTGGTACCTAACAGTCGGCTATAAATAACACAATAGAGCCTGTCAAAGAGGGATATTATTTTTACCACATACACACACACACACAGACATTTTCATCAATAGTATTACTGTTGACCAACGTTTCAGATAAATGACTAATACTTGCTCCTACACTGCCGGTCTGCAAGTAAAATGTCTTTCAGCTGTGTTTTGCATAAAAACAATTCAGTGGGATTGAGCTTTGTGTTTCCACAATCTCCTGTTACTGTGGATACAGAGTGAAATCTACCTGCAATAAGAGCGCACACACACATACACAACCCGAGTCCTTGTCAATCATAATCAAGTGTAGATGTCTTTAATTAAATAAGTTTAAAAAAACATGACTGGCGTGACGTGTGATGAAAAATAATCAACAGTGTACTGGTTTGATGCGAACAATGCGAAGCGGAGTTACTGTTACCACCCTGAAGTTGATTCTTTTCCTATAACAGCACGTCATGAAGTGTTTTACTCCTCTTATACCACAGCAATTTTTCACTAATCATAATGTTTTACTTCCTACAGAATGATATGTGCTTTTTATCCATCGAAAGTTGCATTTAATGTTGCACTTACGTCACAGCAGCTATAAAGAGTCATTCCTTCGCACACAAGATTGTCATGTATGCAGCTTGTCATGTTACTGAGAAACCGGAACGTTCTCCTATGACTGTTACAAAGGAGACTTAAATAAACAGGTCCTTGCGGAAAACTTCACCATATGAATGATAGATTAATCCGTTTATGTGGATCGTCTGCCATGCAAGCTCCATAGTTATGAGCGAGCTGTTACTACATAAACGTTAAGGCATTATATAAACCTACTAGCAGGGTTTTAGAAAATCACTGTCACATATGTGTTAATATACACCTCATGCTCTCTGCATATTAACTGCACCTTCTTAAAATACCCACAGTAGGTGTGTGTGTGTGTGTGTGTGTGTGTGTGTGTGTGTAAAATGTGTGTGCCATTGAATTGAATCCCTGCTGGGCAGGTGGGCATCCGCCTCAGACATTGTTTGTTCTTATGAATAATGGATCTGTGGGAATTGACAGATTAAGTATCAGCGTGTATTCATTATTTAACAGGCAAATGAAAAGAGCTTTGATAACCTCCAAACAGACAGCCATTTTTTTTCCTGGCTCGCTGCGACGTCTGCGCCTGTGAGTCAGAGGGAGAAAAGGAGCACGCTTTGCTCGCACTCCCACATGGAAACACACTCAGCTCTGAATGTCTCGTCTGTTCTGTGACCCCGATATGCAACACAGTCCAGTTCGGTGTCTGCTAGTTATTTATTTCTTCACTTATTCTCAAGCTATAAATGCTTTCTGTATGCTCATTGCATTAGGTGATTACATTCACCGGAGTTTGGCTTGATCAGGGCATATTGAGTTTCTCTACAGAGACCTTTTTGTGGTCAGAAATATTTACCTTTTTTTTTCTCAGTCGGGAGATTCTATCCTTGTATTTAGATTATATTGTTGTCTTCCAGAGTGTGAGAGCATACATCTACACATTCCAGACACCCCTTAGGTTTGGCCCTGAGGACGTTTTGACATTTGATCACTGGTTACACACAGCATGAAATATGATGTTTGTTCAGAAGATTACAGGAAACGAGTGCCTTTAAGATTGTGTTGGCTCTGGAGACGAGCGTGCGTGGTGCGTTTCTGTTAGACGAGCTCGCTCTGTATGTTGACATTGGCACCAAACGACCATGGCCCTAGTACTGATAATGGTAATAATCATTAATCCTTTATGTCAGGGGTCACCATGTGGTGAACTATGGTTCGAATGCTGACCAAGTAAAGTACCAAGCATATTTGAATCAAAATAGCAGTGGAGCAAAATAGACCAAAGTATGAAAAAAATGGCTTTTTTGTTTGTAGCAGATCCTCAATCACACACATTTAGGAAGGAAGCTCAGTAGCTCAAAGATTTATTTATTTTTTTAATTTTTTTAGATTTTTCTTAAGTATGTACAAAATTATAGTACCTTTTCTCACTTACATTATAGTATCTATAAACAGTTCATCCCTCACCAGCCTCTATTTTAGTCTTTCTTGAAGTTATCAAGACAAAAACACATCTTTCATGTCACCGAGAACCCATAATCTCTTCTGTCCTGAAGACTTTCCCATGTACTAATACAAAGTGCTGACACTGAGGACTCCTTCCAAAAATGTTATATGACCATGAGGTCTTTGTTCAGAGGAGGTTTTACATGTACATAATTATTTATTTAATACTTATTACAAATTTCCTTTTCAGCCTCTTCTGCATATGGGTATACAAACAGAATAAAGGAAGTAGTAAGAAGATAGTAGAGGGTTGTAGAGGGTTGTAGGAACTGATGTTTAAGTAAAGAATATGGAAAAAGAAAGGGGAGAAAACAGACAGGCACACACACACACATACACATTTACATATGTTGTGTGATCAGTGATCTGTGAATAACCTTTTGTTGGAGAATTTGTATGTGTGTAATTTTTAGTCATGTTGGACAAAATTCTGAGAAATTATACTTAAGTGAAAGTATAGAAAATGTGTCAAAATTGTATTCAAATGTAAAAAAAAAATTAAAGTGTCCAGCCAAAAAATGTTAAAAGGTTGCTACTTTTAAAAGTATTAAAAAGTAAAACATAAATATTTTGTAACTGATGAAATTAAATCAGGTTTCATGTGAAAAGTGTGGCGCCCCTAAGGAGACATGGTGATGGAAAAAAAAATGAGATATGAGGAAAATATATATTTCAATGCTTTTGTGTTCGTTTGCAAAACTATAGTGTGTTGCAATTTTTTTGCCTTCTCTTGCAAACGCAAATATTTTTGCGAGAGAACGCAAAAAATGGTGAGATAATGCAAAGTTTCTCGGGGGAATGCAAAAGTTTTGCAAGCGAATGCAAAAGCATTGAAATATAAAATTTTTTCCCATCCCATATTTTTTTCTATCACCACGTCCAGCTCCATAGAAAAGCAACTTTCAAATATATAAAACTTAGAAAATGATTTTGTTTTTAAAGCAACAACACCATTTTGCTTGAAAACATCATTCAGTTTCTGTAAGTTTTCAACATTTATCATTAATTAGAATTTGACTTGCTACCTAGCCACTTTACGTCAGGTACTGGAATTGATGCTAGTGTAACCTGGTATTAGCAAAGAAAACAGGCTAACTTAAATATAAAGTATTAAATATAGCCAGTTAATGTTAGCAAAATAGCAAAACTTCTCACATGATTTTTTCAAAGTAGATAGAGTTCGAGGTGCCTTCGAGGGAGGCAAAGGAGACGCCTCATTTCTTACTGCAAGTCTTCGCTGACTCCAGCATTTTGAAAGAATTTAGTGAGGTTTGATTGATACTGTATATAGCATTCATTCATTCATTCATTGGCTGGATGAAAGAACAAGAGACCTCCAAGATTTGTACTGACTACTTTGAAGGTATAAATAAAACTGTAAGGAGTAAAATACGTTTTTTTCTTGGAAATTAAGAAAGAGTACAATTATTCATTTTCAATAACACTTAAATAAAGTATAAAATGGTAAAATAATATTTAAGTATAGTAACAACCTTTATTATCCATTGCTGTTCATGTTAAAGCTGGATTTGCAAATCTGGGTTGAAAAATCTAAATTGGTATTGATGTTGTTGGCTTATATTTAAAAAAAAGGTTCTTTAGGGGTTCTTTGTATAGGTTTGGGTTCCTAACAAGGTATAACATCAGGAACTCTCTTGTTTCAGGTTCCATATAAAACTCTTAAGGGTACTAGATGAAACCTTTTTTTTTTCTTTTCTAAGAGTGGTTATTTATTTAGTGGACAATTTTATCCCTTACAACTGAGGCAGAATCCATTTCGAGCACAGAGCTGAATGGTTCCCCAGAGTTCAAGAGAACATTTCGTATGACATTTAACAGTTTCTTAGCTTCCTCTCTAAAAGTCTATTGTTAAGGGTCTATATAAACTGTAACGGGTGCTGAATAGAACATTTTTTTTCTTAAAGTGTGTATTAATTAGGCAGATTATTTAATCCAAGTTTACAACTGAGTCAAAATCAATTTTAAGCACAGAGCCAAGTGTACACTTTGAGAAAGCAAAAAAAAAAAAAAAAAAAAAAAAGACTCCTCAAGGATTGTTTGGATGTTAATGGTTCTACAGGGCTTGTATGCTGAATGTTTAAAGATGACTAGACAGAGAAATATGTGTTTATTTTCTGTCTCAAGCAGACGTCTGATTTGTAATGTCTGCTGCGCTAGTCAAAAAATGGTAACATAATGTGCAAGTGCAAAACAAAATATTACCACTTCAAATGAACTAATCATTAATGGTTCCCCATTAAAAGGTTGTTGTCAGTGTGTCTAGATGAATTTTTTTTTTTTTTTTCTGTTTTAAGAGGTTATTTATTTAGTTTTGTTTATCCAGACATTTTATGTAGCTGAACCCTTCATAAATTTTAAAATGAATATCGCTGCATTTTGAGATTAAACCCAGGCCAGAGGTGGCTCTGTCATGTTGATTAATATGTCATTGAGTTCATTCTAAGCCATTAATGAGTCTTTATTGTCTGAATTTATCCCGTCCTGATTTACAAAATATGACCTTAAAAAAAGCAGACACTGCCCTATTAAAACATCTTTATTCATAACCATAATGCGTAATAGGCCCCTTAAAAGCCCTGATCTGAATCCTGTCCATTTTGTCACAGATCATTTATCATTAAATGAGTGGGCGAGAATCTGAAATATCCTTGCACTCATTGTGACATTACCGAACTGGATAATGAACAATTAAAGCTCCATTATTTCTGAGAGCACTAAATATGATTTAGCATTTGCTTTGCTGTGTGTTGATGAGATTCATCTCCCACAAATAAGAGCTTGATATGAAATAACATTCATAAGAACAGCTAATGCCACTCTTCTGTTTTTATATATCTACATTCACTAGAAAAAAAGTGTTCCTCAATGGTTCTTTGGATGTTAATGGCTCTAGCTTTCAACCTGGAACCTTTTCTAAAAAGCAAACTGTTGCAGGTTTCAACATAGAAACCATTAAGTTTCTGCTTCAAACCAACGAAGCCCTTAGATGTTCTAGAGTTACCATTTTTAAAAGTGTAAATGATTCCTCAAGATTTCTTTAGTTAGTTAAGTACATTTCTTAGCTTTCTATATGGAACCATCTCTAAAGGTAAAATTCATCTGTTTAATTGTGCTAAATGGAACCAGTTTGTCTAAGAGTATATACTATATTGTAGATGTTTTTTTATTCAGGCTTTTGACTGAGTCAGAATCTATTTCTAGCACAAGGTTGAGTGTACGCTTTACAAAATTGGTTCCTCAAGAGGTCTTTGGATGTGTCTAGCTTTCTAACTGGAACGTTGAAAGGGAATTGTGGGATCTGAAATGGAAACCATCTGTTGTGTTTCGGTTTTGACACAGAACCACTGAAGGATTCCACAAGTGTACAAAAGAACATCCTTAGGTGTTCCAGATTTACCATTTTTTTAAGAGTGTAAAAAGTTCAAGATTTTTTTTAGCTAGTTAAGGGGTTTTATGCTTTCTATATGGAGCCCTGTCTCAAAGTAAAATCCATCTGTTGTTATGGTTCTACATAGAACCTTCAAGGGTGCTAAATGGAACTTTTTTCTAAGGTTTTTTTTCCTAACTTTTTTGTATATTAATTTGGCAGATATTTATAACCCTAGTTAATTTAATTTTAGTTTTAAATTCTACCTTAGTGCCTTCACTTTATCTTTTCAGAATAGACTGTGTTCCAGGTGTCTGCATAGTGCCTTTAAGGGTTTTCCCAGATAAACAGGTTAAGGGCTATTTTAGAGAATCTGCGACTTGAGAGCAAAAGTAACATCAATATTTACGTGGGGAAAGTTCCTTGTATTCAGAGTTGGGTTAGGCAGCTGCTTAAGGTGATTTTCTGGGCAGCTCACATTAATTACATTATAAATTTCCCTATAAAAATTCAGTCCTTGAGAGTCCCTGTCTCCTCTGATGTCCTTTGTGGATTGTAAAGGGATGATACTATTTTTTTTTTTTTTTCTCAGAGTGCACTACAGATTTAAAGATGCAGTCCTGATATTTAAAATCAAAGCATTCCAGTCACAAGCACAGCTCTTTCATGGCTAATCTACCTCTTCCTTCTTTTTAAAATGACATTAGTTACATTTTCATGTTTTGTTTTGTTATCTTGCATCATTTGATATTTGAAACAAGGATTCAGCTGCTTTACAATTCTGAATTAATTGCAGAGATACGGGTCATTATGTTCATTGCAGATAGATATCTTTCATCCCTTGATCTCTGTTTTCCATTTTCTTTTACTCCACGTTCTAAATTATAATTTTGTTGGATTCGGTCGACATTTTGATGTTTGTAACTCTTTTATAGGACATTGTTGTAGTCTCCAGGCCACTTAGCGAACTGTTTTTAAATAAAGGATCATATTGATGTATTTTGGAGAAGGCGGGTAATGACATCATTTGGCCGTGATAAAATGCTTTTTACAAGCGCACGAATTTACTATGGAAATGCAGCACCTGGAGCATGGAGCCCCGTAAAACACAGCCTTGCTCTCTTTGCCAAAATAAAATGCAAGCTAAAGTGGAAGGCTAAACAATTCCCAAATGTGTTTGATGCATAACATTCTGTCAAAGCTCTGGATGTTAATAGCTGTTATTTTGGATTCGTTTCGTTTGGTAAGTGAGTCGTTGGGGAAAGGGTAATATTGGAGCAAATGCTTAAAGCCTGGGTTATATCACTCTCATCTCAGCAGATGCTGATTCACACAATCATGATCAATCGATATATATTTCTTTCTTTCTTAATAGCATGCAAGCTTAACAGATACGTGATAGCAATTCAATTTGTTTAAATATTTATAGCTGAAACTTGATTACGTCTTATGATCCATGCCATATGGAAGAGGCTGCTTTCCACAACACCTCAGTACATTAATACTGAGAATGTTTTATTCATGTCTTGTCAGGTGGCATACAAATTTGAGCACTGTTTTTTTTTTTTTTTTTTTTTTTTTTTGGTCAAAAAGTGGAGAGCTGCTTTTCTTTTTGCAATTTATTTTTTAGACTTAAGGCTGTAAAATTTATGTCAGTATTTATGCTGGGAAAGTTACGTGTATTCAGAGTTGACTTATGCACCCGCTTAAGGAAATTTTCTGGGCTTGCCAATCAGATTATGCAAATCACCAGGTCAGATGTAGGTCACGCCTCCAATTATTTTTGAGTAGAAGCATCCAAAACAAGGTGTGTCAAAAGCATTACCATCAGCACCACCATTTTCAAGTACAAATACTTGAAAAAAAATAAAACAAGGATAGAAAATGCGGACTAAAGAAGGAAATAGAGTTTTTTTTTTTTTTTTTAACTTGGTTATCAAATCTAACATAAAAAGCAAGACAATATTAAGAAGAGAGTGCACATTTGGTTTGATTTAACAATATGGCTTCCATAAGCTTATAAAATAGCACTTGATCCAGCATATAATATATTATTATTCTGCCATATATATATATACATATATATATATATATATATATATATATATATATATATATATATATATATATATATATAGTAGATCATAATGTTTGTGCAGAATGCAGGCTATTTTATCTTACTGGTAATTTGCTATTTTGATTTAAGTAAGTATTCATAATTTTATCAATAAAAAAAGAAGATAGAGTGACTAAAAAAGAAAAACAGGCTGTACCTATCCTGTTTTGAGTTTCTTTCACAACCTAGAAACTTTGACCCAATTCCTAGGGCGAAGACAGAAGTAGAAATGGCCAAAATGAAAGCGTTCCATGCGAATGCTGATATCTTGCTCTCGGACCTGTCTCTTATCTCCCAGTAGCTAATCCGTCAGTTTGGATATTTCCATCTGCTGGGGCAATAAATGCTCATGCTGAGCCCTTATCACCTGCACTAGGTCGTCTGAAATGGGCCAGACATCCTGCACTGATGCTTTTTTCAGTTCCATTAATCTATGAACGCTAGCATGTGCTTGTCAGGAACAGAAAGGTTAAGAGGTTCCGGGTACATGCATCTCATGGTGAATTAAAGGAAACATTTTGATTTCAACGTTGTCCATATGAGCAATTTAGCGTGTTAATTTTTTCCCCTTAACTTCAATTAAGTTTGAATTATCAGGTGACCTTGTGCTGTAAACCTCACATGCTCATATGCTGTTGGTTTTAACCTGTTTCTGTTGGAATGAAGTGTGTGAGACATGTTACAGGAGCATTATTTCAAATATCAGCACTCCACTGTCTTCTCTTATCATCTATGAGTCATCGGGGAAACATTCCTCATGGCTTTTACTATTCCAGAAGAAAATAGGAATAGTACAGGCAATTGCTTATAATCTTTATTACCTGTGTTTAGCTGTCCTTCCCTCATATGTCCGTTATGTCTCTCGTATGTCTGCTATAACTGATTATTTTATACAATGACTTAAAAAAAAAAAAAAAAAAATCATCTCTGAAAATCTCAATTTTGAATCCTTTAAACTATCCAAGTGTTATTCATCTTAAATGATAACACACAATCACACAAATAAACAGGGGATTGGAAAATTGGATGCAATCTTTGTCATTTTCATATCACTTTACCAATCGACTTTACACATGCTAAGGCGCTATGCTAAAATGAATTAAATAAATTATCTATGAGCAACCATCATTTGCTTAAATGAAAGGAAACTTGTATGAGTGCTGTGACTCACTGAGCCTCTTGACTTCCTCACTGTGCTTCATGAGTACGCTCCATTTCCAATTAGTTTCACTGTAGTTAGTGAAAAAGTGAGTTTAAGGAGTTCAAGGGGTTAACCCGGGACCCAGGAGCCCGCATACTCTTCCTTGTTCAAGTATTGTGTGCAATCAGGCTGTTGCTCAGTACAAGTGTTTTTCTATGACCTCTGTGTTTCAGTGTGGAAAGAAAAACATCTTGTAAAAAGAAAAAAAAAATCATGTGGAAAAAAAAAACTAATACAGGTTTTTCCGAATGTATCCATAGTAGCGTGGACATAAAATTGTGGTGCTGGTTAGCCATTGTAGATTTAAAAATAAAAATGTTATTATTATTATTATTAGTAGTAGTAGTAGTATCTTTTCAACATTATAAAAACTAAATAAAATAAATTATATTAAAATCTTTTCAACATCAAATCTATGAAAATGTACTGTATATCTAGGTTTCTGTTCTCAAAATGGCTGCATTTTGCTCTTAAATTAGTTTGAGTTTTTAACTCAATGCTAATCCATGCTAATTGTAGGACAAAAATCTATTATTATTATTATTATTATTTAGTTTTTTAAAGAATAATTTACTTTCAAACTATCATATTAGTAACAGGGTTGTGACCTCATCATTCAGTATCACAATATCATTGAAAATACAGAATGAGAGAATGTTTTCTTCTTCTCATGATCTTTGGAAAATTCAGAGAATGCAACTTCCTGCTGAACAAGTGTCCTGTGGAATGTTCCAAATATTGAATATATGAATGTGGTCAGGTGACAGGGTTAAGTGAATGAATTATATAAAAGCAATTACTTTTATCGAGACATTTCGGTTACAATTTGGCCAAATCATTTAGTTACTTTTGCTCTGTGAGTGGAAATAAATCCCGAAGAAGCCACCCTCACTGGCAAGCTAGCTCACAATTATTCGTACAATTTCGTTGGCTTCTCTTCTTTCTTTTCTTCATCTGACGAGCTTTCATATTTCAAGCCAGAAGTTACAGTATATTCATGAAAACTGTACTTTGCCATATCTGATGATGATGTCACTAACTGTACTGTAGTAACCATTTCAGCGGGAATGTTGCTAGAATTGCAATTTTACATGGCGAACATAAACGAGTGGAGTGAAACAAACAGTGAAACATCGCAGTTATCGCGGGTATACTAAATATAGGCACTCTTGGAATGCTGGTCGACCAATCAGATTAGCGGACCGGAACTAACTCTTGTATAATGTACATTTTTCATAAACTAATGCATAATGGATGACTCATTGGGAAAAAAAAAAAGATATTTCAAGCACGTACTATAGAGGTTGTTCTGAAGGATATACACATTTGTAGCGATAGAGTTATTAGACCTAAATGAAAACAATTTTGCATGATTGAGTTGTAAGACACTTTATGGCATTGTAATGCATCTGTAAATATTGTATGAATCACTTTAGTACATGGGCAGTAAATATGTTGTGAGCAATCATCTGGACTCGCTGCCTCAGAAAGCATTTTACACAGCCACAGACATCCATTGTGTGCACATACTCGCATACAGCATAAATGGAAGTAGACTACGTTGCCTTGCATTGCGTTTCACTCAGGAATAATGTGGCTTTCATTACTGTGGCAAGGTAAAAGGACAGGCTCTTCGTCTGTGGATGGAGAATTTCTATAGAAATAATGTAGCGGATGCAGACATGTAGCCGCTCATCGCTTCACAATTGAACAGTATTGAAAGTTTTTTTTTTTGTTATTTCTTATTTTGTCGTTATGTTGTTCAGGTAATAAACCAGTGATAAAGATTTTTTTATTTGCTTTTCAAATTTCAAGACAGAAGTTCTTCTCATCAATCATACCTTTTCTTATTCAACATGTTTTCATTTTGTCATCTTTAACATTCAATTTGTGTGCTCGTTGCTTATTGTTATTTTTGTGCATATTCTTTATTTTTTGTCTTTAATGTTAGTTGTGTTTTGTTGTTGTTGACTTTATTTTTCTGTTTGTCATACCATTCTGTTTGTTTATTGTTTTATTCTTTGTGTTTATTGTTCTGTTTATCAGGTTTATTTTTCTGTTTATTGTGTTTATTGTTCAGTTTGTTATGATTATTATTGTTAATTGTTTTGTTTGTCATGTTTATTGTTGTTTGTTGTGCCTATTGTTCTGTTTGTAGTGTTCATTGTTCTTTTTATTGTGTTTATTTTTGTTTGACATGTTTATTGTTCAGTTTGTTGTGTTTATTTTGTCTGGCACATTTATTGTTTTGTTTGATATATTTAGTGTTCTGTTTGACATGTTATTTGTAGTTTGCCGTGGTTATAGTTCTGTTTATTGTTGTGTTTGTCATGTGTATTGTTGTTTGTCTTGCCTATTGTTCTATTTGTAGTGTTCATTGTTCTTTTTTTATTGTTTTTATTGTTGTTTGTTGTGTTTATTGTCCTGTTTGTGTGTTTGTCTGGTGTGTTTATTGTGTTGTTTGTTATATTTAGTGTTCTGTTTAATGTTATTTGTGGCTTGTTGTGTTTGTTATTGTTGTTTGTCATGCCTATTGTTATGTTTGTAGTATTCATTGTTCTTTTTTATTGTTTTTATTGTTTGTTGACAGGATCTAATTATAATTTAGCACTGTGTGAATTTAGTAAAAGTCTTAATAAACAATTCTGAATTCTTAATAAACAACCACCTGAAATTTGTCTGTGCTGAAATAAAAATGATATTGTATGGCACACATCGATTGAAAATAGGGACATTTTATTGACTGTCGAACCTCGGTATCAGATCACTCTATGTTTAAAACGATCTGGTGGTCCATGCATATTTCAACATTTATCTAAGCAGTTATGAATATCTACCTTTATGTGAGATGTTATTCATACGTTACGCAGACAAAAATTTATCAAATATTTACAGTTTGATACCTGTTTGGAACCAATGTAACAGTTTGTTAACCTTATTTTTAATGCACTAATGAAATAGTGATATAGGAATATGGTTCTTGTAGCAGGATAATAGTAGTGTACAGTAGTAATATATATAGAAGTATATATAACAGTATATGTGTATATATATTTGTGTGTGTGTGTGGATGTGAGAAATGGACTTTTACTGCACACAATTCACAATTCTTGTCTCAAATCCAGGATATGAGTGAACTTGTCTTACCCTCTGGATTTTAAAAATCCTGGCGTGAGCAGGTCAACCTTCCCTATTGAGCATCTTCGCCTTTCCTAAGGTGCCGGGATTGATAAGCGTATCTGAAGGAAAAGCTGAAAGAATTGTGCATTCACACAGCCTCGACCCCTGACCTATTTCACGTGAACGCTCCACTTTGGGGAACATGGCGCTAGCGAGAGAAAGACGTGCAAATCTCAAGATCTGCAAAGCACAGCACTATTTTACACAGGAAATGGAAATGGAACTCTGTCTGACTTTTCAAAGTCCCGTGGGTTTAATCAATCATCACTTTAATGTTTGGCATGGGGAGAGGCAGAAGGGAGGAGGAAAACAGGGAGAACCTTCTGTGCAGTGAGAGATGTGTATGAATGGGCTCTCAGGAATGAAGTGTACTCTCACGCATCAGATATCGCAGGTATTCGCAATGCTGCGTGTAATCAAAATCAGTGAGGACCTAATAAACCAGACGCTTTTACAGTACATGATGGAGTGATGCGTGTACTTTCTGAGGGATGGTGTGATTAAAGACAGAGGTGACACTGAAGCCCAGACCACACGTTTATAGATAAACTTTTTTTTTAAAAAAGTTTTTTTTTTAAGTTTTTATACTCTATTTTCCCATTATTGTTTGTTGTGTGTTAGTGTTTTTTATGTTATTCTGTTTTTTGTTTGTTTTTTGTTTAGCATACTTATTGTTGCTTGTCGTGTTTATAGTTTAGTTTATTGTTGTGTTGGTCATGTTTACTGTTCTGTTTGTTGTGTTCATTCTTCTTTTTATCACATTTGTTCTGTTTGTTGTGGTTATTGTTCCATTTGTCATGTTTATTGTTCTTTTCATTGTGTTTATTGTTCCATTTCTTATGCTTCTTACTCTGTCATGTTTATTGTTTATTGTTCTATTTTTTGTGTTTATTCTGTTTGTTGTGTTTTTTTGTTTGTTTGTTTGTTTGTTTGGCAGGTTTATTGTTGTTTTATGGTTTTTCGTGTTCTGTTTGTTGTGATTATCTTTTGTTTACCATGATTATTGTTGCTTGTCATGTGTATTGTTCTGTTTGTCATGTTTATTAATGTTCATCTTGTTTATTGTTTTGTTTGTCTATTGTTTTGTTTGTCAATTCTGTTTGTTGTGGGTTTTTTTTGTTTAGTGCATTTATTGTTGTGTATATCATTCTGTTTGCCATGTTTAATAAAGTTCATCTTGTTTATTCTTTTGTTTGTTGTGTCTATTCTGTTTCTCATGTTTATTGATTTTTTTGTTGTTGTTTCTCATGTTTATTAATGTTTGTCTTGTTTACAAACATTTTGTCACCTAATCATGAGTTCAACATGTCAATCATTGTGTTTGTTAATTATTGTTTTATAACTGTGGGTTGGTTTCCACATTTCTCCTTCTCAAACACTCAGTATGCAGCTCTTCTATTCCTAAAGCATTTGACATAACTTTTTTTTTTTTGCTTTGTCATGAGTATGGAGATCATTTTGAAAAATCTGTGTGGACAGGATTTTTTTTGTTTGTTTTTAAAAATATCCGTATACATGTAGACGGGGCCTGACCTCAACAAAGTCCACATATTGCTGTTAGTTTTTCCAAAATATTCTTCCTCTTCAAGTTACAGTTACCATGTAGCATAATGTTCCATTATTATTTCCAGCAGCTGTCACATCTTGGTACAAAAATCATCAAGCAAGTACCAAAATAACAACTCAAACCATGGAAACAGTCTTCACATATCAGTGCTGTCCTTAAAGCATCGTCTGGACTTTCTATACTTTTCCCCCTCGCATACATATTGTAAAATCATTGATGCCATTTACATCAAATAACCACGTCTGTCCAATTACAATCCTATTTTCTGTTCAATTAAACCTTCCTAATGATGTCAGACTATGAATTATGATCACGTGAATTCCTGACTTGCCATGAAGGGCCATGTATTATTTGTGATAGGTTAGGAGGCGACTCATTAAGCAGCCATTGAAGAAATTTCTATGTGGTTAATGATCTGTATGGGAATGTGTGTGAATGTGGTTTATTTTAGAAACATGACTAAGAAATTATTGGGGAAAAAAATGATTTTGATTTTCCAACAGTGACAGATCCAAAACATTTTGACCTTAAAAATGTAGATTTGTCATCTTTTCAACAGTATAAGTACAGAAGAGTTACGTTTCAGTTTACATTTTACAGCAATACACTAGCTAGTATTATGCTATTGTACTTTTTTAAATTATTTTATTATTTTAGTTGTCATAGTAAATTCAGCTCAGCTAATTTGAGTTAAATTTTGGAGTGCAAGTTTAATTTTTATTTTTCTGTGCTGTAAAATTGATCATATACATACATTCAGTGGTGTGTAAATTATCTTTACAGTAATTGATTTTTGACAGATCCTAATGTAATGAATGTAATGAAGTAAAATTACATTTTAGATTAAAATACACCCACATTTGAAACAATCTTACAAAATAAAATTTATTTAGAAAGCTATTTTAGTAAATATAATAGAGTAAATGTACCATGTTACTATTTTCCACCTGTAATAAATCACATTATTATTAAACAACAGTAGAGACAGTTCCGCTCTTTCCTTTTTGAATCATTTCCTAGATGATTCACGGTCGTTGCCTGCCACTAAATTGCTTCACTTTAGACTTTTAAGAGTTTAATATTGCCTGTAGATAAAGAAGTATGTGATTTCCTTTCTAAAGCATTCACAGCCCTTGGAGGAAAAGCAGTTGTTGCTTATTGTATTTAATAATTCAAAAGCACCAGACACTCCCATTGCTGCGGCTACACAGTGAGTGAAGAGAGAATAATTAGCCATTTCTCATTGCATCTGTGACCTAAAAACCCTGTCTGTGAAGCTGTTCTCTTTGTTAAAGATCAGTTCCTGAAGTCAAATACCCTTTGGTCTGGAAATCGTATATGGGAAAAATGAGGTAATTTTTCTTTCTTTTTTTTTTTAAAGTAAGACTCAAACAGAAGTCCAGCCTTAATCAAGAGATCCATTCAGACGTCTCAAGGTTGAATTTATTATAAAGGAGAAAAAAAAGCTGAACAGTGGAATGCTGAATTAGTGCGGGTTGCATAATATTACAGTTTTATTCGCATATTCAGCGGGGATATGTACGAGTTTAATATCTCAAATTAATCTACAAAAACTCTGTCTGATCACATTACAAAGTGTGATATGAAATATTGTATTGATTTTTCAGCACAGATAAAATATCACCATCTATCAAAAAAGTGTTAGTTTAAACTGTAACATCTTAGAAATATGCTTTGTAGCAATTTTTGAAGCTCAGCTGAAAACCCTATATTGAGCAATATACAGTATATACTGATATTGAGCCAGTATGTTTTTACCCTCAATATACAATATTTTAACTTCATATTCACAGGATCTTGTATGGTGTCTACACCATATGATCTAAAATAAATTGATAAAAAAATAAATGTTGTTATTTAACATGATAACAAAAGATATAATTTTTGTTATGATGTTGCTTTCAGTAAGAGATGCTTTTATCACTCTACTTTCCAGCATCCCCATTTTGTGAGCTTTTAAGCTCTAAATACAATCTGGAATGTATATATCTTCTACTCACAGGGCACAAAACCTATTGATCTCCTGTTGTAGTGGCCTAGTGTGTAAAAATTCCTAGTGTGCAGCAAAGACCACATGCTACTTACTGAAGATGCCTTGTAGTCAATGCTGTTGTTGTGGGATCAGACATTTCACCCTGAACCACTGACTTGACTTGGGTTTCTCTCCTTTGAACCTCATGGTGCCGACTACACCCGTCATCACTCCTGACTCTATCTATCCTTCATCCGTTCACCTCTTTTCCAGGGCTCAATTTCAGAAATTAGATAAAAAAAAAACAAGTAGAACTCAATGCCAATGGCCTTGACAGGGTTGCCTCTACCTCAAATCTAGTCCTTCTTGTTACTAATTTGTATGCCAGAAAGACCCTTAATGTATACTTTGAACAGGAAGGAAGCTATTCTAGAAAAACTATTTCAGATATTTGACATTGCTGTGACCTTGACCCTGTTTGGATCAATTCCAAAATCCAATCTACTTTAACTACTGATTCAACTACTCATTCTTGAGATATTGCACTAAGGAGAATCTCAGACAGATGAACAGATAGATGGATGGACAGATAACCCGAAAAACATAATGACTTCACTAAGTGGCGGACAAATAAAAACACAAAACTCGTTCTTATTGTAAAACAACCATTTTTCATTCCCTTCGGGTTCTGTTATGACACAATGCAAATTCATAATGTTTAATGTTTCTGTTCATTAGATTTTGCACACCAAGTCATCTTCAGGTCAAACCAAGAACCTACCTAATATCTCATTTACCTACCTAAAAGGAGGCCCAATGGCACAGCAGATACATTCACTCATTTGGCTGACACTTGTATCCAAAGATTAAGAATTAAGAAGCTGTGGCTTAAGGGTCTTAATAAGGTACCCTACCATGGTAACTAGGCAGTGCTGGGATTTGAACTCATGACCTTCCAATTAGTAGCCCAAAACTTTAACTACTGTACCACCACTTGCTGCCTTACTACCCCAGGGTTCCTGTCTGTGTGGAGTAGGTGAATTGACAACTCTAAATTGCCCATAGGTGTGAATTATTGTGTGAAAGTGTGTGTACATGGTGCCCTGCAATGAACTGGCATCCCATCCAGGGTGTACTCCTGGTTCATGGTCAGTGTTCCCAGAATAGGTGCCAGATCCACTGCAACCCTGACTAGGATAAAGCAGTTACTGATGATGGATGAATGAATAACACTTAGTAAAGCCAGCCTAGCCAGCTATCTAGCTGAAAATACCCATATGGGATTTACCAGTTTACATAGATTTTTTGGCTCAAGGGAGTGTGGGGTCATTTAAACCGATCATCCCCCATGCTTCATAAATCACACAAATTTTCTTATACATCCCTGCAGCTCTGTCATATAGTGGGTGACCTCAGCCTGGTGGCATTGTTTTCATTGGATTTGGCTTCAACAGTCTTACAAGAACCTCAGGGACCTATGGAACATCTTCATTCTTCCATTCTACATCATGGCCACCCACCTTCAACTTTTCAGTCTACTTCATGGTCTGGCATCAGTTCAATCAGTACTTGCTTCTTGGTGTTCCCTTGTCTGCGTACCCCTATACCACTTCTGACTCGAAGTGAGCAGACACAACAGGTTTCCCAGCCCTAGATGCTTTCCCAGTCAAAAAATACCTCAAAATAAAGATCTTACTTGTTCCTGACTGGCCTACCAGATACCACCATGGTGTCCATCTCCCACATTATCTGAATGAAATACAAGCGTACTGTTATCGGCATTGAATTTCAGCCCAAAGAATAATTGGGGTGCTTTTTGTTGGCCAGTTGGGGGGTGCTGGATACCTGATTTTCACCCATTTGATCATTTGCAAATTCCCGTGCACTAATTTCCATTCCTCCACCAATTACGGTCTCTTGGTTTCCTGGCTACAGATGGCACCTTCATGATCACTCAACGAAGAGGCAGACACTTTTCTGTTTCATCACTCAGCAGACATTGGGGTGCAATGTCTTGATAAAAAAGAAGAAATTGCATCCAAGAAAAGTGCTGGCTTACCCTTTTTATACAATTACATCTTCTCTAATTATAAGAAAAGGGGGAAACTTGGGGAAAATTTGTTTCACCTTAATTAGGTCCTGATTTACCAAAAAACTGCAAAAAAAAAAAGGTGCAAACTGATTTACTAACAGGGACTTTGGATGATTGCATTTTTCAAATAAGCAAAGTAGTACATCTTACTTAACAATGTGCAATTTCACATGTTTCTACACAAAGCTTCAAAATTCAGGGTGGTATCAATGCAAATTGATTCATTTTGCACTGCAATGCAATTTGCAAAGCCTAAAAGTCACACTAGGGAGGATGTTTGCATGCACAAATTAATACGTCTTCAGAGCATGTATAAAATTTGCAGAAGTTAGTTTTCACCAGTTAAAAACAAAATTATACCATACCCTCAGTCTAAATAATGAGACAATTTATTAAGGTAATAGCTTCATATTAACATGGTAAAGATTGGTTTTATATTAGATGTTTAGCACACATCCGCACCAGTGCTGGTAACAGCATTTAAACAGAGCCTTGGAAAGGAATTTATTCACATTTACCTCATTACCATAACAAAAACCCATGTCTACAGTCTATTCATTTATTCATATTGTATTTTTAAACTCTTTTTTAATTTACTTTTTTTTTTCCACTCATCTCACTGCCTTTAGTCAGCATTTTACCCAATTATAAAGTTCAGACTTTTAATAGATTTTACAATAAAATTACGCACAAGGCTAATTTTTCGGATCTGTCTGACAAGAGCATCAAACAAAAAGCAAATAAAAATCCAATAATAAAAAATAACAACGCTGAAACATTATGCTGCTTAATTTCCCACATCGTTTTGGGGATGGGGATTCCAAATATCAATATTTCTCTTCTCAAAACATATTTAAATGCTAATATTATCTTCACCAGCCTCTTTGTCACGACTGCATTTTTGAAATGCACTGATTTAATCAATGAGATAAAACTACTCTTTATAAAGCGCATCATTTCTTTTACTCACTCATATAGATAAAAAATGTTTGACACTAAGAATAATCACCTTTAAATAGAAGCCAACATCTCGATCAATAATGCCATCGATTTTCACCATTGGAAATCTCCGAGTTAAGCTATGTGGGATGGAGAAGTAAAAAAATAAATAATTAAAAACAAAGATTATCTCTTGTTTGTTCTGTCATTTGGAGTGGATTTAGGTCTACTAAGGCCTAAATCTTGATAAGATCCAGTTTATAAAATCCATAGGCATTCATCATCCTAATTGCTCTAACATTTTTGGTGCGTAGAAAAGAAGCTCATTTGGTATTTTTAGTAAGTGACAATGCAGCAAATCATTAGACACGATTAATCAGAGAATACAAGCTGCACACAATAAGGGGAGTCATTTGAAGTGCTCGAAAATAACCGAGCAAAAACCTGTAATTTATTAGAAGAGCTTGTTACTCACAAGTAGGCTACAAATAACACACTCTAACTAGTATATTTTTGCCCTTTTAACACACGCAGCAAAAAAAATATATAACACGCCTATAAAACAACATTATTAACCCACTGGCCTTAATCTCTCTGTGGTTTTGAACTTCATTACACAAATTGTAAACTTTCTGTGGACAGAGGCTTGGCTCGTCTCCGTAGCTGGTGCTATGATTTATTTTAGCTACGGCTGCACGCTTCTGTCTGAGCATTCTTTTTCATTTTAACTTCATTTTTGTTAGCCACAAAAACCCTGTGAGAAATTAATGTTACAACACATTACAACTTTTTATACTACAGTCCTGCTGAGTTCTCGAATCTGATTGGTCGGAAAATGTTAATTAATTTTCTAAAAAAAAAAAAAAAAAAAGGCAGCTCTGATAGCAGATAAAGATCACAGGTTTATATGAACGCACACGTTCAAATCCGTTACTCTTTCTATAGTAACAACTCATTCACAGTGACTGGTATAGTGGATGCTAAGACTAATAAACAACAAACCATGCTATATCATAGTTATGGTAAAGCTTTCTGTAAGGAGGCGTTTATTTAACATTTATAGAAGGCTAAAGCCGTAACTTTAAAGCTTTTTGCCATGTTAGAAGTTTTCACTTTGCTGTTTTTCTGTAGCATGAAAAGCTGCTATTTTGTCATAGAGAAAGTGAAGGAACTGCTGTTTATAGCTGCTATTATTTAAGTCTGAAATGTGACAGTTGATGCCACAGGGGCGTAAACTCAGTGTAGTATTTATTCGTAGAAATCCAAGAATCATCATCAACATCCGTAGTATTGGTCAAAACAGAAGTAGAAACAGAGCATTAAACTATAATCAAAATCAGGAAAATAGATGAGGGTAAAACCAGGAAGTAATACAAGAAACAAAGAACACAGGATAACAAAGCTTGGCCTGTGACAAAATGATTGATACGACTTTGAAGAAACAAAGACTTACCAGGCTATACATACACAAACTAATCAGAGAGCTAACACAGAACAGGTGGTCACAATCAGGCAACACACCAATCACAGGACAAGTAACCCAGTATCTATGTAAGAGCACATAATTTTCTAGAAAATTAATTAAAAAATGTTCATTTGTTTATGGTTAAGGTTTCATCTAATTAAATATACATACACTTAATAAAACCAAACTTTTTTTTGTGAAAGTCTTTGGATGATGTTAGAATTAAAATGTTTAGGCTATTTCATTGTGAAGATGCTCTCAAGAGAAAGACTTTTACAGAAAAGTTTGTTGTAAAATTATCCTTTATTTTGCTTAGAAATGTTATTTGACGTAAAAATTATATTTTTTGTCAATTTTGACAAATTGTAATATTGTATTATTACAATTATCAATTGTAATATCCTTCTATTTAGGGATCAGAATAAAAATGTATAATGTCATGAACGCAGAGAAACACTGATTTTTTTAGGTTCTGGATATTTAAAAAATGATTTTGAGAAAAATGATGTTAAAACACTGTATTTGATATGTTTCCACTGTAGTTAGTGTGGATTATAAGGGAAATTGACATGTATATCATACTGATACCTACATGACATATCAGGAAATATGTATACATTTTCAGGGATATAGAAACTGAAATTATTGTGATTAGTGGGCGGAGCTTCATAAATGTTGTGAATAGCTAATTTCACAAAGTAGTGATATTACCACTTTTCTGTTCAGGTTTAATTTTCTTTTTTTTTTACTCCAGTTTAAAATCTGAAATCATTTTCACAAGAATGAAAAGTGTGAGCATTAGCATTCTGTGAGCATTAGCATTCTGTCCTGCACGGTGCACAAAACCAACCCAATATGGCTTGCTCCACTTAATTCTCCTGTAGCACTGTACCTTTTCCAGAAGATAATTCAGAACTCCCGATCTTCCAATGACCCAGTTATGTCATTTCATTTTTCCCCTTCTCGTGCAAGTTTATTGATTTTATGTTAACATGACAGTTCAAGAGATGGCAGCGTCTCGTTTTTCTTTCTGATGTACTTAAGAAAGTGCAGTCATCTGTCAATTGTAGTGACAGAACACAAAATGGGGTCATCATTACTGATGTCCTCTAGGGCCTCACCAGTCATCTGGGACAACAAGAACGGGAAAGACAAGCACGTTATGGAGTTTCATATGAGAAAAATATATTTGAGTGTTCGATCAAAGGGCCTTGGAAGCATTTATTTGCATTGTTGTAGAAAAAAAAATCAGGAAGATATGTAAGTGACTAAAACACGATGTTGTGTACTGTTATAACAAAATAATCAATCACAAGGAAGTGTGCTTTGTCTGCGTAATTTGTTTTGTCTGCTAGTTTGTAACACACCAAAACAAATTCCTTGTATGTGTAACATACTTGGCAAAATAACCAGATTCTGAGTTACCCTGTGACCACCACAAAGATTGATTATTTTTCTATAATAACACATCCCAAAGTGTTTTATTCCTCTTATACCACAACAAGTTGCAACAAACAACATGCAATAGACTACGTAAGAATCAATGAACCAAAAAGCTGGTAACAATAACGTAGAATGTAAGGCTTGGTATAAACTGGCGGCTAGGACACAGAGCACATACTTCGCGAACGGTGTGTGTATGTGTGTGTGTGTGTGTGTGTGTTGTGTGTGTTCTGGGAAGTGAAGTCTAATGCTTAATCCGGCCTTGACGTGACAGTTATCACTGTTATCACTTACACTATAGCAGCTATAAACACTCGTTCTCTCACCAGTGTCTCTTTTCTCTCTCTCTTGAAGTTAATAATAAAAAAAAAAATGTAGCTTATCATTTTACGAAGAAACCACAAAGCATGAACTCCTCTATCCTGCAGACTTTCCCATGTTGGAAAACCGAAAGTTACAGCTTTACCTCTGTTACAAAGCACTGGCACTGGAGACTCCTTCCAAAAAAGTTAAATAAACATCTCCCCACGGAAAACTAGACCACTTTTTCTTTTTTACACACTTTTTCTTTTTAAGGATCCTGTAAAAGTTGTTAGTCTAGAAACAATGACATATTAGAATGAGTGCATTTATAGAAAACTGCTGCAGATGGAAATTCTTTCACAGATGCTGTTATAGAAAATTAATCAACACTTTCTGACCGATCAGAATCAACAATTCAATAGGTATAAGCACTGGAAATAAACACACTCACTTGAGTGACTTGACTGAGTACAGTATCATCATATACAGTATGTTAGATCTAGCTAGTTCTAGGATTATATTTAGGTAAGCTAGAAAGTACCAAAGGCATGTTTTGTTTTTTTTTCCTAGGGGATGTAATATTTTATCACTGAAATCACATCTTTTCAATCAAAAAAGGCTGTTAATTTGACAAGTCAAGACTATGATGACATGTTTCACTACAAAGCAAAAGATACGCAAATCAACCGGGTAGAATAGACTGGAAGCTAGCAAGCAGCACACACTTGGCAGGTGCAAAAGGCTATAATGTTTGACTCCATCCATTCATTCATTTATCCATCCTTCTATCCATCCAGCTACAGTAACAGTCTTTTCCTGGTCAGGGTTTTCTCCGGGTGTACCCAGAGGCGATGAAATGAACACTATGCTAGTGCTTTATAATAGCACACTAAGGCTCACCACATAACCATGACGTTAATTGCCAGTGAAAGTGGAGTATAATTTAACATTCAGGTTGTGCAGTGTACCCTTGAGGAGTTGTTTTAACGGGCGCCGTGTGCAGATGAGATGCTCACGAACTTGTCCTCATGCTCCCCGAGGAACCTGAATATTTGATTTTTCATTGACTGTGGCTCTGACACGCAGCTCGGAAAGGTGAAGTTTGTTTTTACTGTCGGACAAACGCTCGGCCGGGCCATGAATAAGTTAGCGTTATTGAGGGCTCTCTTTGTTTAATAACTGCCCCTTGCATGACCTTGAGCCAGGAAAACATGACGCATCCTTCAAAACAAAAGAACAAATAGCTTCATATTTCATTTATTCATTTGCTACATATGTATTATATTGAGCCCTCATTACCGAAAGTTCTAATCATTAATCATTTTATCATTCTCCACTCATTTATATTGATTTTTCTGTCTGGTATCAAGACTTTCAAAAAATGTTCCTCATGGCTGTGATGAAATTGTCCTTTAAGATTCTTGTCTGTATTCAGAGTTAAGACTGTGGAGTGAAGATTTAATACTGAAAATAAATAAATAAATAAATAAATAAAAAACAAAATAATAAGATGTGCTGGATCAAGTGCTATTTTATAAGCTGCTGAATAATGAGCATGGAAGCCATTTTGTTTGATTCTCCATGTCTGCCATTTTCTCATTCATATATCACCATATTAGTATTTTTTGTTTGTTTTTCATTTATAAATACTATCTTGCTTCTATGTTGTATCACATTTAACAGCAAGTCTTCAGTCTGCATTTTCTATCCCTGATTTTTTTCGGGGGTTAAAGGTAAGTGCTTGTGTTTTAGAAGCTATTTAAAATATGATGATTATATACTCAAGAATACTTTCTTAATCCACAGGAAATGAACATAATCTGAATGCCATCTCCCCATACAATCGAAGTAAGGAGGTGTGTAACCCAACTTTCCCCATGTAAATATTGATGTAACTTTTGGACTTGAGTCACAGAATCTGAATACAGATACTAAATTTGTATCGTACTGGTTCAGCTGCAATACTGAGACACTTCTTGCTCTAGATTTGCTGTACTTCCTGCACAATGAGTCACTTTTCTCCACAGATGACAGCACCGAGTGTAAATTTAAATTAGTTCTCCTCTTGACATTTTCATATCACGGAGCTCTCTTTGTTGTTTTGTTTTTACCTTGAGTGGTTGTTAGATTGCAGGCGTTATCTGTGAAAATGTGCGGTTTTCGGTTACGGCCGAGTGTTCCAGTGTAAGCTATTCCCCAGGACAGCTGTGGATGATGATGCTCCTCTCAGAGCAGGAGCCGTCATTATAAATAATCTCAAAATTGCCCTGCACCTGTCACTGTTCACAGAATGCAGAACTTCCCAGGGGGATAATGATACCCTTGGAAACTGATAAATGTGCCATGCGTAATCACAGGCACACAAGCTCTGGTTCATTCTGGGAGAAAGGAAAAATGCCGAGGTGAAGACAGAGAGCTGAAGAGAAGGATAGCTTAGGATAGGAAGCACAATAGGAGGAGAGTGAGGTGTGAAAGGCCAGGCAGGATCCAGACACACCAAAACAAAATCTCAGACGTTTTTTTTTTTTTTTTCCTCCATTCCTCCAGCATCCTCACAACTCTTGCTCAAGCCATTCTGTTAATTTAACCCTTTTATCTCCTCCATGTGTTGATATGCTAGGAGATTGATATCCCATAGCTATTTCACCACGTAAATTCTTGGCCTTTGCCCGCAAGGGTGCACCAAGATTTATGGAAGTCGAGAACCCGGCTAGCTGGATTCGCATTAATATTTCATACCTCACTTTCATCTCCTCCGTGGAATGGGAGGCGGTATTACTGTAGAATTACTGTAGGGTTTTGACGCTGGACTTGTGAGAGGAGCAGAGAGAGGCAATTGAGGCTCACTAAACCTAGTGCTGAAAGCAGAAGTTGAAAGAGCCAAGCTGAATTGGGGAATGGATCGATAACATCCTCTTCAGTTCTGCAGTTGCTGGGATGATGATTTTTTTTTTCTCAAACTGATCTTGCCATTCATTTTGCTGCACAATTCTGTCATAACCAATAATATTCCAATGATATATAATTCAATAAGTGAATATGTTTAATGATAGAAAACAACATGAGTAGTAGACTCATAAAATATCCTGTAAAAAGACTAGAAAGAAAGAGTGCCAGAAGAAACCTATTACCTTACAGTAATGTACTGTGTAGGTAATCTACATAGATAAACTGTACAGTATTACAATAGTAGTCAACCGTCTGTAAAATTGGACTACTATTTTTACCAAGTGATTAATAAATGGACACAGATACATTTTTTAAAAATCAGAAAAATGGACAATTAAAATTTACAGCGATGAAAATTTAAAATAAAGTTATTAATTGTAATGCTTGTAATGAATTACTACCATAATAAAAAATCCTGAATTGACAGAAAAAATTACATTTTTATAAAGCTCTTAGCTGTCTTTTAATTAATTAATCTTTTTTAACACAATCTTACCAAAAAAAAATAATAATAAAAATAAGCAAGCATATTTGACAAAAGAAAAAGTTTTATTTAGCTTTAATGTGTATTCAAATGGGTTATCCATAAATAAGCAGCATTCATTTTAGGACAGTAGCACTAGGTGCTTGGACCCCTACAAACTCAAAACAAAGTTCCTGGTATTCAGAGTCGGTTTATGCAGCTGCTTAAGTCAGTGAATTAAAATAACCTGCTTGTAGTTTACGCTTTCAAAGTTGCCAGATGTTTCTTGAGTAGTAGAGTTGGAGACATTTTTTTTGTAGTAGTGATTTTAATTTCAATCATATACTGTAAATGTGACTTCTGTTTTCTTTTTGGAGTCAAGCCATATTTATATGATTAAAATTCTGGAGTTCTGGACAGTCTTATTCTGGTCATTGCATGTCATTGAGACGATTATGACAAGAATAACAACATAGCCAAAAACAAACTCAGCATGATATCAGGTCAGGAAAGGAGAATATGTCCTTTCTAAAGTAAATCCTAATCCACTGTGAAATCTTGGTATCTAGCTAACTACTACTCGCCGTACACACAAATGCACTGTTGCTATAAAGACCAAAGTGCAAGAAATTGTGACCACAGTTTTAACAAAGATCCAATTTTGCATAAGAAATATTTGTTACGACTTCATTTCATCAGAAATCGAACAAAATCCAACCACATTACCTTTGAATTTGTCCACAATTACATCTGTCTCAGTCTAAAAAAAGACAGAAATAAATCGGATTTGCTTGTTGCTCATAGAAAAGTGCTTCGCTTGTAACTCAATTGTGACTGCTTTATAGTGTAGAGCTTAATAAATGAAACAGTAAGAGTATGAGAAATATGGCAGCAGATTTAATATCCTAACATAATCATTATACCATTATACAGGAGCATGTGAAATAAATGACTTATTGAAAGCTAATTTCAGACCAGGAGGCATCCTTTTATTGGATCACGGGTCAAAGAGTCTGTTTTCTTGATCATTTCTTGCACCTACCTTATCTCTCTGAATGCTTCATTACTCAGTGACTTAACATTCAGTCACAGCGACACCATGGTTCAGTCTGCAGATAATTTTTATGCTTCTTTCATCTGATTCATATTAGGAGCTCGACTATTAGATAACACGATGTCATCACAGCTTCCTTTATATCTACTGAGCTCTGAATGCCAATAGATAGCTGCACTAATACACAAGAGGCTGTTTTCTTCTAAAAAAAATAACAGGAAAAGGAAAAGATCTGTAAGAAAAAGCAATGCTAGGGCCGGCTGGTCACCTTTCATCTCTTTCAAAGACAAAATATGGAAAAAACAAAGGTCAATATTTTGGATTTTTGAATTTTGGATCATTTTTTAGTTTATTTGGAACCAGAAACAACAGCACCAACTGTGATCCTAAGTCAAAATACACAATATAAACTATTAAGCTGGGGCTTGTTTCTTTCTAGCTCAGTCTATAGATTCATAGATTTTGAATCTATAGACTTGTGAATCTATAGAGTTGTGTCAAGTAACTACACTTGGTCACATGTGACCTACGGTAGATTTAGTGTTCATTGGGGCTAATTTATTTATGCCCACTTCGCTGAGACATCCGTAACACGTCATCGGTATTGACTGAGAAGGTGCACGTGAAACACACGAGCGGGTGTAAACACGAATGAGATGGACTGTTTCATTGATTTTTCAAAATGAGAAGAAATTTAGAGGAGAAACTAGACATAAATAGACTAACTAAACATTTTCCAGTCACAGTATAAACCAGACGTTTTGTGTGGTTTGATCAAGGAAGCTGGCTTAACACCAAGCTCACACACTGTCAGAGCAGAGAGTACACACAACATGCAAGCTGTGCTGGAGTTTCTTCCCAGTGTTTCTAGTGTTTCTGAGGGTTCTAGTTTAGGCCAAGCCCACTCCAAGTTTAAATCTAAATACTGATACAGAAGTTTGTTGCACTAAACAGATACACATATTGGTACTGTGTAGTAGCCCTTATGTACACATAGTTTTTAATAGTTTTATGCTTATAATGAGTGAAGCTGCATGCTAAAATGCTAAACAATGATAAACAGCAGTACTTTTTCGCTCTCACATTCAGTATTATGAGCAACACATATCAATAAAGAGACATGAATTCAGGACGTGCTTCAGACTGGAACACTGTGAAGCTTTTTGAATTTGTTTGGCCAAGTTAGATTGGAAGGATTTGCACATTTCCATAAAGCAATGGGTTTGGTCTCGATGCCAGCAGCAGCTCAGAGGTAAAGCGTGCCAGATGCTGAAGCTGAGTTCGATTGCATCAGGCTGTACGCAGCCCGTCTGCTTGGCCATGTTTAAAACCAATAATGTGCCAATTTCCCATATCTGATTAATGAATGTGATTTTTTTTGGCTTTAACGGTAATCATGACTTCTGATTTGCAAACTGATAAACAGTTCTTGTATAAGAACAAGCTCCATTTGATTCGGAGAAAGCTGAATTGAACGCCAAAGGGAAAAGGAAACTCATTATCCAAACATTTCAATAAGGTGTGATATATTCATCTGACACCAGTTCATCCCCCACAGATGAGCATCTCACTGTATATTCCCCAAGGACAGTGGTTAAGAAGTGAGAGAAGTTTAAAGGGCTTTTCTTTCAGTGCCCCTTGCACAGCATTCACCGAGAAAGTAATCTCATCTGCCTGGATAATCATTTGAGCTTCTGTCAGCCAGGAAATAACCCCGTGACCCGCCTGAGATTAACATCACCTTGAATTATTAATTTTCTCTCTTTTCAAAGGCCTGGCTCCGGAGGCGGCTCTTGAACGTCAGCCAGGGTGTTTGGACTGTCGCTGAGTCTGGGTCAACAGGCCGGTCATCCTCACGATGAAAAGAATATCAGTGCATTCTGAAGGAGCTGAACACTAGGATTTAGAGCTGTTAAGATCAGAACCCTTTAAACTTAATTGCCTACCCCATTTTAAGTTAATAAGTGACATAAAAGTCATCAATAATTCACTTTTATAGAGTTATTAAAACCTAGTTGTGAGCATAAGCTGAGTGGAAATCAATAAGCAGTAATAGTGAAATAAAAACATAAGAAGATGAAGAAAATATCAGTAATTTAGTGCATATGTTGTCACTTTTATGTAAATATATGAAAGTTTGCTTTGCTTAGAACATGATGATGTCAGATCAAAAATCATATAAATGTCAAAAAAAACATATAAATGTTAAATGAAATAAAATAATAGTAAAATTCAACTATATAAAAACTGATTCAAATATAAAAATGTATTAAATTCTATTTATTCTGTAAAGAAATAAAACAAGTGTTTTATTCACCTTATACAACAGCAGTTTGCCACAAATCAAATTTTTATTTATTAAAGAATGACATATTATGATTTTTTTTTATCGATTTACAGTTAAATTTAAGGTTGTGGAACATCCACGAAACTAGTTCCCCTTATGACTTACTTTATAGCAGGTACACTGGAGACTCCTTCCAAAAAAAAAAAACAGTTTAACATCTTGTAAAAAAGAAATTAATTTTTAAAATTTCTTTATATGGAACTTCCACTTTACAATCCCTGCAAATGAGATGTTACTACACAATACAGAAAGGTACTAAATGGTGAGATAAAATATACACACTCTGCTGTTACAGTGTCATGTTTTCACTAGGTCAGAGTGTTATAGCAGGCTTTCATGTTGTTATAACCTCCATGTGGCGAGTTTAGGAGATGTTGGAGAACATTGGAAGTGTTCACCTTTGTGGAATTTTTAAACAAAGCAGTCTTTGTGTTAGTTGATATACATTGGAATAAACCTTTATAAACATTTACGCATGTTCATGTCATGGAATAAAGTCAAATGTTCTAGGATTGCATTCGAGAGCAACTTTGCTTATAGGCTTATAAAATCCAACCTTCATTTACATGGTCTGTTTGTCGAACCCAGTATTTGCCTCTGTTCAGGCTGCTGGCATTAATATGACTGCTGTTCATCTGTCTAATGTGAACTCACTCCTCTGTGCCAACTGAGCATGCTCATCTCAGCATTTCCTGATTCCTGTCCTCTCCAAATGAAAGGACAAACACAATATAAAGTCACTGTAGCACTATGACTGTCATAACATGTTATAATATCTTATGCATTTCATATCATAATGTGTCATATGTACATTTACATATATTCTTAGAGGCATCTATATTTTGTATTTGCATACATATATTTGATAGCACTTTACGCAATGGTAGGATTCATGACATCTACATAAGCCCTACATGACAACTGACATAACCCTTCAGACATAGACATTTATAATGGTTTACGCTAACAGATGTCAGCTGACATTTTGATTTTGACATAAAATTGCATTATAGCACTTTCTGGACTGACGTTATGACACCTGACATAGGAACTAACAACAGTTCTGGTATGTCTGTGTTACATAATGGTGATAATGATGATGATGATGATGATGATGAAAGTCAAAACCCAAAACAAAACTCCACTTTAGAGTAAGACAAAAGATACAATATACATATTTATATATTTATGACAGCTAACATATATTAGAATAAGCCTTTATAACTATTTATATAAATGTCATGCACCCCATTGAGCACCACCTAGAACATAACCTTATGCCAATACTATATGTGTTTCTTAAGGTGTTGTGTCAGCTTGACATTAAATTTACAAAAGCAGTATTTATGATGGTGTATGTCTGTTGGAATAAGTCTTTATTAATGTTCATGTAGGTTTATGTCAGTGTTATGTATTCTTTTGAGCACCACCCATAATACAAGCTTATATCAACAAAATCTGTTACCTGAGATACATCAGTTTGACATAAAACTGCCAAAAGCAGAATATTTATATAGGTATATGTCAGTTGTCATGAAGAGTTATGTAGGTGTCATACACCCCTTTGAGCACCACCTATAACACTACCTTATGCCAACACTATCTGTGTTACGTAAGGTGTTGTGTCAGCTTGACATTAAAATTGACAAATGTAGCATTTATGATAGCTGATGTCCATTGGAATAAATCTTTATAAATATTCATGTAGCTTTATGTCTGGCTTATGTGGGCGTCATACAAACCTTTGTGCACCACCTACTGTATATAACAACCTTATGTCAACAAAATCTGTACTTTAGATGGTATGTTAGCGTGACATTAAAATTTACAAAAGCAATATTTATGATGGCGTATGTTTGTTAGAATAAGGCTTTATTAATATTTATGTAGGTTTATGTCAGGGTTATGTATTCCTTTGAGAACCACCCATAATATAACCTTACAGTATGTCAAAAAATATGTGTTGCTTGAGGCGTTACATTAGTTTGACATAAAACACGTATCCCTCTGAGCCCCATACATAGCGCAATTTTATGTCAATGGTGTGTTATTCCAGGTGTTATGTCAGCTTGGCGTTCCTCAGTAGGAGTAAACTGTTATAGTTATTTATGTAGGTTTATGTCCATTGTCATAAAGGCTTATGCAGGTATCATGTATCCCTTTTGCTACCACCCACAACCTTACAACCTTATGTCAACAATTTGCATGTTTATGTCAGCCTGACATGATGTCCTGTGTTAGAAACAAATATTTCTATTAAAAATATTTATTTAGGTTTATGTCAGTTGTTATGAAGGTTTACGGAGGTGTCATGTATATCTTTGAGCACCATTTGTTGCACAAAGTTATGTCAACAAAATGTGTTATTTGAGGGGTTATGTCAGCTTGACATGACGTCCCGTGTTGGAATAAGCCTTTATAAATATTTATGTAGGTTTATGTCAGTGTTATGTAGGTGTCTCCCTGTGAACACCAAAATAATGTTGTTGTTTTTTTTTCCTTTTATGGTGAATTCACCTGGGATGAAAAATGGGCTGCTAACTTGATGGCATTTAAATTGATGTTGTTATTTAACTGAAATTTTGATTAATTTGTTGCTGTCCTTTTAATGTAAACTAATGAACACAAACCAGTGTTTGCGAAAGTACCTTGTTTGATAATTATGAAGAGCCAAACAGCGTATAGGTTCTTGTATTGAAGACTGAGAAGACAGACAAATAAAAATAAATAAATAAATAAATAAATAAATAAATAAATGGCTGGGAATTGTTGGCAGAAATGTCCACTTCCTGAGTCAGGACACACACATGAATTGAAAGTCCATCAAGAGGGATTAGAGTTCACTAATATATTCACAGATTATTATTCTGTCTGAAAACCCCAGAGTGAAGCAGTACAGGGAAAATGTGTGCGAATATTAAGCCAATAATGACTGGAACATTTTTTTTGAATGTCAGGTCATCTCTTCATCAAATGACTCAGCTGAGAGAGAGAGAGAGAGTATGAGAGAGAGAGAGAGAGAGAGAGAGAGAGAATAGTGAAAATATGAAAATAGTGACAAATTAGGGATCATTTGGCATGAAAATGATTGTATGGTTTAATGAAACATTTTAACATTTCAATTCAATATCAGGATAAATGATCTAAAATGGAATGAAGAACTGCGTATATCCAGCCATGAGGATGTGGATAGAGTTTCTTTTCATTTGTTACAGAAGACAAACAGCATCTTCTCTCCAAGGTCAAATCCTGCTCTCAGTAGGGGTCATTAGACATCATACAAAAGCTGGAGCAGGGGTTTCTGTCAGAATCTCGGTGAATAAACACACAGCGTTTGCCGCAGAGGCCACTGAACTCTGCATTTCTTAAGGTCATGATCAGTTGATGGTGGAGAAGATCAGTTTTATTTTCAGTCAGCAGATAGAATCTCGGACGACGGTTTCATCTCAGGCAGGGTTCGACCTCTCGGTGCGCCCTAGCTCTGACGATCGCTCTACTTTCAGCTCGAAGCCATTAGTACTTCATCACACGCAATACCGGTTGAAGTGATTGGAAAAAAGGTATGGAGTAAAACACATCTCAGAGCCATCGCACAACCTTACACCTGATCTATCTCTTAAAGTGATCTCATATCCGCTAGGTAAGGAATAAAACACTTGGTGGTGTGCTGTTATAGGAAAATAATCTTGGATGGTGTGATGTGGCCAGACACGAAGCAAAGTTACTCTTACCAACCCAAAGTTGATTCTTTTCTAATAACAGCACATACCAGACCTTTTACAATGAAGTGGCCATGTTAGACACAATGACTTTACTGGGGTGGCAAGCTAGGGCGGGGCAAATATTAATCCCCATCCAGAGAAACTGACATAATGTGGCGCCCCCTATCTGTGTATGATCTGAGTAGTCACCAACAAAAATCACACACCTAAGCAACATTTTGTTTGTCATCTCGCAAACTACAAAAAAACACGATAGCTAACATAACATTGTGTTATGGCGAAAGTGTTACGAATTCAATATCATTAGCTAATTGAAGAAATCCAATGATATGTCTGCAAATAATAAATATGCCTTCAAATAATGTGTTCGCTTTTGTGTTAGCTAGCCAACCTTGCTTTTCCCTGGACGATGAAATAAATTTTTCAAATTTACTGTCAATATTGTGGTGAGTGTTTTAATATACATGTAAACCTGTGACATGAATAACAGCTGGAATTACTCTGAGATTGGCTGTTATAGAAAATTAATCAACCTTCTGATCAATCAGAATGGCAAATTCAACAGCATTGTGATATAAAAATGAACAAATTGCACGTTTCATGCATTTCCTTCCCCCATGTGTCTGACAGCGGCATATTAAATTCATTTAGATCTTATAAACTATTACAGTGATTCAGTTCAGCCCCGGCTAAATGCCTCATCCTGCTTAGGGACTCACACAAGCTTTACGCAGATTACGCTGTACATGTATTAAGCAGCTTAATATTCCAGCACAGGCCACAGTTAAACTGCCGTTATTAGATCTGACTGAATGATAATGGAAGTGCTAATGCAATGACATGGAGGTTCGGGCGACGCAAAGGTTAGGGCCGGGGCAAATTTTTAATCAGCCACAAATGTCAAGAGGCAAACCTGAGTGCAGATGCATATCCTGAAATTAGTATGCCACCCTGCTAAACAAGGCCGTTTAAGGAGTCACAAGGAGATCGGCTTCATCAAGACGCCGCGCTAAGGAATCAAAGTTTCTTCGAAAACAGGAAGACGGAGCATGAGTCACGCATGAGTAGTGATCAAGAGTACATACAAAGCAGCAATTTCCTTTCGCACTGATGAAATATGTGTTGTGTTCAACGTCTGTCTCTTTCTCATAATTATAAAAGTGTGATTGGCTTGTGATTGCAGAAACTTGAGCCTATTTTGCATTTGGTGTGATCTGATATTCACTTGCAAACACATAGAACAAACATTTATTGCCACATAGAACAAAACCAAAGCTCTTACATAAGCCACTGTCCCTGTAATGGGAATAATTAATATGTAATGACTAATTAATCAAGCCAAACTCTCTGAACTTGTCTGTGTTATTAAATAATTATTATGTCTGTGGCAGTCTGGGAAAATGTCGCTGTGGCTAAATTCTGGAAAACAGCAAAAAATTATGGAAAAAACTGAATTTAGTTTTGACCAAAAATGTGTTTTTCTGCCAATAACCTACTCTGAAATCTCCATGTTTTTCTTAAGAAATCAAATAAAGTTTCCAAAGTGATATGGAAATGTTTTATTTAGGCTACTTTCTGATCTTGCCTTGGTGTCACGTTCACTAAGAGGCCAATTTAAGACAAACTGGAACGGATTATTTAAAGGAATGTAATCCAAAGCTTCATCAATATTTACACAGGGAAAGTTCCATGTATTCAGAAATGGGTTAAGTACGTGCTTAAGTTGAATTTCTGGATGTGCCATTCAGATTATTTAAGTTACCTGTGTGCGGTTCATGCCTCTGATGTTCCCAGATGTGTCTTGAGTAGAAACATCTGGCTATTCTTGTGTTTAAAGGTTTAGGAGAATAGCCAGAGTAATTTGAGCTGATAAGAAGGCTACAGTAACCCATCTCAGGCCACACAACACATCAAAACTTGAGGTAGATAACTCATAATCAGTTGTAACTGACACATGACTCTGTTTTCTGCAAACTCTGCCCTGTATGTGTGACTTCTGACTAGTTATGGCTGAAGTCTGAATACTGATATGTGCAATTTCATTACTAAATCTTTGCTTTCCTGCTTTTTACTTTTGGAGGATTTTAAAATGCTACAACTTCACTTCTGCTGAACAGAAGCATATTTCATTTTAGGAGAACTTGTAGTTGTTTTTTTAAAAAACAATATAAGGTTATAAGGTAGAAGGTTTTCCCGGGCCACCACACATTTACTCTTAATGACGTACACTCACCTGTAGTCAAACACACATCCAGAGAAATCTCAAATTTTTTACATTAATTTTAGATAAATACACCATTTCCTTCTCCAGATCTTCATGACAGAACATTTGTGATATTTTCCTTGGCCTTTCCTTGACTTTTTTTGCAATATTTAGTAGCCATACAAGCTTGAAGACTCCACTTCACCACTGCACCACTGCTGCAATTGGATTTAATTTACATCAAGCATGAGGGCATTTTCTGGGCTACAATTAAAGGTGTGGATATTTACTTATGTTTAAATTCACATGGTGTAGACAGAGGTCCTAAAGCTTGACTAGGAGGTGTGGGCAGCTTCAGAAGTACCTTTTGGCACATTTTAATCAAACCCCCTGGGCAGGAAATTAGGACAGTTCTGGACAGCATTGTTATTACATATTAACCTCAGAGAGACTGGGCTGTGAGGAGGCCACGATGTTGCAACTCAGAATAGTCGTTACTGGGATGCCGAGTGACAAAATGAAGCGGCTTCTAAAGTATATTCATCACTTGGTGTCAGCGGTCGCAGAATTTAGATCGCAGTCATCATTAGCAAGGGCTTTTATTAATGCTAACGATAGATTTATGCATAGTGTGCTTATCATCACAACATGAATCAACCCAGATGTTATGTCATGTAATGATCATTCGTCTTATTATGCATTCATTTGTGGATTGTTGTTCATTTGTGTATGTGCACAGCTTGTTCCCCAACCCTTCAGCATACGTATTTATGACTTATTCTCATGTTTTATTTCAGTCCCCCGATACTGCCATAGTATAGACTATAGCTCATTTCTTATTCTTTTGCTTTTGGTGTCTTCGGTGTGAAAACAGAGAGAAAAAAGAAGAATGATTTCAATAACTTTAGCAGAGACAGAAAGAAGTATTTCGTATAAATTGTTAAGGAACTAGA
This sequence comes from Pangasianodon hypophthalmus, assembly GCF_027358585.1. Taxonomy (NCBI): domain Eukaryota; kingdom Metazoa; phylum Chordata; class Actinopteri; order Siluriformes; family Pangasiidae; genus Pangasianodon; species Pangasianodon hypophthalmus. The sequence goes on along the minus strand of NC_069719.1, from coordinate 26,461,024 downwards.
GAGAGAAGAGCTATGGCTATCAGTGTTGGGATTCGTAGAAGGAAAAACAACAACAACAACAACAAAAATAACAACAATAATAATTAAAAAATAATTATAGCAACAATAATAATAATATGTATGGCATACAACAATTGGGGCGATCTGTTATAGGAAAATAATCAAGGACTCGCGCTGTATTTTCCCCATAATAGCAAATTATTAATTTTATACCACAGTTTTCCAACAGTTTGAATTTTTTTTAATATATGCAGGAAAGATACAGCATACTTTTTATCCATTTATAGTTATACTTAATTTAACATCCACAAAACAAGCTAGTTCCTGTTATCACATACGTTATAGCAGCTATAAACAGTTGTTCCCTCAGCATCTGCTTTTCTTTTCTCTCTAGAAGTTAATGAGACAAAAAACTTCAACTTGTCATCCTTCTCATAATGGAACAAGTAAATGAACATATTTACCTCTGTTACAAAATGCTGATACTGGAGACTCCTTCCACAAATGACAAATATACAATATATAATCTCCTTACATAAAACATTAGCATATTAAGAATTGTGTTTTTCTTTGATAATAGCAGTGCTTTTTTAATCAAAATGTATTAAAATTGAATTTTTACTGAACAATCACAACATGCAAACAACTTTCTCTGACCTAAAGAACCTAAAGTTACAGACTGTGACACTGAAACTGGAGAGTCCTTCCATAAAAGTTAAATATAAAAAATATGTCTTACAGAAAACTTTAATGATTACACTTTTTCTTTGTTAAAAAACAACACCTTTAAAAAAAATGTTTATTATTAGTCTTAGATTATGTAAAGCATCTGGCATACAAGCCCCTGTGTTAAGTTGTTACAATAGAAACAAGCACATTGATATAAGCCTATTCTAATCAATGGAAATAATCTTTCAAATTCAAAATCTGACCAAACAGAGTCAAGAATCCAACAGTGCTGTGGTGTAATAAAATGATTAACTATGTAAATTGAGGTATAAAATCGTTCACTTACGGTCACTGACAGTCCCGGGCTTAAAGGCGCACCTCAGATTACTTTCAGATCATTCTGTAGGTCACTATGAGTCCATTTCCTCCTGAGTGGAAAAAAAACATATATGGAAGGAAATGTGATTGATAAATATGAGCCAAGATAAGCATGCCCAGCGGGTCTCCTCCAATAACCCACCCATCTGCGAGCACGCGTAGGAGGCAGCCTAAACCAAACACTCTGCTCTCTTGATTCCGTCAGTCGACATTTCCTCTTTTATCCGATAATCTGACATGGCTTGTAAATCAAAAAGTCCAAAGTTCAAACAGGATGCCATAAATTTCACAAATCGAGAGGTGCATCTGAAATATTGATAGCCGTTCTCCTCGCGTTTCTCAGCATGAGACGCTCTCACTTATTCCTTTTATACCTTCCACTTTAACAGCTTCTCTATAAATAAATAAATAAATAAATAAAAGAAACCCACACCTTGATTTGCGGCTTCACCGGTGCACTTTGGCGCTTGCATCAGCATCATTAATTGATTGGGAAAATTAAAAACCCACCTCCCGTTTAATGCTGCCACACATCCATCCCTGAGATTCATTTTGTCTAATTAGCCTAGCCATTAGCCAAAAAAAAAAAACCTCATTGAAGTGGAATGGAGAGGTGTTTAGCCAATTCTGAGCTACGTAACTTGCATTTAGGCACAATATGAAAGACATTTCTGCAAATATTGGTGATGATATTACAAATATCATCTGCTGCTTCTAATTTCATACCACCAGGACTTGAGGAACTGCAATAACCATGTGATCATCATCAGTATAATCTTAATCCAGCTAATGTACTTCCTCACTTGCTGCTCAGTCTACCGTGTTCTTCTTCTTGCTTTTAGTCAGTTGCTGGATATTTCCTTCTGTCTAATGCCAAATTAATTTGTACGCCATTTTTACCATCTTTACAGGATTCCAGATTTAGTAATGAAAATCCAAGAAGCCATTTTGTTTTAGACAAATCTGAATAGTGGATATTTTAAGCTTTGTGAATTACAATATTCCAAACTTACACCAGGATTGGATTCTGCTTCACTTCTAAGTTTTGGATAAAATCCTAGATTTAATATTTACACTGGGAAAGTTACACATATTCAGAATCGGGTTACGCACACCACTCAGATTACTAAAATGACCTGAGTGTATTTCACGCCTCAAATGTTGCCAGAAGTACAAACATCTTTTTTTTTTTAAGTAGCTTCTAGACCATTGCTTTTAAACCCAAGTACTTGCCTTTAAGCCTGTAAATCAGGGATAGAAAATGAAGAATGAAATAGTGTGTATTTTCTTTACTGCCAAATGAAACCTGATGATACATGAATGAAAAGATGGCAAGCATTGAAATAAATGTTGAACAGATTGTTATATTGTTAATATACTGTATTGCTTCATGAATACTCCTAGTAGTACTTAATCACATTGATCACATTAATCAGATTTGCAAATTTGGTTTAATTCTAAAAAATCATGTTTTGTTTTATTTTGCTATTTTGATGTACTTTTTGATGATCAAAGGTATAATATTCTTAAATAAAAATAAAACGGGTCATATTTATGCATTTATGTCTTAATCCAGCTAATGTGTGTAATTGTTGCTCACCCAGTTTTCTATCTTGTTCTTGCTCTTGCTTTTAGTCAGTTGGCGGATCACATTCTGCCTCACTGTTAATTCAATTAAAGTCATTTTATTGGATTGTGCTTCACTTGTAAGTCGTTTTCTATAAAATTGTCTGCCAAATGAGTAAATCCATCCAGCCATGTTCTGTACCGCTTATCCTAACAGGGTCGCAGGGTAGCCTGGAGCCTATCCCAGGGGACGTGCGGAACAAGGCGGGGGATGCCCTGGATGGAGTGCCAACGCATCTCAGGGCACAACTGCACACACACTCCCATTCACACATTACAGGCAATTTGGAAATGCCAATCAGCCTACAACGTATGTCTTTGGACTGCGGGAGGAAACCGGAGTTCCCAGAGGAAATCTCTGAAGCACAGAGAGAACATACTGTACAAACTCTGCTCCACAAGGTGGAGGAGGGATTCGAACCCCCAACCCCAGAGGTGTGAGGCAACCCTAACCCAAATGAATAAACGTAAATCTAAATATAAAAACAATCTGTTTTTTAAGACACTAGCTTTTAGCTTTTATCAAACACTGACATCAACACTGACATATCAGTACTAAACTTACTTCATGCATTTGCATGACACGCACTCCTATATGATCATTCACACACTGCTAATGAAAAGAGCAAATCAGGAAATCAATGTAAGTTTCATTTACATTAGGCAATTTAACAGAAGCTTTTCCTGAACACTTGAGAGAGAAAAGAAGGTAAAATTTTATCTAGGCATACAGCTGAGCAGTTCAGGGTTACAGCTCTCACTCTCTGGAGATTTAAACTCATAACCTTCCAGGCACTTAAAGGAACAGTGCCAGATTTTACAGTGAAGACACGTTTGTGGTCTGAGATATGCTCCTATCTTCGCTAAAACCATGGAACTGAGCGTTGTATATCAAGATATCCTATATATTGGACAATCTGTAAATATAAAATATTTTAGCAAATATTTTATTTAAAGATCATCATCCAGACTGCTGGTGTCCCATCCAGGATGTATTCCCGCCTCACGTCCAAAGTTCCAGGGTGAATTTGAATCAGTTTTAATTCATTTGAAACAGTCGTCATTTTAAAATTCTTTGGACAGAACAGAAATAAATTGTAAAAAAAAATATAACATGGACAAAACACTGAGTTGAATAGAGAGGTCAGAGGAGAACAGCAAGACTGGATTAAGCTGACAGGAAGGTTACGGTATTGCAAAAATAAGCACTCTGTACAACCGTGGTGAGCAGAAAAGCATCTCAGATGTGCACAACGCATGAAACCTTGAGGCAGATGGGCTACACCAGCAGAAGACCACGTCAGGTTCCACTCCTATAGGTCAAGAAACCAAGGAATGGGAGGTTATTGTGGACACAGGCTCATCGAAACTGTCACCTTGTCTGGAGAATCTTGATTGGTAGGGTCAGAATTTGGCAGCATGAATCCATAGACCCACCCTGCGTTATGTCAACAGTCCAGGCTGGTGGAGGTGCTATAACAGCATGGGGAATGTTTCATACCATGAATAATTGTAGGGGTCCAGTATTTGTTGTCCCTGCACTTCAGCAGTCCTTTCAAATTCGAAATGACATGGTGTGGTGAGAAATACATGTTTAAAGAGAGGACTCTATAAATCTTTATAAGGCTTCATCTCTTATAAAGTACAGAGGTGACACTGAACTTGGTTGGATGCTGGATGAGAAGTTCAATATAGAAGAAATTAAAACCTCATTTCCGGAAGAGACCGAGCGATAAATAATTATAGGTAATAAATCGATGCCCTCATTTCGTTTTCTTTGCAGTAACCGAGTGTACAGTTCAGCCATGTCTGTTTAGAGATATATTCACACACACCCAAGGTCATATTCCTTTTTACATGGCAAGTCTATAAAATCTTTGATTTGAATGTCCAGACTTTATGAATAGTGATCCTTTTTTTCCCGTAATACATTCACGCCGTCTTTCACATTCAGTAAAAACCTTCTTGGAAAAGGTGACTCGCTCAAAGTGGTGCATATATAAAGATATATATATATATATATATATATATATATGTGTGTGTGTGTGTGTGTGTGAGTGTGTGTGTGTGTGTGTGTGTGTATATATATATGCACCACTTTGAGCGAGTCACCTTTTCCAAGAAGGTTTTTCTGAATATATATATATATATATATTTTTTTTTTTTTTTTTTTACTTTTTACATTTTTTACATTGCTTTCTTTCCAACTAATTTCTCCAGGATTGCAAAGAGAAAATTCACCGTACGAGCATGACCATTAATTCCAACGCAGAATGTGCAAAAGCAATAAACACCAGGTGCATTTTTTCCCCTAAAGAAAAGTAATAAACACCCTGCTTAACAAACAAATTATAGTTTCACTAATTTTGCTGTATTTCTTATTTTCATGATCCCACTGTTTGCTCTTAGGGCTGCAATAATGCTAATAATAACGTTAGTGCTAATCTAAATGGTGTAATCTCACCCAGCTTGGATCACCGAGAAAAAAACTTCTGTATTAACTCCAAGCAGCTCTTCATTCGTCCTCCTGGGAGGAGGGGCTTTTAGCAAACACATCCATTTGCACTCCATTTCCAGCCCTATGAGAGCTTTAATTTGCTGTACGATGGAAAATGATGGTGAAACGCTTCATGAGTGGCACTCGGAATCGGCTGTTCATGTTACAAAGCCGAGTATGTCGCAGTTAAATGGATGTTCAAGACCGAACATGTTCATGCTCTTATTTTTCGGTTCTTAGATTTACCAAGATCCAAAATAACGAGGGTACAAGATCCAATAACGAGGGTACAATCCCTTACAGAAAACTCTTATGAGCTTTACATGTGAGTAATCATACTGTATGAGTAATATGTGAAATGAGGATGTGTGGTTTTTACAAGATTCTGTCATTTTCATATGCATTTTTAACAACTGATTCATTTATTTTCCACATTTGATTTTTTTTACACATGAATCATTTATTTTCACGTTATTTTTTTACACATGATTAATTTTTACACATGAAGTATTTAGTGTCAAGTCAGTTTTTATACACAATTCATATATTTTTACACATGAATCATTTATTTTCACGTTATTTTTTACACATGAAGTATTAAGTGTCAAGTCAGTTTTTACACACAATTCATATAGTTTTACACATGAATCATTTATTTTCCCAGGTGATATTTACAAATGATTCATTTACTTGTGAGTTTTACACACAATTCAGTTTCAAATGTCATTTTTATAAATGATTCATTTATTTTCACGATTTTTTTTTATACATGAATCATTTTTTATCTGTGATTTTTACACATGATTCATTTACTTTCATGTTTCGTTTTGTACACAAATCATCTTTCACATGATTTGTTTTTTTACACATGAATCATTTAGTTTTATATTTCATTTTTACACGATTCGTCTACATTCACATGTCATTTTCACGTTATTCATTTGTTTTCATATTCGATTTTTACACATGATTTGTTTATTATTATCATTATTATCATTTCATCATTTTGTAGACATTTTTTTCCATGTGTCATTTCTGGCACAAGATTAATTTATTTTCACATTCAGTTTTTTTTTTTTTACATGATTCATTTATGTTTACAATAATTTTTCACATGATTACATGCGATCCATTCATTTTCACATTAGATTTTTTTACACGATTCAATTATTTGCACATGATTGAATTTTTACACGATTTATTTATTTTCATGTGTGATTTTGACACTGTTCATTTATTTTCACATTCTATTATTATTTTTTTTTTTACAGATTCATGCGATTTTAGACAAGGTTCATTTATGTTTACAATAATTTTTCACATGAATAATTCATTTTACAAGTGATTGAACACATGTTTACTTGAGTGCATTTGTGCAGTTTCAGGGCATAACATGCTGCAGTGCACTTTTACATGTTTCCCACATGATCACACATCATGAAAAATGAATAGTTTTTGGTACAGTATTTCCTCACATATTGCTTCGCAAAGCAATTCTGGACTTTACAAATAATTAAAATTTGGTACACACACTACCTGCTGGGTTCTGTTTTTGTCACACACTACATGGGTATATACCTCAGCGCAGCATGTACAGGATCCTCAGTGTCACAGCAGAAATACCTTCATCATAATCATTGACCTCACAAGTGAGTAATTATGTTGATGCAGCATTTTTGCTTACACATAATGCAAGCAATTATTTTTTTCCTAGTGACATATGGATAAGTGTACACTGCTCTCTCTCTCTCTCTCTCTCTCTCTCTCTCACACACACTCACACACACACAAGGCCTGAGGGGACTATCAGTGTACCTGCATAGCTGCTTAGCTGAGCCCGGTGCTGATCTAATCTACATGTGTGTTTCCATGCAGAATATTTCATCAACACAAATGTATTTACTTCTGGTAATAACTGTGTTGCACAATATTTTAATCAGATAAATACATTTCTACCCTAATCAGCGGTGCACAAATCAGTAGCAAGTGTGTCCAAGCTGTTAGTTTTATTCGTAGTTGCTTGATAGACAAACAGAACAGGAAAAAACCCTATCCCTTATTGATTTTAGCAAAACATTTCACTTTTCATTTATTGCGTACGTTTAAACATAATGCGTTTCACAGTGATGCAACACACTTTAATGCTGTAAATGTATGTAGAGCATGATGTTCATTTCTGAATCCATCCAGCTGCTGCACTACACACATCGGCCGAGATGCCATCTGGCTGTCCATAGTGTTTTTTTTATTACTAGGTGGATTAATTAGCGTGCACAGATAACAGACAGAACAAAAAATAAAAAATCCAGTGCAAAATCTACTATTAAATATAAGTAACGTTCACCTCAAGCTAGCCAGAATATCTGAAAGGTGCAAATGGATGCAAGTCCGTATACTATGGCATTGTATAGCTATTATGATCACTCTAAAATCTTTTATAGTATAAAACAGTATGGTAAATTAGTAACTAGCTGGCTGTACGTTATTATATTATGCTAGCTAACTAAATTTTAACCAACTGTGTTTTTAATTTAATGGCAAAGATTTATATTTCTTTAATGATTTTTAATAAAACTTCAGAAAGGTTTGGAATTCACTGTTTTGTTGTAGTTTTTTTAGTTTAATGGCAAAACTGAATATTTCGTAGTACTGATTTCCAATTAGATTTCTTTGCGCAAACAAGAAAGTAGTGGTTGCGTAAACTTTTTTTTCACTAAACAAAAGAAGAAAGGTTTGTAGAACTAGAATCTCTGTAAATTAGTTGCACTTTCTAGTACTTTCTTATGTTATCTCAATGAAATATTAACTTTAGTGCTGACAACAGAATGTCAGTCAGCATATCTAATTATTTATCTAATTATTTACACAGTCATTTTGTTATTTTGTTGTTGTTATCCAAGCTCTATAGTTATCACACTTGTTCACACAGATCCTACTTTAAATCATTATCAGACGGAAAGTGGGGATAATTAGACACTTCTTTAACTGGAGTAGCAGCTGTGTAAATACATGTGGTTGTAACCACGCTCATCCGGGAAGCAATGAATCACAAGCAAATGTCTGTAAATAAAGTAATATAGCATGATATATTCTAAAGTCTTGGCAAAAACAACCGATTCAACAGGCATTCTGTAAAATAATGACTTCCTCACAGCACGGTTTTCACCTGTGGTGAATCGATACTCCTGTGATTATTGATTCCACTGAGGTCCAGCGCTTTTTCTGACCTGCATGGCACCTTCCGGAGAGAAATTTGCTTATGCCTAATTAATTAGCTAAGCACTTGAACTCTCTCGTCGAGATCTGTGAAGTTTCGAGTCAGCAGGAGTGTCTACCTGATAAATTATTCATCTGTTTTGCAGAAAAATATGCTACTTTCCATGACAAAATGCTCTGCCGAACAACGAGCAGAAAACATAATACCGATTTAGATAACAAATACGATTTAGAAATTGCTGCTGAGTGAATTTATCAGCTCAGGTCGTTACTCACAAGCAGAAGGCATCCATATGAAAAACAGCACGAGGAACAGGAAAACATTTACACTTTAAACTCTCAGATTTATATTCCTCAATCTTATAACTAGACATCTTATTAGTTTCGCTGTAATTACCATATAATACATAGCAGTTACTGATAAATATGATTTATCATGGATTATTTCAGTTGTCCAAATACAAGCGCCTTTCTGTTGGCGCTATAATCACTTATTTTTGATCCTTCAAAAATCATTCCTCCTCGACAATGGAAACTCCAGATTTGGTCAAAAACTAATGGACTTTGGTTGAGGATCACTCTTGGTTTTGTTTGCTTGTTTTTTTTATTTTTTTTTTGGAAAAAAAAAATAAGTTTTGAGCAACTAGGATTTTTTTTTTTTTTATATATCTATGTATTTTTTATTGGGACCACTTTTTCCCTAGTGTATATTTTAAACAATATTATTTAAAAAATCAGGTTTGTTGTAGAATGTACCTTTTTGTGTTTGTTTGTTTTTTAACCATTGCTGGTATTTTTTGTTTGTTTTATTTGTTTTTTTTTTAATATATTTTGAGCAACTAGAATGAAATTTTAATGGATTCTTTAGGGGATCACTTTTTGTCGCTAATAGTGTTTTTTTTTGTTTTTGTTTTTGTTTTTTTAACATTATTAATAAATTGAGTTTGGGCATCTGCTAGAATGTACTATTTAATTGATTTTTTTTTATGGTAGGGTTCACTCTTGGTCCCAAGTTTATTGTTATTATTTTTTTAATTTTATTATTTTTTTAAATTTTATTATTATTATTTTCTTAGGTAATAAATAACTAAGGACTTTTATAAGGGCTCACCTTTTTTTTTTTTTTTAGTACTGCATTAGTAAACCATGATGATAAGTATCAACGTATGTTAATATATGTTAACTGATATTAGTTAAAAATGTTAATTAATTGATGTTTGTTAAAAACATACACCTGCATTGACTAATGCATATTCAATCCATGGTTAAAAAGAATTCCATGTTAATTAGCAAAAAATGAAATGACAACGTGTTGCTAATTTTTACTAACTTCATGACCTCTGGTCTCAGGGTGTAAATATTAAAACTTCAAGCTCTTCAGCCTTGGTTTTGGATTTTGCCAATTAACAATAAAGTGGATGTTCATGTTGCTCGCTGTGGGATTGATTTTACTTGGTGATGGTGTGAACACTGACTAATGCAGGCGCTAATTATCTGTCAACCTCCAAATAGGAAAAAACAACAAAAACTTAGGAACGTCTCCTCAACCTGAAGTCAGAATCGACATGGCTGCTCACAGCATCGACATTAAACTATGAGTTATACTGTATATACTAATATTTGCTTTAGATCAATCAACATACAGACAGTTCGCTGTTTTAAGGAGGTAAATACAAATCACTCATCAGTTAGCAGGCTAGATTGTTGCTAGCAAAAGAAGATCATGGAGATGTCCATGCCCCGACTCTGTATCTTGATCGCGCGGAGATCGAAAATGACATAAGCTCCTACTTCTACCTTCCAAGTTATGTTGTGCGCAGAATTACTTATGGTGCATTGCACATGGTTTGTTCATAGTCACTAATATTAGCGACTTGATTTGAACTTGTGCAGTGACATGCTACAATGGATTTTCTCTTTGCCAATTTGTGGACATTAAAGTGTTACTGGAATACTTAAACTTCATTCTGAAAGGAAGCATTTTTTTTTTTTTTAATTTTATGTCAATGGTTCAACATACAAACTTTCACCCAATGACCTGAATTTCTGTGGAGTTACTTATTGAACCCATTAGCTACAACTGATTACTGTATAATGTCAAATCTTGACGTTTCTCATGGAAGAGTGGCAAATTCCTTCGCTTCACTCATTAATGGGGAAAGGTTTTGCCCTTTCCTCTTGTTCTCTAATGTATTTTGACAGGCTTTCAGTGCCGTTTGTTTAGCTGTGCTGTTAATGCATTATTCACCTTTTCTCACCAAATTTTAAACGTTGCCAAGGTTAGATCACTCATTAGTCATTCATCATGTGCCTCTTCCAGGTTCCAAATGCTAAATTGATTTTTCGCTCTATGAACAGCATCCTAAATCTATTAATACACCTGGATAAATAATTGATTATAGGAAAACAATTAAGGAAAGAAAAGGTAGAGGCATGTAAAGCAAATACAAGATGACACAATACGGAAATGAAGGTGACTCATTGTCATATATTTGGTATGGAAGTGTGAGCAGAATGTCTCTGTATAAATGATTCCTCATGCTGATGGAAAAACAGCCGATACAGTTAAACACATTGAACATGATTGAAATTATTAGACTGCTGTGGATTGATTTAACATCACCTCCTTTGCTGCCTGCCAATAATCTCTGATGTCCTCGTCCGTGTCTGTCAATCATCCGGGCAGATTCCACACTAGATGTCATTTAGCACAGTTTCACCACCACCGTGTCATCTCTACGCACTCGCTCTCAGGGTAATGGGCTTCTCATACCTTGGAGTGCTTTCATAACGACATGTGTGAGCAAAAGCTCACGCACAACTGCATTGAATGTTGCACGCTGCTCCACTTTGGTAATGTGACAAATCACATATAGAAACGTGACACATCACTTATAAGAAAATAATCAATAACAGGATGGTGCGATTGAGTTTTTTCTCTATAGCAGAGTTATTTATTCCTCTTAAGGTACAACATCATACTTCTTATCCTTTTATGGCTACATTTTATGTTCACAAAACATGTTAGCTCCTGTTCTCGCTTACGTTATAAGAGCTATAAATATTTATTCTCTCACCAGTCTCTTTTTTTTTCTCTCTCTCTGTTACTTTCATGTTACTTTGTGTAGATAGATAGATAGATAGATAAATAAATAAATAGATAGATTTTCAGTTTTAGCCCTGCTGAAGCTTTGCACATACTTCATGGACAGCTGGGCATTAACTTGGCTATTTATACAGTCGTTTTATAGAAAGTAATTTCACACATAAGCCCTTAGATGTAAATGTCTTATGGCAAAAGGAGTAAATAAATAAATAAATAAAAATAAAATAATTAGCCTAGTGCTGTGTGTGTGTGTATATATAATTGCAAATCGTGCAGTAACACCATATGGCATGAAACCTGCCAGCTGATTTTACAAAAAAAATAATAATAATTAAAAAAAATTAAAAAAAAAAAAATTAATAATAATAATAATAATAATAATAATAATAATAATAATAATAATCACCTTCATATTTAGAGGCTGAGGCAGATAAAAATCTGATCTGATACCCGATGGTGTATTTTTTCTGTTTTTCACTTAGACCAAATAAGCACATATCCATTTTTTTCTTCTTTTCTTTCTTTTTTTTTTTTTTTTTTTTATTCTAGTCTAATAATCCAATCAGTCCGGTACTAAAATCATTTACAGTGTTACAAATAAATTCCAAACATCTCTTGCCATATCTCTTCAAAAATCAATAAATAATTTTCATGCTATCTCATAAGAATTTACTGCACGCTTTGGAGTAATCACATCTTTATGCGTGTTTTGATTAGCAGAGATTAAAAATGACACAATAAATCATGTTACATGAATGTTACAGCTGGTGTGTGTGTGTGTGTGTGTGTGTGTGTGTCAGGAGTGCTTGAGAATGCAAATTGTTCATGTTCATGTTCTCAGAAGAGGAAATGGATGGTCAAGTTGTCTTGTCGCTAAGCGACAAACTAGCCAGCATCAGACATCAGACATGTGTGGTTAAGTGGAATGATTAGTGTGTTTTCCGAGCACCCGAGGTGCTTCACGGTCACTAGCTCAGCTTCATGAGCCATCAGGATGCTAAATAGAGGCTCGGTAGATCCCTCTCATCTAATCTACAAAAAAAAAATATTAGAAATAAAAATTGTGACATACCAAATGCCTTTGAAGGAGAAACTGAAAGTAGACTAAACACAAACACACATTGTCCAATCTAAGTAGCCATTACACAAAAGGACAGAAGATGGCTGCGGTTACAGACAGTTAGGACGAGTAACTGGTCTGAGGAGCTCCGTATTTTTGCAGTCCTCATTTCATCTTAGCTGAGTATCTAACTATCACATCAGTGAAGTTAACATGCTAGCTAAGAAGTTAACAGGCTTAGCGTGTTAGTTAGCTAACATGCCTGAGTTATATTGCTTTAACAAACCAAGAGAAAATCTACATCAAGAAACTAGCTAACTTATGCTAGATAGCTAGGTCACGTTCTTACTGAGGAGTTGCCTGTATTGCTAAGCTAACTATTATGGCACCTGGTTGGGCGATGCCTCGGTTTGGTAAAATTGTAAATGTGAAACATCACAAGAGGAGTCAAGAGACTTGTATGTCTTCAGTTTCACTCTAATATTAAAGCTAGGATTTTCTATAAGATATATATACATGTCCAAACATTGCATAGACCAACACTTAGCATCATTTTGCCACAGACAGACACCAAGACATAAATATCTTTTTGACTTACACCAGTTAAAAGTGTTAGTTTCAAATGTGTTTTAGTGTTAATAATAAAGATAACATTTTAGCTAATGTTAATCTTCAGTCAGGATATAACCAAGTAGCATCAGATTGCTAGGCTAATGTAGATAACATTTTAGCTAATGTTAATTTTCAGTCAGGATATAGCCAAGTAGCATCAGATTGCTAGGCTAATGAGGATAACATTTTAGCTAATGTTAATTTTCAGTCAGGATATAACCAAGTAGCATCAGATTGCTAGGCTATTTGGGTCTTTTTGCATGAATCAATTTTTGTTTAAAAACATTGGAGTCTATAGTTTTTTTTTTGTTTTTTTTTTTTTTTACAGTGAAGTTAAACACCAGAAGCCTGACGTAACTTCTAGCTAGCTGTACTATGCTAAGGTTAGTTTGCTGGCAATCGTTAGCTAGCTTAATAGGAGTAGAACTTAAAAAAAACTTGTTAGGGGTCATATATTCCATTTTGATTCCACTTCATTTTACTCCACATAAACATAAAGTTATGTTTTAGTGAAATAGCTACTTTCCTATTAAGCGGCTAACATTGGTAATGTTCTAGCTAGTTTGGCTACACCAACGTTAGCTTGCTTCATCCCACTTAATAGGAATTCAGCTATTTCAGTAGAACATAAAAGGTTTAGATGTACTTACGTCATTACGGTTCATAACCTCCATTTTGATTCCACTGCATTTTACTCCATATCATGTCTCTTCACTTTACGTCATGGACGCTAGCATAGCATTGCATACTTTCCAAAAGTCATTTGCATGTAGAGTTTGGATAAAAAAAAAAACAAAACAAAGCATCAAAACCATAACCCATAATTTAGAATGAGATGTAAAGGCAAGTCTTACCCTTAGCAAGTACAAAACAAAGAGAAATGTACATTTATGAAATGCACTACTGAAGGAATTATTATTTCCTGTGACATATACAACTCAAACATATGGAATTCAGATTCTTTTCTCAGCCGTCAGCGCAGATGAGACCTGCGGAGTAGTTAGTTAACCCCTCTCCAGGTTCCCTTCATGTACAAAAACCCTCGTATGAATAGCCACGGCGGAGGCGTAGCAATGATGCATTCAGCCGCATATTCATTCTTTTATATGTCTTATGTCTAAACAGCACTGCTCCAGCCTATATATCCATTTTCTTCGCTATTGTAATTCATTTTTATTCATACATCACTGTCATTTTCTTCAAGATTCCTATAGCATTCCTGCACGAATTCTTGTCAGATATCTATGGCTTCTCAGTTGCATCATGTGTAGCTGTGAAGGAGTTGGCAGTCTCGACTGATACAGGCAGCATTACCAAAAACAGATTTTATTTTTCGCTTCATTTATAGGGAGACACTGATACTCTATATCTATATAAGCTAAAAATAAATGAATAAATAAATAATTAATTTTTATTTCTTGCTCAATAATTACAATTACGCATAGTATAACTGAAAGTTACTTCAAAACTCCATGCATGCACATTTTATTATTTTTCAGATTAAGTAAAGTGCAACATAAAGCTATTTCGTATACTGTAAACAAGACCTTCTCAAGTAAAATCCATTAGTTTGCTTCACGTTTTAATACCTCCATAATTCCTTTCATCACTTTTGTCTTATAGAATTCACATGCCTTGCGTAAGTATTCACCCCCTTGAACTTTTCCACATTTTGGAGTACTACAACCCCAGAAACGAAATGGACTTAATTGGGCTCATATGTCATATGGGGTGATAAATAAATAAATAAGTATATATTATAAATTATATATTGTATATCAATATATATATAAGTAAAAACCATAAAAATTGTGATCGCATAATTATTCACCCCATTGCTCTGAAATCCCTAGATTAATCTTTCTTTCTTTCTTTCTTTTTCCTACGTATCTTTCTATGTATCTTTTTGTTTATCTTGCTCTCTGTCTTTCATCCTGTCTGTTGTTGTTGTTCTTTCTTTCTTTCTTTCTTTCTTTCTTTCTTTTCTAACTGCAGATGGACTGTGGAATTTGATACATTACTTCTGTGTGTTCAATAAATATTAAAAAACATCCCTTTATTACTTATATCAATTTGCATTC
This sequence comes from Pangasianodon hypophthalmus, assembly GCF_027358585.1. Lineage (NCBI taxonomy): Eukaryota > Metazoa > Chordata > Actinopteri > Siluriformes > Pangasiidae > Pangasianodon > Pangasianodon hypophthalmus. The sequence continues at coordinate 26,445,779 of NC_069719.1, read as the reverse complement.
AGTATAATTAGTTTCTGTCCATTTGCTTGACGCTCATAAACAGTTCAACCGACGTCTTTCAATAAAGGATGTTTGCTTATATGTAAGAAATAATTCGATATCTTTATGACTTATAGTCAGTTGCATTTTAATGCCTTCATCAGTCCGTATATCAAGCCCTGTGATTCTGTCTCCTCCAAACCACATGACATTATGAAATTCGAAACAGGATGTAGCATGACAGCTTCAACCAATCACGTTATCTGACGCCCAGCACTTGGAGTGGATTGCTTTTACACATGGTGTGGTCTCAACCCCAGACATGAAGCTGTATTTTTTTTCCACGTATATGAGGGATTATTTTTCTGAACCACACCCGAATTCAAAAAACAGCTTCCATGTAAATGGCTTAATTCTCAGTGCAAATGATCTCGAAAACTCACCAGAAGGGATTTATTTCATATTTTCCCAGACAGTGAGTACTGTGGTTATTCGAGATGCCAAGTCATTTGTCCTGCCAGCTTTATTGATGAAGAATTGGAGGGAAGCTGAAGTCTCAGGAAGTCTCGGCACTCCAGATAAATCTAACAATCTCCTTTATCTTTTTATCAAGCTCTACACAAGCTCATACTTCCTGAACCGCTGCGCCCCTACCTATCCTGCTGAGACAATCAGTAGCCTCCTGTAGCCTCTCCTGAACCCTTATATGAGTTTTTAATCAATAGTCTTTTTCACATCCTTCATGACAACTTGATCCTCATAGTCCATACCCATCATCATGCGCTGTCAGATGTCTCTTGCTCTTCTACATCTGACCTGGACTCATATTGAACTTCTACCTGCCATGTTCTCATATGCCTGTACATCTGTACATGTCTGAAACAATCCAACATATTCCTGACTTGTGTAAACTTTTTCCTGGCTCCTTTCAAGCTTTCATAGTATCTCAGGGCGTTTGTTTTGTTTACTCGTTAGGGATTTGGAGTTCTGGAGAAACCGGAAAGCAAATAAAATATAACTGAATATTCACGGAAATAGACATTTTCCCTGCCAGGAATCATGCTTATGATTGCAGACAGACCATCTACTCTGCGATTAAACAGTGCTGACAATAAATATGAAAATGGTTTGAGGTGATATTTCAGCTTTCTATAGAACACTGGGTTAGTAAACCTCATTAGGTTCATATTAATGCTATCATTAAAACTGGGCCATTTTTAGTGCTGTGTTATGAAACAAGCCATATGTGAGGCGGTTGCTGTTGCTGTGCCTGAATTCTGAAGTCTAAAACAGCCAAAAATGATGAAAAATCAGTTTTCGGCCAAAATATGGACATCTTTGACATCTCAGTGTTAGGAAACTGTTTTCCCAAAAACGACATTGGAAATGTTTTTATTTCGTAACCTAGCCTTGGCTGTTTTCCTGTGAAGATGTTTAACAAACATAGTGGTAAAGACAACAAATCAGCCTAAATATGTCTAAAACCTCGCTAGCTATGTGTGTAGCTCTTCCTGAACAGCCGTACCCCTGCTTTTCCTGCTGAGATAATTAGTAGCCTCCTGTAGCCTCTCCTGAACACTTACATGTCATCGTTCATGACAACCGGATCCTCGTAGTCCATAACCATCACCATCTACTCTGATTAATTAGCTACGTGTGATCTTCTCACACAGTGAATGTCACGATTTTGATCAACAGACATATCAATTCAGTTTGAAATTAGAGACCAACTGTCCAAATGTCTGCGAATAAAAAAGTCTTTAAATGGAAATCTTTGGAATGTCACTTTTATTAGTAAAATGAACGTTAGAAGTAACATTAGAATGTTACTTCTGGTTGAGATATAGTTCAGGAAAGCCTATAGTTCTCAAACCTATGTATGTATTTGAAGATTTCACCATGTGAAGAGTTTTAATTGGGCAACTTAAGTCCAAAAGTTATATCAATATTTACACAGAGAAAGTTCCTCGTATTCAGAGTCAGGTTATGCACGCACTTAAATCAATGTTCTGGCCTTGCCATTCAGATTATGCAGATTACCTGTGTGTATTTCAAGAGTCAAAGGTAGCCTGAGTAGTTTCTTGAGTAGAAGTGCCTGATATGGGGTTTTTAAACAGTGCCTAGACTGTTACATTTAAACACAAGCACTTGCCTTTAAGCCTGAAAATAATCAGGCATAGCAAATACATACTGAAGGAGGAAATAATGTTTTTTTTTTTTTTTTTACTTTATTAAACATAACAATACATGAAAACTTTTATGTACACAGTCTAAGTTTTGAACTGAACATTGTGAATTTCATTTTATTCACCACCCCGTGTAATATTCTTTCTGTGGGCGATCAATCAGTGGTTGATATTTGAAAGTTCAACTGCTTAGAACTTTGCTTATTATTATATAAAAATTAATATAAACTATTTGAAGCAACAGCAAATATTATCTAAATTTAAACTGAAAGAACACCATGAATGTTTGCCACTTGAACTCACAATTCCACAAAACTTAAAAAAATTTTAAGAAAACAGAATTATTCACCAAAATGATTGGAGAATGTATTATTTACTTCTAACCTTGCATACGCTGTCTGTCTAAAGATCACAGTTCATCACTAACTTCCTAACTAAGTGTGATTTTTTAACACAGTGCATGTTGTGATTTAATCAAGTTGATGGTCATGTGGCATATGAAAGCAAATTCAGTTAAATAAATTAAATAAATAGATTCAGTTTGTAAATGGTAAAAATACCATCTGTCAAATTATCCATGATGTACAAGTGGCACTGGTGGATAAAAAATATTTTTTAAATGCTTTTTTAAAATTGAAAAAAAAAAAGCAAAACAAAACAGAACTCTGAATTAATCAGTGATTATTTCAGTGCTGATGTATGAGGCTTCTGTCCATCTGACGATAAAACTAGAGACTGACGTCGATGATGCTCATTTTCCATCGTAAATGGTCACATTTATTATATGTTTTAACTAAAAGTTTATTTCCTTAATCAAATAAAAAGTGAATTAAATCAGTATGTAGTAGTAGGCTGAAAATCAGAGTGTTAATGTCTTTCAGAACTGGAACTGGAATTCATGCATTCATCTTACTGAACTAATTGCTTTATCCTGGTCAGTGGATCCGAAGTTAATCCCGGGAATGCTGGACATGAGTTGGGAATACGCCTTGGATGGGATGCATTCCATTCTGTCCTTTTTTCAAACAGTGTAGACACACAATCAGACCTACTTCTTGGCCAACTTCCATTAAATCAGATGTCATTTCAAAGAAAGGGGGCGGGGCATATATTGTTGGTTGATGTCCTATTTTTATATTCACAGAGTCTGGATTTCTTAATGAGAGTGAAGTCTAGGTATTTCTCTGCCTTATTTCTGTTGTCTAATGCTATTTTTTGTGAAATTACTACATCAAGCAATTTATTATTCAGTAGGAAAGGAATCCTTAAATGCATTTTTTATGCTTTAAAATGCTAGAACCTGTGATTGAGATCATTTGTGATGTGCAAAAAAGACAAAACATATTTCAGCTCAGAAACTTTTCAGAACTTCTTATAGAAGAAAATGCCAAATATTTCACTGTGTGAAGGCTTTTCCCAGGCCACCACACACTGATACTGAACACCCTCAAAGGAATGAAACACTAGTACACTTTCAAACTGCATAAATGTGTGTTTAGCAAGAAATTTTGTGCAAGAATTTGGGTTTAAAAAGGCAAGGAATGTCTCTGGAGCGTTCAAAGAAATTGGGAATGAATGCTGTAAAATTCAGCGCTGTATGAAGCCCTGAATAAAGTAATATGTGTTTACCTGGAACCAGAAGGGGCTTGCCCTGACTTTCAAGGCCTCTCTGCGAGACAGCACATAAGTGAGGTTAGGTTCCATTGGCAGATGTTAATAATATCCAGCGGTGTATATGTGTCTTGCCGGCAGCCTGGAACCGTAGGTTTTACAGCACGGCTGCTTCAGGAAACACAAAGCCTGCCAGAATGTTGTTCATGTGAGCCGCAGAGCCGCAGCTCTGTGCACGGGGGAGGACGAAGAGATCAATGGCTGAACGTCTGCTCTCAGAGGGGCAGCGACGCCTCTTACAACGCGGGAGGAAAATAGGCTTTTTTTCCAGGATGCCAGGCTTGGAGTCCGTGATGCAGGAGATGTGGAGATGCTTCTCCCAAGAGGCTCGGCCTGTGTGGGGGCATTAGATACAGCATCTGTCTAGCAGCTGTCAGGAGAAGCCTGGAGACTCTCTGAGTGTGCCCGAGCAAACACACCAAGAGAAAGCCTCCAATATTATCAGTTAATACACCAAAGCACAGACACATGCGCTGCCATCTTGATTATGCTACGCTATTCTGTGTTAGATAGAGATGATTTCTTCAAACCCTGCTGAAGTGTGTCTAGCCCAGAGGCGAGTGTTAGCTAGTGAAGGCAGAAGATCTCTTCACGTTCCCTGGAGAATCCATTTCAGTTAGTGTGTGAACTTTTCTCACAGATAAAACAACAGCGTTTGCTTTGGTGGTTTCGCAGTGACCAAATTCTGACTTCAAGATCAGATTGGTGCACTATTTCTGGACATTTTTACCAGGTTGAAGGTTGAAATTATTCTACCTTATTCTTATACTTATTCTAATGGCAGATAAGTTTGCTTAATTCTGGAAATATATATATTTAAAATTAGTGCAAATGTCTAAAAAACAGGCTTAGTAATAGCATATTTTTTATATATTTTTTTTAATATTTAATATTTTAATTTTTTTATATATTTAATAATAATAATAATAATAATAATAATAATAATAATATATATATATATGTGTATATATATATATATATATATATATATATATATATATATACAAAATCACTACAACAAGCGATTTATTATTTAATACAGAAGACAAGTTTCAGGTTGCTGTAAGAAATTTTAAACCATACGCTCATGCATACTCAAATACAATGTAGTCGCAGGCCATTTGTTCTATATTACACAACACTTTCTTATAGCTAATGACTCTTGTTACTTTCTGTACTTTCTGCCAGATTCCCCAATCACTCCCCATCCGAGAAAACATCTTTGTGCATGACTGAACTTCAGTTTGACAGAACATCTGGCTCACACCTCCAATTTTATATCTTGTTCCTGAGAAATCAACTTGGTTGCAAATGTAATATACTATTCCAGATAAGTTGTAGCATATGTACTCTTGGAAATATGAACGAATCATTGGATTTTATACAACACAAGGGGACATACTATTTACTGTAGTATGCTACTATGTGGTTTGAGACATGCCCCAAAAATACTTCATATAATCTAATGCAGTATATCATAATTGTCTCCTCAGTATTACAAAAATAAAGACAACCATATGATTTTCACAATTACTGAGTACTAGGCCTATTTGTCTTGTTTTTTTAGTTAGCAAGCTAATGTTAGCCATCTAGCTTGCTCCATTTTGATCCTGCAATGTTGTTGTCAGACCACAGCACAGAGCCAATAGAGTGATTATTAGTTAAAATTTTAGTTATTAGCTAAAATAGAGTTTAGAGAACAAAACTTTGTCGCCTGCGGTGTGTGTATTTTTAGGGGTCCAAGCACCGAAGGACCCCTATTTATGATGTCTGTTATCTGTTATTATCTCTTTCATTCCCAATGCATCTGAACACTAATAAGGAACAGATGAGGATGATGATGAGTCCCTGGCAGCTCTGAATGTGAATCACTGCAGCCCAGGAACATCTGATTTTTTTTTCTCCCCAGACTCATTTATGAGGGTCTCATCCCTTATAGATTTAAACTATGTTCTGGATAAATCCATCATACACACTTTCAGTATTAGTTTGTTTGCCCGTATTGGCATGCAGCACTCAAAACGCTCGTGTTCTAGGAGATGTTATAGCAGGAAATAAATTGCCAGCTTGTTTAAAGACTGTCTTGTATTATCTCACAGCAGGAGTTCAAGCTGGAAGTGCAGACTTTCAGCTCATTGTTTATTCAGCACGCATACTTGCTGTTCTCAGTGGCCATGACTCGACGAGTTCAAAAACGGGGCGCTGAGGAAATATCCGACATCCTTATGAGCCATGTAGTAATTCTGCTTTGTGAAATCTCCATTCGACATGAATTACTCGCTTTAAAAAAGGCTCTTAGCAGGTGTTTTATGGGTAAAGTAAGTGAAACAAATTTAAATACAAGGAGCCTTTTTATAGACTACGTGCTTTTTTTCTTTTTCTTTTTCTTCACATGTGCAAAAATAATCCATGAACCTGCACCTCATGCTAATTTATATTCTCATATAATAAATGTACATGTATCTATAGCTATGGCCTAGATTTGCACTCAGCTAATGAGTGTCTATTTTTTTGTACAGAAGAAAGATTGACATATTTGTCAGCGCTCAGAGCCGTCAGAAAGAGATCAACATTTGGAAAGCCGAGTTTATATCAAACAAGCTGAGAATCAGGTTTTTTTCCCCTGCCGTTTCTCTGCGCCTGCCTGCACCTTCCTCAGAACCACAGCGTAAATGAAAGTCTCCGTACGGCTCACCGTACGTCTCGAACATCAACAGTAAACAGGCCAATCAGTAGGAAGTTTAGATTAGAAGCAGAGCAGCACATATTGTCATTTTCTTTCTCTTTTTTTTTTCCTGGATCCGATGCTCTGCCACATTTACTCATTTTCTGCTGTTTGTCTACAGACATTCCTCCTCACAGTGTATTGATGTATCGTGTATCCAATTGGTATAGATGACTCTGACAAAACCTCACCTGAGAAATACAAAGAGGAAGAGAAATGCTAAGCGTCGAATTACTATAATGTCACCTCGGAATGACTATAATTACGAAGGCTCGAATGGAGACGGAAAAGTTCAAGTAGCACTTCAGGCCATAAATACAAGATGAGATACAAAATTGCAAATTGTATTGTAGCACAGAAAAGCAGACAGCATGTTTCTATTTTATTTTATTTCATTTTAAGCCCATGAAATGTTGTTCTAAGTCATTTTTTTTTCTCCTTAGCCTCTGCTACACCTGCATGCATGTTTTGAAAAAAAAAAAAAAAAAAATCAAGAATTCTATCTAAATGATGAAATTAACACTTATGGGCTGGGTGATATGACAAATATATATCATGATTATATGTATCATGATTATATGCTGTAGGTTTCCTAAATCACCTCCAGCTAAATTGTAGTGTTGCAAAAAAAAAAAAAATGGACAGACCTTTCTACACTCACCGCAAAAATCACAGCAAGTTAAAATATTTCTATTTCTACAGTTTTTTACAGATTGTGAGCTTTAAATGATCTTTCTGGCATATAATTTGGCTTCTTTTTAGAAATAAATGATTAGAATTAGCCCAAGTCTTGTTATTTGTTGCAGTGTTTAGTAAAAGGCAGCCTGCTTCCAGACAGCACCTTCTAGATTAAATGTACAGTTTATATAATTATGTTTCTCTCTACCTTATAGATCTATAGTATCTAATGCTTGCAATAAGTCAACATTTTAGAAGTGTTTTCATCCACAAACTATCAAATTCCCTTCAAATGCCACAGAACCTGATGGCTTTGTTACAGTACATATAAATCGCCAAATCTGATCAAACTGTCTGCAGCACGACAAACCGTATTTGTCGGAAAGGAGCTGACAAATGGCTCTGGGAAGCGGCTGCTCTTAGACCTTTAGGTCTGTTATGAGCTGACAAATGGGAAATAGGAACTCCTGAAGGCAAGACACTGAAATACTGCACAAGGACGGGGCGGTTGCCAGACACTCCGATCCTGGATATGTGAGAAATGAAAAAAAAAAAGAAGAAAAAGAATGAAGGGGTGTGCTGTTAGAGGAAAATAATCAAAGTCAGGGTGGCGTGATAGGGTGTTTTATTCCTCTGCTCCTTTTACAGCAATGTGTGAACTATTAAAATTTTATATATCTTAAACAATGATATATTACGCTTTTTATCCATTTGTAGTTACATTTTGAACTGAAGGCTTTCCTGTGGCAGAAAACTTGAGACTTATCATTTCATTTGTCTTTTATTTTATTTTATTTAAACAGGTGGCCATAACATGCTGTGCTTATTTATTTATTTATTAATTAATTATTGAACTCATTATCTTCTGCTACACCACCATGAATGCATGTTTTGGAAAAATACACGAGTACATTTTTTTTCATGCAAATTTGTGCAAATGATAAAATAATATAGAAATAAAGGACATATGGCTTAAAGGTGGGCGAGAAGACAAAAACAAAACACAACATATTACAGTACTTGATGACGACATGTCTTGTGTATCTACGATACACAATATGCTAAGGGTATATTGTATGCTAACTATTCTAACAAACTTCCAGGGGAAAAAATAATAGATTACACAATAACTGTGAAAAACTAAATGCATAATTTTATATAATGTCTACGAAAATTAATGAATCAATCATTTAACATTTAAGCAGGAAAAATAAAATTCTGTAATAATTTTATTTAATTTAGAATGTTCAATAGACAGATTTAACTGCTTCTATTATTATTATTATTATTATTATTATTATTATTAAAATATATGATGATATCTGTAATTTTAGTCTATATTGTCAAATTTTCCCAGACTCTTGTTTCCACACGACCAAATCTTATTAACCAATAAAGCTCAAATCCATGTTCATATCCATTCCGCAGATATTTTTAGAAATCAGGCAGTTTATTTTTTCTGTTCCTTCGAATCTAAGGACGTTTAATGAAATAAGGGCGAATAACCTTTCTTCTCAGAAATGCAATCATAGTGTCATCCAGAGCACATTATACAGCGCTCTGCCTTTTAAAATCCCCATCATCTGTTAAATTTCTATAACAGCCTTCGTTAAGGTGTCATCTCACAGCGTGTTTTATTTGAAGATATTCCAGAGACTCGGCCACGGAGCTGGACTCGTACTCCCACTGCCTCTACTTTCATGTTTCATGCTCTGCCTGGTCAGATTTAATAGACACTTCTGTTGGATCAAAGTTTTCTGCCAGACTGACAGAACAATGCTGGAACATGAATCTGAGATTCTTTGTGAAGTAAAAAAAAAAAAAGACGTGAGGATTGTGTGCACAGACGCTCATATCTGTCCTACATGAATACACAGAAGCAGCAGTGGGTGGGCTTTAGATTAAATCCTACATACACACAACACTCGTTTAATTATTTTAATCAGGAATAAATCATTAATCATGATGACTTACGATGAGTTTTACTCCTGAACTACTAGTCCTGTGGAACTTTCTGGAAAGCTTTCTATATTTTATCTAAAGTGACTATATACTTTAAAACTATGTTTTAAAACAACATCTTTCCCAAAGCAAGAAAGTGTTATTTAGGTTACAGATCACAACAATAATCATCTAATAATATTTTATATTATATTAAGAAAGATCAGAAAAGTTCAGATCAGAATTTTTCATAAAACTGGGACAGACAGTGCTGCGGTGAGTCAAAATGTGATCCTTTAAGTGGCTACATTATAATGTTTAATAACAACTAAAACACGCACAATGACAAGTTTTACAATATTTTTAAAAGTAATTAAATAAAATGATTTTCATTAAGAGCCCCGCACAGATATCCAGCTCTGTCCAAACGCAAATTAAGTATTTTTTTTTTAAAAATTGAAGTTCGATGAGCAGGGTTTCCAGGTTCCACAGGTAATATCCGCGTATTGCAGATATATGCTGCAAATCAGAAATGTTCACCTCTGTTAGGTTGAAGAAAAATGTGTATACCCTTTCCAAGATCCAAACATTTTGGGATAGTTTTAATTCGTTTTGTGTGAGTTTTTGAGTTGTGGTTATAGTGGGAATTTTCCTAAAACCTGGCAACCCTCCCCACAAGCTTAGGTGAGAGATGGTTTTCAAAGTTAAACATTAATGTAGAAACCTCCTGCTTATGCTTTTTTTTTTTTTCAGTGGGATCCAAGTACCCAAATCTGGCAAGCTTTCAAAAAAAAAACAACTTTTTTTTTTAAAAATCTGTATTCTTATTCATTATGGATACATAATCTGTTCTATCCAAATAATGCATTCGTATTTGGTTATACTCCTAGTATACATGCGCTGAATGGGTGATAATAAATATGGACTTGATCTAAGACTAAAAATTTAATAAAGACATAAACATAAACATCTGTATACATGGATGTTCAAATGGATTTTGAGGTCTAAATAAATATGAGACAATTATGCTGTATTTTGGGGTAGCGTATACTGGTTACAACAAATTGGGGGTAATGGTTTCCCTTAACTGACATTAATTATTTAACTCATTAGTTTAGGAAACATTAACAAATCATGACTAATCACCTTTAGTATCCTTAACAAAGTAGCTAACACTTTAATTATTAAAACACATGAATTATTAATCAAATAAGCTCAATAATTAACAACCGAAGTACTAACACCTGCATTACCCAATGTCTGTCCCATGAAAAGCAAGTTTTAATGTTATAAACAAATGACAGATGCTTTCCTGCTCACCACAGTGGTTATCTGAGTTACCGTAGCTTTCCTGTCCAACCAGAACTGTCACTCATTGCATGTTTTTTTTTTTTTTTTGCACCATTCTGTATAAACTCTAAGGACTGTTGAGCTTGAAAATCCATGGTCAAAGTCACTGCAATCACATTTTTTCCAGTCCGATGGTAACCTGTATCTGCCTGATTTTATGCGATGCGCTGCTGCCACATGATTGGCCGACTGGATAATTGCTTGAATGGGCAGGTGTTCCTAATAAAGTGAGCAGTGTGTGTATGTGAAATATATGAAACTGTTATGATCCATCTACTCTTTCATATCTGAAAAGCAGCAATAATACCTATATTAACATTTTTCCCAATATAGTATGAGTATATATTTACAGTATAATATATGAACAATACAATATATGATACTAAAATATACTTTCATATAAATTCATGCATATATATATGTGTGTGTGTGTGTGTGTGTGTGTGTATAGATAGATAGATAGATAGATAGATAGATAGATATAGTCTGTATCTTGGTCTAAGCCTGCTGTCATTTTTTTTTTTTTTTACAGATTACAGCAAAATGTGCACCTTTAATTAATCACTACTTGCTGTTTACTACCTTTTTGATGGACAGCTGCACATATTTCCCTACTGTTCTGAAAAATCTGGAATGTTCCATGCTTTCAGGCATCCATTTTAGCTCATTTTGAGGCTTAAGACTGACAAGGGTGGAGACGTGCTCAGTTCCATTGCCGTACCAAATTCCTTAAAAGCCAACATAACATGCATGTCCTCAGGCTTTCACATTGAATACACATGTCCTGCTGTGCAGAGGACTGACCGTGGCCAGACCCACGACTCCATAAATATTATCTTCTCTGAACTTCACCGTGTATCAGATCTTTCTTGTTTATCTTCATGTTAATTGTTACTTGTCTTACAGATGTAACCTTGCAGTAATATCCCTCCCTGTGGCGCGTGGTTGAGCTTGTTGTGTTGACTTTACTGTGAGACGGAGCCATGATACCGCGCCGATAAACCTGCTTACATTTGGCGTGGTTTAGAAATGAGACTCTCTGCCAGCCTCTGATCTATATTTCTTCCTTCGAAGGCTTTAATGTGCTCTTTCATCACTCAGGGAGGTTGAGCAACTGTAAATGACTAGCATTGATTAGGCCCTGATTCACAGTGGAAATTGCCAGATTGACGTTTTTAGGCTTTGTACGAATGGATTGCGTGGAGCGTAAGGTCAATAGGATGAACTGCGAATTCTAATGACGTACGTTTTTCCACAGTACGGCCATTCCTGGAGATCTGGGATCATTAATGCAAATGCAATGCTCCTTTTACAGATAATTAGATAAAGATCGCGACTCACACTATCAATGGTTTAATTGTGAAAACCTGCGTTAGGTGATGTTATCAGTGATGTTATGGCTTCCAATCACGTGTAATTTGCTCAGCTTCATATGCTTTATGTTATCTTTTAAACTATTAGCTATTGTGCACTGCATAATTATATATCTTAACCCAATAGATATAAAATAAATTCTAGAAAACCCCCCTTCCCCACTACCAGGCCTACTACTTTCTTATGTCTTATTTATAATTGATCTTAACAACAAATCAATAGAAAAAAAACACAAAAAAATCACTTTTCACATCACATTTAATTATTATATATCAAAGATGTAAAGATAGCATTTTGTACACTGCTTGTAAACGGAATTAGAGTCACTTTTATGAATAAGATGAGTGTGCAATATCTCAAAACATCTGCGAAATGTTTGGATATAGTTCATGTTCACACATAGCTTCACATATGTCCTTTTCATTTTCATGAGCGTAAATCTCATTTTACACCAGAATCATTCATTATTGTGCATTCTTGCACTAGATTAATAAATATAACATGCAAATATCTATAACTATTATAAACATACATTATTACCATACAGCATATAGTCACATAAAGCTCATTAATTATTAATCTTCTACACTTTGTTGCAGTTAGACATGTAGGAACATTTGGATTTTAACGTTTAACAAAGTGTGCACAGTTGCAGCAGGATACAGACTGAAATATTACTCGTACTTTTTAGATTATGGGCATGAACTGCAAATAATTGCATGAATATTGTATTTTGTAGTGCAGCTAGAAACGATGAGAGCGAAAATATACTTATTTTTATTTTAAATATCTGCATGACTGTATTTTGAACTGGTTTAAAATGAAGGTTAAGTAATAATAATAATAATAATAATAATAATAATAATAATACAGTTTTAGTTAATGAAACATTCCATAAATATTCCATTTATATTAATAAAAATACATTATAAATAATATTGTGAACCTATCTACTTCTTAAGGGGTCACAACTCCAAGAGTGCAAACTTCTGATTTATATGATTTACAGTATGATATGATTAATTCTGTGGAAATTGAAGTTTTATATCTTGTTCTACACTGTGTAACAGATTGTCATTATCTACAGCCTAAAATGTCTGCTTCTACACAAGTGTAATTTGAGCCAATGTTGTTGAGTTAATGTAATGCAAAGACATATTCCACTCGGCCTCTCCCATTTCCCTAGATCTAGAGATGTGGTGTGTGAGAATCCATTAAGCAGCTAGGCTTGGTTTCACACACTCTTAACTTAATTCTGCTGGGAGGAGAAGTCGAGATACAGATGATTAGATACCTTCTGGTCTAACCACTGTTTCTTGGCCTGAATCCATCCACTGTTTAAGGAAAGTGAGATAAAAAGAGAAGTGTGAGACTTTTTTCAACTAAATTTCCATTTTAAAAACAGAGGAAGAAGTACATGCCTGGGCGCATATTTTATCGTAGTTTTCTCTCGGATACCTGAAGGACAGCTTGAGCACATAATGTCCTCACGTCAAATAACCAAGTCTCTTTAGGACTCTAAATGCAGAAGTCACAAGCCATTAGGAAAGCTTTAAAGGGCAAAGTGATGACTCACGGCGGAGTTGCTTCCTGGTCGCTTGTCCCTTTGACACCTTAGCATTTGTGCTGAGAACTGAGCGGCATTATGGTGACAAAACTGAACTCAACTGGTGGTTCATAATGTGCAGACTAAGAAAAGAAAAACACATCGCAAGGAAAATAAAATAAAATAAAGCAAATTCCATTTGAGGAAACTCATCTACATGGCCCAGATAGTCAAACTGTTCAAAATCAACATGAAACCATGTGACATCCATATTTGGAGAACTTTTTAAAACTACATGCTGGAGCAGTGATTTAAAAGATTAAAACACAATTCTATTATTAAATTAAAATGATCAGACAAGCACTTTAAATCAGTTTCAACTGCACAGCTTGATTGTTGAAGTACCTCACTGCTGTTGGTTTAATATCATGTTTAATGATGGCCTGATTTTGCATTTAGTATTTCATTGTCATTAAGTAGTAATTAATTAGGTCAAGTAAGTTTTAACAAGGTTAAAAAGTGCTCATTTCAGGTCGCTCAGTCTTTTCACTCTAGCGCATTTAAATGTCACTTTAAAATGTCAAATGAATAGTGTAGTTGAGCCAACGATGTATAATTTATATACTCAGTATCATCAGTTACATTGTCAGGAATAAAACACTTCAGGACATGCTGTTATAGGAAAATAAACAATGACCGTATACACTAATGTGGCCTGACTATTTACCAATAACAGCACATCCCAAAGTGTTTTATTCCCCTTATACTAAAGCATTTTACCAACAATATTAATTTTTATTTTAAAAATGCACATCATAATTGTTATCGATTTAGTGTTACATTTAATATTGTGGAACATCCATGAAACAAGTTCATTCCTGTTATCGCTTAAGTTATAGCAGCTACAAACAGTTGTTCCCTCACCAGCCTTTTTTTTTTTTTAATCTCTCCCTTGAAGTTTGTCATCTTAACAAGAAACCACAAAGCATAAACTTCACTGCCCTGAGGATGTCAGAAAACCTAAAGCTACTGCTTTACCTCTGAGTGTTACGAAGTACTGACACTGGAGACTCACCTCTGCACAAAAATCGTCAACATATCAATGATCACGCTTTTTTTTTTTAATCTGTAAGTTGTTCTATAGAAATGATAACCCAGCAGGAGAATGAGCACATTATTATACTAAACCTTGCAGTCGGCGGTATAGTCTGAGCTGCTCTTACAAAAAATGAATCGATGCCTGTCTGACCAATCAGAATTGAATATTAATCAATATCACACAAGCAAGAGTGTGGTTGTACTGAATATTCAGCTGTAGCTAAGCACATGTTTGTGAGTGCGATATTGCTTTTATACAACAACTCTATAAACAAGAAATTAATATTAGGTAAATGACATTTCAGACACAATATGGCCAAATGTTTTTTTTTTTTTTTTTTTGCTCCATTAACAGAAATAGTTAGCTGGCTAGCTAGCTCACAATGGTGTGTACAACCCCATTAAAGTTGCTTGTGGTGAAATTTGGCTTCGCTTCTTCCTTTTCATCTTCATCATATTTTAAGAATAATATTAAGAATATGTTATATTCATGAAAAATATATCATTTGCCATGTCCATGATGTCGCTAGCTCTACTATAGTAACCATTTCAGTTAACTGTTGGAATGCACTCTTGGAACGCCGCTCATCCAATAGATTTGTGAACTGGAGCTAAAAAAAAAAAAAAAAAAAAAAAAAAAAACAGAAAAACATGCTCCTTACCTGACCCTCACAAAAACAGATTCCCAAATAAAGTAACATCACCCCGTTACAAAACATGTCTACTTTTTTCTCTCTTGTTTTGTCTAGATCTTGTCCTGTGATTCACTGCAAACATGATATATGGAAAACAAAACGCAGAGCAAGTGAACACTTCAGGGGACGAGCGCTTGTTGTCAGCCAGCGTGGGCTAGTTTCATTGAACCTGGGTGCCTTTTCGGCTGGTTATTAGCTAACTGCATTGTCCTCTTGCACTGGGAGGCATCTCTGGAGGGTTTGCGTCTGCTAAGATAAGCTCCCAGGGGATCGTGGTTCTCACAGTTTCAAGGCGTCTGCGGTTTATATATTTTATTGAGCACTTTACTGCTTCCCGACTGCAAAAACTGCTTACTCATAGTAGAAAGCCAGATGACAAAGTAGAAAGAATGCCTTTGTTTATTTCATATATACTGCACTATTTTAATAGACATGCTAAACTCCTGTTTAAAGGGTTTGTTGTCTTAACTCACCACTGAATATGTAATTTTAAGCCATTAAAAATAATCCATGCAGAGGAATATTTTTTTAAAATATGTTTTTCCACCAAGACTGTGAAAGAAACTAGTAGAAAAGTGGCCTAAAAACATGTGAAAAATGTCAGACTCATGTATTGGCATAAATATGTAACTTTGAAACACCCCCATTCCAACCTGCCATGCCAAACAGCTAGTAACCTGTTAGCTCACTGCTAGAAAAGTAGCTAACAAAAGTAGAAAAATAGCTAACAGAAGTGGAATATGCTGTAGCAAAATTTCTAGTTAATTGTTAGCATGTTTGTCTAGCTGAATTAACTAGTAACATGTTACCAATATTGATCTGCTGATTGTATCCAACTTTTTCTGAACAAACTGTGTCATCAATGTATGCTTTTGACATAGTTAATAAATAAGGGCTAGTTTAAAAATAAGAGATCTTGTTTTAAAACAGATCATTTGAAGTAATTCTAATTCATTTCCTACGGCAAACAAAGGGAATGTATAAGTGCAGACAGTGTATCTATGATGTACAGAATCATTTCTGTTCAAGATTTATTGTCGAGATTGTAAGACAGAAAGGAGGAAAAGATTAACGATAAAAACACCCAAACTGCAAATGCCTGAAAATTAGAAATGCGTGCTCACCACAGTGAATTCATTTCCCATGCAAAAAACTACAAAACAGAAGAAAAGTTTTGCTGAAACATGCCAACGCTGACTACCATTTACTACGTTCCATAACAATCTTAGATGTGATTTCTAACTTTTCCTTTGTAGAAGGACGATTTTTGTTTTTAGCTGAAAGCAGATCAAGTCACCTTTGTTTATGTAGCACACTTAAAAGACAACGAGGCTCTGCAAAATAAAATTAACAGAAATGAACTAAAGAGCAAAAAAATAAAACGACAAAACCATAAGTTTTTGACAAGTCAAGACCGGACAACACAGAAAACTTGATACTACAGACCTTGAAGATGCTCTGTGAGAGTGAACACATTTTTAAATTGGATTGCAGGTGTTGCCTTTTTTGTATTTTAAAAAAAAATCAGTAAGCTACAACAGACAAATCAAGGTCACCTTTAAACCTCATTCAAGTCTAAAGAGTTAAAAGCAGCTAGTTAGAAGATGATAAAGTTCTAGGTAGTATAGGCTTTGTGGCATTTCGTGTAGAGATTTAAAAAGAAATATAGAATATAGCCACCATGTATACTTATAGAATCCACTGGCATTGCCTGAGACATGCTAATAACAATGCAGAGGCATTGTCTTGGTGAGATTGTATGATTGATGTACAGTAAGTCTAAAGTTGATAGTTTGTGCAAGACAGTGTCATTCCACTGGTGTCACCTCTCACAAACCTTTTTTTTTTTTTTCTGACGCAACCAACTAATCATTCTTGCAGTGTTGCTGCAGAGTTACATAGAGATTTTTCTATCTCTACTTTTGCAATTAAATCAATGTTCAGGGCCTCTATCTTAGCAGTTTATTGAAATGACTTTATATTTGTGGCATATGGTCATTTATAAATTTTACAGCTGGTCCTATATTTTGGCCATCTGCAGTATTAGTTGTGTGACATTAAAAGACTTCTCCATATGTTTAGATTTATTCATTTGGCAAAGCGACTTAGAAATGAAGTCCAAGCTCAGAGTTGAGCAAGAGGTGGTGGTGGGGGGGGTGGTTATAAGGGTCCTCCTCAAGAGCTCAACAGTATTTGGGCTGTCCTGGGATTTGAACTCACAACCTTCTTATCAGAAACCTTAACCTGAGCTACCATCTTCCACAGACTACAGTGTCTTGCATAAGTATTCACTGAGCTTTTCAACATTTTGCAGTTTTATTCCCTGGAAATGAAAGTAATTGGTTAAAAAGTTATGATCACATAACCCTGTTGAAATCCCTAAATTAGTTCTGGTGCCATCAGAAGTCACATGATTAGTCGAATGGAGTCCACCTGTGTGCAATTAGAGTGTCAATTAAAGTGTTTTAGTGTGTGTTAAAAGCAAATCCACTTGTTCCCAGAAGCATATAGAGTTTGCTGTACAGCATCATGAAGACCAAGCAGCTATCAAAACATGTCCAGGGCAAAGTTCGGTAAATCAGGGAACTGTCCAAAGAAGCATGGAGGTGGTAGCATCATGTTGTGGGGATGCTTTTCATCAGCAGCAGAGACTGGAAAACTGGTCAGGTTTGAGGGCAAGATGAATGGAGCCAAAGACAAGGAATTTCCTTGAACAGACTGGGATGGAGGTTCAGCTTCCAACAGGACAACAATCCTAAGCATACTGGCAAACCTACACTGGAGTGGTTCAGAAACCAAGAAGACCAGGGACTGAGCAATTTTGCCAAGAAGAATGGGCAAAATATCATGATTCAGATGTGCAAAGATGATAGAGACGTATCCCAGAAGACTTGCAGCCAAAAGATATCTACCAAGTATTGTTCCAGGGGGGTGAATACCTATGCCCTCAATAAAGATCTCTTTTTCTTTTTAACAGACCAGTTTGTGTCACAATAATGTGAGACATATTATTTAAATCAAATGGTAAAAATCCCATTGAAGTCCATTTCATTTCCAGGGTTGTAAGACTCCAAAATGTGGAAAAGTTCAAGGGGAAATACTTTTGCAAGGCACTGTATATCCAAGAAGCATCTGTTGGGATTGGATGATGGGATTCAAACCCATGCATGCGGAGCACAATGGATTAGCAGATCATCACCGGAACCTCTGAGCCATCTCGTCATAGTCACATAGCGGCTTTGGAGAAACCTGGCCCCAAGTCTCTAATGAAGCAACCAAGGATGACGACAGGAAAGAAAAACTCCCTGAGATGGTACGAAGAAGAAACCTCAAGAGAGGAGTCAAGGCTCAAAATGGAAAGCCATCCTGTTCTGCACTAGTGAGTGGGATTAAGCAAAGAAATCTATCCCTCTTGGTGATATTATAGGAATGTAGAGAATCTCAAGTCCTGCTTGAATTGTTTTAGTGTTGTGAAAAAGGAAAATCTGTGAATGGAAGCCAGCGATCGATGCATGCTTAGTGTAAAAAAGACAAATATAGATATATGCAGGATGTTAAGGATGTAAAAGCAAGGCTGTAGGACAGAACCTTACCTGGCATTCTTTCTATAAGATAACCGTTACAACTCATAGGAATTCTAGCAAACAAATGGATTTCACATGCATTAACCCTGAGTATAGGACGGACACAGTTTGTTGCCGTTTCTCTCCTAGTCTTCTTGATTAAAATCGATTCTCAGACATAAAATATAAATCAGTAAAACTAAGAGAATGTACCTTTTCTGAACATAGCAGTAGCTTTGCAGGCTGATAAAGTATCAGTAAGTTTTAAAGGTTTAAAATGAAAAGACAGAATAAAGGATACTCTTAAAAGAATCACTAGATAGTAAGGGTGACATAATCTTGACTTAAATTTGTATGAGGCCTTGACGTTATTAATGTCGTCCTGCTCCACCAAACTCTGTTGTCACAAGATGCTGCTGGGCAAAATGCAAAGTAAGGATGAAAATGAGATTAATAATTACTAATAAAATTATGACATAAACTATTAGTAGCTTAGGATGCCCTGAAAATAAATAAATAAACAAATAAATCATGCATATTATATAACTTAATTAGCTAGTTACACAAAGTAACTAAATAAACATTAGTAATTTTATTGTATTTTATAATCGTATACTTTATTTTATGTAACTTTCTTTTTTATTTATTTGTAACAAGAATTAAATGGAATAAAATAAGACTCAGGCTTGATCTTTGAGGTTGAAGCTGTGAGAAAAACTGGAACAGCTGATCTCATCTCTCACCTTTAACTTAACCACAACCACAACCACAACTTTTCATACAATTTGGCTTTTGTGTTTTGTTATGAATTTGCATTTGTGTATGTGTGTTAGTGTGTAAATGTCATTTTGTTCAGCAACATTAAAGTGTACCCACATTTTCCTGTCCATTGTGCACAAGGTAATGGTATTTGGAGTGCTTGTTCTTATGATAGAGCTAAAGGAGTGGATCATCTGTTATTTACGAGATTAACAGGGCATTTCTCTATTATTTCATGCGTTCATTTTCTATACCACTGATGTAAAGTATAAGTGTAAGTCTACACAGGCCTGTTAAAATGGCAGGGTTTTGTGATGTAAAAAATGAAAAGAAGATAAATCATGTCAGAACATTTTCTCTTTTTTTACTTATAAAAATTAAATGAAAAACAATCACACACATTTTAGGGAAAAATAGGGAAAAAATAAATAAATAAATAAATAATAATAAAAACTTACAATTAACTAGTTGCATAAGTGCACACCCCCTAAAATAATACATTGTTGAAACTCTTTTTGATTTTATTACACTACTCAGTCTTTTTAGGTAAGAGTCTATCAGCATGGCACATCTTGCCTTGTCAATATTTTCCCACTCTTTCTTGCAAAAACATTCTAGATCTATCAAATTGTAAGAGCATTTCCTGTTCACAGCTCTCTTCAGGTCACCTCAAAGATTTTTAGTTGGCTAGGCCATTCAAAAACATTGATATTCTTTTGGTTAATCCATTCCTTTGTT
Source organism: Pangasianodon hypophthalmus (assembly GCF_027358585.1). Classification (NCBI taxonomy): domain Eukaryota; kingdom Metazoa; phylum Chordata; class Actinopteri; order Siluriformes; family Pangasiidae; genus Pangasianodon; species Pangasianodon hypophthalmus. Next base: position 26,425,476 of record NC_069719.1, on the reverse strand, counting down.
GATTTGGATGTAAGCTTTGGGTCACTGTCATGCTGAAATGTGAAATTCTTTTTCATCTTTCGGTTACTAGCAGACACCTGCATGTTTTGCACTAAAATCGACTGGTATTTGTAGCTATTCATAATTCCCTCCACCTTGATAAAAGCCTCAGTTCTGGCTGAAGAAAAGCAGCCCTAAAGCATTATGCTGCCACCACCATGCTTCAACATAGATATGGTATTCTTTTTGTGATGTGCTTTTTTTTTTGCACCAAACAACCTTATGGAATTATGGAATTATTATAACTTTTGGATTTGGGTCTCATCAGACCAAAACACATTTTGCCACATGGTTTGGGTGATTTAGTTGAGCTTGGATGTTTTTTTTTTATGAGAAAGGGTTTCCGTCTAGCCGCCCTACCCCATAGCCCAGACATGTGAAGAATATGAGAGATTGTTGGGTAATCAGTACTTGTCAGATATTCCTGCAGCTCCTTTAATGTTGCTGTCGGTCTCCTGGCAGCCTCCCTGGTAAGTTTTTGTCTTGTCCTTTTATAAAATTTTGGATGGACATCCTGTTCCTGATGATGTCACTGTGGTGCTCCATTTTTCTCTATTTGTTGGTGATGGTCTTCATGGTGTTCCATGGTACATCTAATGTTTTGGAAATTCTTTTATACCAACAAGTGAGATACCACGCATGCTTTGTAACTCTTTGCGGATCTTGGCTTCAGCAGTCAGATGAAACCAAGAAGATGTGAAGAAAATCCTACAGAAACAGCTGATCTTTATTTGGGGTTAATCAGAATAATTTCACTGATGACAACTGAATGATAATTGCGTTTGAGCATGAGATTGAATGTGATTGGTTCATTCTGACCACAGCCACATCCCCAATTATAACAGGGTGTGCTCACTTATGCAACGAGGTTATTGTAACTTTTTTATTTTTCCTATTTTTCTCCAAAATGTTTCTGATTGCTTTTCACTTAATTTTTATACATTGTAATTTCACATTGAGGCTGGAAAAGGTTCTGACATGATTTATCTTGGTTTCATTTTTTACATCACAAAACCTGGTCTTTTAACAGGGGTGTGTAAACTTTTCATTTCCATTGTAGCTAAGTGGAGAGGAATAGCCAGTAGCTGTGTAGCATTTTCGATAGCATCTGCAGGGTTATCTGGACAGAGTTGTCTTTCCAAACGAGGTCAGCAGGGACTCCAGGTTTATGAGTCTTCAGTCTCTCTGAGTAGTCTCTCTCTCTCTCTCTTTCGCTCTCTCTCTTCTGTCTGATGGATGGATCGTTTCTCTGCAGATTTATCTCCATCATGTTCGGCGAAGGCAGGAGCTCAAAGCGCCGCTTCCCTGGAACAAGTGGGATCAGAGGGACATGCACTATCTGCTGTGCTATCTGAGGGGCTTAGCCTCCTGGCCCTGCAGTCTGGGTGGCTTTTCTAAGTCCACAGAACCACAGCAGACGTGTAAAGAACACCTAATTGGCTTCAGAGAACATGGAGCAGGAGCTCGTAGGGCTTTAGGTGGTATTATAGAGCCAGACAGCATTAAGACTTCCTTGCTGCTGTGGACAATTAAGCACTGAAACCTGAGTGGAGGTGAAATGGAACATTGTGCACTCACTCAAGGTTGATTGCCTCTTTTTTTTAAGCAAGACCCACATCAACATATGGAGCTGATAGCTGGAGGATTCCGGCATGGGTCTTCGTGAGAGCTCTTGCAAGTTTGCCGTAGCCAACTGTTCCTCTGCTTCACTTGTGATGAAAGTCTAGCGTCAAATGAACTGAAAATAATGCGCTGACATTTTTCACACAGCTGGAGGATTTGAATAATTGAGGTGCTAATACGACAAGTTGAGAAGGCGGGCAGGTGAGGCTCATGCTGTTTAAAACATCACTCTGTTCAGAAGCAATCAACTTTCCACCTACGGAAAAATCGCATACAGGTTTTTTTTGGTTTGTCTTCCACATTTTCCACATGTTTTGCCTTTAAAATGAAATAAACACATGTGGCATTATGTGAAGAATGTGATCACATGTGAAAAATAATCATTCATGTGAGAAAATGACATGCAACCACATAGTCTACATGAGAAGTCAAAATGAATTAATTTTCTAAAAATCACATATGAAAATGAATGAAAGTCAATCAATATACTGTAATTGAACCATCCTGTGTAAAAATAAATTATAATAAATGAATCATGTGTAAAAAATTGTGTGTAAAAATCACATGTAAAAATAAATCAATCATTTATATGGAAATAAACCAGTCTTGCACAAATACTGTGTATGAATATAAATGAATCTTGTGTAAAAATAAATCACATGTGAAAATAAACGAGTCATTTAAAAATCACATGTGAAAATTAATGAATCGTGTAAAAATCACACATGAATGTGGAGAATCACAGGTGAAAATATATTGCTTAAAAAAACGAAAATAAATTAATCTTGTGTGAGAATTAAATGAAAATAAATTAATCGTGTAAAAAAATCACGTGGAAATAAAGGAATCATTTTTAAAAAATCACGTAAAAAATGAATCATGTGTAAAAATCAAATGTGAAAATAAATGGATAAAAAACATTTGAAAATAAATAAATAAATAATTGAAAAAAGGAATTGTGTAAAAAAATTACATGTGAAAATAAGCCAATATTGTAAAAAAATATATATATATGAAAAAGGAAAGAATGATGAGTAAGAAACACGTGAAAATAAATGACTCATGACTACAAATCATGTGAAAATAAACAAATCCTTTATAACTCGCATGTGAAAATAAACAAATCGTGTAAGAATCACGTGGAAATAAATGAATTGTGTGTAAAAATCACATAATAAGTAATAAACCAATCAGAATTGAGAAATCAACAGCACTGTTGTATAATATCTAAATTATCAAACCAAATGCTGCGTGTTTAACAGAGGTACCAGAATAAAATGGCAATTCCGAGTCATGCAGCTGCTAACATACGTTTAGGGACACTGTATTCCCACAGGAGCTTTTCCAGTTTGTTTCCGGCTGTTTTCCCGACATTTCAGCTGAAACAATCTATTACCAAATGCCTTTTGCATCGCAGCAAATGCGTCTTTACCATCAGGGCCAGAAAATGGCAAAGATATACGCTCATGCTCCCAGCATTGCACATCAGCAGATGGTTGATAGCATTTGCTGCGTGTGCTTTTTTTTTTTTTTCATTGCACCAAACAGCGAGCCACATCTGGCCCAGGCTCCGTTCGCAAACTGGCAACAGATGCACGCTCACATATACCTGTCAATCAGGAAGATGTTGTACGGCATAAAAGCAACGTTTAGCCACATGGTGGTCTGAGAACTCTTTTAGATAAAGGACAGAGTGACAGAAACCCAGGGAACACGTTACAGCGAGGGGGAGAAATGATGCCTACTGATGACTGACAGTTTCTGGAGCTCCTGCAGGCACAACACTGATATGTGCTTAGAACCGCCGAACAAAATCTGCACTCGGGAGCTTGTGTGTGTTTCCTTTCTCCTGTCACATTCATTGAAATTCGGTCACTTCCATTACACTTTTATCCTTCTGACTGAATAAATCGGTTTACTCGTAGCATAGTTTACATCACATGTAAAAATTTAATGAATTAAGAGTGAAAAACAAATAATCACATGGAAATTAATGAGTTGTACAATATGTAAAACAATATTCACATGAAAATGCATCACGTGTAAAAAATCACATGAATAATTTACACTTGGTTTTAGACACTTCACATGTTATGGCTCACACATTTTTTACATGGAGTGGAATTTCATCTGGTTTTAGTTTCACGTGATTTTATACACGTGATTCGTTTATTTTCACATTATGTTATAAATGTGATTCGGTTATTTTCACATGTGATTTTTACACTTTTTTTTTTGCACGTGATTTTTACACGATACATTTATTTTCACGTGATTTTCACATGAATCATTTATTTTCACATGATTTTTACACATGATTTGTTTTTCACTGTGATTTTTACACAGTGCATTTATTTTCGCATGTGATTTTTACACATACTTATTACTTAGTTTCACTTTATTTTTATACACCATTCATTTATTTTCTCATGAGATTGTACACAATTCACTTTTCACATGCGATTTCACATGATTCATTTCTTTTGACATGCGATTTTACACAATTTATTTATTGTCACATTTGATTTTTACATACAATTCATTTTCCACGTGTGATTTTTACATGACTCACTTGTGATTTTTCAAATGGGTTTTTTTTTTCATTTGAACATTTTTACACAATTGATTTATCATCATATGTAATTTTTCAAATGATTCATTTATCTTAACATGTATTTTTTTCACAAGTGATTCATTGATTTTCATACATGATACATACAATTTATTTCTTTTTCACAAAAGTTATTTTCACATGTGATTTTTACACAGTTCATTTATTTTCATAATAATTCATTTATGTTAATTTTTCATATGATTCATTTATTTTCATGTGTGATTTTTCACACATGATATATTTACTTTCACACTTTTTTAACATATTAATTTATTTTCTGTTTTATGTTTATTTTAAATGTATTTATTTATTTATTTATTTGTTTGTTTGTTTGTTTCATTTACATGTGATTCATTTATTTTCTCCCGTGATTTTCCCACACGATTAATTCTTTTTCAAATGAGATCACATTGCTTACATGACATCACATATTTACATAGCCTGGTGAAATGTGCTTTTCTCATGTGATCACATATTCACATGCATGGATATAAAATGACAGTGAAATGAAATGAAATGAATCAGGTGAAAAAAAAATTGTGAAAAAACAGTTATTAAGTCAATTTTAAAATAGCACAGAGACATGGGGCATAAAGAGCACAATTTAAAAAAAAAAAAAAAAAAAAAAAAAAAAAAAAGCAAGCTCTAAAAGCCGCATGTGTGAATCATATGGTTACTCACAGGTTCATGAGGTTCATGTGAAATTTCTGTAAAGGCATAATGTAGATAAAGGTTTTCATTACTAAGCCTTAAGTAAATGGTATAATTTGGTATAATTGGTATAATTTTCTATAAAATACGTTCTCCAGACATATTAATTTGCGAGTACAATAGCCAGTCCCAACATGACTTTCAGGCAGCAGTAAGTTGCGTTGAAAAGGGAAAAATTAATCAATTTTCATGCACGCAATTTGCAATTGATTGTTTTATATTCATTAAGCCAAACATGCGAAATGGACGTGTTATGGCGTTCACGTGAAAAACACCGTAAATCAGCTTGCACTAGTTGAGTGGGTGTTATAAAGTTTTCATAGTTTTACACACAAACCTTTCAGAAATCAGAGCGTTTATAGATTGGTTTATAATTGTGTGTGTGTGTGTGTGTGTGTGTGTGGTGTGAGAGAGAGAGAGCTGAAAGATATTGACATGGACAAATTCTCGCTCTTCTATCAGCCATGAAGCTCGAGCCATCTTTTAAGCTCCCATGAAAGAGTTATAAAAATGTGCTGTCATTAATTGCCCGGATGGTGGAGAGGTATTGATGCGTAGAAAAAGGCTGGAGTGGAGAAATATATGTCTGCCTGTGCATATGTGTGCGTGTGTGTGTGTGTGTGTGTGTGTGTGTGGTGATAGGGATCTATGAGTCCGACGTTTAGAGCTCTGCTCTCAGTCATGCCAGTGATGTAGAGCTGAGCTCACAAATCTGTTATCTCCAAACCTCAGCCCGTGTTTTTCTGGCGTCGCGCCTCGAGGAGTTCAAACACAGCCACGACGATCACGTTCGGCTGCGTCGACTAAACGGCATTTTCCTTCCAGCTAGATTACACTGGTAATATGATAACACTCCATCTAAGTGATATCCAGTCAATCCGAGTTGGCTGTAATTAAGAGCGGTTCTGATTAGGCGCACGTGCTTGCTCTTGCACGACCGCAGAACTTCCTACTTGGCACTGGAGCATGACGTCGAAGAGAGACGGAGATTAATCTACTCGCTCTGACTGATCTGCAATCCTTTTGAGTGACAATGCTGCAAATGACTTCGGGTCGGAGTGAAAATTATATTCTCCGCTTGTAGCGACAGGCCCACAGAGACCAGACAGAAGGAGGAAAACAATATTTTAATCGGTTATTAGAGCACTCTTGCATGAGAAATATTTCCTTTGATGATGTGTGATGCCCCAGTACCTTTAGCACAGAAGCAACCCCATATCATGATGCTCCCCGCCTCCGTACGCCACTGTGTGTATAGTGTTCTTCTGATCATACGTCCAAACCTTCTAACTCCAAACATGACAAGCCGAATTATTGCCAAAGAGTTCTATTTTTGTCTCATCTGTCTGTTCCAAAAGAGTTCTGATTCATCTAAATGCTTTTAGACACACATCTCTGTGCTTCTTTTTTGCTCATTGTACTCTGTGTAACTATTGTTCTGGCTGCTTTCAGGCCGTCCTGCAACTCTTTTCCAATGACTGCTGACTTCTCTCTAACCTTCCTGCAACTCTCATTCTGTTTCTCTCTGCTTCTTTTTTTAATAGCATTGCTTATTGTTCCCTTTGTAATTATTGTTCTTGCTGCTTTCAGGTCATCCTGCAACTCTTTTCCAGTGACTGCTGACTTCTCTCTTAACTTCCTGTTAACTCTTGTCCTGTTTCTGTCTGCTTATCAGTAGTCTGAGAGTCAGAGAGAACGTTGTGTGAGAGAATTGTGAGTGATGCACCTGTCCGGGGATGATTAGTTGTAGTTCCACCTGCATATAATATCACTTTTAATGCAGTTGATTATATAATTATGGACCAGTTTATATGTCACATAATACTGCAACTCAGGTGGTTACAGACTGTAATCTACAAATTTGAATTTTATTCATTAGGACTTAGGATTTCATTATATGTAATAAAATTACCTGACAATGGCTAGTGCCAAATGATGACTGATGTTTAAAGAATATTATATTCTTACTGTAGTTCTAATACATTTAGGATAAAAAATACAGTATGTCTGACATTAACTAAGCTATATTTTATTACTCCCCATTGCTACTGAACTCTTGGTTCTGATTGGTCAGAAGGTGTTGATTTATTTTCTATAACAGCAGCTCTGACAGTATTTCCAACTTGTACATGGGTTTGTATAAACAGATTAAAACGTGTTTTATTTATGATATTATGAAGCCGTCTGTGAAGAGATGTTTACTTAGCATTTATTGGAAGGTGTCAAGCAGCTTTTTGCACCTTATTAAACTTCAAGAAAAAAACAAGAGGCTGGTGAAGGAACGACATAAGAGATAAAAGAGGACGAACTTGTTCACAGATGTTTGACAACATTATTCATAGCTATAAATGGATAAAATGTCATTTATTAACAAAAAAAAATTAACTGTCGGAAAATTGCTGTACTAGAAGAGGAATAAAGCATGTCTGGATATGCTGTTATAGGAAAAAAAAAAATCATAGGTTGGGGTGTGAACAGTAACTCGGCTTCTGGTTGTGCCACATAACACCATCCTGTCACTGATTATTTACTTATAACTGCACAACCCCAAGTGTTTTATTCTTTATATAACTGACAAGAGCAAGAATTACAGACCGATTAAAATTTCAAAATGTGTGTGAAAAAAAGTAATGCTATTTTAATTACTTATGAGGAATTTCTTAATTATTTATATCATAATATTAAATGTGAACTTGACTGTACAACTGAAAATCCCTGTAAAATGTATTAATTGGTTGTTTTCAAAATTTATAAGAAATGTATTGGTATATATTTCATAACAGTCAATGGTGGTATGGTATCTTTAAGACAAATCATGTGTTAATATTTCATTTATATTACAGAGAAACTTTGGCCTTCTCTCAAAGCCTTTTTGTTCAGTCTTGCTGATGAAAGCCCCCCACTGCAGCTGTCACTGAATATAACATGTACTGGACAGAAAGTGCACTTCTAAGCGCTAAACACATTTACCCAGGGCAAAAGCCACAGAGGTTTGTGTTTAAATTGGATTTGATTCACTCAGATTCAGTTTGAGTCCCTGTAAAACCTCAACCTTTTTTTATGGCGCTGATTGTATCACTTTTTTTCTCTTTAATTAATCATTAGGTACTCCATCTTGTTACAACCAGCCCTCAGCTCGGCCTGCTGAAGTTATGATCCACACTTAAATCTGCAATTTTTCCCCCTGCTACAGTAAATGAAGACAATATGAGCGACGCTAGTTCAAATATGAATAAAATGAGAAATGGAAGCTGGAAATGATGAGTTGTTTTAATGGCCAAAGGTTTGGCAGGATTCCTGTACATCTGTATTCATTATCCATCAATAATTACTAAACTTTTATTTTCTATTTCAACACAGCTATTGAAACATGAAACATGATCACCAAAATGTCCTGGTGGCCCTTCATGACAACTGACGATCAAACTACAGACACTTATTTGAAACAAGCATCAAGTGAAAAAAGGCTGCTTTCATAAAGTAAATAGGAAATATATAACCCGAGATATACATAAGGTCTACATGCATAAGACATTCATGAGACCCTGACATAAGGCCTGCTCGGTTACATTTACTGTTCAAGTTGACATACAGTGTCTTGCATAAGTATTTACCTCCCTTGAGCACTGCTAATCGTCCTGAGAAAACATCCTCTCTACAGCGAAGCATGGTGGTGGGAGCATCGTTTGCAATGATTTACACATGACAGTGATTTTTTTTAAATGTTTAATGTTGTTTTTTAATGTTGTGTCATTGTGTATCTTCACCATTATGTGACTCTGACTTAAATAGACTTGCACCGAGCTAAAAAGTCAGTTACATCAATATATATGTAGAGAAAGTTGCCCCAATTCTGATTTCACACACATCCAGGCTACATTTTTAGACTGGCCCCATTCTTTTCTTTGGTTAATCTGTGTAAAATGTACCCAAATCAGACAAGATAGATAATAAATAATAAAAGATATAAGATATAGGTGACTCAAAGGTGAGGAAGTTCCCCGACTTAAAATTAATATAATAAAGAATTAGTATACTATTTTATATAAAAATACCTAACAATTCACAGTGCCAGCCAGAGAATGGGTTCTCCTACTGAGTCTTAGTTCCTTGTGTTTTTTTCTTCTTCACTTCCATCTCAGAGAGTTTTTCCCTGCTACTTCAGAGAGTTTTTTCCCTTCCATTTTCAACCTTCAGTTTCTCACTGGGGTTAAGGACTGATGCCTGTAAATCTAATCTATGAACATGTCTTGTGTAAAAGCTTCCATCTATGTCATCCTGTTTTCTAATTCCTAGTGTTCTTCATTTCTGAGAAGTCTTCCTTTTCTTGGTCCCTTGTTTTCCAGTTCATCATATTAGCTGTAGTTCTTATTTGTGTATTTTCTCATTTTGAACTCTGTGTGATGATTCATGTAATGGTCTCTGATTATTAATTTTGGAATCCTTCCAAAGATTCATCCAATTGCCTCAGAAATGTCTGCAATACAGAAACCATTTCTCACGCTTTGCTTATCAGCCCAAGCTGAAAAAAATGAAAAAAAAAAAAAATAAAAAATCTAAAAATCAGCCAAAGCAGTGTTTGAGAAAAAAAAGGTTTTGACAAGACTGTTTACTTTAGCAAATGCACTCTGTCTTCTTTCAGACCCGCTGTTTATTCATGAGAGGCGAATGTTCTTTGTAAAAACTCTTTAAAAACTGCGATGCAACAAAGCCTTCAGTGACAAATTAAGTATCTTAGAGCCATTATGGAGATGCAGGCTGTCTGAATGATGACACGGCTCTTCTGCTGTGTGTTGCACAAAAGTTGAAAAGATCTGAGAGTACAGTTTGTTCGTGAGCATTGATGGTGATGAAGGGCTTTGCGTTTTGTCTCTGCTTCTTACAGACCATCCAACTCATTCCCCCACCTTCCTTATGTGGCACGCCAACAATTCTGGAGTTATGATTTCCCCATGCTCGTGTTTTGTTCTGCACCCAAATCTCTGAACTCCACCTTGTCAATATAAGAGAGCCAGTGGATGGACGAGATCACGGGGAAGGATTTCTGCAGGTCGGGCCCAGATCATCCGCACACACAGAGACGTGGTGGCCCAATCACGCGACAGCACCTGGAGCCTCATCAGCTCGACGCTTTGTGCAGCTCGTTCTCAGTATGCTGAAAATGTCAAGCTGAAGACCAAATTGTCAGGGTGTGTGGCGTTGCGATAATGAAGCCGACGCTTCCCAAGAAACTTTGAGCGAGAACAATGGCGAGCACATGCTCCGCTCCACAGTATCAATATGATGAATACAAATCTGGTTAGGCGTAAAAGTGCATTTGTGTGGCAGTTTCTCTGTCACCACGTTTGTGACTTGTGTTTCACTCTTCCTTGCTTTTGAAATCTTTTGTGAGGTGATGACAAAAAGTCCTGTGTCACCTTTACACTGAATTCTCGAATCTGATTGGTCAGAAGGTGTTGATTAATTTTCTATAACACCACCTATGACATGTTTATTTATTATAGACGTCTCCTTACTATCAACACATTTTTCGACAAAGTCTTCAGACCTTCCAGTTTCTCCGCTTTGCTCTGGGCAACATCATACCACCCCGTCATTAATTATTTTCCTATAACAGCATATCCCTCTTGTGTTTTACTCCTTACATGCACCAGTCCAATAACTAGCGGTGCTCTTTGTTTGACTAATTGGTTACTGAAGCCAAGCATATACTGTATGATTTTGTCACAATTCAGACATGATTTGGCTAAAATCGTGTATATCAGTGAATCCTTACAGTTAGCTAGCTATGTTTTGTTTGTTTTCTTTTTCTAAGCAACAGTAAGAAACAGCAAAGCAAAACTTTAGTATTGGCCACTTAACAGAATCGGCTTTTCTTTTTACTCGTTTTTGGTCTGATTGGTGCTTTTATCTGGGAAAACATAAACGATTAGTTTCCAAGTGGCTCCACAGTTCAGTATCATTGTAGCAATGGGTCAACAATCATGCACTTCTGGATAAATCATGTGTGAATCACACCATGTGACAGGTTAAACAACGCCTGATACTTGCGTTCCCCAAACTGCCAAAGGCTATGGCGAGTTTCTAATATTTAGCACTATTTGAATGGTAGCTACAGCGTCTTCTATGTCCATATTCTATGTATTCTCGTCTTTTATTTTGAAGTTGCTGTAAAAAAATACTGAACACCTGTCAAAGATTTCCAACTGATGTGACTAATGACTTTCGATTATATCTATGCTGTGACATATTATGTTCATTTGTGATACATTCTTGACCGTCGCATTGAGAGATCAAATCATGACATGTGAGCGGTAGTCACATGACAAGATTTAGAGCGCAAGCCCGGCTTAAGGGAGCAGAATAAAAACTGAATAATTGAATCCCGATAATGGCTGCAATAAACCTCTGACATCTGACAGGGGAGCATTTCACACGGAATAGCTGATGGCTGTTGGCATTGACAATGTTCTCTCTGCTTTGCTCTGGTCTGCCACATGACATGATGGCACCTCAGACAGATATTCTGTCATTTTCAGTATAATTGCACTGGCTGTGCTCCAAACACTGTGATTGCAATGTTATTGGTTTAGATTTCTAAAGCCAAGTCGACTACAGGATAGACTCTTTAATTCAAAGGAAGACTAGTGTACAAATATGATAGGAGTAAATGGAAATTCAAGACAAGTTCCCCTGAGTGGTACAATAGTCTAAATCCCAAATATACCACAACCATTTGTAACTGGAAGTCCATAGAGCATGATTTGTCCTACTCTCTCTCTCCTGTCAATTAGAGCAGATCGCAGATGTGTTAGCTCTTGTATACTGAATAGAGCAGTAAGCGCTCACCTCCAGCCGTGTTCAGCTGTCCTATAATGTGCAGCTGTTTGAAAAGATATGGTGGTATCAAGTCTCAGTGGAAGCCCTGACTATCTCAAACTGGCAGCTGTTGTACAAGTATTATCATAATACCGAGATGACAACATTGCTTACAAATAAAAAAAAAAGCTCTAGCTGGCAAAGAGAACAAAACAGAATTTTACCACAAAAACCCTAGCATATGTTGGTGGCTAATTATTTTTTCCACACGTATGCCAAGGAAGATTAACAAAACAGTGAGATAAAAATCCAGTGAGACTATGTTTTTACCCAGCAAAGAGATCACAGTCCCACCCACTTGATTGCTATTGGTCCAAGGCTTGTGAATTCACACATCAAAGTTCATAGGTTAATTTGGCAGTAAGCAAAATAATTTAATAAAATCAGAAACAAATGTACAAACAAATGGCTTTTACCTCCAGTATCCTTTTCCCTTCGGTGAATTTTCTTTTTTTTTTTTTTTTCTTTTTTTTTTTTTGCCAGGAGAATTTTATTTGCATTTGTTTTGACCACTGCTTTAGCTGAAAAAAAAAACAGAAAAGTTAGTTTACAGGCCTCCGTATCACAATAGCACAGTCTATGTAACCCATGATTGTATATTCAGGCCCTGTTTTACTAAATTTTTATGCGTATAAAAAAAACACAAAATTGAAATGCAAAGTTAAGTCTATGAACAATTATGTCTTTTGAATGCCTTAATGAATATTCAGTTTGGGTTTATCAATATTATATAATAATTTTAGTGTTCTTAAAATTATGACAGTATTACCATAACAACTTTGGTTCATGTTATTAACAACATTGTTGACACTTTAACTATGTCATTATTTCCTGGGGTATAAATATGTGGTTGCATAGGGTCAAAGCCAGGAAACACAGAAGCAGAAAACACAACTCAGTCTCAACAGAGAAAAGGCAAAAGGCACGATAAGACTTCACAAGGAAGAACAGAACAAAACAGGGTAGAAATAACCAAACTAAACGAGGTGAGACACAGAACAGGTGAACACGTTAAGATAAGCAACCAATGAGAAGACAGGGAAGAGATAAAAGCATATGGCAGTGTAAATGAAAGCATGTGACATGAACACAAAACAAAAAAGATATGAAAGCAGCAGTCATTATACATGGACCCACATGGAATTTGTGACAATCATCCATTACCTAGGGGAAGATAACTTTCAACACATTAAGTCTCCTGAGATACCAGTGATCCTGACCCCTTCTGCTCTCCGGATCTGCCTGATCTATCCTGATGCTCTACTTCTGGTTGGAGTTCTCATCACTTGAAAATCACTCGCTGCTGCTGAGGATGGTCCCACACAGACTGCCTAAAGATACATGAGATTACTGTGGATGGTACCACTTGAAAATCACAAAGATGGTTTTGGACTGCGATTGATACAAACAGTTTTGCTACAATGGCTTAGGACTGCAAATGCTATGATAGCTTTAGAACTGTTTAGAACTTTATGAACAGTTTTGCACTCAAGTCTCCATCAGTGAACTGTTGATAACTTCAACAAAACCAAGAGTTCATGTGAAAACTATAATGAATTTCCTGGTTACACCATTGCACTTTTTGGCTATATAGCACACAGTTATAGAAGGAAATTATTTATAATTGCACTATCTGTTGTCACCCAGATGAGGATGGATTATCTTATGGGTCTGGTTCTTCTCAAGGTTTCCTCCTCATATCGTCTCAGGGAGTTTTTCCTTGCCACTTAATTATTAATAAAATTATAAATTATAAATTATTAATTAATTTATACATTTAAAATGTATATCCTGAATTTATTTATTTCTGTAAAGCTGCTTTGTGACAATGTCCATTGTTAAAAGTGCTATACAAATAAAATTTAATTGAATTCAATAGAGACAATTCAATAGAGAAAATTGTGACTAGCACAAATCAGGTAATGGATATAAAAATATACTAAATGGCCAAAGGTTTGTGAACATCTGACCATGACACCCATATGTGGTTCTTCTTCAAACTGTTACCATAAAGTTGGAAGCATACAATTGTATAGGATTTCTTTGTAAGGCCCGAACCTGTTCCAGCATTACAGTGCCCCTGTGCACAAAGTGAGGTCCATGAAGACATGATTTGCCAAGGTTGGAGTGGAAGAACTTGAGTGGCCTGCTCAGACCCCTGACTTCAACCCCACTGAATACCTTTGGGATGAAAATCAGTGCCTGATCTCACTAATGCTGTTTTAGCTTCCATAATTTAGCCTATCGTATAATGTAGTATAGTGGTGGATCATTGACGCTTTAGGGCTGTTTTGTAGCTGGTACTTCAGGGGCTCTTGTGAAATTTGATGGTATCATGAATTCTATTCTGCTTAGCACCAGGGTATTTCAGCCAAAAACTTGGTTGCTTCTTCCAGAAGGTTCTGACTTCACAACCAGGGTCAATCTTCAATCTTTACAAGCGATCCCCAATACCACCAGCCCAAAACCTGCTTCCCAAGTCAGAACCTCCCGGCAGAGGCAACCAGGTTTTAGGTTGGTGGTTTAGGAGCTCTAGTGAAGATTGATGGTATCATGAATTCTGCATAGCACCAGGATTTTTCAGCCAGAAACCTGGTTGCCTCATCCAGGAGGTTTCAACTTGGCCAAAATTAGAGCTTTCAACAATATGATAAGCCGAATGTACTTCCAAATAAATACATAAATGGTTAAAAAAAAAACAACAACACAAAATCAGTGTTTTGCACTGAACATCTCAGTCAGGATTTGAACCCTGTGGTCTGAAGTGAAGAAGGAAGTCCATATGTGCAAAACCTAAGAATATAAAAGAGCTTAAAATCAAATAAATAACTAAATCAAGTCACTAGCATACTGGAGGAGCCCTGCAAGCAAGCTGTATGTACCGAATTTTTATCCCTAGTATTGCATCGCATAATAGTGTTTATTTGAAGCTAGTCTTAATGACTTTGATCTCAGCATTCATATACTAAAGAACACTTTTTTATAATTAGGTTAACTTTCAATAAGCTTCCACAGTAGACTGTCAAATATCAAACATATTTTAATCTCATTATGTTTGTATTCCTATATTTGCTCATGTAAAAAAAAAATATTGAGAACCTCAAAAATGCTCTTCTGCTCATGTATTTCTTTGAGAATCTTCTCTAGATAATTAGCATATTCCATTTTCATTGTATTAATTTGGCTTTCTCTGTGTGTTCGGAAATTTGCTCTGAAAGTTGAAACGTCATGCTGAGAACTTAATGTGGCGTCTTCAGTCAGACTGTGCTTACTCCACAAAGCAGGCTGGTACAATTATCTCCCTCAGATACCCAATCAGCAAAAAAAAAAAAAAAAAAAAAAAAACACCCACAATTATTCTGTTGCATGTCAAGCACACAACATGTGTTTCACAGTGCCCATGGCTTCAACTGTTTTTGTTTCTGAGATAAAGGAAAAATCCAACCTGAACGATTGAATATGAATGTTTATTTTTAACAAGTGGTCTTCAATAGCATCCAAGAATTACTTTGTAATGCAATTCAGATCTTCTGAATTGTTCCCTCTCCTCCTCGTTTATGCACTCTGCTTAAACAGCTCAGCTTCCGAAGCTTCAACGTTCATGCTAATATCACTGCCAATGCCATCGCGCTTGCCATCTTGTAGATCACTAACTAGCCGAGTCAAATCTCTCCCGTAACTCATTTCAATTCTTCATCATGTTTTGGAACGTCCGTTTCCTCCATGATGGATTTTTCATCAATATGACATTGATAATAGTAAAGAGCTAACATTGAAATCTTACATATGTTTGAATTGTTGATTACTTTCTTTTCTCGTATTAATGACCATTGTAACTGTGCTAGCAATAACAATGTCCCGCTGTGACAACTTCTCACAAGAATAACAAAACTACAGCACCAACCAACAAATGAGAACCAAAATCGCTAATCAAGTAAGTACTTCAATGTAACTATATTTGGTGCAATTTTTCTTTAATCTCTAGGACTATGACAGAGCCAGTATTGTGTACATAACCCTCAGTTCCTCCGCCCTGTGCTTAGATTGGATTCACTTGTGAGTCTCTTTAGATAAAAGCATCTGCCAAATGAATAGATGTAAATGAGTTTTGAGCTCATAATTGGATTCACAGTTGTTAATGCTATAACCACAAGCATAGCAAGCGCATGGGCCAAATCCAGAATTTTAATCTCAATTTAACGGACCGGTGCAGATCCCTGCGCTTTTAAGGTACTCGCAAAAGAGCCGACATTACTACACATCAGTAATCCAAGCAGGCTAATAATTGAACAAGAGCAAGAATCATGATGAAAATTGCACAGCTTTTTGCTCGGATGGAAAAAATGAAGCATCTATAACTGCTGCTGTATACGCTACTACAATTTGCCTTTCCTTATTGATATTTGGACATTATTTTCATTTTTAGAAGTGTGAGATGATCTTAGTTTTCTTTGAGCTGCATTGTATGACTTGATATAGATGTAACTACAGAATTAAGAGATGTTCAGACGTTGTGTGAGAGTTACACACAGAGGGCGGAGTTCACAGAAAACAGAGGCGTGTCTCAGTTACACGCAATACTTAAGCATGAAAAAAGTTGATTTTTTTTTTTTTCCATAAGAAGGACATTGGAGGAGACAGCATCTTAATCAGAGACTTTGTTTTATCGCTTAGTCAGGGACTGAATTTTTATGCTTTAACTAAAAGTGAGCTATAAACATAGCAGATGAGTGATTGGTCAGTTTATCCTTCAAACAATGTCAACCATGTTTTCCTTACAGCATACAATTCGCCAACTCAGAATAAAAATTGTGAATAAATAGCCTACATCCTATGCACACATAATGATTTCATAACAAAGATTTGAGCTGATTTTGATTTTTTTTTAATTATTTTGATTACTTATATTACTCATCTTACCTTCATTTTCTTCGTTTTTAAGAATGTTGATACTGCATAACAAAGACTTTTCAGATTGATTAAATGTTACGCTCAAATTTACAAACACTCTGACCAGATGTGTTTGAACATTCAGTTACCGCAAAAACGATATTGATAAACAAGCAAACTTTCAGTGGAATTTGCATACGCTCATTTTACAGTCACGCAAAGTTTACACAACTTTGATGAAGAAAGCCCAATACTGGCCACTATGTTGACACTTTAATTATGTTAATATACTGAGTTTCCAGTTTGTTTAGTACCGAATAGTTGCACCCTTCAGTGCTTCAGTGGATAATCTGACTAAAGATCACATAACCACTCTTTACAACTGTGGTGAGCAGAAAAGCATCTCTAAATGCACAACATGCACAACTATAGTGGGCACAGTAGCACATCCACCTCATGGTTTGACGTGTTGCATGTTCTGAGATGCTTTTCTGCTCATCACGGTTGTAAAGAGTGGTTACTGAGTTACTGAAATCTTCCTCTCAGCTCAAACCAGTCTGGCCATTTTCCGCCCGTTTTCCCTCACGGAACTGGGGGATATTACTGAAAGTTCATTTCAGTTTTAAAGCATATTCTATTAAATGGAACATTTGGACTTTTTTCATTGCTCAAGTGTTATATGGCATTTAATGTTGTAGAAAAATTTGTAAGAAGAGAATGCGCTGCATCAAAAAAAAAAAAAACTATGATAATAGGCTGAGTGGTTATCATTCCACTAATTTTGCATTCCGTTCTGAACCTAGTCTGTGTCTGTATCTGTGAACGGTGTGTCCTCACCTCCAACTCTCCAGCATTTGAATGTCTGCTCCGTATGCAAAGCGTGGGGGTGATGGCCAGAGCAGGTGCTCCACCACACCTGCAGATCAACGGCAGAGAAAACATGATTACTCACATAAAGATCCGGCAATGGGGGGGCGAAATCTGTTCAAACATCTGCAGGCTGCTCTTTGACTGCTCAGGATTTCTCAGAGAAGGAAGAAGAGAGAGAGAGAGAAAGAGAGAGAGAAAAGAAAAAAGGAAGCCTTCCCAAACCATTAATATTGAGAGCGAGGATGAGATTTTCATAATGAGGGTTCCAGTCATCCGAGGAAGCGGATATGTTCTGCTAAGTAAGAAAGTTTTCATCAAGAAAGAAAAAAAAAAAATGCAGCAATGCAATTTATTTCTTTGGGTCGAATAAATGTAATGGTGCTACATTAAGATATGAAACTGCAAAGCCTGCAAGAGGAAGGGTTACTGAAACTTAAAAAGTCCACGAACGTAATAAAAGAGCACTTTTATTTTAAATAGCTCCAGCTTGACGTGACTCATGCTCATAAATGGCATGCTTCATAAAATCTTCGTTCAGATGGATATTATATGTGTTAATGTCAATGTATATTTACATTTTTTTCCCTTTGCAAATCGGCTTATAAGGCAAGGCAGAATCTAGAATTGAGCTCAGAGATGAAGTGCTACAACATTAAATTTCCCCACAGAAAGAAGTCCAAAATACAAATCTAAACATCTTAGTCACAAAACTCTGTGATACAAAGTAATTAGATTAATACACTGAGCTGCTAGTTCACGAAGTACGAAATAGTTGAAGCTTGCACACTTATTTTAGTGGATAATCTGTCTGAGGATCAAATAACCACTCTGTGCAACCGTGGTGAGCTGAAAAGTAAAAATGGCAGACGTGACAGATTCAGACTGGACTAAACCCCTAGAGATACTCCACTAATAACCGCATTACCCCACCTCCACGTGCGAAACTAATCCAGTCTGAATAGGGATCAAGTCAACTCAAGAGGAATGAAGGTGAGAGTGAGGGATGGGCTTATTCTGTATGAAACTGGTTGTTATCAAAGCAGTACGGACATTACTCTATGACATATTCAGTTTTTTCTTTTCTGTTCCTATTCTATCTTGCAGGTTGGTAGAATGCTTGCTCATACGGGTGCGTGCATCGCTCTGCATTCCTGTCTCTGTGCTGCAACCTTGAAGATAAAGGCACTAATAAGAATATATGTCAGAGATGAGACGAGAGGAGAACAGAGGCTGAGGCTTTGAAGAGCACATCTGCATTCATTTTGTCTTCAGGAGGAAGCATGTGCCTGTGTGTTTGCTGTCACACACACACACACGTCTTTTCATCCTCTCCGCCTAGAAGAAGCTCGTTCGCCTTTTCAATGCTGTATCAGTGATCATTTAGATCCTGTTTCTCCTTTTGTCCCTCCGCCGTATAGACCATTTTCTACATCTCAGACCTCTCCAAGCTGACAGGTCAGAGCAACCACGTCATTCTGTAATCAGGGAGAAACGCACGGATCTGGTTATTGATTGTCCATTGATCCACATGATTTCCCAGCAGTTGAGTTTTTTTTTTTCATGCGTTCAGCTTGAATGAAATATTAGCTTCGAAATAGCAGAACGTGAGTGTGCGTGGATTTATTTGTTTGTTTGTGTCCACATGGGCGCATAAACACAAGAACAAATGTATGTATTTATTTATTTATTTATAATTCGGCGCCAAAAAATGAGGCACGTGTATCCGCAGATACACATCGTCGATGTAAAAATTCCAGCGAATAAGAAGAGCCGGTGTGCAGGATGGAAGCAATTAGCAACGGGCATGCTGCCACATGAGGCGCAGAGTCCCGTTAGATTAATCAGCATTTTTCACTCTGTCAAAATGAACGCATATGAAAGAGGGCCATCTGGTGGGAGCTAAAGCCGGAATATGATTTAAGACATCACATCTACTTGCCATTATACACTCTCATGGCAAATGTCAAGAGATATTAGAGCAGAGAGCAGACTTGCACAATAATAATCATCTGTTTGAGAGCGCGCTCGGCTTGCGTGGGAGTCGTTCTTACAGCGCACTATGTGGGCTACCTTCATTTACCTCAGGCCTGCGTGATGAAGCTCAGAGAAAAGGCATCGCCATTGTTTTAATAATGAATCCTCATCCATCTTCAGGCCCCGTCTGAGAACAAATCCAGTACCACGCTAAGAACAAGATTATCAGCCATGCTGGGTGTGTGCAGGAGAGAGAAAGATCACATCAATAGTAATCATGAGTTGCTGTGAGTTTAATTTGTTGTTAAGAGTTGATGATTTTCCTATAAGGGCATGCTCTGAAGTGTTTTATTCCTCTAACACGACAACGGGTTTAGCCATCCTAACAATTTTTTATTAATTAATCATAGAACATGTCATACAAGTCAAGTCAAGTGGGTTTTATTTGTCAGTGCTTTGTATAGCTTGTATACATTGGAACGAAATGTCGTTTCTCCAGGACCATGATGCAACACAGAACAGTATGCAAGACTACATAAAGTGCAAATACACAACAGTGTGAGACGAGTGCAGGACGATAAATACACAGGACAATAAATACACAGAACATGGGCTATAAACTGTAAACTATAGGTATACTTTTTATCCATTTACGGTTAAAGAGAAACAATTGAGTTCATGTTATCACTTTTGTTATCCCTCACCAGACTCACTTATTTCCCTCCATCCTTTAAAGCTAATAAGACAAAAAAAAAAAATGCTGTTGTCGCTTAACTCAGAAACCACCAAGTCTTCTATCCTGAAGAGATAACTAAATAGCATGCTGGGGTTTTTTTGTATCTATTCAAGGTGTATGTGTTATCCATTTATAGTTACATACAGTAGAGTTTAATATATATTGCAGAATGTCTGCAATAATAAGTTAGTTCCTGTTGACACTTGGTACAGCAGCTATATTCAGTGGCTCCTTTAAGCGTCAGCCTCTCTTTTTTCTCTATCTGGAAGTGAAGACTAAAAAAAATCCCAGCTTGTCATGTTAGAGAGAAACCGCAAAGTGCAGCGTCCTCCATCTTGAAGACATTTTCATCAACTGCTGTTTGGATTATATAGATCAGTTTCTCTCTGCCATCTTAGTTAGTGATGAAAAAATGATGATTTTGATTAAACCTTTTGGTTATGGTTATGGTTAGGTTGCACTAAATCCAGAGGGTCTTATTTAGAACAGTTAAAAAAAAAAAAAAAAAAAGTAGCTGGCTGTGGTCAGGGAAAAACAGGGACTCTCAGTGTTTTATGGCTGACAGGAGTTTTTTTTTTTTTTTTGTGATTACACAGTCTGTCTGCAACTGACATTGACACAAAGTACAAAGCTCTAAACTTTGGGAAAAGCATTTAAAAAAAACAACAATTTTGTCATCCCCTTTTCTACCCTCTTTAAATAGATGTCTTTAAATCGCTTTCAGATTCATACACACTAAGTTGTAGTGGATATTTCAGCTTGTGCTTCACGTCAAAGTGACAAATTAAGCTGGGAGCAAAGGACACTAGTGTCTGTAACAGAGGCAGTTATGAAGAAACACCTTCAGAAATGGCAAAGTGAAAACTGCAGCGAGATCTGTGAACAAAAACTGGTATGATGAATAAGAAATCAGGCATGTATATGATTTAAGACATCATAGCTACTTGCCATTATAGACCTCCTGGCAAATGTCAAGAGATATTAGAGCATAGAGCAGACTTGCGCCATAATAATCATCTGTTTGAGAGTGCACTTGGCATGTGTGGGAGTCGTTCTTACAGCGCACTATGTGAACAAAGACAGGTATGATGAATAAAGAATCAAACATGACATAGGAAATTAATCAGCGGCATGGTGGTGCGATGTGGACCAATGCGAAGCAGAGTAGCAAAGTTAATTATTTTCCAATAACAGCATGTTCTGAAGTGTTTTATTCCACTTAAACCACAGAGATTTGCCAATGATTGTATTTTGCTCAAAAAAAAAAAAAAGAAGCATCACTTACGTTATAGCATCTATAATCAGTCATTCTTTCACCAGCTCCTTCTTTTTCTCTGAAGTGTATGAAGCTGAGCAGATTTAAAGTGCAGCTTAGACATTACTGGAAACCATTCCTCATCACCTACTGCAGGCTGGACAATTAAGCCGCTGATAATACAACGTGCGGTCTTTATGAAACTATCAGGAAAATGGAGAAAAATGAATATTTGACTGCGTTTGCATTAATGATCACGCTCCAGCTGGCAAGGTCGACGCTGTGCTTATGGAAAACATGCATCATTCGAATTCTCACAGCATGCAATAACTATAGAGCACAACTGCATACAGGTAAATGTATAAGGATAAGCCAGGAATTGAATATATAACACATCCAGGGTGGCACGATGGCTTTGATTCCAGTCAAGGGTGTCCATCGCCTTGTACCCCGAGTCCCCCGGGATAGGATCCAGGCTCCCTGCAACCCTGTGGAGGATAAGTGGTACAGAAAATGGATGGATGGATGGATATATCCAGGGGTTATATCCAGAGTGAGGGGTGGAGCTCCAGCACCTTTACTGCAATTTGAATAGTATAAATAAGGAATAATAAAAGACTTGTGGACATGCTGTTATAGGAAAATAATCAATGATAGGGTTGTGTGATGCAGCATGACATGAAGCAGAGTGACGGTTACCACCCAAAAATTGATTACTTTCATATAACAGCTGTGGATGGGGGTGGGGTCATCCTGGAAGAGACCACGCCCATCAGGAGGGAAAAGTTTCATCATAAGATAAAGGTGATCAGTGACTGATTTGCAGTGATGTTTTCCTCTAAGGAGACAAGTGGAGCCAACCCATGAGAGCAAAAATAAATGCACCCCCCACCTTACATATGACATTAATTAATACTTAGTTCATAATGAACTAACTAATCTTTATGATTACTGACTGATTAATTACCCAGAAGTCATTAGTAATTAATAGTAGTGACTTCCACAGTTTTTTGACTTCCACAATTGTTATGCTCTTTAAAAAAATGCTGTTACAAAAATAACTGAAATGATGAAACGATGGTGTGAAGGTTTTATACATGCAGCCGAGCAGACTGACTGAGCCGAACTGTATCTCTGATGTGCTAATTTCATCCATGAACAGCAAACTGAGTGTCTGATGACTGCTGCTTTGATTTAGTCCAGGTTGCTGTAGGTTTTGTTCTAATCTCCTTGTGTAGAACTACATCCTGATGCAAGCTTAAACTTCGGATGCGCAAACATTATCATATAATTCCAAGTGCTCTAGGATAGCAGGCAATTTGTTTCCTCGACTCTGCTGATGTTTTTTGAAAGCTACTTGCTAATAAGTCAGTGCGCTGAGCCACAAAATAAGGCCCAAATGAATGATAATTATCTTGCAGAGTGGAGGAAACAATACGAGCCTAAATGATCTGCATTATGCAGCAGCTTTGTTTCTGCACTCTGTTGCACTGCTTCATAGCTGGAGCACGCTGCCATTCACAGAGCCAAACAAGCGACACAATGAAGATGCTAAGGTCAGTAGGTGGATGCCCATGGCCTGTTCTTGGCCTGCTCTGAATTTTAATAGAGTTTGTTTTTTAAAGCCTATTTGAATCTACTTTGCTTGTGATTTAGTGTCGGTTTTCAAAAACAAAGCTATGCCAAAGCCATTTTCCACAATGCACTGAGATTCATATGCATAAAACATTTGCATATAAATAAATAAAAAAAGTTTCAAGAGTCATACACACTGTAGATTGCATGTTATACAACCACTTTCATTTCCCAAAGGTATAGTTTGTGTTTATCTGAGCGTTGAATTTTCCGAAAGAGCACCAGCATTTAGGCGCCTATGAGGTGTGGTGTACGCTCTGGCAGAAGCGAGTGCCACTTGATGGGGCTCAAGACTCTACAGCAGATGTGACCTTTAGGCCCTGGATTCAGCCATTTCCCTCACTTTGTGGAAAAGGTCACGCAGACTTTGATGTGAACTAATATATTAGGCCATTAAAAATGAAATAGGCCCTGAAATCACTTCCTCACCTAGAGAGCATATTGCGAAAAAAGCCTTTGAGAGACGCAGCAGTGGATTTTAGTTAGTTATTAATAAGAACAAAGGACAGCTGATCTCTTATTAATGCATATAGTAAGGTCTAAACGTCTGAGTCTGAGAATTTAGCAAGAACTCATTTATTCCATCAGCTAAAACCCACACTAATGAAATCTGTATTTAAATATTTTACACATGATCGTCTTGTTTTTAATTAAATAAATAAGTGCATTAATAGATAATAAACTTGTATATCTGTTTTATGTATACAACCTAAATTAGCATAAATCCATTAACAGAGTAACACGGCTGTGCATTCTTTACACTTTACGTTCTCTTAAAGAAGGAAAAAATAACACTTCATAGGAAAACAATCAATGATGTGGCCTGACGCACATCCAGAAGCATTTTATTCCTCTCATACTACAGCAATTTGCCAAAATTACAAATACGTATTAATGAACAACAAGTAATTTTTATCCATTTATAGTTACGTTTAATGGCATGGAACATCCGTGAATCACGTTAGTTCCTATCATGACTTACGTTACAGCAGCTATAAGCTGTCGTTCCATCACCAGCCTCTTTTTTTCTCTCTTAAAGTTAATAAGAGAATAAATGCAGCTTGTCATGTTAAGGAGAAACCATTCAGTGAAAGGTCATCTGTAATGATTAACCTCCTGTGTCAGAAAATGTAAACTTATGGCTTTCGGTCTGACTTTTACAAAGCACCGACACTGGAGACTCCTTTCATAAACGTTAAATATCACAGAAAACTGCATCATATCTACAATTACCCTTTTTTATGTGGAGCATCAGCCAATGAATTCCCTGTGTGCCTGGTTACTGTAGAAACAATAACATATATTTTCGGCTGCTCCCGTTAGGGGTCGCCACAGTGGATCATTGGTCCTCATATTTGATTTGGCACAGTTTTTACGCCGGATGCCCTTCCTGACGCAACCCTTCCCAATTTTATCTGGGCTGTTGCACCACTGGGGTTGGCTCCCTGGCTGGGAATCGAACCTGTGCCGCAGCAGTGAGCATGCTGTGGCCTAACCACTAGTCTTCCAGGGACTCAGAAACAATAACATATTACAAAGCATTAATCTAAAGCTGTAATTTTGCCAGTGTGTGCAAACTTCTGACTAATGCTGTGTGTCCTTTTTTCAAATACACGAGAAACATGAGCTACATTAACTACTAATGAATTCTGGGTAATTACTCAGTGAGTAATAATAAAGTTTGGTAGTTCATTATGAACTAAGCATTAACTGAAGTCTTCACAGAAATATATAAATATATAAATTCAGAAATATATAAATATATAAATTCAGGATATAAATTTTAAATGTATAAATTTATACCTAATGAGCAAGCCAGAGGTGACGGTAGCAAGGAAAATCTCCCTGAGATGATATGAGGAAGAAACCTTGAGAGGAACCAGACTCAAAAGGGAACCCATCCTCATCTAGGTGACAACAGATAGTGCAATTATAAATAATTCCCCTCTATAACTGTGTGCTATATAGTCAAAAAGTGCAATTTGTAACCAGGAAATTCATTATAGTTCTCACATGAACTCTTTTTTGTTGAAGTTATCAACAGTTCACTGATGGAGACTTGAGTGCAAAACTGTTCGTGGGAATTGCAGTCCTAAGCCATCATAGCAAAACTGTTCATATCAATCAGAGTCCAAAGCCATCTTCATGGCTTTCAAGTGGTACCATCCACAGTAATCTCATGTATCTCATTTCCTCTTAGCGGAAAACGTTACTGCAAATCAATCCTAACACTGATCACCTTTATCTTATGATGATCAAATTTCCAGAGATGGTAGTTATAAAGAAGCAGGTCATACCTACAATATAAGGTACAGTTAAAGTTTTGCACTTGTTATAAGGTAACAGATGGCTGTGGCATCATTGGGATTCAAACTTCCTTTTTTATTGTGCCACACAGGACACAAAGACACTACTTAGGTTAGGTTCGACTTTATTGTCATTGTCAGAGTACGAGTACAGAGATAATGAAATGCAGTTAGCATCCTACCAGTAGTGCAAATACCCAATAACTTAAATAAGGTAAGAAGGTTATGGTGCAATAAGTTAAGATAACATTGTACAGGTAAAGGTAAACAGTATGATGCATCCCAGTAATGCAAATGGCAATTAAGTGAAATGAAATAAAGAATTATAGTGCAGTAAGCTATAACAGTATACAGATTGAGGAAAATAGCATGATGCATGCAATATGATGCAGTAGATACACACAGATGTGAAAATGCAGATGTGCAAATAGCCATATTGTGCAAATAACAGTCTGATCTAAATAATTATGCTAATGACAGATAATTGCAGATAACAGATAATGCATTATGTATAGTATTTTATCATTTATAAATGGTAATGGATTCCCAAACTAATTGAATCTGTGAATATTTGTAATGTATATAAAAACTGAAATGCCTCCTGAATGCATTATAACATGTTAAGAATGTATTCACAGGTCATTATATGCCTGAGCATCACAGAAATTCTTACCACATTTTTTTTTTCCGACTGGTAATTATCAACTGATTCACATATTGTAGTCATGGATAAGATAAAACTTTGAAGTTTTCAGCTAACTAACTAAAAAAGGAGGGTGTGTGGCAAAGCTGAAAGGGCGCGAGACTCGTAATATTTTATAATCCCTCATAAATTTAGGGCTCAAAGCAAATACCGCTGTCCAGGCACGAAATTCACTGCTTTGTCCTTGTTTTCCAAAAACATAATATTTATGGTGTATAGAGTTATTATGCACTGTGCAGCCATGTCCTGATGATAAACTAGTTATTCCATGTTGTAAAATCCAATCAGAAAGACACAACAGGATGTGTTCTGTGTCTCTTAGAATAGATGATGTACAGTTTGATCATTTATTTTCAATGACAAAAAAGAAACTCTTCATATCACAGTACTTATAAGGTTACATTACAAGCTATCTAAAATGTAAGAAGCTTAAAAAAAAAAAAAAAAGCAGCAGAGACTAATGTGAATACATCCTCAGGACACGGTTTGCTGTTCAAACGGCTGATAATAATGAATTACTTTATCTAAGCGCTCGTTTATTACAGCTGCAGCAACACATGAGCACTTTGCGCTTGCAGATGAGGGCGACTCATTCATCGTCAGGTATTAATTTGCTTCCATTCAGATGCTCCCTGGAATCATCATAAACAATAGATTCTGTGCCGACACAAAAACAAGGAAGTAGCGAACGTTGCCTGAAGTGTCACGCTGACATTGAGCTATGCAGGAATCTATAGAGTGTGTCAGGTGATTAAGTGCTTTATTGTAACAAAATCAAAGACTGAATATCAAGCTTAAATGATGCACAAACCAAAACATGACCTTGACCATTATTTTTTTCTTTTTAATAATGCTCCAGGAGTGTGGTCCAAGCTATGCTAATCTTCCATCCCAACCAAACACATGCCCTTTTGACATTTTTGATGGTCAACACAGCCCAATTAGGCACTTGATTAAAGCGAGCACAGACAATCAGGAATAAACTTTTTTTTTTTTTTTGCCAGCGAGGAGCGTTATTCTTGTGCAGAAACCCTTAATGAGACACCTTCCTTTGCATACCCATGAGCATTAATTGGTCCAGAGACTGAATAAGCACCTGTTGGTCCTGGAAAGGGTCACGCCAAGGTCGTGGCAATTGGGAGTCCAGTCCTGCGAGCGCTCACTCAGTCAGACACCTGGTGCACAGGAGGTCACGACTGGCAGCGTGGTTCTGACCCGAGTGTGGAGCGAAGTCGCGTCTAAATCTTCAATGTGCCTTCTATAGCTTCTACGCATTCAGTTAATAATACATATAATACATATCACATAGAAATACATGATACTATGCCTTTATACCACATCGCTGTTGAATTCTTGATCCTGATTGGTCAGAAGGTGTTGCAGTTTTTCTTTGAGAAAGTGTTTATTTAGTATTTACAAAGAATGTTGTTTTCTATTGGCTCACAAGACTAAGGTTCATGATCTCACAGTTGAAACCTAGATAAAATCCGTGTAAAGCGAAAGCAAATGCACGTCTTTTACATCCTGCATCCTTTCCCCTTTGCTTTTATTGCCAAATGAATTTTATTTTCATGTTTGGTTTGACTTCTGCTTTAGCCGAATAGGCAGACAAGCATCATTTTCAGTAGTCTCCTCTAATATTAGCATAATAAGGTGACGAAAGTCGTAAAAATGCTACGACTAAACCGTAAATGTCTTGAACGTAATTTTTCTCTTTTTTTCCCCCTTTCTTTTTTTCCCAAAGTACATACTAAGTTTGTCAAAAATATCTGCTCCATCTTTTGCTTTGAAATGAAACCCACTCATGGGTGTTTCTCTAAATCGAGTGCTCAAGCCACAAGCTTTGGCCCAACACTCCCCCCTCCAAAAAAAAAAAAAATTACTTTTGCACATTTAGCTATCCATTTTCAAGCGTGATGAATAATTAATTGTGGAGCACATCAACCCGAAACTGTTCAGAAGGATATAATGCACACACAGCAATCCATAGTTATTACACTACTCGCACAGTAATAGATACATTTTGATGAAATGTAATTAAAATACTGGTTATTTTAATTAAAATAATTAGTGTAGTGTGAGAGAGGCGGAGAGTGCAGAATCATTAAAACCTCTCATGTTAGCAGATTTTAATTGGGGAACTGTGGATATTGCCGATTCTTTGCTTCACAGTTGAATACTTTTTTTTTTTCAGTTCAGATCCAGACTTCATTCCTGCCCTCTTTATTGTGTGCACAGAATTAGAGTCTTTCAGCTGCGAGTGTGTGAATGGTGCCCTGGTGTGAAACAGACGGCGAGGTCCGGACCCTGGACGCAAGCGCTGCAGCAGGAGATTTTGGCTGGAATTTGTTGTAAATTGCTTTGGGGTCCTGGATAAGACAAAGCACAGCACACACACATACGCACACACACATTTTTTTCTAAAATGCCACTGTGATGGCAGAAAACCTTGAAACCTGAACGTTCGAATCGAACCCTGGTGTATTTTCCACCTCAGTGTGGTTCTTTAGTCAGGTGAGAATACAGTAATCGCACCCGGGTGTGGACCGGGTCTGAACGATGTGCTCATGGTCCACTTCCAAGTGAACTCATTTGCAGTGAGAAAGCGAATTGACTCTGAATCGACTCAGGAATTGAATCAAATACGCTGAGTTCTTTGGGTTGTAGAAATGTAATGCGTTCTGGAGATTTGAACCAATGAACAAAACTAAACGTTTTTAAAAGACAAAATATTTCAAACTGGTTATTTCTATAATTATCAAATCGTTATTTAGCGCCAGCTCCATGATTCCGTGCTTGGGTGATGTTTTTATTTATTTATTTATTTTTTGTGTGTGATTTCCACACCCACTTGGTAAAGCTTTGTTTAACTTTTTTCCATCATTGCATTCCTGACCAATGAACGAAAGAGTGTTATGAGGATGTTTTCAGCCCTTCATGCACCTCAGACAAGGGTGTTTTTTTCCCCCCCTAAATCAAATATCAAATGAATCAAAAGAATCGTTTTGATTCAGACTCTGCAAATGGGCTAATTAGTGTGAAAGTCATCACTTTGTTGTATGCTGTTACAGTAAATTAATCAACGATGGGCTGGTGTGATGCGGCCAGACGAGACACAGATTTACTGTTATCACCTGGACGCTGATTATTTTCCAATAACCGCATGTCTTATACCACGCCAATTTGCCAACAATGAAAACTGATTCACTTATTATTAAATCATACTATTTATCCATTATTAGTTACGTTTAATGCTGTGAAACGTCCATGAGACAAGTTAGTTCCTGTTCTCAGTTACATTCTAGCAGCTATAAAGAGTCGTTCCCTCACCTGCTTCTCTTTTTTCTCTCTCTTGAAGTTTATAAGACAGCAGCAACTTCTTTGTCCTCATATTTGAGAAATCAGCAGTGCCATGGTATAAAGATTTTTACGATGCGGGTGTGCAGTTTGGTCCAACAGAGAAATAACATTTAAACTAATCTGTTTTGTCCATTTACAGCTTCAAATATGCGGAATGTAAACTCGCACAGCGTGACCCAGCTGACAGTATCTCATCTCTCTCTCGCTATCTCTCTCTCTCCATTCCTGTTTTCATTTTTTCTTCCCTCCAGTTTTTTTTTTGTATCTAGTTACATATGTATGGACTGGGGTGTGTTTACTAACTCAGCTTTCATCGGAGGTCTGACAGGAACTTTTGCCTCTTATTTTTTTTTTTAATGCAGAAGCGTGTGCTGCGTTATTAAGATGCTGTTGTTCTGAGGTCAAAGCAGAGGAGATTTGAATGGAGAAAAGCAGCAGTGCAAGCATTCCCCCTGCCTCCCTTTTTAATTTGAATGAAGTAACAAACCTACCTTTGCAGAAGGTGAACGCTGCATCTTAATTAAATCTCTTGGCCACGGCTGAGCTTTAATTTATCATAATATAAGGAGATCACATCTGTCGCACAAGACCATTGCCAACGACACCGGAACGCAGCGACTAGGAAAATGGCCGTGTTTAAAAATGTGATTATTTATTTCAGTGTTTGTTTGTCATTGGAGGACTCAGAAGAACCGGATAATGGCTAAGGAGTGTGAACAGAAAGAACAGAGCTCGACTGGTCAAGGTTGAACAGGGTCAAGGAAACAAATCTTGAGCACTCAGGTTTCAAGCATATGAAGCTGATATGTGATCACGTGGATTTAACCATGTTATGAGCTGAAAATATATGTGTGAGTAATATGTGATCACATTCGAAAAAGGATTCATGGTGTGAGAGAATCACATCTGAAAAATTAAACCACAAGCACGATTGGTGAAAAATTTAAATCTAGAAAGAAATAAGTCATGTAAAAATGAATGAATCATGTGCAAATATATGACTCATGAAAAACCACATGCAGGAAAAATGAACCATGGAATAAATGTGTCATGTGAGTAAAAAAAATTCACATGAAATCACATGTGAATATAATAAATCATGAGCAAAAATTTACTTGAAAAATGAACTGTGTGGAAATAAATCAATTCTGAAAAAATCACGTGTAAAATACATCATAAAATAATTGAATCGTGAGGAAAAAAAATTACATGTGAAACATCATGAGAAAAGTTACTTGAATAATGAATTGTATCAAAATAAATTAATGTGAAAGAATTATTTATGAAAAACAAATCATGTGAAAAGAAGTGAACTGTGTTATATCATGTAAAAAGTCATGAATCATGTGGAAAAGAATCGTAATGAAAAATTAATCATGAGGGAAAAAAATCACTTGAAAAGTGAACTGTGTGAAAATAAATGAATCGTGAAAAAATCATGTGGAGAAAAAAAATCACATGTGAAAAAGGAATCATGAAAATAAATGAGTTGTTTGTTTAAAAAAATCACATGATTAAAAAGGAATTATCTAAAATTAAAATAATGGGTCAAAAGATCACATCTGAAAGAAAAATCACACGAAAATGAACTGTCTGAAAATAAATGAATCATGTGAAAGAATCATGTGAAAAACACACGTGAAAACAAATGTCAAAATAAACGAATCAAAAAAACTCAAATGCGAAAGAATCATATGAGAGTAAATGAATCATATAAAAACACACGGAAAAAAATCAGATCTGATAATAAACACATGGACTACGTGTGAAAACATTTTTAGACATGTGAAGTGTTTAAAACCTACGTTTTCATGTTTTCAAATGTTCACGTGACATTAAGTAATTTTTTTTTTATGTCATAAAATAACATCTCAGTTTTGATTAAAGCTTCATATGCTTTTTCTTCCTTATGTAATTGCTCAAATTAAAATATTCCAAAGATTTCCCAGGGCAGTAAACAACTTTGTAGTGTGTACTTCTTTTAAAAGCACTTTTCAGCAGTGTTATTTGTAGCACTGGAACATCCATCTGTAGTCGGACGGCTCGGCTTCCCCACTGAGCCCGGTTCTCTTGTTCTGCAAGTGTAACTGCATCTCCGGCTCCCTTGACAAGAGTGCCAGCTCTCCTGACAAGCATCAGTGATTCACACATGGCCCTGCTGTTACACAGGGACACCCGTTTCTCTCAAGATCTTTTTTGGTTCATTTAGGGACATTGGCGCGCTTGCCTGTAGTGGTCTTCACATAACTCCAGAGCTCCATGATACCCATTAGGAGAAACAAGCCGACAGACACATGGGCTGTGAAACAAAGCTTAAAAAAAAAAAAAAAAAAAAAAAATCGTCTGCTGCTTGTCTCTAGTGAGTGACCACGCTGTTAGGGTCAAGTCACATTTAAATCTGACTGAAGGGAGAAAAAATGGGTTCTGCTTTGCTGCTTGTGAACGGGTCTTTTAAGATTATTTCAGTACTTGTGCCACTGTATGACTGGGAGATGCACAGAACATGTCCTCCATGTCAGATTATACAATGAAGATCCTCTACCGATAGACTTATGATTAAATAAAATTAACTACCTTCTGCTTAGGTCATCAATCAGCCCAATTTGGGATTGTGCTGAAAAATAAACTTTCTTCAATGTGAGCTTGAAGTAAAAAGAATGAATTTTTCCGTCCATTAGCATGTTTCCTTTATGTTTTGCCATTCCCATGACGTATTCGTAGCTGTCCCATGAGTTTTGCATGATTCTCCCCTATGACACTCTCTTATCCGTGGCTTTTAAACAAGTGTTGGAGAAGTGATCACATCCTGCTACATTTAAGACATTCCTAGAACGTTGTCACTGGCTGTCTTTTTGTACAATGTCACTAAACATACTGTTGCTTAGCATGTCACATTATGCATCCTACGAACAAAAGAATTCTTTGTAATTTTTGTCTGTGCCAGCTTAATGGAAATAATGGTTTCCAGTAAACTTTTCTCCCCCTTTCAGGATCTACTGGTTTCCAGTAGTTAAAGATCCAGATGTAGGTAACTAAAATGCTTGATGTTCCAAAATCTCTATCTAGACAACCATGAATATTGTATATTAGTGTTGGAACATTACACACAACAATGAATATGACAAATTCTAATCACAGAAGACCCTCAGAGTCCATCAGACTCCCATTAGAAAACCATTAAACATGTGAATCACTCACAGGTCACCTGTTAAACCATTAAGAGGCTTCGCAGATAATAGGACATTATTATAATATTTGCTCAGTATTCAACAGGTTCTAAGAATGCAAATGTTATTTTGAGGAAAATATGTTTTGAGAACGTTGCAGGAACATCTGCCGTGATGGTTTGCTTCGCAGCAATTAAAAAGAAGTTCTTCGTATTTAGAATCAGGTTACGTACACGCTTAAGTCAATTTTCTGGGCGTTCGATTTGGTTTATTCAGATTTTCTGCGTGCAGTGCATGCCTTCCAAGTTGGCAAGTTTTCAGTAGCGTCCAGATCGTCACCTTTTAACACAAGCAGTTGACTTAAAGCTAGAAGAAAAAGTCAATTAAAGAAGAAGGACAGTTGCTATAGACATCTTGGCAATTTAGTTGCTTCATGATGCTGTTTGTTTAGGTATGGCCTCTAACAAACTCTGGGGCCTTTCAGGAACTGATGTACATATATTGAGATCACGTGACACTTTAATTGAACACAGGTCGACTCCATTCAACTAATTATGTGACTAGTTGCACCAGAACTAATTTAGGGGTTTTACAGCAACAGGGATGAATATTCACGCAAGACGCTGTAACAGCCTGAGGATGCTAACCTTTCATTTTTGGCAAATCTATCACTGTAACTGTTAATGACTTTAGATAGCAGTTGGCCCACACTAATTGATATGTTTGGAATCATAAGAGCATATTGCAGGTACAGGTGGAACACAACCAAGTCTCTTATCTGACATGTTGATGTATCCATCCCCCAAATGCAGGTCATTTCCCCTGCTGCTGTTGCAGGCCTGGTTAACTGGCAGCCTCAGCCTATCATTTACTCTCCTGTCAATTACGCAGTCGGATGCCACTCTCGTCTCTCCTGTCCAACAGACCTCTTTAATATCTGGCTCCAGCACATATTTCGAACAGCTGTCCCCTCTCACTCATTTTATCATTCTCTCTTCAGTCTCCCTCTCTCCCTCTCTCCATAATACTTGGAAGAGTGTCAACAAGAAACTCAATCAAATCTGCAGACTGCAGTTTGAATTCA
Source organism: Pangasianodon hypophthalmus (assembly GCF_027358585.1). Classification (NCBI taxonomy): domain Eukaryota; kingdom Metazoa; phylum Chordata; class Actinopteri; order Siluriformes; family Pangasiidae; genus Pangasianodon; species Pangasianodon hypophthalmus. The sequence goes on along the minus strand of NC_069719.1, from coordinate 26,391,630 downwards.
TATAGTTATCAAGACGAAAATAAATTAACATTTGTACGTTTCATTCATGTCAAAGGTGCCTGGATAAATGAACCCAGTGTGAATAATGTTGCAGGGTGAATATCAAAAGAAACACATGTGTAAATGGTAAATATGGCAAACTAGAACTCAGTATAGGGTAAATACGGTATACCGCTATTTGCTATGGGGTAAATATGGTATATTACTACTTTCTGTAGGGTGAGTATAGTAAGTACTACTCAGAATAGGGTGAATATCGTAAACTACTACTCATTAACGAATAAATATGGTAACCTACTACCCATTACAAGGTGAAAAACTACTACTGTAAGGTGAATACAGGAAACTGCCACTGTCTGTACAACAAATATGGTATACCACTACTTTCTATAGGGCAAACATGGTATATTACAACTATTTGCAAGTATAACTAAAAATACAACTATTTGAATGTAGTAAACTACCAGTCTTTATAGGGGGAATATACTACAACTTATTACAGGGCAAACTACAACTTATTATAGGCTTAATATGGTAAACTAACAAACACTAAAGGGTTTAAAATGGTAAACTATTACCCACTAAGGGAGGGAATATGGTAAATTACTACTCACTATAGGCTAAATATGATAAAGTTCTACTCACTGAAGGGTAAATATGTTGAACAAGCACTGTCTGTAAGATGAATATGGTAAAGCACTACTCACTATAGAGTGAATATGGTAAACTACTACTTATTATAGGGTAAATACGGTAAACTACTACTCACTATAGGGTAAATACGGTAAACTACTACTCACTATAGGGTAAATATGGTAAACTACTACTTATTATAAGGTAAATACGGTACACTACTACTGTCTATAGGGCACATCTGATAAACTACTAGTACTACAGTGGGAATAAATTAAAACTACTACAAACTAGAGCAAATATGGTAAACTACGACTCTCTACAGCGTTATTGTTAAGATATTACTCACTATAGGATAAATATCTTAAACTACTATTCACAATAGGGTAAAAATGATAAGGCACTACTATCCTACAAGGTAAATAAAGTAAACTACTATTGTCTATAGGTTGATATAGTACTCTAAGTCTCTCTATAGGGTAAATATGGTAACCTACTACTCACTTAAGGGTGAAAACTGTAAATTATCACTCACTATAGGATGGGTATTGTAAACAATTACTGTCTTTAGGTTGCATATGGTACCCTAAGACTTGCTATAGGCTAAATATGGTAAATATGATTATTGAAACATTTGAGTAAAATGGTAAACTACTACTCACTATAGGATAGATTTGGTAAACTATTACTCAGTATTAGGTTTTTGGTCAATTACTACTCACTGTAGGGTAAATATCTTAAACTACTATCTATGTATTGTGAATGCTCTATAGAGTGTCTATGGTAAATTACTACTCACTATAGGGTGAATACAGATAACTACTACTTATTATAGTGTAAATATGATTAACTCCACCTGTCTATTAGGGGAATATGGGAAAGTACTACTCAGTATAGTGTAAATAAATGAACTTTATAATTTTCCAGACATTTTTATCATCTTTTGGATGGATTTCCACGAGAATCTCAATTTTTGGCATCCTTATATTATTCTCTTTATAAAGGTCAGAAGGCTTTAGTAATGAGTTTCTGCTCTTGGCAGGTTATAGAGTGCTTATAATTTTTTATAGCTCTGATTTGTTAATAAAATATAACTAAGACCCCTGTGTTTGATTAATGAAAAGGTTCTTTTACGTCATTAATCATAATGTATGGATTAATCAGAGTGCACCTTTAGTTGATTAAATCACGCTGGCACTTTAGGGAGTGTTTAATCATTTGTTTTTTTGCCTCGTGCTGTATGAAACCATGGCTAAATGATACTAAAAGATCAAACTCTTGCAGTGCTTCTTTGACATTTTCAGAAGAATAATGTATTTAATACAATTTAATACAAAAAATATTTATCTCTGTAAACCTGCTGAAAGGTATTGACCCAAAAAATTTTTTTTTTATATTCTAAAATCAATGATACAGTCATGCATTTAGTGCATTATCCGGACTGACTCCGACGCTGTGTGCGGCACAGGCATGTAATATGTATATCAGGTCTATAGGGCTGGCAAACCTGCGAAACAGCTGACTTTAATGGACTGTGAATGTGTAGACTGTCTCACAATGGTGGAGGGATGTGGGTTAATCTAAGCTCTGGGGCTGGCAGTCACCTGTCATTTATGGGTGCGACACGGTCCATGCCTGCTCGCCATTTGTTACAAATCAATTTCAGCTTTCAGAGCAGAACCTCCCCCTTCAACAGAGTGCCACACTCGGCCAAGTCCGGACTGCCTCTAGCAGCTGGTGCCAGAGTTTGGCCTGAACCCCAATGGCCATAAACACATCACCCTGTACAAAAAGTCTCTCTCTAAATACACACCAGCACTCACTACAGAGTAAATATAGTGAAACGGCTACTTACTATAGTGTAAATACTGTAAACTTCTCTTCAATGTAGGGAAATATGGTAATCCCAGACATTTTATAGGGTAAATATGAATTAATTACTGTAGACTACTATTGTATATAGGGTAATATAGTAAACTACTACTCACTGTAAGGTAAATATGGTAAACTACTATTCACTATATGGTAAATATGGTAAACTCATACATTTAATAGTCTAATTATGGTAAATTACTAGTCCCTGTATGATTATCATTAAACTACTTTAGTCTATATGGTTATTATGCTAAACTACCATTCACTATTGGATAACTATAGCAAGCTACTAAATATTGATTAATATGTTAAACTACAACAGTCTATAGAGTAAAAATGGTAAACTTATACTTTTTAGATTAAACTATTAGTCAGTATAGGGGGAATCTAGTAAATTACTACTCACTATAGGGTAAATATGGTAACCTACTACTCACTCCAGGGTAAAAATGGTACACTTATACTTTTTAAAGAATAAGTATGGTAAGGTACTACTTACTATTTTGTACTACTACTCAGTTTAGTAAATACAGTGGTATAATACTGTCTATAAGTTAAATATAGGGTGAATATCATAAACTACTACTCACTATAGGGTAAATATGGTACATTCCTACTCACAATAATTTAAATACAGTAATCTTTACTCACTATAGGGTAAATCCAGTAAACTACTCCTCACTATAGGGCAAATATCATACAGTAAGCTACTTAAAATAGGGTAAATATGGTAAACTACTACTTGCTATAGGGTAAATACAGTACATGACTGTTCAATATAAGGTAAATACAGTAACCTACTACTCACTATAGGGCAAAAATCAAACAGTAAACTACTCAATATAGGGCAAATAAGGTGAATTACTACTCAATATTGGGTAAATATAGTAAAATACTACTCACTATGGGGTACATACAGTAAACTACTGATCATAAGGTACATACGGTAAACTACTAATTACTATACGGTAAAATATACACTAAAAACTACTACTTACTATAGGGTAAATACGGTAAATTTTTACAGTATAGTAAATATAGTAAACTACTACTCACTATAGGATAAATACAGTAAACTACTACTCGCTGCAGGGTAAATATGGTAAACTACGACCTCCTATAGTGTAAACACAGTAAACTACACTCACAATGTAGTAAAGGTGATAAAGTACTACAATGTTTTATTGCTGATAGAAACCGGATTTTAGGTCAAACACTTGGTTTTTTGTGTGTTTGGAGGGTTTTACTGGTCTATGATAATAAAAAATTCTAGCTTTTATGAGACATTAAAACCATAAATCAGATGCTGTCTGACAGAATGATGCTTTTTTCATGAGAATGCTGTGTTTAGTTAGCTAGCTGGTGTATTGTTTTTTATTTACCAAGACTTCCTGAGAATTTTGTGGAAAGCAACAAGCTGTGCGTTATCTCTCTCAATCATCCCAGAGTCTATTATATTGTAAGACGTATGAAAAACCGTATGCATATTTTGTATTATTATTTCATCTCATGCCCACTGTGTGTACATTCAAAGAATTCTCTTAACAGGTCCATGATTAATTTCTATGATATTTCGCCTGATTAAAATGCACTTGCTGATCTTCTCCTGATAAAGTGAAGACAGAGCCGAGCTATACGAGCTTTAAAGGTTATGCACAGTCACTCCAGCGTGGAGCGGCATGCCAGAATCAAGGCTGCGTGTCACTCCATGAATGAGCTTCTCACCCATCTGCAAGGTGGGTTATGATATATAGAGGCTTGGAGTTATCAAGGTGGGGCTGGTCTTTTTCATTGATTCTCCGGCTGCTGAATTAAGTGTCCCATAAATCTCCTTGCCGCAGCGCTGCAGAGTCAACACGCAGCAAGAGAGGGAGAAAGAGCATGTGCCTTGGTATAACTCAGCCCAAAAGTCTTTCTTTCTTGTGGCTAATGCGTATTCATTCTGTAATTATGAGCGCGAGGGGGCCGGAAGGCACCCAGGAGGGCTGGGAGGAAATGTGTCTTTGATATTATCAAGTTGAGAGCAGGAACATTAAAGGATTTTTCTCCCATCTCCCAAAATAAAATTTTCTGCTCTAGGTAAGAAGCAGGTAGTAATGAGGACTGCTCTTATGGAACATTTTTTTTTACATGCATAGCCTTTAGACAATATAAAGCCTGTTCAGATTGTGAATTCAATACACATTATATACATATATATCTTTAATCAGCATTTGCATCTGCTTAGAGTAGAGTAGAGTAAAGTCGAGTATTGATTGATTATTGATTCCCAAGGGGAAATTTGGTGTCACAACAGACACAACACAAGAGCAAAAAGGAAGACTACGACTTAATGCACAAAAACTCACAATACACCACAAATAAGAAGGGATAAAAATATACATATAAATAGCTCTCCAAGTTAAAACTGTACATTAGATATGTGTGATGAGCAGTTGTGCTAGTGTGTGTATAAAAATGTACAGTAGTCATATGTAAAGTAAGAATGCACAGTGACCCTATGTAAAAATTTGTTGTGCAATATGCAGTGTAGTAGTTGGGTATGCAAAATCAGTAGACATGTCCATCATCTCCAATGTCAGTGTATTATTTGTTTGCATGAGGACTATTCTACACTTCTCATGGCAAAAAGCATGATCTCATGGCAAAACGCTCATACATATCCTGTCCAAGGAATTAACATATGAACGTAGTGTCAAGAGAGCGACGTGGATCCATATGCAAAGATTTATTGCCAATATTTATAGCAGAAATTAAGTCACAGGGTAAATGCTGGGAAATCGATGATCATAAACCAAAGAGCAGCCTGAGATCAAAACCACAACACTGTAGATGCTATAAACAGGGAATAAAACAAGGATCTGGCCTAAGAAAAAACACTTAAAATTGCTAATAAAAAAAAAAGACAGCATGTAAGTGATTCTCTGGTAAAATAAGTAAAATGAGAAACAATCGGTGCTTAAAAAAAAAAAAGTACAAAATTACACCCCCAAATTGTTTTTGTGTATGTTTAAAAAATGAAATAAATTGCTTAGTCTTGTTAAAAGTTATAATACTTCTGTCCAAACTGTTAAAATAAAATATTGTAGTTCCGCCCCACCTCTGAATCGCTATAATAACAGACGATGTGTCGAGTACAGAGACGTTATATTATACAAATCAGTGAATCAATGATACCACCCTCTGGTGACGATAGGCTCCACTATACTTAACTAAAAGAAGAAAAAAACAGTTGGGCGTGTAATTATTAGGTGTAAAAAAAAAAAAAAAAAAAAAAAAAGCGATGATAAAATATGGAAAGTGGGATATAATTGTGAGTTTCAAAACCTGCCATATGTAGGTCTATTACATAACCTATTCTAAGATTAAGGCCATACATTAGTAGAGATTTGTGATAAACCATAATCCTAGGCTTAAGGATCTATTTTAAACCACTTAGCAAAATCTACCAATCAATCAATCAATCAATCCAACCAATGGCTTGGTTTTAAACAAGCCATTACAAAATTGTCTAAATAGACACAAACATAGAACACACTTAGTTTGTCAGACTTCACTTAATAGTTTTAGTTTGTAGCACTTCATCTGAAATGACAGACATCAACAGTCTGTAACATGGTTGACCAGTTAATAGCCCCATTAAATTTTCTTTACTTTATTTTTTTTTTATTAGAATTTTTTTTAACATTATAGCTTATTGATCAGTGAATATATAGTCAGGAAGTGCAGTACTTTGAAAACTAACTGATCTATCAAAAACTAATTTTTTTTGTTATTTGTAGTTGAAATCTAATGTAGCCCTAATTGTAGATTCATGGACATGACAATGGAGCAGTTCAGTGTGTTGGTATCCATCCATTCTCTGTACCACTTATCCTACACACAGTCACAGGGGAACCTGGAGCATATCCCAAGGGACTTGGGGCAAAAGGACACCCTGGATGGGGTGCCAACCCATCACAGGGCACAATCACAACCCACACACATACACACACAATCTGGAAATGCCAATCATCCTACAATGTCTTTGGACTGGGGAGGAAACCAGAGTACCCAGAGGAAACCCCCCGAAGCATGGGGAGAACATGCAAACACTGCGCACACAGGATTCAAACTCCCAACACTGGAGGTACATGGTGTACATGCTAACCACTAAGCCACCATGTCTCCCCTAGTGTGTGGGTATTTAAAACAAAATTTACTGGTGATAATTTAATATAAATTTAATATAAACAGTATTGCATCATCTGTGGGTCACACAGAGGGACTGAGTGCTTTGCTATCAGGCATAACAGTAGTGTCCCAGCAGGGATCTGAATACAGAATGAACAGCCCACTGATTACCAGTCCAAAGAAAACACACACTTGAGCTATCTGTCACTCGTAAATCCGTTTAAAATTTCATGCCCGACTCTAGCTAAAGAGCAGTTGTTGTTGTTCTTACTGCTAGCATTTCTTCTGATTTTCTCAAAAAAAAGAAGAAAAGAATAGTGAACCATCAAGCATGGAGTCATGTATCACTACTGATGATAAATGTCACGTTTAGCTCCACTTATTTCTCAGCTATAGTACCGTTTTGGTCTGATTTAAGTGACGACGAGCAGGAAGACCGAGTGGCTGCTTATTTCAGCTCAGCTCTATCTGTTCAGCTCAGCATCCACTGTGGTGCTGGCAGTTAATCTGCCCCTTCAAATCAATAGACCATAAAGAGCAACGTAAATGAGCTCCGTTCCCCGAACGTGATCTGGAAAAACATCCTCTCAGATGAAGGGGACAATGTAAACCACAGCAGCGGTTTAAAAATATTGACGTGTGTAAGGGAGTAATAAGTGTCGTGGTTACTGGGGTTGTCTTGATATCTTGATTGACCAAAGGTTATGAATTATTTTTTAAAAAAATACAGGCTACAAGCTATCGTAAGGCAGAAAACATGGTTAGCGGTAAACATAATATAACATTTAAGCTTAAATATACCAAGGCATGGACAGTTAGCTAGGTGTTTATTCCAGAACGTTAGCTAGATTGCATAAGAAAACAATATTATGTTAAAAGTCAACTAGTTTTCCAAATCTTTCTGCTGTAACTAGCTGTCATTGTTGCTAACGTTTGCTAGGTCATGACATAGAGAATGCAAGGAGACATTAATTTAAAAAATGTTTTAAAAAAAAAAAAAGATTTTCTCAGGTAGAGGTTGTACATGAGGTTGAAATGAGAAGAGAAATGGGTTCATGGGTTCGCGACACGATACACAACTTTAAAAACAATTTAGTGTTCTTTTTAGCATGAGCGCTGCATGTGTGTGTGTGTGTTTTCTAAAAATTGTAGCCAAGAAGCTAGCTTTAGACATTTAGAGTGATCCAGATCTGCCTTCTCTAGCTAGCTCTAGATTATTTCTTTTCCAATAAAATAGCCACTTATACCTATTTTTTTAACTATTAAATAGTATTTAACTTGAAAATATCTTTTTGAAATTAACCACAGGGTGTTCAGAAATATTTGACAAGCAGCATTCCTTATTATATTACATCATATATAACATTATATTATTTTTTTTTGCTGTGGAAAGACACAGACAACATTGTGCCAAACAAGACTTACTGAAAGTCAGGGTTATTTCAATGAGTTTGGGAATGAGAGACAGGTGTGTGTGATTAGTAATCAAGGGCTGGCGAGCGGATATAGCGGTCATGTGACCAGTCAGGTGACATGACTGGCAGGTAGTCCATGGACTGACTGAGAATTCTGGGATTATGAGTTCGAAACAGAAGCAAACAGAGACATGACAATATGTACTTGTGGGGGAAAAAAAGCACTTCCACGTATTATGATGATTAGCTCTAGCCATGTTTTTTTTTCCTTTTCTTTTTTTCTTATAATGAAAAGTGTTAGTGGTTTTTAATGAGTGCATTTTAATTTGTTATCGAAAAAAAAAATCCTCTTTGCAAACCTGATGTCCCATTTTTCATATTCTTTGGATTAATGTCCTTATGACTATTATCAAAGTTTTAAGTCATCTTGGACAAATTTAAGGGACATTTTTAAGGGTATTTAATAATTTATTGGGCATGTTTAATTATTATTTCTTTAATCACTGTGTTTTGGTGATTGACAGCTCTAACAGCACTAAATCAACCCAAAATGTATTCATCTAAACTGTTTGACTTTACTGAGGTATTTGTATCTGTCTTTATTTTCAGCCTAACATATGTTTCTATTTATTTATATATTTATTCCTATTTTCCAGTTCCATCTGCCTGGCCTAATTTCCTCCTCTTGGTTCAATACGCTTTTTTTCCCCCCAAATCTGTTTACAGGTACTCTACAGTCCCGGGCAGAATATTGACCAATCTCCTACATATAATTAAAAGATATTCATCAGAAGGCGAACGATAAGTACGTGGTAAATGAAAACGAATTGTCTTATGGATAAGCTATTTACAAGACACACGATTAGTTCCGGTTATTCCGACGTGTGTGCTGAAACGGCGCTTGCGAGTTTGAGCAAAACGAGTTCATTCCTGTTTATGCACTGTAAGTGGCCCTCAATAAAAATGTTATTTCACTCCTGCCAATTTTCCCAGCGAGCATCATTTGCTTTCCATGCCGTGTGACTTCACAATAGCTGAAAACGAAGCGCCTTTGGAGAGCACTTCACCCAGGCCACAGCATTTGCATAAGGCATCACAGCAGAAAATGGAGTAATGTTACACTAAGGAGCTCGGAGGAAGAGGTCACCAAGTTCCATGCTACACAGTGAGAAATGGCGTTCATTCCTTTTCTCCTGCTATGAGACAAAATATAAGCAGATTTAATATTTTGTGTGCTCGGTTTGCTGGTTAAGCCTTATTATACCACAGCGCTGCTGAATTCTCAAATCTGATTGGTCAGAAGGTGTTGATCGTAAAACATTATTGTTTCTATAGTAACAACGTACACCCGGACTTGTGTACAAGACAGACGTTGATATGGTGAAGTTTTTCATGAGGAGGTAAGCTATAACTTTTTTTTGTCTTTAACTTCAAGAGACAAATAAGAGAGGTTGGTGAAGGAGCGACTGTTTATAACAGGGACTAACTTAAATACTTAAATATAACTATAAATAGATTTTAAAAAATCCCACCATGTGTCATTATTTCTAATATTTGGCAAACTGTTGTGGTATAAGAGTAATAAAACACTTCAGCATATGTAAAATATGTATGAATCATATGAAGAGTCATATGCAAAAAATAAATCATGTAAAAGTAAATGAATCATGTTAAAACCCATATGTGGAAAATAAATCGTGAAAATAAACGTATCATATATGTGAAAATAAATGAAGCGTGTTAAAACATAATGAATCATGACAAAATGAATCATGATTAAAACACGTGAAAAAAATTTATTGTGAAAAAAAAATCATGTTAAAACTTCATTTGTTACAAATGAATCGTGAAAATATATGAATCATGAAAATTCATATGGGAAAAAAAGGAATTGTGAAAATTCAGTTGTGAGAAAAGCAATCATATGAAAATATATGAATCATGTCAAAACTTTTAGGTAAAAAAGGAATAATATACGAACCAAATATACGAATCATTAGAAATGAATCATATGAAAATAAATGAATCATGAGAAGAACTTGTGAAAATTAAAACACATGCACTTATGTGTGAAAAAACTTATAGACGTGTAAATTTCACATGATGATATTTTTCTGTAGAGGGACTTTCAAAGTCATGAAGAATTGACTGAAAGTGTTTTTTTTTTGTCCTAGGACTAGGATGAATCTGTGTGAGGAACTTCACCAGCTGTTATGAGCAAGGAAATGGTGCACGGTAGGTGACTGAGAGTGGTTTAAACAGTGTCTAATATTCATTCTGTGCCAGATTAAATCATGATAATGAATGAGCTTTTCATGTTCAATTTAGTAACGTAATATAAAACTTCAAAGGATTCGATTCCACACCTCCGAGTGAACCACCTGTGACTGGCCTCTTCTTCTGCCGAGGATGTTCATTCACTTCAGAGGCGTCCCATTGCCCATGCATATCACTGTCATCAAAAGCTCCATTTATTGTACTTACCCAATTAAATTGAGTTGTGATTCATGTCCTTGGGCAAAGAAAGGAATTCATCAGCTGGGATGAATTTTCTACGGTAGACTTCCTTTCAAAGAGGCGTTTCTGCCCGCGAGTCTGGATACGACCGAGTTCCTTTATATTGATGATTAAAACCAATGATGTGCTCCCAACCATCTCATTCTCTTTATTGGATAATAATAGCTTATCGTGAATCACCTCATAGTTCTTCCTCCTGGCTATTTTCATTCTTATATACAATATATGTAGTTTCATGGGGTTTTTTTTTCAGTATTTACTTTTTTGCTACAACTATTTCCTCTGCACTAATGCTACATTACGGCCAGTTAAAACATTCTACCATCATCTGTATGCTGAAACTCCAGCATGGCATTTTAATAGAAAGACATGCTTGTGTGCTCTGGCATTATGACTGCGCTGACATTTTAGATATTAATGTTGTGCATGCTGTTTTGCATCATAATATCACACACGGAAATGTTTCATTTTGATCTGCACGGCTGTTGACGTGCTGTATTTTGCAGGGAGCTGAAGCGTACTCAAGGACAACCTTAAAAAATGAAGTACATCTGCGTGTAGAATGGCTCTGACTTGTTTTGCTAAAGATAATTCCAGCATTAGGGTTGTGACATTTGAACTCATATTGACCTGCAAAGTATCTCACCACCTGAGAGACAGTGTGTGTGTGTATCTAGTCATGTGATTGATAGATAGATAGATAGATAGATAGATAGATTTGCTTGGAATTGCCTGTATCCAGAAAAATAAGAAACACACAGTACCTCCCTCCACTGGGTGGAATAGAAAATTCCTAAATAAATATACGTGTGTTTTTTTTCCAATCCTATTTGAAACAGTTACAGTAAATCTGGATCGATTTTTCTTAATCCTCCAGCTGCCTCCAGGAAGAAAATCCCCCCCCCCCCGATTTAAACAATATGTGAATGGGATTCTGTAGGAAACTGAAATTGATCCGATGCTTTGAGCAGCTGTTCTCTAATCCATTCCATGTTGATGGGGATGAACTCCAGGGTTAATTGATGAATCAAATCAAGCCAGGCCCATTCTGAGACCTTCACGCCAGAGCTATTAGCTGTCCATCACGGCGGAGAACATCGCAGCCAGACAGCGCATGGGCATGCCGGAGCCTGGTGGGACCATTAGGCCCTAGATTGCAGTGATCAGTAAGTGATGAGGAATTGGACGGGGGTTTGGAATGGGCTGCAGGGAACCACTGGTTTCATTACACCTGTTCATCTTATGTTGTGCGCCCATGTCAGCTCTTCCCCCTGAAGTCCACTTGGCTCCAGCCCCCCTGATCACCTCGCAGTACGGAATGGGCTATTCCACTTCTTGCTGTCGGCAACTCTGGTGAGCTCTGACCATATACTTTTCGAAGCAAATGTTCCAAATGTCTGTGACCTGTTTGAATTGTTTTGAGAACAGCCCCATTTCTGGTTAGGGAATGTCTGCTGTCAATGGATTGTTCCTTATTGTAGTCTTTCTTTTTTTTTTCTACAAATACAGTGCCTTGCATAAGAATGCACTGCCCTTGAACTTCTCCACATTTTGTAGTGTTAAAACCTGGAACTGAAATGGACTTTCCAGGGACTATGTCATGAATCAAGACAAAATATTGGGGGAAATTTGTATAGTTTACAAATTTACAAATAAAAAGTGACTGGGTTAGGTTGCCATTAGACAGAGAAGCAACCAAAAGGAAGCCGAGGGTAATGCTAAACATGATGCTGCCACCACCATGCTTCACTGTGGAGAAGGTGTTCTCAAGATGATGTGTAGTTTTGGAAATGTGGGATATGCGTGTCCTCTGAATGGCTTCTTTCTTCTGAGCTGTGGATCTCTTCAGCTTCTTCAGAGCCGCCCATAGTCTCTTGTTTGCGTCTCTGACTGATGCTCTCTTTACCTGGTCACTGACTTTTGGTCAGAGTCACAGTTGTGCCACATTCCTTCCATTATTTCCTGATGAATTTAATTGACAGTCTTCCAAAACTTTTTTGTCCCGGACTTGTTTTGAAAGCTCTGTGGTCTTCATGATACTGTTTGTTTAGGTATTTACTCTAATAAACTCTTGGGCCTTCAGAGATCACCCTATTTTAATATTATAGGCTATTTTAATGCCACATAATCCCCATTAAGTCCATCTCATTTCCAGGATGCAATACTAGAAAATGTCGGAAAGTCTAAGGGGTGTGAACACTTATGCAATACACTATACCAGTCCTGGGTATTGTTTGGCCGCATCTATACTGAACACATCTAAGTTGTAATTTGTCCAAGTTGTAAGTTATAATTAACTGTAAATCTGTATCCCTAGGAGATCAAGCCAAAGACGTTTAAGTCTGTTGTTGTGGATTAGCCGCTCAATAGCTGTCTGTCAGCCGTCAGCGCTTGCTTTGGATACCAACAGTTCAATATCCAGTCATGTTTTTCTGAGTGTCAGTCATTCTGCCGACATTCGCACAAGCCTGGATTAGCAATTTCGTCACTTTTTTTTGTGCCAACATATCTCACTAAAAGAATGTGGTTTATAGAGTTTAAAACATGACAATGTTTTAAACAGAATGGCCAACCAAGGTTTAACAGAGGCAAAGGAAACAGTTAGAATGGAGAGGTGTTACTTGAAATAGTATTATAATGAATTTGTATCCTGGCATCCCATTCAGGCTGTAGTCCTACCTTGCATCCAGTGTTCCAGGGGTAGACTCCAGGTCTACTACCCTGACCAAGATAAAGCTGTTATTGAAATTGAGTGAGTATTTGTTTTAATTTTCAATTTATGAATAATTTTAACAAATAACAACACAACCATTTTTAGACAATCATAGGCTTTTGGCCCATCCAGGGGGTATTCCTGTCTCAAGTCATATTCCTGAATAGGCTCCAGATCCACCAGGATAAAGCGACTACTGAAGATCACTGCTCCAGGGTCCCTAGTTTGAACCTGAGCTTGGGTTACTGTCTGTGTCCATGTAGGTTTCCTCCTGGTTCTCCAGTTTCCTCCCACCTGCTAAATAAAAGCTACCAGGTGGATTGTCTACCCTAGTGTTTGAATGGGTGTGATGCCCTGTGATGGACTGGCATCCTATTCAGGGTGTATTCCCACTCCATACTCAGCGTTCCTGGGATAGGCTCCGAATCCACCATAACACAGAACAAGATGAAAATGAAAATCTCCAGTAATGCAGATAAAAAGAAATAGTAATCACAAAATCTTTTTTCTACAGAATTCTGACTCTGGCCAGTAGCTATTAGTTCAGAGAAAAAAAGATTAGCAGTGCCGCAAAGAGCAGGACAGAAGATGAGAGATAAAAAATTAAATGTTCTGGTCAGTGATGAGAAGCTTCTCACTCACAATCATTCCATGTTGATTTCCTGGTAGATTTGGGATTATTGGTTCCTTGCAGGCAAATCCCCGTCTGATGCCGTTTTGCTACATCTGGACTAAAGGCTTTGTATTTCTAATGCTTTCTAATCCACCAGTTTATGAGGCTTCTGCGGGTATAAAATATAATTTTGTACCTTTTGTACCTTATAAAGTTAAAAATTTAATAATCAAAATGAAAGGTCATAGATGTAAATGACTATGTATATAAAATGAATGACATATAGGGAAAAACAGTAGGGGATGCAAACTTTTACAGTTTTACACCCAACTAATAATTAGCTATATGAATGAATATATTAGTTGAGTGCAAATGTTTCCACTCCCCTCTTGTTTTTGAATATTTATATGACAATTTATTTACACTAAAAGAATTCCAAAATGTTAAAATGGAAAAATAAAACATTGGCGTGTCAGGCAACAACTCAATAATCCAAAATAACTAAAAATGAAAAAAAAAAAAATGACCCCCTCTGTCCCCAGACAGCTAAGAGGTGTCAACTATTACAACTGATAGGATGCTGTTCAGAAGATACAAAAGAGTTTGTTATAAAGAGCAGTTGTAAAGGCCTGACAATAAGTTGGGCATACATTCAGAAAGGGGTATAAAAATGTCTCTGTGGCTGATTTCTGGAAAATTGTGTGTTGACCAGATTTGGTTTTCACATACTTTGACACCTCAGTTTTCACCATTTCTCCAACTTTTTAATCTTGCTTAGGCTAAATCTTCTGCAAAGAGCATGTTGTGTAAAGAGCCAGTTTAACAAATGCAGTGGTAAAAACAGTCAGTCTGCCTAATGAAGTTTCAAACCTCACTAGTTAAGTGGGATTTCCTAACTCAGTCAGTGATCAAGTTGTTGGATAGCTATGTGCAATGTAGTGAAATGGACACTAATTCTGATCAAATGATTCTGTAATCTGATATCCGCTGTCAAAATGTCTACGATGCTCCTGCTCCATCAGATCATCATCAAAACAGAGAAGAGCCAAGACTGACTCATGATTATTCCACCACTGAGTTAAGAGATGACAATGAGGCTCATGTTGTGACTTTTACCTCAGGTGATGATGCTGATAATCAAAGTGAGACTTGATTTCCCATTGGAAACTGATCATCCTTTAAAAGTTGCCAGTTATGATATTTTTCCATAAGTAGATTATTTCATGAATTCAGTGGAATTGGAATGAAATTTTTTAAAATGTGAATTTCAACCTTTCCATTTATGGGGGACTTTAAAAATCCAAGAACTTTACTTCTGGTTGAGATCCAGTACATGTTGAAGGGAAACATATTTCATCTTCAACATATTGTGGTTTTCAAAACTGTATACAGCAGCCGTCTCACATATCGTTTCACTAACACGCTCCACTGAATAAGTGCACAAGCATAAAGATCCCATGTTTTTCCAAAATGATAGAGATCCGATCACTGTTATGACTCACCAGAAACTGGAAGTGAGGCATTGTGGTAGTTATTAGGCTCTGTGTTTACAGTATGTCACAGGCCACAATGAGGACGGATGAGAGCCTCGGCTCCACCCCATCCATTCGCCCATGGGGGCCAGCGGAGTTGGGAAATGGCAGCCTATGACAATATCTCTATTAGGAGTGATGGAGAGTGTGTCAGGGCTAGAGCTTTATTAACGGCCGGGCTGCTCTGCAGCCTCACACTGGCGGGTGAGTAATGCCACTCAGCCAGGCTCCTCACACCTTTAAAGTACACCTACATCCCGCTGCTTTAATTTCCAGGAAAGGCAGAAGGTCATTAGTTTTGATTCATATCAAAATATAGTAACAGATGATTCCTTTCAATTACCAGTAGCCTTCGAGAGCGTATGGTAAAAGCATCCAGCAAAAGACGTAGGAGCATTTCCCGTAAATGTAAATGCCTCACCGAGTGCAGACGCTGCACAACTCTGATGCAATCACATAATGTCCTACATACATGTGACATACAGTTTAACTAATAGATTTACTTGGGAAAATACCATCGGATAGAGGGATTGGGATAACTTTCAGTGATAACTGTATTCATATTTCACACGGTGACCAACCGAGCAGGAGACCTGTCAATCAGGAGAGCTCCGGAACTCTCCGCTGACATTCAGTGCCCTTTTCACATTTTCTCTAGGGATGGAAAAGAATAAATCACACACACACACACCCACACACACACACACATACTGCACTGACCCGAAACTCATAAGGCCAAAGACGAAGGACGGACTGGTACAGATTCATCACCTTGCTTCTATGCAAATCGATTATGGCACTCTCCGTCTGCCAAAAGCAGGCTTGACATTTGAAATTAGGGATGAATATAACCATGAAAAAGGACATCATAAACAAAGATTAAAATGCCGAAGCGAACTGATGCATCACACAGTCACAGAGGTCATTTAATTATGCTTCCTAAAAAAAATGATTAATTAAAAAGTGCAAAAGCAAAATGAAAAAACAGTATAGTATAGCAACAAAATTTTGTGCTAGGTTTTACAGCCGTCCCTTTATGTTTCCAAGTGACAAAAACTATTTTCTACTATACAGTATACTATATATGTGGTTCTGAAAAGGACAGACTTTCCTGAAAAATAAAATATATTTAGGGTTCTAGCATTTTAAACTCTGCTTACCACCAGTGAAAAGTGAGAAAACTTAAATGTAAAGATTTAAACATTTCAATGCAGTTCCACTGCAAGACGCCGGATCTGAGCAATTGTTTAGGGTTTCAGTATGGCACGTAGCTATGCAAAGTAACTATGCAAAGTAGCTATGCACTGACTGTGTTTGCATTTGTAAAACTGGCTCCTTACCTGACATGAACTTTGCTAGAAAAAAAAAAAACAACACAAATAAAAGCATTTCATGTAATTTCGATAAAATGTATTTCATTCAGTATTAATTAATACTTAATTGTACTTTTTGTAATACGTAATTGTACTTTGTTACTATACTTAAGTATTATTTTGCTGTTTTATACTTCACTTCAGTATTATTGAAATTGAGTCCTTGGACTCGTACTTAATTACATTTCCATGAAAAAATAAACTTTTTTTACTCCTTACATTTTTATTTGGGGCAGTCGTGGCCTAATGGTTAGAGACTCGGACTTGCAACTCGAAGGTGAACCTGAAGGTTGTGGATTCGAGTCTCGGGTCCGGCAGGGATTGTAGGTGGGGGGAGTGAATGACCAGCGCTCTCTCCCACCCTCAATACTACGACTGAGGTGAGACCCTTGAGCAAGGCACCGAACCCCCAACTGCTCCCCGGGCGCTGCAGCAAAAAAGGCTGCCCACTGCTCCGGGTGTGTGTTCACGGTGTGTGTGTGTTCACTACTGTGTGTGTGCACTTGGATGGGTTAAATGCAGAGCACAAATTCCTAGTATGGGTCACCATACTTGGCCACAAGTCACTTCATTATATTCACTATTTACATCTTCAAAGTGCCTTCAAAGGCCTCATATTCTCTCTTCAAGCTAATGACTGCATGCTATATGTCATCCGCATGGCAATCTGGTTCATCAATGTTTCATCAAAATGTTTCAATATACCAGAGTAAGCAAAGACTCATATAAAATAAGGCATCTCCTTTGCCTCCTCCATGATCTGCATCTAATTTGAAAAAGCATGTTGAGGCTTTGAAGTTTTGCTAATTTGCTAACATTAACTGTTTCTTTGTTTTCTTTGCTAATGTTAGGTTAGTCTAGCATCGACTCCAGAAATATAATTGGCTAGGCAGCAAGTCAAATTCTAGCTAATGGTAACTATTACAGAGACCGAATGATGTTTTCCAGCAAAATGGCTTAGTCTAGTCGCTTTAGATAAGTAATAAAAGTTACTTTTCACTTGAAAACATGACATTAACTTAATCAGTTAATACATGAGGACTATTAAAAGTAGCAAAAAGGAAACATTTTTTAAAAAAATCATATGCCAATATATATATAAAACAGCTCAGTTATGCAGCTATTTGGTGCTTATCAAATGAAACCCTGTCCCATGAACCCTGTCTAGTCCTTACTTTTAATCTCCTTAAATGATCAGACCTTCACTGCCTTGTTTATGCTTACAGCCTTGTCATCCTTGAGCTTTTCTTTTCTAATCTGTGTCCTAGAGGAAAGAAAAAACAACATAAAACATAAAGGCCTTATCTATTTCAGTCCATTTTCCTCTTATTTCAGTTCTCATAATCTGCCATGACGTGAGTTTATCCTTAATGCGATGCTCTCAGCTATAGCACTCGCGCTGATAATAAAAGGTTGCAGGTAAAAGATGGGTGCGCTGGATGACTGTGAAGGTTACGGCATTGATATAGCACCTTTTCTGGGTTTGTTGTAAACAATGTGAATAATCACCAAGCTGACAGCTTTGGATGTAGTTTACCGAACCTTCCCTGGATGCTATAATGCAGTTTTTTTCTTAAACATTCAAGGATAGTCAGCGTGGTCAGTTTGGAAATGGGATTGTTTCCCTGGTTGGATCCGTTCCCTCTCTCTCTCATTAGCACTAATGACTCAACTCCATGTGTGTGTGTGTGCGTGTGTAAAGGTCAAGGTTGCTTTTATGTGTGGAAGTGTGGGGTGGAATGCACCAAGATGGAGCCAATGCGCACAAGAAAAAAGTACACGGATGTAAACCTGGCCTCATGCGCATACCTAAGTAGAATTTGGAAGCTGTTGGAACTCTGGTTGCGGTTTCAATTAGATCTTACCCCACTTACAGAAAATATATATATTACAGAAGATGAAAAATCTCACAACAGCATGGCAGAAGTAGACTGGGCATATCTGTAATAGCAGACTCTATGTTTTGATATCGCTCACACAATTAAATTACAACCTGTTTTAAAGAATAAGTGTTTTAGAGGTTCAAAATAAATACCATACCCTGGACAGCTCCAGTGTCCCGGGTTCAATCCTGATCTCGGTTTACTGTCTGTTTGGAGTTTCACATGCTCTCCCTGTGTCTATGTGGGTTTCCTCTGGGTTCTCCGGTTTCCTCCCACCTCCCAAAAACATGCTAGCAGGTGGATTGGCTATGCTAAATTCCCCCTAAGTGTTAATGTGTGTGCTTGGTGTCCTGTGATTGACTGGAAACTGGTACTTTTGGTGCAACCCAGAACACAAGGTACGTTTTAGTCACTTCCTGCAGATGAGTCGATTCAGAGTTGAATCACTTTCTCACTGCCCCAGAATATAATTGGTGTGTCCTCACCTGCCCAAAGAACCGCACCGAAGAAGAAAACGCACCAGGCGCCCATTCAGACACACTAAACATTCCCTAAAGTGTAACTTTCTGAGGAAAAGAGCTGTACAGAAGTGCACAGTGTTCATCGCAAAGTGATTTGTCAGTGTATCTGTTAGCGTTTGTTCAGCAATTTGTTCTCAATATGGCCGACAAATGGAGGCTGACTTGTCATTCCACCCGTGTTCTGATCTTCCCTTTGCGAATCTGCCTCAGTGTGCAGAACTGTCACGGGCGAAGCCTTCTTCGTGAACGTCCTCAGCGCTCGGAGCATGCATATTCAAATGCGAGGAAAGACTGATTGGTTAATTAAGATTCAGTCAGAAGGAATTTGCAGCACAGGCATAAGAGGGATGGTCATGCCTACCAAGATGTGTTTAAACAGTCCAACCGGCATCACGTAGGTCTGCTTTAATCTAGCCTTCTCGTTTTGCTGTCAGAAGCCTTGCGCCTTACAGACGACCTATCAGCATGGGTGAGAAAGCAAGGCATTTATGTTTAGACAGTGTTTGTTTGGAGAGCCAGAAGGGAAAGAACAACCTATTTTAAACGACCGGGGAGGTTACCACTGTCCTTTTAAACTTCTCAAAGTCTCGATCAGTAAAATGCTTCGCTTCAAGCTAGGGCTATTTTTACCAACAGATAGCAGAGCGAGTGAACATGAAGTGCACATTTTAATCAGTGCAGACTTCTCATGGTACAGCTTGTTGTTGCTATTTATTGTTGTTGTTGTGGC
The DNA here is from genome assembly GCF_027358585.1 of Pangasianodon hypophthalmus. Classification (NCBI taxonomy): domain Eukaryota; kingdom Metazoa; phylum Chordata; class Actinopteri; order Siluriformes; family Pangasiidae; genus Pangasianodon; species Pangasianodon hypophthalmus. The sequence goes on along the minus strand of NC_069719.1, from coordinate 26,371,652 downwards.
TGTTTGAACATCTCTGTTGTTGCAGGAACAAAAACTGGCACTGGTTCCTGGTTAACTGCCAGCCTCTGAGGGAGAGATCCTGTGTGATGTGTGTGGTAATTATGGATGGGATTATCTACCAGTTTGAAGGTACCCCATGATAAGGAAATTATTATAGGAAATATTTGTATTTTCAATGGGATGCTATAATTTAGGTATGCTATGTCATGCCGTTTGCTATGTAGTGATCACCATTTTAAAAAAATGTATAGTTCCATTTAGTGTTAAAACAAGTTAGTTCCTGTTACATTATAACAGCTATCAGTCTCTCAGCTCAGCATTCACTCTCTTTTTCTCTCTCAAAGTTATTAAGACAAAAACAAAAATGCAGCTTGTCATGTTACTAAAAGGAGAAAACTTAAAATTACAGTTTTACCTTTCACTGTTACAAAGCATTGACACTGGCCTACTCCACAGACAAACTTAAACTCTCTTACCTGCCCCTGAGAGGATTCTGTCCAATCCCATCCACTCCACAGACACACTTGACCAATTCCACCTGCTCCTGAAAGAATTCTGACCGATCCCATCCACTCCACAGACACATTTGACCAATCCCATCCAATCCACAGACACACTTGACCGATCCCACCTGCTCCTGAAACAATTCTGACCAATCCCAACCAATCCACAGACACTTTTGACCAATCCCACCTGCTCCTGAAAGAATTTTGACCAATTCCACCCAATCAGCAGACACACTTGACCAATCTCATCTTCTTTTGAAAGAATTCTGACCAATCCCAACCAATCCACGGACACACGTGACCAATCCCACGTACTCCGGAAAGAATTCTGACCAATCTTATCCACTATGCAGACACTCTTGACCAATCCTATCTGCTTCCCAAGGAATCCTGATCAATCTCACCCACTCCGCAGACCCTCTTTGCCAATCTCATCTGCTCCCAAAGTAATTCTGTCCAATCTCACCCATTCCACAGGCACTCCTGATCAATCTCTTCAAATCCTGAAGGAATTTTGACCAAGCCCACCCACTCCACAAACGCTCTTGACCAATTCAGCCTGCTCCCAAAGTAATTCTGACCAATCCCACCCATTCCACAGACACTCTTGACCAATCCTATATGCTCTCCAAGGAATTCTGATCGAGCCAAACCCAAAGACATTCTTCACCAATCCTGTAGAAAGTTTGACCAATCCTGCCTGCACCTGCAGAAACTTTGACCAGTTACACCCTCTTATAAAGTTTTTTTGTTCTGTAGCAACCTTGATGAGGGTAAACATAATACTGAAGATTACTGAATGGATGAATGAATGAATGAATGAATGAAGCAATGTCCATGCCAAGTTAATCAAAGTGGCCTTTCTTCATATCTAACCTCCTGCTCCTGTGAATTTTTTTGTAACATCCAATGGGATCCCAGTCCCAATGCACTCTAATATTATGCATTTTTCCACCCTTTAGTTAATATGTATTAAATGAAATGTGAAGCTTTAGCATGGAAAAATACAGAATGACTGTGGTCCATGTAAAAACCCATCCGAGATGAGAAGTATTTCATTCTCAATCATGCCATTGCATTATTGGACATGCCTTCACACACCAAATGGAGAATATCAAATAAAACTGAAGCACAATCACATGCACTGGCTCGTTTCCTGACAAGATGAGAAAAAATGAAGAGGATATCTGAGAGCTCATTATTTGAAATTCAGTGGCGGCTCTGCTGAATGCAGTCACGCGTTTGACACACCTCTGGCATCTTCCTAATTTCACTGTTGAGTGACCAGACTAACCAGATTTTCTGTTCAACACCCATGGTGCAACACTCACCTGGAACAAATATCAGGAATAATTAAATAATCATCCTACCATCATGGGTCTCGGGGCCGCTCTGCAGGCAGAGCTGTCTATCGAACAGAAGGCCTCTCATGTAGTTCAGTATCATGCTGATAGCTCACTTAAACCTTTCAAATCTGCAAGGACTAGCTCTGGAAGTGCAGGCCAGACAAATCACCAGCTTTTCCCCCTGTCATGTTCTGGAAGGATCAAAATGACCCATTTTAATTTTTAAAGTAGAAGTGAATTAATGCTAAAATAATTTTTCTAAAATATTCCAACATATCACAGAGACTGTGCTTAGTCCATTTAGATCTAAGAGTAACAAAATGAAATAGAAATGTGTTTATTAATGTAGCAGGCATTTTAAGTAATGATTAAAACATCGTTGTTATAGGAAAATAATCAACAATGTGACTTAGACTTACTGTTACCACCAAAAAGTTGATTATATTCCTATAACAACATGTCCTGAAGTGTTTTATTCCTGTTATTCAGGAATAACGTTTTCAGCAATTTGCCAACAATTACCACATTAATTTATTAACAAACAACATATACTTTTTATCCATTTATAGTTACATTTAATATTATATTTAATATTAATATTAATATTATATTTACATTTAATATTAATAACGTTATAGCGGCTATAAACAATCATTTCCTCACCAGCCTGTCTTTTTTCTCTCTCTTGAAGTTAATAAAAGAAAAAATACAGGTTGGCATGTTTATCGAGAAACCTGAAAGCACAACGTCCTCTGTCTTACAACTGTACCTCTTGTTGCAAAAGCACTGACACTGGAGACTCCTTCTCTAAATGCTAAGTATTGTCTCCTTTTCTTCAATTAATATTAACCTACTTACAGTCATTACTGCTGTCAGAGCTTCTGTTAAAAAATAAATAAATAATCAACACCTTCTAACCAATCATTTGTAGCATGCTTGCAACAAATGACTAGCTAGCAAAATACTAGCAAATAAACAAAATACCATAATTGCTGGAGTAGAAAGACTACCATAAATATGTTTATGATATGTTTTATTCATTTGGAGTTACATTTCATGTTATAGAATGTCTGTGAAACAAGGTAGTTCCTGTCATCACGTGTTATAGTAAAAAATAACCTTTTAATTTTTAAAGTTACAGCTTTACCTTTTCACATGATGAAATGCTGACACTGGAGTCTCTTTCTACATCTCTTTGGTGTATTGTAAATATTAGAAGGCTGATTCAAATCATGTCATAAGACTGGAAAATATGGCATTTTAGCTGAAGATTAGAATGAATTCCATTGTTGTACTGTTATAAAATGAAAATGGTGAGTATCGAGCACAATATGAGACTCCAGCAGCCTCCTGCAGACTCACTATTGTTTCCTGCCAATGTTGTTGGCTTCATCTTGTATGTTCCTCTTTACAGATTTACAGTGAGGGGGAAGCTGAGTGTTCGCAGCCAGGCTTTTCGGCAGGCCGGGCGCTATCGCGTCATCTCAGCCGTTTGGAGGGAGGAAGGGAGCGTAGGCAGCTCGGGCAGGGCACAGCGCTCTGCCAGGCTGCTGATAAGGACGGCAGGAGCAGCTGGCATGGAGTGGAATCATCTCCTGCCAAGGCTGCCGCTTCCAACCAGCGCTTCCTGACAGGACGCTGCTGAGCAGAGATGCAGCGCCCCATTAATATTCACACAATCGAAATGTCAGAGAAACTTACTTTCCCCGTCTACTCGCATGCAACATCAGCAACTAGGCAAGCCGATAAAGCAGAAGGCTGCTGCGAGATACTGTGTGTGTGTGTGTGTGTGTATGTGTATGTGTGTGTGTGTGTTGTGTTGTTGTAAAATCATGTTATACTGTATTATTTAGTATACACTGAACTGCCAAGTGAACTGGGAACTCAGTGTACATGGACAAAACAATACAAAGTGGGTTGCTACATTTTTTTTTTTTTTTTTACTACATACTCCTGTTTTAACAACAACCTGGCAACTATACAGATATATGGGCGGAGCCAAATCAGCGCTGTTGTCTTGGTGACAAATGACTTTCCAGTTTCAGCTCAATGAGGTGAATTGAATTTAGAGTGTTATTTTGAAGTTCTCCCAAATTTCCAATAACACTATGAATGAGAAAGCCTTAAAAAAGAGAAAAAGGAACCACTTTCCACTTGCGAAACTCTGACACTAGTCAGAGTTTCATTTTATAAGGGATTTCATTTGGAAATTAGAACAAGATTTAGCTAAGCTGCTAAAATCTAGGTACAGTTTACTACTTCTATTTAGCTTGCCTTCAACATTATTAGATAATTTTCTCAATATTTAGTAAATCGTATAAAATTTGGCTTAGTATCTATGGTGTATTTTTGTTGTTATTTAGGATATTTACAATAGCTCGATTCTGATTCAGAAGATTTTGATTCATTTTTTTATAAAAGCACCTCTGATGGGTTTATATGAACACGCTCATTTAAGTACATTATCTTTTCTTTATTAACATTTACACATGATAATTCACATGAGTGGATTAAAAAAATGTTTCATTGTTGATGTAAAGTTTTCTGTTTGGGGATGTTTAATTAACATTTACAGAAGGAATCACCAGCATCAACGTTTCATAACAGTCACAGGTAAAGCTGTAAAGTTTTAAGGTTTCCGACACATGAATGTCTTCAGGACAGGCGGCTTTCTGGGTTCCAGTTCGTCAGTAACATGTAAACATATAAACCTTTTTAAACCTTTATAAGCTACACTAACTAGCATTTTCCCTCAAAATATTTTTTTTATTATAATTTTTTAATTATATTCAGAATCAAATGTTTCAGTTTCTAGAGGTGCATTCAGGAAATTTTTCATTCTCACCCCTATTTAGAAGGAATTTCCCATAATGTTGAATACTGTTGGATTTATGTCAGATTTTATCATGAAAATGGCATAAACTGACATTTTTTAGAACAGTGAATAGTAATTTCTTGACTAGACAATAAGCTCCGCCTACTTGACTTCCTGATTTTCCAAGCACCTCTTCTCTACGACTTTCTCTTGAGAGTGTTTTAATTAGATTTAGATTTGAGTTTATTAAGTAGGCAAATTTGTTTGTAAGACTTTCAGCTATCAGCTGGCACAGATTAATCGTGAGATCTATTTTTTTGTTGTATTTTTTTTTAAATAGCGTGTTCACCTGTAGTGTGTTGCTTTAAGATGAAATTTCGAAGGTAAAATCACACTCTCACTGAGTGCGATCTTCTTTGATACAAGTGCACTTTTCCCACTTATTCAATTTTAACACGTTGTATACAAACCGTGTTGTTGTGTAATACTTCAATCCGCTTGTATAGAAACGACCCGAGGTCCTGGACGCCGTGTGACTCCTCAGGAATAAAATCACGCCAGCTCCTGGCACAGCCAGATCACGGCATGTATACAGAGAGGAAGACAAAAGCCTGGCTATAAATTACACTGTGACAAGGTATCAGCAAATAAATCACCTCGGGGTGGCCTACACACAGAGAGCATAATTCATTTTGTTCTCTGGAGGTGAGAACATTTAAGCAGGAGCTTTCAGTGCTGCAGGATGGATTGTGTCTTTTACAACATTCTTGGTGTTCTATTAAAGTTTAATGTCTGCATTAACTATGGTGTAAAACTCTTTTTTTGGCTCAGTTCAGGAAAGCAATGGAGATTTGCAAGCCTATAATACAGATTTTTATTATTTTTTTTTTTTATTTTGCATAAAGGCCTTTAAAGAAGTATTTGATATTCTTATTTTAACCAACGAAGTATGATGTTTATGTGAGAATAATACCCAAGGTGGATGATTCAGTGTGATATTGTGAACAAGCTCAGTGAAATCCAGCTATCTGTTCATTTTCGGCTGAACGCCAGCTTGGCACATGGTGAATGCGTTACATAAGTGCGCTTCATTTCCAGTCAAAGTGTTTTTCTTGGACACTGCACATGTCTGATCTGGACTTTAATAGATGCCTCCATGCCAGGTTTTTGTCCTATGCGAGTTCCAATCCTCTCTCATCTCTGGCACGCTCTCCACAGGGAAGCTATCAGCAATGTGCTTTAAGCTTGCCTCTCCGTCTGATGTGCGACGCTCTAATAGCATCTGAGCGTGCTTTCACTGTGTTCACTTGGCCGAGGATGAAGCCCGTGGACGTTCCCTTCCTCCTCTAATGCCACAGACTGGAAAGACTCCTGCACCTGGTGGCAGTGCCAGTCTGTGATCTCTATTAGATGTTTCCAGCACTCCAAAATTGCTCAGCCCAACTCTGAAGTGCACTCCTTTTTACGCTTTCCCCAACAGCACAATAAGCTCAGCCTCTCTGAGCATGACTCCTTCTTGAGACCAATCAATGACAGCAGCATGACGCTCATACGGTTCTGCTGAGCATCCGAACTAGCGTTTGTTATCCAATTTCACAGGAATGTCACTCGAAAAAATAGCCGAGGGGTTAATAGTTTACCTAAAAGCTGGATGTTGACTCATTTAATGGATTTATCTTCACACTTGCTACAATTCCAATGTAAACATGATATCGCTCCAGATTTTCTTTGTATGATAAATGGCTAGCTAATATCAAACCTAAAACCTGAAATGGTTCCCAAGACTTTGCAATATAAAAAACAAATACTGGAAGTATTAAATTAGTACACATTGTTTTATATTTAAAGATATACATTTATAAGATTTGTTAACATCTAGGGCTTAATGCAAAACAACTAGGAATTGAGGAGGTTAATTTAATATCTAGAAGAACCACATTACATTATTTGATGAGGGGAAAGTTCCTTGTATTCAGAGTCGAGTTACGCACATACTTAAGCTGATTTTCTGGATGGCCCAATCAGAGTATCCTAATCACCTGTGTGTAGTTCATGCCACCAAGGTTGCCAGATTTTTACTGAGTAGCAATATCCAACATGGGCTCATTGTTAGAGATTTTTTAACAGCTATATCTGAACATTTTAGCAACTTAAAAGAGCTTAGTAGCGAATTTTTGAGGCGATAGTTCTGCCTTCACTCATACCATGGCCGCTAGTTATATGAGCTGAGAGCACAGACTTTGTCGACACTTAACCAGTGTGTAAACCTTGAATGAGTTGCACTTGTGCAAGCCGGGGGTTCCCATCGACCAATCACAGATCACCGCTGTTTGTCCCACCCTTGTATTTGTTCTTCGTTTTTAAACTCTCTTCTTGGATATTTTCACAACCGAGTTCTCCCATGTGCAACCGCTTCCTTAATGCATATTTCATGGCTACTTCATGTTTTCTGCATTCATGATAGAAGGAATAGTATTTTGTAAATGTGTAAAATGGTGGTTTTAGGTGCCATAAGATGACTTCTTTCTATTTCAAAATGATTTTCTATTCTGATACAATTCCATTCTGATCTATTTTATTCACTTCTATTCTAAGTTTCCTTCTTCACATACCCTAATTTGTGATTTGATATGCAAATGATCATGATGAAGCAATGAATATGGAAAATAGTTTCTGACTAGTCACCTGGCGACTTCTAGTGGCTTGCTGATTGCGTGTTAGCTAATTTCTCTGAAAAGAGTTGGCAGCATTAGATGGCTTTACAGTACATTCAGGGTCAGACAAGCCTCTGTGCACAACTCTCTGAGTCACAGTTATGTCTGGGGACTGAATGCATACAATTTTGATATCTATGTGTAACTCAGCTCTTAATAAGGCTCTTACTGCGTAACTTAATGACACACGTTCCTACTGAGGTACAATCTAACAATCATGATTTATAATCATTTCTGTTACGGCATGTTGCCATGCTTTCCATGGAATTAACAATGAAAGTTCTGAGCATGTGTGTCTTGAACAATCTATTATCAGTGCCATTGCTATTATCAGAAACCAATAAAATACATATTAATAGCTGTTGTTGATTCATTCACCGTATCTGCCAACTCTATTTAAGCTTTGTGGAGTTTTTTGTGTTTTTAGTCACTGCTTGTTACTGCTGATAAAATTTCTCTTCCAGTATAGGCTTAAAGCATTTGGAGTCCAACTCCCTGAAGCTTTCCAAATTATGAATTTTCATTACACTGAGAATGCTGTCTTTATAATTATTACATTTATTTTATAAAGAAGAGAGAGAGAGATTAAAAGGTAGGGTTTGACAAGACTAATCAGCATATGTTATTCTTCAGTCACTCACATGCTATTTGTTAATAATAATAATAATAATAATAATAATAATAATGTTTTAATTAAGAAAATCTGGATTTCTGGGTTCATCTCTGCCTGAATGGTGATCTTGAATTCCATATAAATGAAAAATAGTGCTTTTAGAAGATCAAATGTAAAAAATAAATATGCCACAGATGTTTTGGTCCGAAGCCCAGATGTTTTCACGTCTAAGAAATGCCCTGTTTATGGAGGTTAGTTTATTTCATTTCTACTGCTTTGCCATTCCTCCTCAGGGATACTATATTTCTTGAGGAGAATTTTGCCAGAGATGTTTTTTTTTTTTTTTTTTTCAATAACGTCTAGACCCCCACTTTCAAAAAGAAGCACCTGCCTTTAAGCCTGAAAAAAAATCAGTGATAGAAAAAAAAAACATTTTTTGCTTTTGAAAAATCAAAAAGAAGAATATGATGATATATGAGATATACATTGAAAAAACACAATAATCACAGCAAAACAATTGGTTTAATTTAACAATATGGCTTCTATTATTATTATTATTATTATTATTATTATTATTATTATTATTATTTTGCAGCTTGTAAAATAGCACTTGATGCAGCGTATCATATTATTTTGATTTTTTTTTTTTTTTTTTTTTTTAATATTATGTGCCTACACTTAATGCAGCCACGAGATCTAAATCGATGTGCTCAATTTCAGTATTAAATCCTCACTGAGTAAACTGCCCTGAAGCTGTAAAAATCAGGGCTAGGCTCAAAACCTTCGAATAGTCCTTACGAAGCCCCTGTGGATTATAGATAAACATTGATGCATTACATTTTATCCAGTGGTCCTCTATACATCTGGGAGCCCAAGGCCTGTAATGGGAGACACTGATACAACAAAGTGACGCATATATTGATTTTTCCTCTAAGTACACACAATTTAGTGGTTGTGTCTAAATTGCGTTACGCTTTATAGTCTGGAAAAAAATATGGCACATGCTGGTCTCGTACCTTCTTTGTAGCCTTAAACAGAAAATTCATCACCATGTACTGGATATGGAAGAGCATCAGTTATGATGTAGGCTTTCCATTGCTGCACTGATGCAAAAAGGCTTTGCTGGGGCATTAGATTAAGTGTTACCTTGGCTGAGAGCAGTGTCACAACTTTTAATCTTGTGTAGTGCTGTCGTTCCCATATCGCAATATTTCACACCTTAATTGATGAACCTTATCTGTCCTTCGACCTACATTTATCCCCATTCGAACTCTGAACCTTTTATTTGCTGTACCTCTATACTGTCCACACACACACACACACACACACACAGGCATGCATTCAGTCTCAGAATAAATACCTGTGAGAAATGAAGTGCATATCTGTACTGGCTGAGCGCATGGCACCTGGCTCAGAATGATAAATGGAGGTACATGGCTAAAGCATCATTGGGAGCTGAAAACATCAGTGATAAACCAACTAGGCCCCAGACAACACAACAGAACACCTAGCTTGGGTGATCGGGGAACACAGCAGTACAGTATCAGGAAAGTGTGTGTGTGTGTGTGTGTGTGTGTAAGAGAGAGAGACAGTCAGAGATGGAAAGGGTGTTTATATGAGAATGTAGCATACATACAGGAAAAAAAGAAACAGCACGTACAAAATCGTTTCCATTCAGAAATACCATCCACAGCGATTTTGAATTCTCGATCCTAATTGGTCGGAAGGTGTTGATTCATTTTCTAGCACAGCGACTGAGACAACAGCGTCGGCTGTAATCGAATTACAGGTCTATATCAATGCGCTTGTTCTAAGGACACTATCGCTTTCTATAGTAATAGCAAATTCAGAGGGACTTGTTTGGCGGATGCTACACACACTCTAAGTGAAATAATGAACAGATTTAAGACAAGGCATTGTTATTTTGCTAAGAAAAATGGTGAAAATTTCTATAAGGACTGTTTATTCAACATTAAACTAGAAGCTTTGTAATAGATGTTTTCCACCACAGGAAAGTCTTTTTTTTTTTTTTTATTGAAACCGCCTCCAATTCCCACCCATGTAAAAACCACACCCCCCGACTCTCCCATGTCCTCCCATAGCCAACAATGTTTGTTTTTACCATTGTCCCAATGTTTATTCTAGTTTTACTACATTTCTTATCCTAAACATTTTAGAAAAAGGTTTTTTTGACTAAATTAGTCAAGATTAGCTCTCTACTGGTTAAGTGGTGGTCCCATGGCCTCCCATGACCAACAATGTTTTTACGCTTCTACAATTGTTTATTTTCTAGTTTTACCGATTCCGCCATGTTTTCCTGTACAGATACAGTGGAGGAGTGAAGAGGTACTGGGGACGTATCTGTAAAATAACTGGCAGGAGGATTGTATAAAGACAACAGTTTTCCAAAAAGGTTTTTTCAGCCAAATTATACTCTTGCCTGATGCCACTGCAATTATTTTATTTCATGTTCTACATATTTTACACATTATTTGAGCCAGTAAGAAAAAAACTCAGCTACTGCACCTTTAACCCCACAACTGCTCAGCTCTGGTCTTGGATTGAATCGTGTCTCACTTGTTTGGATAACAGTGTGTGCTAAATGAATAATCACATGCACACACAAAGAAATTTCCTCTCTCTGAATCACACACATTGTGTTGTATGTCACACATCGAATGCAGGAACCAGTTTGTTGTTGGCGTTTATTTTATCTTTCAAATCATACTAAGTGGTGCCAAGACTGTATCTCGACTGTGCAACGTGTTACATGACTGTGTAGCTTATTACACTTGCCTTGTGTTTGAACCGCTATTAGCATAGCGACATAAACAAATTGCCCTGCCAGTCCTTATTCATCAATTTGCATTAACTACATGGAGCAGTTAAGCTAATGGATCACTAATGCTCAACCTTGAGGGGACACATCAATAATTAATAATCAATAATCAAAAATGGTAAGCGTTTAGTTCTTGGGTAGCTTAGCTCTAGAGTAGAATGATGTATATTCATCATTCTTCATTGAATTCTCTCGTCTGTTTGGTCAGAAATTGTTGATTAATTTCCTATAACAGAAGCTTTGGCAATAGTTTGGCAGATGGTAACACGTAAATGGATTAAAAATTGATTAGAATCATTGATATAGTGAAGTTTTCCATGAGGAGACATTTATTTAGCACTTATGTAAGGAGTCTCCAGAGTCAGTGCTTTGAACTTCTCAGTAGCACATGATACAATTTTTTATTTTATTAATAAAGGCTGGTGTTTATAGATAATGTAAGCACTATCAGTTACTAACTTTAACATTAAATATAACTAAAGGGATATAACTAGGGATTAACACCATTGTCACCTTTGAATCATTGAGTCTAGATCCAGATTTGTGTAAAAATTCTTTTGTGACATTGTTGGAAAAAGCTCTATAGATATAAGTAGAAACTGAAAATCTGAAAATGTGAAAATTCCTCAAACCATCCACATTTCAGTGGTCATTCTAAGGCATCCTGTGAGACTGTGCTAACAAGATCACACCTTCTTATGGGTCCATGAAACGAGGACTCTAAATTACACAATCACTTTTCGTAATCGCACAACATCATGGAAAACAAAAATCCAACATATTTCATCATTGAGTGCCAGTGATCAAAAACGGCTCCAAAAACCCAAAACTGTGATAAAAAAAAAAATTATTAAATCTCAGTTCACTGGCATTGCATTTTGTTAAGAACTGTGTTGTATAAATCTGTATCGACATTATTTTTCAATTCCAAGATAATGACAAGTGATAAAATAAAGGAAAAAACACTGGCTGTGTTATACTAAGGGGGCATTTATTTTTGCACTCATGGTTTGGCTCAGCTTATCCCCTTAGAAAGAAGTTTCACTACAAATCAGTGCATCACTACAAGTTCAAGCCAAACTTTTATCCCATCGTTCCTGGTGGGCGTGGTCTCTTTCAGGATGACTCCACCCCCACATACAGGCTTGACTGAGTGATCAGATGTAAATTAAACACTATGGCCTTCAGTTTCTCCAAATCTCAAACCAAATGAATACCAAATGAAGAGATTTTGGAGCGAAGTGTTAGATAGCGCCATCATCAAAACCCCAGCTGAGGGAATATATTGTGGAAGAACGGCGTTCATCTTTCTAGTCCAGTTCCAGAGACTTGTAGAAATGATGGTTTTGGACCAATGTCTCAAATCTGCATAAAAGTTCTCTCTAACAGAGCATCGGGTCTCAGCTTGTCCCTCCAGATGGGATGGTTTAGAATTCTGAAAGTAAAGATCATCGTCTGGTATCTTTGATCCCGTGTTGCTGTCATCCATGTTGCTCTGCATATGAAATTGTTGCCCCTGTAATTACAGCCCTATAGACGATTGATGAGCGTTCTGAGACGCCTCTTGCCAATACTCTTTCAGAAGTGCTCCCTATCCATCACCTGAAGAGGTTAAGTAATGCACATTTGAATGAGATCAATTAAGGCTGGCTTTTACCTTCCACATCGTAATTCCTGAATCGCACTCACGTTGATGATGACATATGGCATGATGTGGAGAGCTCGCGGTCTCCACTTTGTATGATTTTCAATCTAACATGACAGTAACTCTGTGTATGGGGATGGTTTATCGTCATGTTGTGTCTAAGTGTAATGCTAATGTCATGCTAGTGTGCTTTTACCTCATGAGTCAGCTTTACATAATAATAATAATAATAATAATAATAATAATAATAATAATAATAATAATAATATATAGAGCGCTTTTCAAAGTGCTGTACAATCCAGGAGTAAAAATTAAATATAAAAATTATTTTATCCTTGTGATAGAATGCAAAAGGATAAAAAATAATAGAAAAGTATATACATAAATAAGCATAAATTGATGCAAAAAGTATAAAAATGATCAACAAAATGAAATGAATGTGTAAATAAATAAATAAATGGGGGGAAAGTATAGCAATAGAATTCACAAGAAAAAAAGTAGAAAAATAGGAGATAATAAAGTATATTATAAATATATAAGAAAATTGAATATAAAATAGAAAAACAATTCATTATTATTATTATTATTATTATTATTATTATTATTATTATTATTATTACTTCTACTACTACTAATAATAATAATAAGAATAATAATAATAATGGAATGAAACTATAAATACCAAACAAAGGAAGTACTTACAACTAAATAAAAACTATATGTTTTCAAATACTTTTTTTAAAACGGTATACCAAGCTTGATTCCTGAAAGAATATTAAAAAAAAAAGAGCAAAAGTCTTTGAGACAGACACATCAGGCGTGAAAACAAACCTCAGAGTAACAAAATTCCCCCAGTGATCAATGTTTTGTTCTTTGATAACCTTTGTGAAGAAAATTATGTTACACATCTGCCATAATGAAGAAACGGAAACGTGACAGGGCTGACAGATGAAATGACGCCATCGCTAACGGCGTGAAAGCTGTGCTTATCATGCTCTTTTATATCGCGGATTCCCACTGTGAGGGTTTGAAGTGAACTGAAAGGCCATGCAGGAGGAATATATGGGCTTCTCAGCACTGTCAGTCTTGTAGGATTATCACGGTTGCAGTTGAAGTTTGTGTTTGCTTACTGCAGAGTACTCTGTCATGGATTTTCTGTCTTTATCTCAAGGCTGAATGATAAACCGAGTCCTTTTCTCGCACCCCGAGATGCATGGGTGCGTGAGCCCACAGTGTGCTTTTGAGTGCCGAGAAAATAGTGACAGATAAAGTCAAAATGAAAGGTAATGCCACTCAGGCAGACGTACTGCCACCCTGCCCACACACTCAATAAAGCGTACATGCATATGTAATGTGATGTGATGTGTCTCTGAGTGCGTACGTGTATTACCTTTGAAACTAGGAATGGACTATTTATATAGAAATGCAATTTATTATCAATTGTCAATATTCCTTTTAAAATCTATTATAGTATACAGATACATGTCAAGAGCTTCAACTGACGTTCACATTCAAGTCAAACATCAGAATGGGGATAAAAATTGAGCTGTTTTGAATATTTCAGAAATTTTCCCATACAAAAGACAACTCTAGAGTTTTACTCAGTTTGGTGCGAAAAACAAAAAACAGACAGCGAGCGGCATGTGTGCCGAGGGAAATGCGTTGTTGATGGGACAGGTTCGAGCTGACAGGAAGGCTACAGTAACTCTACAGTTAATAACCACTCTTTACATCCGTGGTGAGCAGAAAAGCATGTCGGAATGCATAACCTTGGGTCAGACAGGCTGCAGAAGAGCACGTCAGGTTGCACTCCTGTCAGCCAAGCACAGGAATCTGAGGCTACAGTGAACACCAAAACTGGACAGTTGAAGATGGAAACGCATCACTTGGTTAAGAACGACTATTTTTTTACAGCTGATGTAACTTGTTTCGCAAACATTCCACAACAGTTTGTTTTTTAATAAATACAAAATTTGTTAGAGTTGGTGTAAACAGAATAAAACATTTCAGAATGTGCTATTTTTGGAAAATACTCAACTCTGCGACTCCTCTCCTCCTTCTTGCATGTCCGGTCACCTCACACCACCCTGTCGTTGATTATTTTCCTATAACTTCACGACCCCCCAAGTGTTTTATTCCTTACATATTGAACGTCTGAATTGCTATTCAGTCTTGCTCCTTTTAAACGATTAAACTTTTCATCTCAAAGCCGGCTCTTTTCATTTTCCTTTTCCTTTGTGGATTGTGCATCGTCATGTCAATTAATTCTAACACACAGCCTAATTAATCTCCTCCCCCTTTGTGGACCAGTTCTCATTGCTGTTCGTGTTATTGTAGGGATTATTATAAACCCTGAACTGCTCACAGATTAAGTCTGTTTTGAGTCATGTAGAATTGGCAGTGATTTTTTTTTTAATCATGGGACTTGGATTAATCTGTGTGGGAAAGAGGCCCAAAGAATATTCATACACTATTTGTTATGTATTTATAACCAAGGAAATGTGCACTGTAGGTGGGCACCATACCACACCATCATAAATTATTTTCCCATGACAGAACAGCCTATTGAGCTTTATTCCTTACATATACAGAACCTTCAATATATTAGATGTATGCATGAATCTTATATATAATATCTTATATATAGATTTTGTTCCTCAAAGTATAAAACCTCACACGTTAATTGTTTTTTCATAACAAGACGATTATTACATTCATCAATCTCAAGAATGGTGTTCGTGCTGGCATACATTAAGGGTCTAACTAGCACAGATTTTTGGAACATTTATTTAAATGTAAAATAAAAGACAGGCCTGTTATTAGCTATTGGATGTAGAGCTCCAGAGCGGCTGTTTACTGATGCTGGTGCTCTAAAGGCCGGTGAATAGAACCTCTATCCTTTTTTAGTATGAGTTGCATAAGTTTCCATGCAGTTGCCATGGCAACTCCAATGTGAGAGTCCTATAAAAGCACACAAGACCCTAAAAACATGTGGAATGTGAAATGTTAAACGTTTCACACATATGTGAATATATATATATATATATATATATATATATATATATACATGCGTGTGTGTGTGTGTGTACAGCATATGAGAGGGTGTGTATATATGAGAGAGAGAGAGAGAGAGAGAGAGAGCAAAAGAATTCAGAAAAGAAAAGAATTATAACATAAGCATGTGAGGTCAAGCGTTTAATTACTTTGCCTTATTCATTTGTTGTTCCCATGTTGTTGATGTGATGAAAATATTTCGACTTCAGGGACACTGTCTTTTGTTACCCGGGTCAAATGGCATTTGGAGAAATGAGTCATTAAGAGAGAGGACTTTTTATTTGCATGCATCAGAAAATCCGAGCACTTCACCAGCTATTCTTTTCACACTAATGGTCTTCAGCCAGTAACCAATGCCCAGTAATTACACATTAGCAGCTCTGCCATTTTAGACCAATCCTTAATTGTTTTGGGGTTTTTTTGTCTGTGTAATTGTGTCATGTCACATTAGCATTGTTTCCCTTCGTCCTTTAACTCTCGCCAATTAAAGTGCTGTCCAAGTCTAGAGTAATTAGTAAATGGGTTCATACCCTGATAAAACAGCCATGTTTTGACCCTTCACATCCTAATTCGCGTCGTTGGTTTTAGAACCGTCTACCCTCTCGCTAGTGTCATCTTTTGTCCTGTTTAACAGCATTGATTCCACAGTAAACAATATGGGAGAGTGTGTTTTGGACCATCTCCAAACATCCATTCACGAGCCGCTCTCGGCATGAGCCGAGGGAAGCTGGAGCTCTGAAGCACTACATCACTGCTCCAGCATCTCAGCTCCTTGGAACAATCAGGCCATAAAAAACGGCCTGATTGACACCGACTTCATGCAGAATTCAGCTGGGGGCCGGGCTAGTCGGGGTGATTAGCATCTCCTGGCCAGACCAAGGCAGCAGGGGACGGAGGCAGAAAGCTGGCTGTGCTCTACAGTCCGGAGTTCATTGTGAGTTTAGCTGCCTAATACACTTCTATAGTTCCTTTGGAAAGTATAATGACATACAGTTGACTTATACATTGTTTACTGAATAATATAATTAAAAAGCACTCTATTTCCTACATGAGAAATAAAACACAACCGGGTGTGTTGTTATAGCGACGCATAACTTTACATTTTCTGACGTGGGAAAGTCTTCAGGTTTCTTTGCTAACATGACAAGCTGTTTTTTTTGTCTCATTAATTCCAAGAGAGAGAGAAAAGAGAGAGTGACTGTATATGGATACTCTAACACGAACATTGTCATTGAACATGTCATTCTTTAATTAATATACATTTGTAATTGTTGACAGGTTTCTATGGTATAAGAGGAATAAAACATGTCATGTTGTTATAGGAAAATAATCAAATTTGATGTGGTAACACTAGCTATGCTTTGCATGATTGATTTTTTTCCTATAACAGCATGCCCCCAAGGGTTTTATTTCTTACAGATAAAAAGTCACAGAAGCCCAAAAATTCAAATCTTGCTAAATTCCTTACAAATGAGTTTATCGTAACCATACATGCATGTATAATGTGTTTAGACATTTAGTAGGCGTTCCACTTTGATCTTTGACCTCTTAGTTCAAGTTCTCTTGGTTCCCACACTCTGTTGGTTTTCCGTGTGCATCTTGATGTTTTCTTGTTTTGACCTTGGGCTGGATCATTTGTGAGTTTATCAAGGTTCAACATGTCTGAATACAGTCATTCAGATATTTCCAAACAAGATGATGTCTGAATAAACATATTCTGTCTCATTCTTATATTAATAAAATGGACAGTAATAACTCGTTATGCAAGTTATATGAGTCTGCTGAAAGAAATTCAATATCAGTGGAAATATACAAAAATGTGGCTTTATTGTATCCCTGAGCATCTAATTCTTACTTCAGGTATTTAGAAGGACAATTTTTGATTGCAGTTTGTCTGCACTCTATTGCTTTTCCCAGTCGCTTTCATTGTGTCCATCATGTTGTGTGTTTGCTGGTCAGGGATGAGTCATCTTCCTTGGCCTTGCTTATATGCTTTTTTATCACGCCTTTATTGCTTTTCTAATCTAGAAGGCAAACCTTGTTTGCATAGTATGACAAGAAGAAAAAAAGAGAGAGAAAAGAACATTTCAGCGTCTCTGACCTTGCAATTCTGTTCTTCTCATTTAAGTCACAAAGTCCAATTAGACAGATCATAAATTCATCCCAAGGGCTTTGAAAGACATTTCTATATTCTGCTCTATAAATATTAGGTACTACATACTTAAGTATATACTGTATAATATATGGCTAGCAAAAATGAGGATTTATTAATAGTTAATGTGAATTAATCAAATAAATAATCAATTAAACAAATATCATTTGGTATTGTTGCTCATTGTGTGATATTTTTTTGACTTTCTCTGCTCAGGCAAATCTAATGATTTTTCCCTATTATTCGCTCACTTAGAAATAAGAAATTTAAGGAATAATGCATGATAAGATGTAATAAAATGAACGTTTCACCAAAGCAGAGTCACTTTTTTTCCACCCAAAAGTGGATTATTGTTTTATAACAGAACATCCTGAAGTATTTTATTCCTCTACAACAATTTGCCAAATATTACACTTTTTTATAATTATTTATACGTCACATATTTATAATTATACACAATTATACACATAATTACACCTTATAGTTTTTTATTAGTTTATGTTCTAAAAAACAAGTGAGTTCAAGTCATCACTTACGTTATAGCAGCTATAAACTGTTTGTGAGAAGATGCATATTTAACATTTATGGAAGGAGTCTCCAGTGTCAAGTCAAGTCAAGTGGGTTTTTATTGTCATTCCTCTATATAGTTTGAATGAAAACGAAATGTTGTTTCTCAAGGACCATGGTGCAACACAGAACAGTACGCAAGACTCCATAAAGTGCAAATACACAACAGTGTGAGACGAGTGCAGGACGATAAATACACAGAACAGAATAATAGATACACAGGATAATAAATACACAGAACATGGGCTGTAAACTGTAAACTATTTTGTAGAGAAGCAGCAATAAGTATAGCAGCAATATTGGCAGCAAAGATGAGTTCCATAATATAAAAAGCTTTGTAAACTGTGGTGTGAAGTAGTATTGAATCATGCTGGGTTAGGTGTTTGACTAGCCCAGGTGTGTGTTGGGAGGCAGCAGGGTGTTGAGTAATCTGACTGCCTCAGGGAAGAAACTGCTGGTGGTGGCACGGATGCTCCTGTACCTTCTGCCAGATGGCAGGAGGGTGAAAAATCCAAATATGATAGCGAGGGGTGAGAGGGGTCGTCCGCAATATTAGTGGCTTCACAGATGCAGAGGTTGTTGTATGAGGTGTCGATGGTGTGTGGAGAGACTCTGATGATCTTTTCAGCTGTTATCACACGTCTCAGCATGAGGTTAAGCTCTAACTTTATTCCTGACATGGGAAAGTCTTCGGCTTTCTTGCTATCATTGACATGATGTTTTGTATTATAAACTTTTTTAAACGATATTATGTAAAACGAAACTGTGAGGAACAACTTAATATTTTCTTACTCTGACTTTCTCCTGTTGGGCTAGTCTAATGATTATTCCCTAATGGTACAAAAATAATAACCAATTTTAATTAGAACTCAGGAATTTAAGAATAATGCATGACAAGATGTAATAAAACGAATGTTTCACCATCTCATGGGCCCTGACCTTGCGATTCTGGCTTCTCGTTCTCATTACACAATTAGACAGATCACTAATTCATTCCAAGTGCATTCAAAGACTTTGTCTGCTTCTCCTCCTTGGTTTTTTTTTTTTCGTCTTCCGTTTTTGACGGCATAATAATGCACCGTTTTCTCAAGACACAATTCAGCAGCAACCCTGCTTCATGCTACGTTTCAATGCCGTCTTGCCGCATATGTAAATGCAGTGCAAAAAAAAGTCATTAAAGCTCCTAGACTCGAAAGGAGTGCTGGCATATCTCTTAGTGCACTGAGAGGAGAAAAAGCAGAACGGGGCGTCACGCTCCAACCTAAATCAAGACACCTTTATTGATTCCAGTTTAAACACCTCTCCTAAGAATGATTACAATTCTGCCCAGCTCATTCTTTTTTTTTAGAGGACTCAATCCAAACTGAATTATGCTGTATCGTGCTAAATCTACCTGCACCACATTTAAATCAGCGCTACGCTCCACGTCTGAATCCTAACACAGCTCTCCCCCGAAGCTGTCACCTCGCCCTGGAATTAGCAATCGAGGCCTACGGTTTATGATTGATTTCTCCCATCTAGTGTGTTGGAGTGAGTTTAAATTGATCTTGTCATTTAGCAGTAAATATCATAGAGGTGGGGGTGGGGTTGGGGGTTTGGGGAGGACTCCTAGTGCCTGCGCATGTTCATCGATCTGACCCCTCAGATCAATTCATTTTTCCTCCGCGGTCCGTGGCTAAATTACAACCCGCCGAGAGGAAACGGACAATCTACGCTGAGCACACTTCTCTTTCGTTCTTTCAATCTCATTTCAGTGCTGCATCCCAAAAAAAAAAAAAAAAAAAAAACCATTACCTGCCAATGAACTGGTGTCACAGCTTCTAACAGATTAACTACTACCAGTCTAGTGGTGAAGATAATGTATGAAGGTCTCGTGATTAAAAAAAAAAGACTTTCTACTGAGTAATTGTAGGTTTGAAAGGTGGCTAACTGCTTCGGAGAACAGTAAGGTAAAGCGGTTTATACCGTTCATGTATCAATAAATCCAATAAACCAATAAACCACATTAACCTGGTCAGGAATCGGGATTTTTGGGAAAGTTGGATGGGTAGATTTGCAAGTACATTGTAGGACAGCGTACACATATTGGCACACTCATTACACCTAGAGTCGTCAGTCAACCTTCCAACACCAAAAAGCTGGGAGGAAACCGGAGAACCTAGAGGAAACCCATGCAGACAAGTGGAGAACATGTGAAAGTCGATAGTGATTGCATCCCATGCTCAGGATCAAACCAGGAACCCTGGAGATGTGATGCAACAACGCTACCCACTTCACTTATGCGCATAAAGTGTATAAGTCATAGTATGCCATTTGAGACCAAACAAATTCTCTTACAATTCAGTTATTTGTATATTTGTTTTTCCTGTGAAATCTTCCATGTTGTTACCACATGAAGTTTTTCTAAGTTTTAGTACTTTATCAATGTCCTAGTCTTCTCGGTTCTAGTTTCCGATCCTTGTTGACTTGCTCACCAGTTTCGAGTCCATCATACTTCACTTTGAGTTCTGGGTTTGACCTCTGCCTGTCTGTTTGTATTACAATTACGGATCCACTTGCAATAGAGGCAAGTATTACAGCAGGACCCTCAGGAGCCGACACAACAGCGTGCAGCATGGGAGTAATTTGAAAGATTGCGGGAGTGAGTGGGAGGTCAAGCAGACAGTACAGGTGGATAAAAAAAAAATGTCTTTCCATAAAAAAAACAGTAAAATAACCTGCAGGCTTAGGAATGGGTTTCACTTTCAGAAAGAGTTTCAAGTAGAATACTTTAGGAAGTCACAAAGACCTAACTACTATAATAATAATAATAATATACTAGGTGACTGGAGACTCCTTCCATAAATGTTAAATAAACATCTTATGTTCATGTAACATGATTTTATCCAGTAAACCTGAACCTGGCTGACATTCAGAGATCTTACTCCATCCAATGAAATGAAAAAGTGCAACACCTGAGATGGGCTGCTATAGCTGACATGACACGTATCATTATCAAGAATGGGCATGCTGTCATGACAGACATATAAAGTGAAAAATATCAGAAGTCTGCCTATCCTCTCTACTGTCTATTCCATAAATGAGAGATAGAGTCTAATATCACAGATATTATTTGCAAGTGGGAGGTTAAATGGCTAAGGGGTTTGTATTTTTCCAGATCACATCACATTTTATACAGAAAATTATAAAAACTGGATTCCAAAAAAGGGTTTGTGCACCGAAGTCTGGCCTAAAATATTAGAACCTTATTGTTTTAGAAACTTGACTGTTGACTTGAATTGACAGTGGAGATGTGGAGATGTGGAGCAAACATGGTTGCTGCCCTGCAGTGCTCACATTGTCAACGTGATCCTGTCAGTTCTGGTGATAGAAAAAAAAAAAAACATCTATAGCCTAGCTCCTGACTGACATGTAGAAGACATGCACCTAAACAATTCTCCCAAGCAGGTGGTGAAGACATGATGAAACTCGGTTTTCAATATGTTGCATTAAGCAACAAATGATTTGAACTTGGACATCTCTTGGTGATTCTTCACCTCTTCCTTGGGTGGAGAGATCATGATGGAGCACTGCCTGGAAGGTAATACTAACTCCTCACTGACTGAACTTCCTTCTGATTGGGTGAATATGATGCTACCTGACAGTTTAGTACAAAATGCTGTCTACAAACTGATGATATCCATAATGACCTTCCATAGTTTTTCCATGCTTTTGAGTGCTTATTGTCACATGACCAAAACGGTGGCCACTATGACAGAGAGACCTGCGCTATGTTGAATAAACTGCCTTCGTTCACATTACCAAGCAACAAGTAGTTGACTGCTACTGTTGTCGCTTGTAGTTGTGTACTCACCAGTGTATCTTTAGTTCTGATGAGAAACAGTAGTAGCCAAAATGCAAGTTCATCTAAACCTAACTAGTTAAACACAAATTAAAGTGTGAAATGTGATTTACAACAACATGCTAGGCTTCATACTAGGTTTGTACTATGTACACTCACCAGAGGCACCAACAGTCCATGCGACTTCCTTCTGAGCTTTATGTATCTTCGTAATATCTTCCTTTTTTGTGCGTCAAACAGTAAACGGGAACTAATTACAAGCAGGAACTAAAGTTGTGAGTGAGGAACTGAAGGAATGTCGGACCACATATAGTATAGGATTGGTCCAAAGAATCAATCGTGGAAATGGTTTGGATTTGTTCTCATTCAAATTCAAAATTCAAATGTCACTTGTCATACTGTCGCTACCAAAACCAACACTTGTTGGTTGGTTTTTCCTTTAATTTGTCACCTGTCTATATATATATAATTTGTTTATTGCCATAGATATTGTTTAGATCTCCCTTAAATTCACACGGATGCTTAAGCCAATGTAAGGTGCTCAATGTAATATATACATCAAATAGTTCAAACTCAGAAGTTTTGAAGCATTGCAGCCAAGCAATTTCTTGCCTAATTGTCAACGAATCTCATTCCTGGATTAAACCCCAGAGGCATAAATTCCCAGGGGATCACTTGTCAAATTTCATTCATCCATTCCTGAAAAGAGACAGACGATTCCCCGGTGACCTGAACTTTCCACTAATAATTGACAATTATTCATCAAAAAAAAAGAAAAAAGATTCAGTCTGTCTATTGTTGCGGGAACCGTAGATATCGGCAAAATATTCAGCACCGTGCACCGTTACATTTAGCTACGGGGCAGGATTTTCAAGATAGACATATCAAACTTGACCTAAGGACCAGTCCAGGCTTTCTGAACAAAAACTCAGTTGTATAAACAGCATTACAAATCAAGTCTTACTATTAGAAAGAGGAAACTGATGAGCAGGTATTTAGATGGTTTACCAATGTAGAACACCTATTGAAGGTGTACTAGTGAAAAAATACAGTGAACCAAACGTCTGACTGGTGCCGGTTGACACGAAGGCTACAGTAACACAAGTAACCCCTCGTTACAACTGTGATGAGCAGAAAAGCATCTCAGAATGCACAACATGTTGAGCCTTGAGGTGAGGTGGAGCCTTGCAATTACATGTTGAGACCTAGTTCCATGACAAAGTTTTCTTTTCACATGTGAAAGCTTAATAAGATCGCTAGCTAACCCAGTTTTGCTTATCTCATGCTAGCTGACTGTCTCCAACATCACTGTTAGCTTATAGCTTGGCTGTCAACATATTTGAGTCAAACTAAGTCATTTAGATATGTCATACCTAGGCAGCCCATTTTGGCCTCTGTGGAACCTAACATTCTGAAATGATAGCATTTTGAGACTTTCAGATTAGCGATCCTGCAAGGTTCAAGGTTCTTCAGTCTTGGTTCAGACAGAATGATAACTCCAGAGGGATTGTAGTTGTTCATCTAAGTCATTATTCAGAGTCACAAATAAAGGCTGAATTCAGATTTTAAAACCTTATATCAAGTTTTTTTTTCTTAATCTCAGAAATTAGGTGTGTTATTACATCATTAGCCATTCTTTCCCTGCCTGTTATTGGCTTCCAGCCTGTGGCAGGGTCCTAACCAGTCATTTAGCTTGCTTAAACATAAGGCTAACCCTTTTTGCCCCAAACCACATAACTGCATTTTACACTGATAGCGCACATTGACTTAATCCTGCTAACATCTTTTTAATCCTTCCTTCCTACTCTTTGAGTTTGCTCTTTCTTGAAATGTTCCCGTCTAACTTGGTATAAAGATTGAACTTCTGGCCCTGAGCACTTCGTAATGGCAGCACTGTTATCTGTCATCTATCGAATCCCTCTATGAATCAGCTCAACCCTTCAACCTCCCAGGGAAAGCTGCCGATTTCACTGCTTCTCGAGTTTTTGCCCTACACACATTTAGTCTTCTTTTCCACCTAAAGAACATAACTGCATTTTATATTGATAGAAAAAGTAGAAAAATGATTTTTCATTCAACTGTTAGCCTGCAGAACTCTTCTTGAAATTTCAAGCTCAAAAAAAGCTACATTTTATACTACTGAAGCTTCTCTAAAACGGCTTTGTTGAAATTCACACACAATTCACAGTCTGTTAAGCAACAGACATTGTGGCATTGTTGAATTCTCAATTCTGATTGGTCAGAAGATGTGGACTAATTGCCTATAGCAGCATGGTGTTTGTTCTAATATGTTAACGTTTCTATATCTATATAACCCATGCGTTCTTTTACCCAGACTTCAATTGAATGCTTTCTCGCTCGTATATTTTATAATAGAGAACCACCAAAGTAGATATATATTCTTCGTGACCATGTACCTTTTAATACAGTATCTCAATCATCTCAAAGAAACCAGTCTGTCCCAATCCTTTTTAAGGCATCAAATTTAGTGCTGTATGCATTTCTTTCATTTCTGTAGAAATGCACTGTTTTTGGTGCACACTGAATTTCAAGCTAGAGCCACCAAATTGGTATTCCACAGACCATGTAATCAACTGTTAACCCAAAGCACAAGGCTGATAGCACTCATCTATCTAAGCATGTTTTCCTTTTCTTCCCTCCATCCTCTTCCACTGATTTTAATATCCAGCCCATTTTCCAGTCAGCAAATGTAGAAAAATAATACAACAGATGACCTGAAGCATAGTTGCTAGTTTCACATTTGTAAAAACAAAGACACGCTATTAGCTTCATTCTCAGGTTGAAGTATCATTCAAAACAAACCGTTAGTGACACCACTAATGTTTTTTTTTTTTTTTTTTTTCAGTTCAGCACCACTTGTCTTTTGTTCAGTGCGATGGCCCAATTAGAAACAAAGAGCACAACATCATTTACAGAATAAAGAGTGTGCAAGGCAGAGCACTGTATCTCAGTTACCTCAGCTAACAATTAAAAAATGCACTATAAAATGACATGTTGTACTTTGTATCCATTTACAGTTACCTTTAATATTGTGGAACACCCACAAAACAATGAATTATAGCAGCTATAAACATTTTATTCTCACCAAGCACTCTTGACGTTAACGCAAAAAAAAAAAAAAGTTGTCATGTTACTGAGAAAAAACAAAGCGCAAAGCGTGAAGACTTTCCCATGTCAGAAAACTGTTACAAATGAGCGTGTAAACATATGGTTTGATTGACAGCCGAAACTACTGTCAGGGCTGTTATTATAGACCAGTCCAACCAATCAGAATCGAGAATTCAACTATTAGTTGTATTCAAATATAGTAATATTTTTTGTATTACTGAATATTTCCTTTATATGCACTAATTTATCTTATTTAAATGTCTGATTTTAATTATATCTACACTCTACAAAGTGTTCCTCAAGGATGCTTAGCAACATTAATGGTTCTAGCATTTTAAAAGGCTTCTACTTGAAACCTTTTGTGAAAAAAAGAAAAAAAAAAAACATTGCTGTAGGGTTCTGCTTTTATTCAAAGCCACTTACTATTGGGGATAATATACAGTCAGAGTACAGAAGCTGACACCAAGTGACCAGAAACAATGGTGAGATAGTTTTCAGATAGAACAGAGCAGTGCGAGAACAGAGTACACACAAGGGTTGGAGCATGTACTAGCCCTCAGGAGAGCTCCGCAAATATTCCTTCACACGCTGGCCCAGAGTGAACGGAAAAAGCGATAATAATCAGAAGAGTGCAACACTAGAGACAAAGCAGTGATATAAAGCCAGACAACTCGGTGGAAAGTAATTAAATATTTATCGACACTCAAAAGCAGCCCAGTTGCACTATGATACAATCTTACAAGTCTTACAAGAAGCCATTGTTGAAATGCAGAGGCAAGACATACACATAAGCAGTAAGTGTCATCCATCACCTAAATCTAACAGGTAACAACACAACAGGAGAGGAAAACAGACTGAGCTAGACATATACACACACACTCATAGGGGAGATACTGTGTTTTAGTGATGTTTATGATTATTTGAGATTAGATCAGTGAGCCACATGGCATTTTTACAACATCCATAACCTCAGCCTTGTCCATGCTTCATAGACACAGGGGCATTTATCATCACTTACTATATATTATCTTTCACATCTTATCCAACATCAAAATGTGAAAGCAGTGCTCTGCCAAATGGTTTTATTCGGATATTTTCACATATAATCATTAACCGTGCTTGCTAACCAAGAGATACCAAGAAATAAGCTGCACTGTAAAATAAAACATTAATGTTAATGGGAACTGTACAATAGATAGACTCTACTACGGCTTATTTGTTGGCGGCCATATAAAGAGTTGAGTAACATAATCATAGTGAGGATTTAATACCGAAATTGTACCTTAGACACAACTATAATCTACTATTCAGAAGTTACAGACATGGGGTGGAGTTTGACGAGTCTTGGAGTCTTGGACTTTTTCTTGCACGATATAAACTCAAGCAGTATTACGTTCAGCGCCACCACAATATGTCATGTTGAACTTTATGTCCTGGGCTGTAAATACACTCAAAATGACTACCGAATGACCTCCAAGACTGATACTAACTACATAAATATGACACTATTAATTATTTAATAATTTCATCCCTTTAAAGTGCACTGAGGACACTGGACGAGATAGCGTCTTAATCCCAGAATTAACTTCAGCGCTGAATTTTTTATGGACAAGATTATGAAATAACTTAAAGTGAGCTGTAAGCATAGCATATGAGTGCTAGGTTAGCTTATCCTTCAAACCATGGGCATGTTATCCTTAAGGTAGCATGCATCAAATTAACAAAAAAAATCCTTGTTTTTTAAAGTAAGACAACTCTAAAGAGAGCACAATTAACTGTTGACACATGATAAAAAAAAAGAAAAAGTCAAAATAATATGACGCTGGCTCAAGTGCTATTTTATAAGCATAATGAGGGTGGAAGCGATTTTGTAAATTAAACCAAATTTGCTGTGATTAATGTGATAATGACTACTAGGACTATTCATGCAAATATATTTACAATATACTACACTATAGAGTACACTAGACTCCTGTACAGTACATCTTGACAGCAAAAGGAAAAAAGCGATCTGCTTCTTCAGTCAGCATTTTCTATGCCACTAATATTTAAAGACAGTGGTCTAGACACTATTTAAAAAAACCCAGTCTTGGACACCTTTAGCTTGCGGCTTCATATTTCATCACCTAATTGCTCTAGACTTGTGGCCAGAAAAAAATGATTATGTATTTGTTTATGACTTTCTTTACATTGTATTTGGAGGATTTTATTCCTTTAAGAAAAAGATTATGGAGATCAATGCAGAATTAAAGAGAGAATCAAAATGCATCTAAGAATTGATTTTTTTTCTCACCCCTAGCACAGTACTTAGACCAGAGTGCTAGCAGATCTGACAGCAGCACGTCATGGTTTGATGCTCTCAAGAATAACAAACACACATTTGGTAGTGTGGCCATGCCTCAGCGAACATGCTGCATATGAGAAAGTGTTGCAGTATTCTCTCTTCCACTATTTTTTTTACCTTTAATATTCTAGAGACAAATGCAATTTTCAGTTGTGGACCGATTATCCAGGCCACAGAGGTAAAGCCTGTATGCGCCTCATTTCTGTCAAGAAAACCCAAACCCACTCCAAAAATGTCACTCCTGAGGGCATTGCGTGGCCCATGAGCTCTCCATCTCAATTCTCTGCACACCCAGCCAATTCATCAGACCTCCCCATCCTCCAGACTTAGATGTCATGGAAGATATGAATCCCAATACAGGCGTCGGTTAACAACCCAAGACACGGTGCATTCTCCACAGAAGATCCCCACGCAAAGGTCTCTGTCCATAAATAACACAAGCCGCCTAGGGCTCTATTATTTCTTCATTTCTTCACTGAGAAGACAAGATGGCTTCCAAAGGGAGAAGCTCAGATAGTGTCTTGAGTTTAAGGAACTTTTTTTATTTATTTATTTTTAATTTATAAAAGTAGAGACACATCTCCTACAGGTTAATGGTCCAAGCCTTATCTGTTTGCAGATTTTATTTTATTTATTTATTTATTTTTTTGTATATTTGGTGTCTTAGTAGTAGTATTTCTCCAAGTATCTCACACATAAAGATTGGTACTATTGGTATGTGTCTACCAAGATTCCTTCTCCTGTGGATTTTATATAAAAAGGTGGAAATGCACTTGCACTATTTTCACACCTTATTCTTATTCTCAAGTACCTGCTGATTCTGAGTGACATTATAAATTCCCCACATTTCACACACACATACATACAGACATATTTTCATTTTTATTCTATGATGATAGTGGCTGTTATGGCATATGTCATAGCATTCCAGTTTATGAATGCCTTCCTGTATTCAATTACAGATATAATTACAAGCTAAACATTCAGTTCAAGTAATAAAATCTTTTCCTTTCATTTTATCATTCTGCTTACATATACTTCTGTCAGACATCTGAAGCTGACAGTTGATTCCTCTTATAGTCTTATAGTTTTCACAGTGCAGTGTCCAACCTTTCTTTTGGTTTTGGACATGGCTTAGTGTGGTGCACTATATTTGAGTGAATGTTTAATAATTAACATTACATTGTAATACAATCAGCACACATCTTTCTCTCAGCTGTCATGATAAGGTGCTCAGAATAAAGATACTGGATAAATAGATGATAGTCAAATAGTAATATTGGATAGGCAGAGATAAGATAAGTCATGTTCTATCTGGTTTGAGGTAATTTTAGAACCGTTAAATAGAGCTGAATATGTTATTAAATACACTGGCTTTATTAAATTATTGTTTTTTTCTTAGCTTTGATGATCTTAAATGGACATGTGACAGACATCTGTAGTGTCTTTGTCTTGTTTGGAAGCCTGAAAAGGTATAAGAGAGAGAGAGAGAGACAGAGAGAGAGAGAGAAAGAGAGAGAGAAAAGAAATGAATATCACTCAGACAGCTGGTTTCCCAGTGTTGTAGCTCAAACAACCTCCTCTTGAGCAGATATTGAAAACAGAAAATTGATAGATAGATAGAAAGATAGATAGATAGAGAGAGAGGGTGGGGGGAATACATATTTGCTCATTGATCATGTAAGGGAAATTACATTATTACAACAGCCACACCAATGACAGTGCATAAAAGGAGAGCACAATGAAGGCATAGCAGTTAGAAAAACAGCAGCAATCAAATGGGAATACTCTGAGTAGCCTGTTAGAGTGACTACATAAATATATCTATTACGCTGGAAACTCAATGTAGTGTGAGTGTATGTTAGATCATAATATGGTTTGCTATTCTGCTTATACTGTAGTGCATTGTAATCTGATTATAGTACATTGTAGTATAGAACAGTATGGTGCAGTATGATTATAGTGTGTAACTGAGAGTATGCTGTGATGTATAATTAATATGGGTATGCGCAAATAGTGTAATATAGAACATAGTGTAGTGTAGTACAGTGTAATGTATTGTAGTATGGTTGCAGCAAACTGTAGTATAGTTCAGTGTGCTGAAGTATAGCATAGTGTGCAGTACAAAGTCAGGTCCATAAGTATCTGGAGAGTGACATAATTTTCATAATTTTGACTCTGTATGCCGCCACAATGGACTTGAAATGAAGCAATCACTTACTGAAGACAAAACTAAAGGCAGAAACACCCACAAACAAGCAGCAACAAAGGCGGCTGCAGTGAAGGCCTGGCAAAGCATCTCAAGGGAGGAAACTCAGCATTTGGTGATATCCATGGGTTCCAGATTTCAGGCAGCTACTGACTGCAAAGGATTTGTATCCAAGTATAAAAAATAATCCTAATATGTATGATTATGTTAGTTCCAATTACCAATTACATTTGAGCCTGTGAAAATGGAGGGACTTTGTAAAAAAAAAATGGCTGTAATTCCTAAACAGTTAATGCAATATGTTTGTTAAACCCCTTGAATTAAATCTGAAAGTCTACACTTCAATTACATCTTGATTGCTTCATTTCAAATCCATTCTGGTGGTGTATACAGGCATAATTACGAAAATTGTGCCACTGTCCAAATGCTTATGAACCTGACTGTATAGTGAAATCTAGTATAATGATGTAGCATGCTGTAGTGTAGTGTATTCTGATAATAGTGTCTGCATATAATGTGTTGAAGTATAATGTCATTTGCTATAGTATGATTATAGTGTGTCTGAGTATAATGTGCACAGCTGGTGTATAGTTCATTTTGCTGTAGTATAATTATAGTGTGTGTGAGTATAGTGTGCATAGCTGTACTAGGGTGCAGTGGGTCACAGTATGACTATAGTGCGTCTGGATGTACATTGTACAGCTGTAGTATAGCTCAGTGTGCTGTATTATGATCATAGTGTGTCTGGTTATAGTGTGTATAGCTGTACAATGTGCTGTAGTATTAATATACCGTACTGGTTATAGTTTGTATAGCTGTAGTGTTGTGCAGTGTGTTATAATATGATTACTGTGTAAATGGATATAGCGAGTAAATCTTTATTATAGTACAATGTGCCATAGTATGATTATTGTGTGTCTAGGTGTAGTGTGTATAGCTGCAGTATACTACAGGGTGCCATAATATAAATATAGTGTGTATGGGTATAGTGAGTAATGTGCTGTACTATAGTGTAGTATAGTGTAGTATTGTGATTATATTACATTGTTTAATATAATAGTGTGCTGTAATATTAATGTAATGCTCTGTAGTATAGCAGGATTATGAAATTATGGGGTAATGTGTTGTAAGATTATAAAATGTAATGCACTATGATTATAGTAGTGTGCTGTAGTGTGCATTGAGTTTCCAGTTTTCTACATATTAAATTGGTATACTTAATCCAATGTAAGTGGAGAAAGTTCTATAGGGGTTAGATGCCTCTCAAAGGGAAAATGTGTGACTAAGTTTACTAAGGCCAATGAAAATCATTTAAGACACAAATGTAACAAACACACCCTGGATATTGAGCAAAGTTCAATTTGTGGAGATATGTTGCTTTTTATTGGTATAGACACAGGGGTCCTTTAGTCCCATGGTAGACTACAATAAATTGGACACTGCCAGGAATCAATAAACACAGTAACAAAAATATAAGATTTATTACCCAGTTCTCTGAGACTGCAGTGTAATTGTGTTATATGATGTAGTATACAATGTACTGTACCCTAAATCACCATCTGTTACTACTTGATCCTCCAACGAAAGAGTTATTGATAAGGTATTGATAAGTTCAGACCCAACGTGAGTTATACAGTCTTATAGCAGGCAGCTTTTTTGAAGATAGCGATGGATTGTGCTGTCAGGATTGAGGTTGGAAGGGACCTCATGCCTCGCTGAGTAGGCACTACCAGGCCTCGGTCGTTAACTGATCGCAGGTTGTGGCAGAGAACATAAACCTCAATTAAGAAGATGTTTTTAAGAGAGTGGGACACACTGTCCATGACTGGCATAAACTATACTACCATTCTTTTCTCCACCTTCACTTTGGTCAAGATTTCACCCAAACCCATACCTGTCAGTTTCTGTCTGTTTTCCACTATTTCATGTTCTTGCAAAGGAAGTCAAAGTTTTACTCTTAGCTGAAAAATTAAGGCTGATAGATTGGATCATTCTCTAATAATCTCTGCAGTGTGAAGTGTCCGCAAACCGGTTTGTGACATGGCACCGTTATGTAAAATCGTTGAGCTTCAGGTATTAGATCTTTCTTACCAATTTTTGTTCAGAGAGAGCAGATTGGGGCTCGAGGCAATTCTAGAGGCAAATGAAAAATGAAATGGTAATTAAGTCTGGGTTAGAAGTGGAGAGCCTGTCAGCAGAGAGAAATTGAAGCAGTGAAGGCATCGGATTTCCGAACATTTTAAGCGATTTTTTTTTTTTTTTTTTTTTTCCAGCTTGCTCACGAGAGCACTCTGGGCACAGAGAGCCATTGTCTGGCCCATGACAGATCTCAATAAAGCCATACTAATTTACTTCAAGAGCACCATTATTCCTTTGCCCTCGCAGGTGTTGCACTATTAAAATGAAATGCATTACTCGAGTATAAGATATTGCCAGCTTTCCTGGTCGCCCAACCAAATTGAAGACACCTTCTTTTGAATGAGGCTGCTGTGAGGACTGTAAAAATATAATGGCATACAGTTCAGTACCTCTTTATTTCCCTACATCCCATTCATATAGATAATCGTTTGCAGGCACATCTTCTGTTGGGGTGTAATAATTTTCAGCTAAGGTGGAGTCGTGGGTTGCTAATGTACTCAATAGCCTCTCTTTTTTTTGCTTCTGAAACAGCACATAAACACACACACATACAATCTCTCCTGCCCCTTATATGAACCCCTAAGCTTGCTAAATGCGGACTACCAGTGTGGTCCTTCTGGGAAGGTGATTAACTC
Organism: Pangasianodon hypophthalmus; assembly: GCF_027358585.1. NCBI lineage: Eukaryota > Metazoa > Chordata > Actinopteri > Siluriformes > Pangasiidae > Pangasianodon > Pangasianodon hypophthalmus. Next base: position 26,339,104 of record NC_069719.1, on the reverse strand, counting down.
GACAAGGATGCGAGCTTTGATCTCTCTTTTCTCCAGGACCCCATGAGGATGAAAGCATTATGTGAGCATTCTGTTCTGCTTATATGTAAATGAAAAAAAGAGAAAACAATCTGTGAGGCTTCAGAAAAGCATCAAACATGCTACCACTATCCACTAATCAAATACATTTATGCATAATCTTATAAATAAATCAATATCAAGTTCCAGTGTGAAGAGCTGCAGGAAGAGTTGTCTTTTATCTGGCTTTGATCTCAGTGCAACATCGGTGTGATGTTGACTCTTTTTTACTTGCATTCAGCTCTGCAGGATGTTCAGGCTGTCAGGAAAGTCTGTCGTGTGTATAGTTATAGTAGTATAGTGCAGCATACGGTAATATGATTATAGAGTGTATAGCTGTAGTATAGTGCAATGTGCTGTAGTATTATTATAGTGTGTCTGTGTATAGTGTGTATAGCTGCAGAATAGTGCAGTGTGCCATATTACGTTTATAGTGTGTACAGCTGTAGCATAGTGCAGTATGATGTAGTATGATTATAGTGTGTCTAGGTATAGTGTGTATAGTTGCAGGATAGTGTAGTGTCTAGGTATAGTGTGTATAGCTGTAGTATAGTATAGGGTGTGTAGGTATAGTGTATATAGCTGTAGTATAGTGCAGTGTGCCATATTATGATTACAGTGTGTATAGCTGTAGTATAGTGCAGTGTGATGAAGTATGATTGTAGTATGTCTAGTAATAGTGTGTAAAGTTGCAGGATAGTGTAGTGTGTCTAGGTATAATGTGTATAGCTGTAGTATAGTGCAGTGTGATGTAGTATGACTGTAGTGTGTCTAGGTATAGTGTATATAGCTGTAGTATAGTGCAGTATGATGAAGTATGACTGTAGTGTGTCTAGGTATAGTGTGTATAGTTGTAGTATAGTGCAGTATGATGAAGTATGATTGTAGTGTGTCTAGGTATAGTGTGTATAGTTGCAGTATAGTGTAGTGTGTCGAGGTATAGTGTGTATAGCTGTAGTATAGTGCAGTGTGCCATATTATGATTATAGTGTGTATAGCTGTAGTATAGTGCAGTATGATGAAGTATGACTGTAGTGTGTCTAGGTATAATGTGTATAGCTGTAGTATAGTGCAGTGTGATGTAGTATGACTGTAGTGTGTCTAGGTATAGTGTATATAGCTGTAGTATAGTGCAGTTTGATGAAGTATGATTGTAGTGTGTCTAGGTATAGTGTGTATAGCTGTAGTATAGTGCAGTGTGCCATATTATGATTATAGTGTGTATAGCTGTAGTATAGTGCAGTATGATGAAGTATGACTGTAGTGTGTCTAGGTATAATGTGTATAGCTGTAGTATAGTGCAGTGTGATGTAGTATGACTGTAGTGTGTCTAGGTATAGTGTATATAGCTGTAGTATAGTGCAGTATGATGAAGTATGACTGTAGTGTGTCTAGGTATAGTGTATATAGTTGTAGTATAGTGCAGTATGATGAAGTATGATTGTAGTGTGTCTAGGTATAGTGTGTATAGTTGCAGTATAGTGTAGTGTGTCTAGATATAGTGTATATAGCTGTAGTATAGTGCAGTTTGATGAAGTATGATTGTAGTGTGTCTAGGTATAGTGTGTATAGCTGTAGTATAGTGCAGTGTGCCATATTATGATTATAGTGTGTATAGCTGTAGTATAGTGCAGTATGATGAAGTATGACTGTAGTGTGTCTAGGTATAATGTGTATAGCTGTAGTATAGTGCAGTGTGATGTAGTATGACTGTAGTGTGTCTAGGTATAGTGTATATAGCTGTAGTATAGTGCAGTATGATGAAGTATGACTGTAGTGTGTCTAGGTATAGTGTGTATAGCTGTAGTATAGTGCAGTGTGCCATATTATGATTATAGTGTGTATAGCTGTAGTATAGTGCAGTATGATGAAGTATGACTGTAGTGTGTCTAGGTATAATGTGTATAGCTGTAGTATAGTGCAGTGTGATGTAGTATGACTGTAGTGTGTCTAGGTATAGTGTATATAGCTGTAGTATAGTGCAGTATGATGAAGTATGACTGTAGTGTGTCTAGGTATAGTGTATATAGTTGTAGTATAGTGCAGTATGATGAAGTATGATTGTAGTGTGTCTAGGTATAGTGTGTATAGTTGCAGTATAGTGTAGTGTGTCTAGATATAGTGTGTATAGCTGTAGTATAGTGTAGTGTGTCATATTATGATTATAGTGTGTATAGTTGCAGTATAGTGCAGTGCGATGAAGTATGATTGTAGTGTGTCGAGGTATAGTGTATATAGCTGTAGTATAATGCAGTGTGTCATATTATGATTATAGTTTGTGTATATAGCTGTAGTATAGTGCAGTGTGATGAAGTATGATTGTAGTGTTTATAGCTGTAGTATAGTGTAGTGGGCTGTATTATGATTACAGTGTGTCTGAGTGTATGGTGTATATACAGTAGCTGTAGTACAGTGTAGTGTGGCATTGTGTGAGTATATGTATTGTATACTAAATGGCCATCTGTTACTCATGCTATTGCTCCTCTCTAATCATAGATGTTTATGCCTAATCTTATGAATAAAACAATACAAAGTTCCAGTGTAAGGAGCTGCAGGAAGAGCTGTCTTTTTTCTGGCTTTAATCTCAGCTTGACGTTGATGTGATGTTGACTCTTTTTAACTTGCGTTCAGCTCTGCAGGATGCTCAGGCTGTCGGGAAACTCTTGGGCAGTTGAGAGGCAGGTGTCAGCCAAGCTGATGGTGATTGGTTAGAGCGTAGAGCTTCTTCTCTTATTATTAGTAAGTGCTCAGTAACCCAGCACGGATCTCGTCTGCTCCCAATCGGGGCTCAGCAGCAAGGGCCGCCTGGGTAATTTCTGTCCTGTGACAGAGCTCGGGAGGAAATTGCACGGGTGGATGGTCGTGTGATTGCACTGGTCCTTCTGCACATCTTATTCTGTCACAACAGTGTGACACTCTTATTGCTGCCTTTTTTTCCACCGACGACACTGTGGCGCGCTCCCTGCCCCTCCTGCGCCCGCCCGGCAATGACAGCGGGATGAAATTAGATCATCGGCAGAAGAAAGTCGTTTGTTTCCAGTGTCAGCATGTTTTGTTCATTTGTTCGTGGATTGAATTATGGTTATGAGACAGGCGTTAATGAATTTATGAGCGACTATGCGCCATGATGTGTCAGAGAAATGAGCGCAGCAGGAGAAACATGAAGGAGGCCAGGAATAGTTGAGAATAATGGGTTCTTTCACACCCAACTTTCTTGAGCTTTACGTTTCAAGCCACATTTCTGACATAAAGTAAATCCCCTTTCCAAATATAATCTCGGCCAGATGGTAACTTTCCGAAGGCTGGCAAAAGAATCAGATTTTTATTGATCAGTCTTTGCTGGAGTGGAGCAAAATCAGGTGGTTCTAATAGGCATCCTACTGTGATGTCCTGGAAGTAAAGGAGCGGTTCAGTGAATAGCTAACTTTAGCCAGCTAGCTAGGTTGTTGTTTGAGAATGATAAGATATACACTGTACAATTCAATTGTATTAAATTATATTTGTAATGCGCTTACTTTGGTCGACTTACTGGTAGCAGGTTTAGATCACTGATGTGCAAATAAGGAATGCATCTAACTCAGACCGAGCACAATTTATTATTTTTTTTTTTGGTACTCATTGACGAATACTGATACCAAAATGAGTAACCCACTCATTTACTAGTGTTAAGCACTCAGTGGTGGCATGGAACATTTATTTAGTGCTGTTCATGTTTGTTACTGCCGTGTGCAGCACTTTAATAGGCTGCTGACTCTTTAATAAGTGACAATATCAGCGAGCATGGTCATTAAAAAATGAGCGCAATGTGCCGTGAATTGCAAAATAACTTGTGAGCAGAGTGTGTCAGTGCTCAGTGCGTGCTCTCACATGCAACAGTCTCTGCATGTTAAAATCTTTGTGTGCGCACAAATGACGTTCGCTGCCATTTTGTGTCGTTTGTTCATTATTGCAGAAATGTACTAGGCTTATGTGATGCATCACATGGGATTGGACTGGAGGTTTTCTCAGCAGGTAGGTTTTATATGCGTCCAGTGTGACTGCTACACATTCTTTTGAATCAACCTTGTAATTATTCTTGGTTATTTGTTGTTAGACGTACTTTGTTTATCGACACTTTAATGGTATCTTTTTCATCATCGCCCACAGAAGCAATAATCTAACCATGTCGTCAGTTATTTACTAAAAGTGGTGCATAAAATTGGATGACATAAGCGTGATTTCCTGATTCTGTGCTTCAGTGGATATTTATGCTGTAAAACCTGTCCCTCTTTTAACCACTGTGCTTGTTTTAGTCTACTCTTAAAATAAAAGGATCCCATCACTCTTCCCACAGACAGCGAGGAGAGATAAGCTAGCGTGTACAGTTCTCCACTCAGTTCTGCCCACGTTTCAGCTTCCCTCCCTTTGTAGACGACCCCCTCTGGTGCCAGCTCATATCAGAAGTGAAAACGACTGGAGGAGTGAAAGAGGAAGAACAAATAAAATATTGACAGACTAGAAGAAATGAAAGCCTTTGGCTTCTTAAAAAAAAAGAGAGTGTGAGAGAGAAAGGGAGAGGGAGAGAAATGTGCCAAGCAGAAAAAAGCTGATGTTCATTTTAGGAGGTGATGGAGGAAGAAAGGAAGGAAGGAAGGAAGGAAAGAAAGAAAGAAGACCCTTCATTATGGAATGAATCATTTTTACTTCACTGTTGACACTTTTTTTGGCTTTTGTGTCAAAAGAAAGAGTTTATCCAGGGATGCACTGATACCGATGTTCGTTTACTTGTACTCATACAGAATGCTCCGATACCAACATACAATATACTGTATGCTGATACAATATGATGTACTGTACATTATCACCCCAATGGACGTATTATATGATTATCGAATGCAATTGAAGCAACGCAGACTTCAAACTTTGCTCTGTGAAAAATTAACAGGAGGAACTACAGCATCATCGTACAATACAAGTAACCTGATAAAACATTTCATGGCTTTTAAACAGTATCTTTAATAGAGAGCGGAAAGGCAGACAACCTCAGCACGCTAGTCTGGGCATTAAAAATGAGGGTAAGGTGCCTTGAAATGTGTGCACACAAAAGAATTCATGAGCATGAGTATGGTGCAGAAAAGCTGTCATATGTCAGAAAGAGCACTTCACTTCAGCGAGCACTGAGCACTGAGACACGCATGCTTTGGGTCTACACTTTGTTTGTGAGTCAAGTTGCAATTCAGGACACCTTGCGTTCATTTTTAAAGACCACACTCGCCGATCCTGGTCAGGTTGGCCAGCGTCATGCTCTTGATTATAGATATTGTTTAAACGTGATAACATCTCAAACATAAAACTCAGTACGAGGAGGTGATTGCTAGCAACATATGGCAGCAATCAACCAATAAAATGACAACCCTAATTTCAGTATTGGTATTAATGAGTACCAAAAACTATGCTCATACTCATAGAAAAAATATGATCAATGCATCCCTAGTTACAACAAACATCTAAAGAATTTAGCTGCTGTATTTCAGGTTTCTCAACAACGTGAAGTTGTGAGACTCTACACACGGCATCTGGGATAATATTACTGTCCCTGAGACACAAACCCCCCACACAGATGATGATCAAATCGTCTGTTGTGTCCGCCGAGAGGAATAGAAGGGAGCACAATAACCGAGGGGGTATCATATAACCAGATAGGCTCATGAACGGCTTGATTACAGAGCCTAAATCACTTTGGGACACGTCCCTCTTGCAAATAAACAGAGTCGGGAGATTTGATGTAGTCCTTGAGGGTTCTCATCAGGAGTCTGCTAGACAGCAGAACGAAACAAAATGACTGTTTATTAAATCACGCTACGCCCAGCAGATCTGCTAATGGGAAGAAGCGGCATGACATCAGGACAGAGGGACGAGTGGCAGCGTAATTCACTACACACTGACCTCAGCCGTGACCTGCTGTCTTCACACCTACCAAAACTAATCTGCTCTCGGCCACGCTTTCTTTTTACTCTGCTGGTTTATGCGATATGTGAAAATAGAATGTTGTGTAATATTGTGGGGTATATAATATCCTAAATATAGGGAGTATACGACAGCGTAATTGTAACATAGCAGACGAGCAGGACACAGTGGATACTGAAAATGTGTTTATTAGGGTTAAGTCAGGAATCATAAGCTTCAGTGGAGATCATAAGTTTCCACTAAATGCTTGTGTATAATAAAAATGCATGGTTTTTACAAGCTAGAAGGTTGTTTTGTGAATCCCTCATTTTCTTTTCTGCAATCAATCAATAAATAATCATTTTTCTGCCTCAGCAAATCTTTACTGTCGACAAGATTCAAATGTTTATACACTTGATTTTTTTTCTTTCAAACTCCATTATTATTCACTTATTCTTGTTTTTTATTATTATTATTATTATTATTATTATTATTTATTGTATTATTACATTTATTGTCCTTTTAATTTCCTTGTGAAAAACATTTTACGTATGAAAGGTGCTAATAAAGATGCAATTATTATTATTAAGTGGCTCGTCTCTGTATTTGACTTAAAGCAATCAATCAATCAATGATTTATTTATGCATATGTGTACTTTTTTTTTTTTTTTTTTACATCTCCTGCATCAACAATCAACTTACGTTCTCTGATTAAATTCCAAACAGAAGTATCTTTAAAGTATCTTTAAGTATCTTTAAAATACTCCTGATAATTGCTATTCCTATTGTCATCCCAAACATTTTAAAGCAATAAAAACATCTTTCACATAAAATCTCTCAGACAGAAAGCTGCCTCTTTTTCGGGGTAAATCTGTCTGTCTGGTTTTTTGATAACAGACAGACAGGCCAGGGTCAAAACCAAAAAAAATTAAATATCAGAAAATAGGAAACAGACTGAGGACCTCCTCAGCTTGGAATCCAAACTTTTACAGAAAGCAATACGTCATCCAACCCACAGGGAACACACAGGAGTTTTACTGTATTCATGTCATTCATGTCAAACTGGTGGCAAAAATGTAATTCTCTCCTTGTTACTAGGAAATCCTTTTCATATCAACTTTGGGAGCTTTGTGACGGGCCCCAATTTCTCCAACCAAATCTAGAAAATTAAGTTAAATGATCATTATATTTAAGCTTAGTTTGTTAAACTGCGTCATCTACATTAATTCTATTCAAGGCTAAGAATAATGTGCTAATATTTAACATGAAAATAGTTATACACTAATGTGAGCTTATGTCAAATAAAAACCAAACAAAAAAAATGAACCAGCAATGCATGAACACTTTCAAGCTGGAATAAACGTGAATTTTTCCCATCCACTTGTGAGAATTCTCACACACGTGGAATTAAGTACCCAGTGCGAAGGACTAATGAGGGGTAACAAGCAACAGGTGAGACGAATTACCACCACGGCTACAGAGTAATGAAAACAGGAAGCATTGACCATATAGGGAAGGTATGGGTGAGATCGAAAGGACAGAAGCTGCACAGAGTATATGGAATAAACAGAATAAAGTGGCACGGTGTCTCAAAAAGCATCCTCAATCATTCGCGATCGAGGATATACAGCAGACTGAGTGCTTTCCCATGAGAACCTAAACAACAACAACAACAACAACATAGCCTAAACAATACGTAACAAAATAATTTCAACATTACACGATTCATAACAGTCTGAAATGACAAACATACATAAGTATTAAAAGCAATTTTCTGTACTAATGAGTACTCGATGGTCATTAAACAACATTTTGAATTACATTTATACCGCTGTTGAATTCTCAATTCTGATTGGTCAGAAGGTGTTGATCTGTAAGGTTGATATTAATGCGCTCCTTCTAATCCGTTATCCTTACGCTTGTCTCAAATGATCTGTATGAACGGGTTAAAATATCTTTCTTTTTGTAATCGTTGATATGTTGAGGTTTTTTTTATTTAACATTTATGGAAGGAGTCTCCAGTGTTAGAAATTTGTCAGACACGTAAATTTGTAGCTTGAAGTTTTCTAAGTCTTCAAGACAGAAATTTACTCTTGTGGTTTCTCAGTAAAGACAAACTGCCTTTTTTTAATAAATTTATTACTTATTCTGTTCAGGAGAAAGAAAAAAGTGAGGCTGGTGAGGGAACATCTGCTTATAGCTGCCATAGCATAAGTAATACCAGGAACTAACTTATAATCATTCCACAATATTAAATTTAACAATATAGGAATAAAAATACAGTGTTGTTCTTTAATAAATATAAAAAAATCTATGGATAAATTGCTATGGTATAAGAATAAGCATGCCTTTATGGGAAAATAATCAACTTCAGGGTGATGAGAGTATCCGCACGTCATCTTCGATTATTTTCCTTACAGCATGATAATGATGGCATGCCAACATCCAACTCGACTAAAACATTGTCCAGGAAATGGTGATGGAATGAGCATGGAATTTGATTGCTAGGATTTAAAGCTCTTAGTCAGCTTTTGTTGCGTTTTCCTGACAGTTGACAGGAAGCAGTTAACGGCAGGTATAACGCGTGAACGATGCTCCAAAAGATAGCGACTCAATAAAGGTTTTGAATAATTTTACACATAGATATTTGTAGAAGGAATTTTTTTCCAATTTAAACATTAACACTGTTTACAAAAGCCTGAGTGATGAGGAGAAAATAAAAATGAAATGAAATGAAAATACAACTACACGCTATATGTTAATGGTTTGCAGAGCCTCCATGAGCAGTGCTGGAGAAGTCGTATAAGCTGACGTTATTGCAGAAAAGCCTTCTATGGTACATTGTGCTAACGGCACAGCGGATAGTATATTCAAAGAAAATGTGTGCAGTCGTATGATTTTATAGAATAGTCTGCCTCGTAATGTTGAATATATATGTATTGTCATGCTGCAATATCCTGTAAATGTACACTGCCTCAGTACCCTTCAGATTAATGTTTTATAAGCCTGAAACAACGAGGGGGGAAAAAACTTGGAAGGGTTTAGCCATGGAGGTTTGAGTGGTTGAATAAAAAACTTTTTTCAATCCAGTATATTCTATATCCTGTGCTTTCTGATATCCAACCTCAAGGTACATATCTAGAAATCAGTAGGGTAATAACTACAGTTGAAACGGGTGCCATTTTATTTGTTTTATCACCATTTTTTATGAAAATGTTCTATGATCAAGAGAGTAATTGAGGTGGGATTACTAATTTTCAGCACTCTTAGCATCCATGTCCGAAAGTATAGTGAAGAACATGAAGTATTACATCAATGCTGTCTTTGGCATGTATTTTATACAGCAATGTTGTTATTCTCAATTCCCATTGGTCAGAAGGTCATTTCTAGCTACAAGGTTTACAGTAATATGTTATGGTTAACATAACATAGTAACAGCTAAGTCACAGGGACTTATATGGCAGACACTAGACATAAACATATTTTTAAACATCCTGTGTAATTGTTGTTATAGTGAATCTTTTGCTGACGAGATGTTTATTCAGCATTTATGGAAGGAGTCTCCAGTGTCAGCGAGGTAAAGCAGTAACTTTAAGTTTTCAGAGAAGTCTTCAGGATGGAGCACTTTGCGCTTTGTGGTTTATCAGTTAACATTTTTTAACATTTTTTTTGTCTTATTAGTGATAACAGGAACTAGTGTGTTTCACGGATGTTCCACAACATTAAAGGTAAATATAAATGGATAAAAAGTTCTTTAACAGCTAAAAATTGCAATTGTTGGCTAGATTAAAAACACATGCTGTTGTAGTAAGATAATCAACTTCACGGTGGTAACAGTAACCCTGCTTCATCCAACCACCCAGTCGTTGATTAGTTTCCTATAACAGCATGTTCCCAAGTGTTTTATTCCTTATCTAGTAGGTTCAGAACATTTATAATGCCATGTGAGCTTTTAGGGTATAGAGATAAGAGCATCATTTCAGACACATAGATAGTCTGTACTTTTTTTCAGCCAATAGGAAGAACTTTGAGTGCAGAAATTATATTATTGTGATTTCTTAAGAATGGCAATCGATTGAAATAGAGAGGAGGCGGGACTTACTGCACTAAAGCACAAATAACTAGCATCTGGTCAAATACAGTTCTTCGAAAAGAACAGAAATTGTTATATAAACTGCGTAGTGAAGTTTAATTTATCTGTATATTTTTTAGCAGGACAAGCATTTTTTTCTAATTATTGTCACATAATCTTTATCTAGTACACAGATTAAATATTAACTGCATTACGTTATTTTCATAGCGCCAGACTGTAAGCTTGCCTTTAAAGGCCCAACCAAGCATGAAATATAATTTAGTGTGAATTTCACTGAAAATGGCATTATGCAAAATACAGATCGGTCCGCAAATGTGCCCCAAAAGGAATGAAATGAAAGCCTCCATTAGGAATGATTGAGAATAAATAATCTCCTGAGCTGATTATAAATATGTATAACATCACTTTAGATGCTAGTTCACAGTTATTAACTGAAGCAGAAGTCAGTAGACGTTGCTTAGCTGATGAAGACGTAACACCGTTAGTTCAGTCAAAGCAGTCAAGAAAGCAAATGACAGATTTAAGGCCTGGGGTTGCTATGGTAACCACCTAACCAAGCTGATAACCTGAGAGCTGATGAAAAGATGAAACTATGAATGTTCACTATGAGTGTATTAAAAATTAAGCAAATCTTCGAATTTCAATCATCAGTGAAAGGTGATTGGATTTGGATCGGATTGAATTTTTTCAAATCCACTGAACAGATAAAATTAAAAAAAATCCACTTGTAAATGCCTATGAGAATGGTAAAAGTAAACGATTTGTAGTTTTCAACTGCAAAAAAAGTACAAACCTTCAAACATACATGTTTCACAGCCGTTCCACAACTCAGAATGTACCTATAAATGGATAAAAAGTATACTGGCATTCATTAATAACATGTAAATTGCATATGTTAGCAATTTGCTGTTATACAAAAGGAATTAAGTACTTCAGGAGTTGCTGTAATTACAAAATACTTTACTTTTGGGTGGTAAAATTTAACTCTTTCTTTGTTGGGGTTTAACATACCACCTTATCATTGATTATTTTCCTGTAACAGCACACCACCAAAGTGTTTCATTTACTAGTTAATATGATTAGAACACAAGAATATGCTTTGATTATTTTGCATCATTGACACATTATTCTTCTTTGTTAAATAACGTATTTTTTAGAGAAGCTTTTTACAATTAATATTGAATATTTTTTGTGTGCAACTGTATCCTCATTGTGTTTGACTCGTCCTTGGCAGAACGGCGCTGCTAATTGGCATCACATGTCTCAAGAGAGACGCTTGTTAATCGTGTCACTTCCGGTCTCAGTAAATGACAGCGCCTCAGTGTGCGGCTCTTTGATGAAGATGCATTTCCTTTTTCTCCGGCTCACATCAAACAAGATCAGTTTGATCATTTTCCTCACGCGTCCTCCACGCTTCCCGGGCCAGACTGCTAACGTGGCTTTGAAGTGAGATGGATTTGTCGTAATTTAATGCTTTGTTCCCAGAAACTACAAAGAAATCAGTTCTTCAGATACAGCGCAGCAGCAGGAGTAACCTGATTGTCACAGTCATATCAAAATGTTCCGCAACTGTTCATTACGCCTCATTTCTCATCCATGTTTCCCATCCATGTCGCCCGATCCCTTACTTAACCAGTTCACAGAGTTTGCAGGAATTGTTGCATTATGTGGCTGATCACAGAAAATCCATGAGTGTACATACAAACACACACACAGAGCATCAACTGACTGAACTTGATGTTTGCAGGTGCTTAAATGGATTGTATTTGCAACTGAGGTAACACGTATTAAAATAATGAAATTGCTTCTCTGCACTTGGATAATGGCAAAGAATTATGATGTATGTCTTCTGACAGATTTCACTGTCTTTAAACAGACCACTGTGCTTAATGCACTGTGTGATTAGAACACATTAATATTTTTTTATTTATTTATTTTTTTCTTCACTTTCACAGTTTTCACTTCAAGTTTCATTAGAGTAGTTTAATGGCATAAATAACTCATGGTAATTGTTTTGAATTTGACAGATTATTTAAATTAGATTAACTGCTGGCTGCTATCGTAATGCATGATGAATAACCTCTAAAAAAATGGCACAGAAATGCGCCAAATTTCCTTCAATGAGGGAGAAATTTAACAAAGAGTAAGAGGTGCTTAGCATTTGTTAAAATTCTCCCCTGTTGAAGGAAATTTGGCGCATTTATTCATTTATTTATTCAGAGGTTATTCATTCATTTATTTAGGTGTTATTCCTTATATAATAAAACAGTAGAAGGATAACATTTGACTTTCTTTCTCATGATGGAATCAACTCAGATGTAGATTTATGAATAGTTGAGTTTAAGGTTGAGAGATGGGTTTAGCCGTCACACTGTTAAAGGACAATTCAGACAGTAATGAACTTTACACAATTTTCCACGTATGCAAACATAGCCAAGATATTTTTGCTGTCAGAAATTTACTTCTTTAATTTTGCTCTGGAGCTAATAGTGGGCTGTATTCAGAGTTGGCAACTTAAGTCCAAAAGTTATGTCAGTATTTATACTGGGAAAGTTACACATATTCAGAGTCAGGTTATGCACCAGCTTAAGTTAATTTTCTGATTTCTGAGGTTGCCAGATTTTTCTTAAGTAGAACTCTCAGAGATGGGTTTTTCAATAACGTCTAGAGCACCACTTTTAAACACAAGCACTTGCTTGAAAGAATTAGGGATAGAAAATGCAGCTCGAAGAACTAAATACTGTTTTTTTCTTCACTGTCTACTGTAATACGATGTAGCATAAAAGCAAAACATATTTTTTAAAAAATGTAATAAATAAAAACAACTTATATGAATGAGAAGAAGACAAGCATTTAAATAAACAGCAAATAGGAGTCTAGTATATCAATGAGTAATGAGTATATGTGTCAGGTCAACCCAGTCAGCGAACTTCACTTCCCAACACACACCATGGCCTACAAACATGGCCGCCCGGACTACACTCACCAGAACTCATGCGCCCTGCTACATTCACAATCACGGGACTTTTGAATGAGCACACATGTTCCCCATCACACACATACACACATCCATGGATTCTTTAAAAGAAACATTCACACACCACCAAGTATACGCTCAGTTTTGTCTCCGTGCACCTGATGATACCCATCCTGTTTCCCATATTCGCTGTTTTGTTTCTCATTAAAGCCAAATTACTTGCAGTTACATCTGTCTCAGCCTCTTTACTTGACAATATTAGTAATTATCATTTTTTTTCACTGCAAGTCTGGTTTAATTTAATAAAATTTCTTCCATCCTTATTATTCAGCGGTTTATAAAATAGCACTTGATCCAGCACAGCTTAATTAAATGTGAGCAATTAATAGTTAATTGTTCATACAACTTAATTTAGCCATGAGACACTAAATCGAGGTCAGTGAATACTGTGTACTCAAGAGGTAAACTATTTTATCATGCTTTTGATGGCTCTCCTCTAAAGAAAATGTGCCCAAAGTCTGAAGGATAAGCTGCACTTATCTGCTACACTTACAGCTCTTTTTAAGTGTTGTTCATAATGTCAATCATAAAAAACCACGGTCCTCAAAATAAGCAATGTCTAAGATTAAGATGCATCTCTACCAGTGTCCTTTTTGTGAACTTTAACGGGATGATAATATTGGTTAGTTAACAGTGTCCTATTTATGTATTTAATAATGGCCTTGAATGTTTTTTATGAGTGTATTTACAGCCTGTGCATTTCTCTGCTTCTCATATAGAGTGATACGAAACTGTAGTGAGTAAGAAAGTGATTCAGCAAGGACTGTTTTTAGGTCTGTGGCATACTTTAGCTCATTTTTATAGATAAGTGTGTCCAAAGAAATGCAGTGAATAAACCTAGCAAGGCTGTACAGTTGAAAATTTGTCCAGCTCTGTCTCATTTCCTCGTGTTCACGTGTGGGCTAGCTCAGCACTTACTGCAGATTACGTGCCCGTCATCATTAGCCATGGCCAGCAAGCAGCTGCTTCATGACATTATAAACCCCATCTGTTACCTACTCATCAAATCAGCACGACTTCGCTCTTCACCAACACCAAACTGAAGTGACGAACAGCCACGCAGTTGGCGTCTACAGGAAATCCAAGGCCCTCCACCATCCCACAATTCCTCCTTATTTGTTCTGATGGGAGTGCGCAAGCATTTGACTCAATTGGAGGAAATGGATGTCTCACAGGGATGCCATTGCTTCATTGAGCAAATGTTCTTTGCATTGTGCATATGAGCATCTTGCTTCATATCCAGATATCAAACAGTCACATTAAACTCTAAAGATATGATAATGGACCTCCAAATGGCACTTTGCCACACTAAATCAATTATTTTTCAGCGCTGCTATGGATTCTTTAAGTGGAATTACATACGCCTGGTTGCTTGTACTCCTTCGCTTTACAGCACTGTTTTCATCATGATCGAGCTCCTTCCTGTCACACTGAGATAAAAAAAAAATTGGTGTACAGACGAAGCGTGGTGATTCATGTGGCCAGTTCGATCTCCTGGGAGCCATCTGAAGAGTGTGAGGTTTAAATCGAATGAGCCAGACTGACATTGTCCCTCCTCAGGCCCTGAAATTGATCCTTCCCATTGTTTTAGCAGCAGATTCCAGAACATGGTTCATTAACTGTGCTCACTTTGTGCTTTTTTCTATATTCATCAACATGCTGTGCTTATATTGTGGTTTAAAATTGAGTTGGAATGGGGCAGGACACATTACATAGCCAAGAAGGTGGATTTCTGACGCTATTAGAACAAAAAAACAGTGTTTAATGTTTTGCCAAGATGTATTAATACCTCATATCCCACAGCGCTGTTGAATTCTGAATTTTCTAACAGCAGCTTTGACAGTAATTCCAGATTAAAAACAAATCACAGTACTATAAATCGCTTATTCTAATATGTTATTGTTTCTATAGTAACCCATTCACAAGGGCTTCTAAGGTGGATGTGCCACATAATCTAAGCCTATTAATAAACAAATTTTTAAAAATGTCTAATTTTTTTAATAAAAGCATATAATAATTGACGTGGTGAAGTTTTCTATGAGGAGATGTTTATGTAACATTTATGGAACGAGTCTCCAGTGTCAGTGCTTTGTAAGAGTCAGGAGGTTTTCCACCCCAGGAAAGTCATCAAGACAAGCATGAGGCTGGTTATAACGTAAGTGATAACATAAACTAAGTTGTTTTGCAGACATCCCACAACATTAAACATTAGATTAAAAAAAAACATATATCAGGTTCTTTTTATAAATAAAAATATATAATAATCAGCAAATTCTTGTAGTATAAGGAGAATAAAACACTTCGGGACATGCTGTTTTGGGAAAGTAATTTGGCTTCACATCAGGCCATATCACAGCACCCCATTGCAACCCCATCCTATTACAACAGACCTCCAAGTGTTATATTCCATTCACAATAAAAAGAGAATAAATGCTGTCCATAAACATGTTGTATATTTTTATGCAAGTAGCATTTGAATGTCCAGTAGTCACACTAGCTAGTGAATAATCCACATGAATCGTATAAACGTTCCTGCTTCAGTTTTCCTGATTCCTGTTTTCCTTTTTCCATTGGACTTTCTGTATTGAATTTTCCACGTTGTTGTTACAGACTTCCAATCTAGATGTGTTCTAGTGTTTATCTTCTGGAACATGGATGGAGTGATTATGTTCAGCGCTTAAAAAAAAAGATTAAAAAAAAGATTTCTATTTGCATTTGTGTATATGGTAACCAAAAACTTTTCATTTGCATTAAATCTTTTATCTTTCCACCTAAAACATCAAGTGCAACATTCACAAAACTGGCAGTAGGCTACTGCTTGGGGGAAAAAAACAAGCTAAACAATAAAATAATAAAATTCCTTATATTATTAAACAAACCACCTGAACTGGATTACAAGTGGAAACAAAAAAAATGTCAGCGAGCGAGAGCATGAAGTATCTTGCCTAGGTTACTGATAGGAAATTCCAACTTACATGACATTTCTTAGACAAAGGTTGTCTTTTCTCAAGTCGATTGAGATGTAAATCAACATAAGTACATTGTAAAGCATCATTGCTGAGTCTGAAGCACAGTGATTTTGAGACGTTTGATTCATTTGCTGTTTGGTTTGGTTTAGTTTCACACTGCACATAATTATTAAACAATCCAAAAAGCACAAAAAGAGGCTTGTAGAGCTGAAAGAATACTCATAAAACTCTTTCATGCAGAAAGAATGTAATGATTTCCTCATATTTGGTTCACATATTTGTTTCATTAAATAGAATTTAATCATTTCCTCATATTTGGTTTACATATTTGGTTCATTAAATAGAATTTATAATTTCCTCATATTTGATTCCCTTCTTGCAGTTGAGTCAATTCAGAGTCAAATCGCTTTCTGACAAACAAGTTCACTTGGAAACGGACCGAGACTACCTCAATCAGATGCTCTCAGACTGGTTTTTTTTTTTTTTGGTCTGTATCCAAGTGTCTTTGCTGTGATCTTACCTGCATAAACAACCACATAGAAGAGGAAAACTCATAGGGTCCTATTGAAATGAACTACACTCTTTATATTGTATGTGAAAGCACCTTTACCTTCATTACTTACTTGTCTAACAGAGCTGTCTGCGTATCCGTGCTTGTTCTTGCTTGGATGGTTATTCAGGTGTTTCGGTTCCTCAGGGACGGAGAGCGTCACCTGTCTGGCCGTTCCTGTTTAGGAAAATGATATTTTTTGGTGACCAGACAAAATGGCTCGGGGCGAAGTTCTGTCCCATGAATTCAGGGATATGATTAATTGCCTCCTCACTCTCTAGTTACTCCTCAACCCATGGGACGTGAAGGAGTTCCTAGGTTCCATGTGACAAGGTGTATTTGATCTAAATGTCCTACATTTCAAATGATATATTTTTTCTTTGCTTTTAGCAGAGTGAAATGAGGCACCGACTCTGTAACCCACTGTTGATCAAGGATCCAGTGAGATGTGCTGACTGTTGCTCTGAATCGGAGTACATTTCATATTCATGCAACTGTCATTTCAGCACATGGGAATTTGCTGCCATTTGGCTGTGTGCATCATCTCAAGTAGAAGCTTCAGACAGCAGACAATTCTGGGACAAATGTGGTTGTGTAGTGAAAATGTCAAGTGTATTGTAGGTCAAAAGTGGCCTGACTGTAAGGTGCCAAATATACAGTTTTCCCAACATGATGAATTTGGCTAAAAAATAAAGCAAAAAAATAAAGCAAGATACACTATATTACCAAAAGTATTCGGTCACCTGCCTTGACTCACATATGAACTTAAGTGCCATCCCATTCCTAACCCATAGGGTTCAATATGATGTCGGTCCACCTTTTGCAGCTATTACAGCTTCAACTCTTCTGGGAAAACTGTCCACAAGGTTGAGGAGTGTGTTTATAGGAATTTTTGACCATTCTTCCAAAAGCGCATTGGTGAGGTCACACACTGATGTTAGTCGAGAAGGCCTGGCTCTCAGTCTCCGCTCTAATTCATCCCAAAGGTGTTCTATCGGGTTCAGGTCAGGACTCTGTGCAGGCCAGTCAAGTTCATCCACACCAGACTCTGTCATCCATGTCTTTATGAGCCTTGCTTTGTGCACTGGTGCACAGTCATGTTGGAAGAGGAAGGGGCCCGCTCCAAACTGTTCCCACAAGGTTGGGAGCATGGAATTGTCCAAAATGTTTTGGTATCCTGAATCATTCAAAGTTCCTTTCACTGGAACTAAGGGGCCAAGCCCAACTCCTGAAAAACAACCCGCACCATAATTCCTCCTCCACCAAATTTCACACTCGGCCCAATGCAGTCCGAAATGTACCGTTCTCCTGGCAACCTCCAAACCCAGATTCGTCCATCAGATTGCCAGATGGAAAAGCGTGATTCATCACTCCAGAGTACGCGTCTCCACTGCTCTAGAGACCAGTGGTGGCGTGCTTTACACCACTGCATCCGACGCTTTGCATTGCACTTGGTGATGTGTGGCTTGGATGCAGCTGCTCGGCCATGGAAACCCATTCCATGAAGCTCTCTGCGTACTGTACTTGGGCTAATCTGAAGGTCACATGAAGTTTGGAGCTCTGTAGCAATTGACTGTGAAGAAAGTCGACGACCTCTTTGCACTATGCCCTTCAGCATCCGCTGACTCCTCTCCGTCAGTTTACGTGGCCTACCACTTCGTGGCTGAGTTGCTGTTGTTCCCAAACTCTTCCATTTTGTTATGATAAAGCTGACAGTTGACTGTGGAATATTTAGGAGCGAGGAAATTTCACGACTGGATTTGTTGCACAGGTGGCATCCTATGAGAGTTCCACACTGGAATTCACTGAGCTCCTGAGAGCGGCCCATTCTTTCACAAATGTTTGTAAAAACAGTCTGCATGCCTAAGTGCTTGATTTTATACACCTGTGGCCAGGCCAAGTGATTAGGACACCTGATTCTGATCATTTGGATGGGTGACCGAATACTTTTGGTAATATAGTGTATCTCAGACCACATACTTTTTACTTAGCTATCATGCTAACATATGCAGACAGAACTTAATTTTTAAGTCATAGCTATAGTAAGTAATTACATAATCTTCACTGGCAAATGCTAGCTAGCTAATCTGACAGGATTCCTGTGGGATTTTTTTTTAGTCACAGTCATATCTGAGTCAGTAATATGATTTCATACTGCTAATGCTATCTTGCTAACATAAATTTACCTGACAGAATTTCTGAGGAAATTATAGCCACAGAGATGCTTAATCTTCACTGCCAATGCTAGCCAGCTAACTAACATAAGCTAAACTGATATTTTTAGTCACATTCCTGAGTCTGTAATACAGTTTCATAATCTAATGCTGGGTAGCTATCATAAGCTAATCGGACAGGATTCCTTTGTAATTTTTTAATTATATTTCTGAGTCAGTAATACGGGTTTATAATCTTTAGTGCTAACCCTAGCTTGCTAATATAACACCCCCAGAGAGAAATTTCTGAGAGAATTGTTGTTATAGCCACAGAAGTGGATAAGCTTCACTCCTAACACTAGCCAGCTAACTGACATCAGCTAAAGAGATAGGATTCCTGTGAGAATACTTTAGTAATATTTTCAAGTCAGTAATATGTTACATAATCTTCAGTGCTAATGCTAGCTAACATAAACTAATCTGACAGAACTCCTGATAGAATTTTTAAGTAAAAGTAATTTTTTAGGTTTATAACTACACATTTTTGCATAATCCTCACTAGCAATACTAGCCAGCTAGCTAACATAAAAGAATTTGACTGTGAATCCTGTGAATTTTGAATTATATATCCAAGTCAGCAATAGAGTTCCATAATCTTCACTGCTAATGCTATCTAGCTAACCAAGACAGGATTCCTGTCAGATTTTTAGTCATATTTAGTCTTATAAGTCTTGTAATCTTCACTGCTAATGCTAGCTAGCCAACATAAACTAATCTGACAGGAATCCTGTGGAATTTTTTAGTTATATTTCTGAGTCAGTAATACAGTTTCATAATCTTCATAGCTAGAAAGCTAGCATAAGCTAATCAGACAGGATTTCTGTGTAAATTGTACATCATATTGATACATTTTCATGATCCTCTATGCTAATACTAGTCAGCTAGCTAACATTAGCTGTGCCATCATATTATTATACATCTATAATTTGAGAAGCTATAACTAGACCTGCAGAGTATAAAATGACCACAATATGGTGGTAAACACACACACACACACACACGCACAACCAGATTGATGTTCCCGTTGTTTAGCTGACAGAGATCAAGCCCAGTCCTAGTGAACTGGACATTAGTGGCAATTTGCTATGGAAATTTATTTGCACTTCAATACTTAATTTGTCGAAAAGCCCAACCCTTCAGAGTTTTATAACCCACCAGTGAATTACAATAAGGACTATCTTGTCCATCTATCTGTCGATCCTGCCTCTATCTATTCAATTGATGATTCTGGGATGCTTCAATGATTTAAAAGCATTTAGAGAGTTGCTGGAGAGTTGCTAAAATTTACTTAGCTGCCTAAAACTTTTTTTTTTTTTTTGTATTTCTTTGCATTCTGATTTCAATGTAATCTGTATTTAATAAAAACTTTACACTATAATAATCATGATTTGGGGGATCTTTTCATAGTTATTTAAGGAATAAAACACTTGGTGCATGCTGTTATAGGAAAATAATCAATGATGCTGCCCAATGTGAAGTGAAGTTACTGGTACCTTATATGACAACAATTTTCCAATGCTAGCATTTTTTTTTTTTTATTAAAGAATGACACAGCATACTTTCTATCCATTTATAGTTACTTTTAATGTTGTGCAAAGTCCGCAAAACAAGCTAGTTCCTGTTATCACTTACATTATAACGGATATAAACAGTCGTTCCTACACCAGTCTATATTTTTCATTCTGTCTTTAAGTTAGACAAAATAAGACAAGAATAATGCTAATAACATTTGAACAAAAATGAGACAAAAATGCAGCTTGTCATGTTACTATATGAAAATTTCATGGAGCAGCTTTACCTCTGACTCAGACACAACGCGCTGAGAGACTCCTTCCAAAAATGCTAATTAAAGATCTTCTAATAAAGAAGAAAACTTCATAATATTAACAATTACACACATTTTTAAATCCATTCACGTAGAGTGAGAAAAGATTTTGCTCCCAAGAACATTTGTGCCGTTATTAAATCCGTTATCTGCTATGGCAAATAAGCTCTCTGACATAAGTTCCTTTTTAATTGTTAATGCATTTTTTTTATATTTGCTTGCACTTTTGAATTAGTCTGCTTTACAGAGAAGCATATGTAATAATATTATATATTATTAATGAGTCATTTTTGTACTATTATTTATGTCAAGATTGTTCTTCAACATATTTTCTAGTAAAATATGTACTCATTCTTGATCTAAATATCAATATTGTCACTTTCTAAGCCTCTAAATGTTCTATTTTTATAGTTTCCTCTTCCATTTATCCTTACATTTAACACTGTACACAGCTGAGTTCCACAGATGCCTTCCATCTAACGACAAGGGTATTCAATTAATGAGTTTATTCCCATCTGTTCTGTTCGTGAAGAAATTACAAACGCTCGACAAGGATGAAGTCAATTAATAACTCCATCCATCATGCTGCCACTTTTCCTCTGTGCACAGCAGTCCTGAGGTGAAAAACACAGCACATCCTGAAAATAGTGCCTCACACTCGTTGGTCATAGTCTATCCACACATGCAAACAATTAGACACAAGGAAAGAATTTGTGCTGTTTATGCTAGGTTTGTGTTGTTTTTAAGGCTAACTAAAATGTTGAGGTAGATTTAAACTACTTCCTAATACACAATCTGGTTACAACAGAGAATAATGGCATGATATAATGCTAAAAATCTTATACTTTTGGCTCATGCGTAGCTTGAAGTCACATTAATGTCTTGAGCATTTAGATTTTACAAGATGAAGTCTCTTAATTCTTCTGTCAAGCCTGGAGATCTTCTATTTGTAAGTCCATTCTTATGAAAAAAGATGGATTGAATGTAAACCAATCTGAGCCATTTCTGTAAGCAAGTGGGTCAATATATAAGAGAACACACACTGAGTTTATTTGACCACACGCTGTTGGATTATGTGCAGAACTCAACATGCTGGGTTGCTTTAATTATCCAAAAATTGTCTCATTATTTCCCAGCTACAGTGCATTTCTACTCTTATTTCTGGATTGTTCAGCCAAGTCATGGTTGTCCATGACCAAGTTAAGGGTACTTTCATTTTAATAAATAAATAAATACATACATACATACATACATACATACATATATTGTATGTAGTGCATTTTGTTTGCCATAAAGTTACTGAAGCCCTTTAACAGACCCACAAAGAAATATTTGTGGAAAAATATTATTTTCTGTTAATTCTTACTAATTGGATCACACTCAGCAGCACTTCAGTGATTTTTTTTTTTTCCCAAAGTCACCCTTCAGATTAATAGTAATGGACGTCTCCTTGCCTGTTTAAAGTAATTGTAGAAGCGCCTATTGACCAGATATGAAATTATTTTTAGGTATTTGGTCTTTAGACAGGACCAGACTATGATTTCTATAAGACTATCACTTTTGATGCACCTAGGGTTAGGGTTAAAGTGTTATAAAGGACACTTTGCTAAGTTTATAGTGAGACCATGCTAAATAATCGAATGAATCTGAACCCACTGTAGTCTCAGATTCCTGTTAAATATATAAATCCTTCTTCATTTCTTTGAAATATATTTAATTGATACAATTTATTATTTACTACATTAAGCAGAGTGCACTTAAAAGATTATACAATACTATGCATGTGCTTAAGTTTAATTTAAATTACTATTTTAAATTATGTTCCAAAAAAACACACTTTAATGCTTAGATTAAAAAAATAATAAATAATAAGATACACACTGCAAACCAAGGGAAACTGCAAAATATTGTAAATAAATTACTAAGCAAAGAACAAGGCAATAGATTTCTCTTAGTAAAGGTGAATGAAGAATTTACCACCCATTCAAGATGCTGCATCACTTTTACCCCATTATTGAATCACTGTGTGTGATTCACACAGCGCAAAGCCATGAGACCGACATGACCGCGGCCTACAGCGTGAAACTGCCAGGATAAAAATGTCAGTGGCTGTTGTTGCAGACCTGAGAGCGTCATGTTGAAGCATGTCTCAGATGGAGACCTTTTCTCTACTTTCTGCTCTAAATAGTCTTGAAAGAGTTCTTGAAAGAGTAGTCCTTGAACTTAGTAAGTTATAACTCTATAGCTATATACAGTATATATAAGTCTGATGCTACCTCGCTAACATTAGATACCAAACTCAAGTAAATTCAAGCAACGTTTAAGCCCAAAACATAGTTATATATAAATAAACAAGTATAAAGTATGAGCTAAGGATTTTTTTCTATTTCATTCTTAAATCTTATTTCTAGACTGAATATTTGTATTGCAAATGAACCAAAACTGGATTGTTGTCCTCACGTGTTCACACTGATTGTCTTTTGAACTGAAGCTGAACTGAACTGAAACACACCTTTGCATTGTGTATATAAAGTTCAATTAACTCTTTGAATAGTGCTGAAGTCTGTAGTAACATCTGAGATCTGAATATTGACATGCACAATTTTGGTATTAAATAAACTCAACTTTGAATATATTCCTGAATGAATAAATGTATAACAAATTACGCAGATTTGCATGAAATTAAATTAAAGCCATCACCCTCAGGCAGAATAGAAAATGTTCGTCCTATCATCTGGCGATCACGAGTTTGAATCCTGATGGAAGTCCAAGAGAGCAAAATTGGCCAATCATGGGCATTTGTGAGCTCATGTATGTGAAAGAGGGCAGATAGCGCATTCCTCTGATTGTGTTACGTCACCCACTGACGTTGCATGAGCAGCCATTAGAAAAGTTGCCAATGGCTGGATACACATGCTTCTTCTGAGGAAGCCTTCACATTCCCTGGTTGGTAGTTGTCATGTGATAGGAGAGGGTAAGATGGCGGGAATTGGCTAAGACTAAATTAGGGAGAAAATCAGGGGAAAATCCAACAAAAAAATAAGTCCATCACTTTGTACAAATATTACCTAAGCTCAGATTCAGTCAGCACACCATTGTGTCCCACATAATTTTTCCCTCAGAAAGGCTTGTGAAGTATCTAGCGGATGGTATGTTTTCTTGGTCTTGGGAAAATACCCCTTTTTTTTCCTCCAGCAGGCTTGCAGTAGTGTGCGCTAATCTGTCTAAAATGTATTTGAACACTGCAGGCAAGGACATATTGCGATATCCAGTCTGTCTCAGACTCAATTGCGGCAGGACCATCAATAACGGCTCGAGTGGAGGTAACGACTGCAGGGACAGGGCCAGAGGATGGCGAAGAGTCACTTTGAGAAGACTTCATAGCAGAAATCAGCTCCTAAGTTTGTTATTTGCACCCTGTAGACAGTGAACTGTGTCCCGATGTACCATTCGCCCTCCCTCACCACGCTGCTGCTATAATACATGTCATATTTCCTGCTGTGTGTCTCCTGTGGGTGTTTCAGAGGTCAGATGGCCAGACATGTTTGGACATAGTGCTGGTCGTCACCTTCAGTGTCTAGTGTCTGTTATTTATCGAAGGTTTTCTGGAACAAGCGCAGATGTGCCAAAGCCAAAAAGATTTCAGCTCTCCTCCTTTTGAAAACACCCCTCAGCTGTATTTATAACATGATTGAAGTTGTTCATTAGGTGACATCGTATGTGCGAATTGTTTATCACGTCAAAATCACAGCTTACTGATTATCAAAACCCTGCAGTAAATCTGCAAAAGCGTCTCTTCATTTCAAGTGTAAATATAATTACTGACAAGAGCTTAAGTGCTGCAATAAAAATGCACAATCGGGTCTTGATCCTTTTTTTTTCACTTAAGAAGAATCTACATACAAGGTTACCTCCTGATGTTTTGTTCAACATGGGGATGATCAAATGAATGAAATATGAGAGGGGGAAAAAGCCCCTGATTTATCTCCTAGCTGCCATCTTTTTTTTTTTTTTTTTTTGGACACTCCAATGTAATTAATAATTTATTCGGATATCCTTTCTCGGCATTATTTAGTGCTGTTTCCCAATCTCAGTAGCACATACAGGCTAGCATTGTGCAAAAATGTCTTTGTCTAAGAAATTTAAGGTGGATTGTGAATGCCAAGTTCCAGGAGAATCGGACATCAGCATATTATTTCTGGGAAGTAGACCACAATCCCATTTGTTTAATTAAAGGCACCGTGGCAAAAAGTATGAACTGAAAACTGCACAGGTATGGACTGACTAAGTAAATGAGCTAACTACAGATCTGCTCAAAGTATTAAACAAAGCAACCTGCATTGTCTGTTGTAGTAATATGAATAGGCTAGTCACTGATACCTATTTGTACGCACATACTGTATATAATTAACAACAAGTGATTAGATGTTTTGGTGTAGCTCCTTTATTATGAAATTTTAACCACTGTAAATGCTCAGAGCATATGAAATTCCAACAAAATCACAAGTGTGTAAGGTACGGTTATTAGAGGCAGAACGCAAGTGCATAATCTCAATGTGTGTTGTATTTAGGGCAATCCAAGTATCTTTGTCAAATAGAATAGAAAAGCTAGCATGGGTCCTACCAGGAAACATGGAAGCAAGAAATAAGGCACTAGGACACAAGGTTTGGACAAATGCACAATAAGACTTTGCAAGGAGGAATGGAAACAACAAGGTAGAAATAACCAAACTAATCAAGCTGAGACACAGAACAGGTGAACACATTAGCATAATCAACCAATGACGGGACAGAAGCAGAGACAGGACTAGAACCAGAAACATGTCGAGAGGGAAAATTTGTGACACTGTATAAAAAAAACCCTATATATTAAAATACTAGAAACTTCAGTTGAAATAAATAGTCCAGCTAGTGCATATGCTTACATTTACAGTACATTATGTGTATTCATTTGGAATTATATTTATTTGTTCATATCTTTCCTTTTTGTCACATAATGACCTTATTGTTAATACCCACTGTGTGATATATTATATATACATTATGTATATTTTTGATTCTGTTTGGTTAATGAAGGCATTTGGGGGTCTATTTTATGGAATAAACCAAGTCAATGTGTGCATTTATTGTTAAATAATCAACGATGGAGTGATATAATGTGGTCCGTTACGAAGTGGAGTGGAGTCTTACTGCCCCGAAGTTGATTATTTTCCAATAACAGCTTGTCCCAAAGTGTTTTATTCCTCTTATATATCATAGCAATTTGCCAACGATTTTTAATTTATTAAATAACAACAAATCAAACTTTTTTATCCATTTTGAAACAAAGTTAGTTCCTGTCACTTACATTATAGAAGCTATATACAGTCATTTTTCTTGAAGTGAATGAGAAAAAATGCAGCTTGTCATGTCTTAAACACTATCCTTTATTGGAAAACTTAAAGTTACAGCTTTCATTCTGACTGTTACAAACAGCAGGTAGTTTCGATGGAGTATTTTTCTCACATGAAGCTTGTACAGTGTGAAAGAAAATAAACGAATGATTAGTAATTAGCTATGTGTATGAGTAATGAGATAATGTAGAGCCAGCCTATCATGCTGTCTCTGTATTATCCCTCACAAATTTAATTCAAACAAAAGCAAACAATCTTTAATAATCCCTTTAGGCTTATTGCAATCAGGGGACAATAACACAACGGACCTATTATTAATATTATTACTGTTACATTCTTCTTATGATGTGTCTTTTTTTTTTTTTTTTCTTTGTCATCTGCAAATCAATGCTTTTGAAATTCCGCATACAGTGTAAAATAGATTATTGGATGGTTTTATGGGATTTTTAAATACGATTGGGTTCATGAGGGAAAAGAGGCCGCAAGTCCGCTAATTAAACTGTGCTTTAATTATGTCCCTGAGCTAGCCCTCTAAGATATACAGTAATGAAAAATTAATTTTTATTCAACTGGGAGCCTGTGACTTCATATATTCACTTCCAGTTACATTTTCTAGAGGGATTGTGTGAATAATGTCCTATTCATTTCGACTATGGTTCAGGACAGAACATGACATTGTAACCAGGCAATTACCTCCGATGTGTTTTATAATACTGACCTCTTACATCTAAAATTAATTCACGAGTGCAGGTCTAGTTAATACTGTACTAAATATCCCAGGATAGAAACAAAGATGGGGTTAGAATAGACTAGAGTAGTGTTAAATCATCTGAAATAGATGAGATTGGTGTTCATCTATGGCAAGAAGGATCTGTACATAAATTATTTAGCTTTGCAAATCAAAAGGCAATTTATTTGTATTAATACATAACTGAATGCTAAAATGTTGAACATGCATAAGTGGTTTCCAAACCTCTGGGGTTTGTGTGTGTGTGTTTTCACTTTTGTAGTTTCTATAGGTTCATTTTGTTTACCTGAATTCGGCATTGAGTGTACTTGAGCACTCAAGTGGTCCTTCAAACACCAACTGACAAACAGGAAAAAAATTTGAAATTGAGCCATAATCTGTAATTACTGTGTAGAACAAGCATTAATTTTTTTCACATTGCCTATGAGTCATTCATTCATTCATTCATTCAATTCACAATAGCCAGGATGTCATCTAACTTAATTTAAATTCTTTTCTCTCAACGAGTAGAAATATCTCATGGACATAGTCTATATTGTATAAATTTAAATATAGAATTTTTATTAGCCTGACAAAATAAACTGAGTGTGTGCAAAAATGCTTTCCATGCATCAGGTTGAAAATGAGTGTTTATTAAATTGTCATTTGTTATAACGCCTCTGAAAAATTCTTTTTCAGCGTTCCATCACCTTTCATTTAAACACATGTAGAGCAAAAGCAAAGACATGAGAAATATAACACAGCCTGTGTTACAGAACAGCCAAAGACGCTCTGCTGTTAAGCAAGGCTTTATAAAGTCGTGATTAGGTCCCAGGAATTAATGGTCTAGTATTTGAGCCAAAATATACAGTTCTATATAGCTACTACAGGCAAATAAATAGCATAGATATTCTCTCGACTTTCAGTGGATGACTGAAAGTCAATATTCTAGCTGTTTTTTATATGTAGATATACAAAACCATGATAAGATGTTGCGGCGATACAGTGACACAACACGGTATACATATACAAACTAAACAAGGACTAACACGGAACAGGTGAACACCATCAGGTAACAACGTAACAGGACAAGGGAAGAGACAGGACTAGAAAAACAGTATGGTGTTAGTTGCCAGTAATTGCTTGCATGCATCCATGCTTGATATATAGATATGTGCGCTCTACTTTTGTGCAGATGCAAATGTAACTCAGTGGTATAACGATGACAAGTTGCTGATTTGGCTAGACGTAAGCCATTTTTTTCCCTCTTTTTATGTCAGTGGAGCAGCACAACAGTGAGTACAATTTCCAAAATTGATTTCCCGCAGACTGAATTATTTTATCTGTATAAAATAAGAATTAAAAGTTACTACTAAATCTAAATCCGACTGTTGAGGTATCATAACTTCTGGAATATCATTTAATTAACAGAATCAGTAAAATGTGGAGCAAAACTAATTACATAGTACCTCTCAGAGAGATCACAGAGACCAGGAATTAGCCAGTATAAACATTATGTCTTAGAAAATCACACTTGACTGAACACCAATTAAAGAGAAGATATAGTTGATATATGAGATAATATATTTCTTAAAAGTTGTAAGTCAGACAGTTACTTCTAGCACTAAAATATCGACGTGAAATCTATAGGTGAAATCGAATCATCATTATATGTCGTTATAAAAATGTCACTGTGCATGCTCAGTTTTTTAATAGAATAAGAGGATTGGATTTGACTATTGACCGCACAGCACCATCTTAGGTTTTTTTTTTTTTTGTTGTTTTTGTTTTGTGCTTGCATAATGGTCATGAAAATAGGGGACTGGGTCATAATTTAGCCTTGCCAAATATGCTGAAGATCAGTACATCTAATAAATTGCCAAATACTGTATGTATGTATATATATATAATAGGGCTATCAAATCCCTTAAACAATTGCACTTAAATTTAATTAAAACATTTGGTACAAATAAGGAGAATTTTCTTGCTTGCACTAATAAATTTCTATTTAAGGACATAGCATTCATGCAGTCATGTGGACAAAGTGGCAGCTTACATAAAATTGCTGATTCTGGAACTGAAAGAGCACAGCATAGACACTAGTGTGCATCAGCAGAGCCCTCCTTATTGCTCAATTATAATATGGAGACAAAGGATACGATGTCTGCTGCAGTGTCTCGGAGGTGAAATATTTTCACACTAACAAAGTATTTTTAGCCTCGATTTCTGTAGCGCCTGCCTCACTGTATTTCAGATAATTTTTTTTCTTATATTTACAGAAGTATCAACATTGCTAACAAGAAAATCCAAGCCAGCAGAGAGAAGCATTTTACCACAAAAAATCTAGCCAGTGTCGTTGGACGAGACAGCTGTTTTTTGTTTGTTTTCAGATGTACATCAAGCAACAACAAGAATACGATGAGAAAAAAATGGTGAAACAGCTATTTAATAATAAACAGCTACCCTTTTTTTTTACAGACCAAACAGACACAATTGTTTTCTATTAGCTCACATGACCAAGGCAGTGAAAACTTCATCAAAGGTAGGTGCAACCAGAAACAAATCCACATCCTTCATATCCCATGTCCTTTCCCCTTCAGTGAATTGCCTTTTCCACTAGTTGAATTTTATTCATGTCTGGTCTGCAGCTTTCACTCAAACAACAGAAAAGTGTCATTTTTAGGTGTCTCCTGTATCAACATAGCAAGAGGTCAAAAAAATAAATGCTACAGCTAAACCATAAATATTGGCACCTCTGCATTTAACATGTAATTCTACTTGTTCTAATGTTAAAATTATACATTTTCTGCAATTTTACAACAGCCTGACACCTACTGACTATGACAAAAATATTTATATATATATGTTTGTACAGAAGTGTCTTAGGCAGTAAGTAAAACATGGGACATTCAAACATGTATTTTTGCATTCAACTGTCAGATATTATATAAAATTTTAATAGTAATGAATAGTATTTAGTAGTGCCAAACTGACACTTTATTTGACAGTTTATTAGCTATACTAATTTAGTTACTAATTAACTATATACACTGTATATTTCACGTGTAAAATTACTCCTAATTCACTTTGCTTTGACTTTCATATTGAGTTGAGGGCCATAAATGTGCCCAAACTGAACTATTTTCAAGGCTTTTGGCAAGAAAGAAAAGTTTTTTATTACCAACACAAAATCTGAAACAATCTCTAGGAAGCTAGTCATGCAAACAAACACACTCTCTCATTGTCTCTCTCTCTATCTCTCTGTTGGTCTACTAGAACTCTGCCACTCTATTTTAAAAGTGCTCACTCCACTGAGTAATGAGAAGAGGCATATAAATAGCGTCTTCACATTCACGAGCACAGACAGTGTAATTAGCAGCCTTGACAAAGCTGTCACTGAGCAGCAAGGAACGGACTGAGTGGTTTTGCGTTTACAATTTAATATTCCATCAAATTAGTTCGACGCAGTGTCCTCCATGACTAATCTCTCGAAATGAGGTAGCGTCGCAGTGTGTATGTGTTCCCTCTAAATGTGTGCAATCAGATTGTTTGTGTAAGACATATCAGGCCAGGACACATGGTTTACTCGGCAGTGAGATGGAAGTGCAGAAGGACAGATCTTTTCTTCTTTGTGTAAAAACAATATAGCTGAATATTCAACCTATTTTGAAAAAAAAAAAGATTATCTATGATAACTAATCTGTGTAAATCAAATTATTTACCCCATTATTTAGGGTTTGCACAACTATTAATTTTTACAAGTCGACTAGTAATTTAAAAAAGGATTTGACTCATCGTCTTTTCCATAGGTAACGCAAAAGCTGATTCAGGACATCACTATTTTTAGACTATTTTATTAGTGCTGTTAAATGCTGATAAAGAACAAGAAACTGCACTTCAATTAACAGCTGCACACAGGCCACACTACATTTCTAGCTTCAATGCTTCTTTATGCTACACTTAACAATGAAAACAATAAATCTATCATATTACACTGTATCAGTAAGTAAACTGCATTCATGTGGATGATCTGGAGACTCAGGTATAATCGTTGAGTGTACAGCATGGAAGCTCATGTCCATCAACAAAGCCCTCCTTACAGCTCACTCAACTTCCTTCCCTGGATGGACAGTGTGATGACTACAGCAGCATCAGGGAGGTTTGTCCATCATGTTCAATTTTGGGCTAAATAGCATCTGAAAATAAGTCTGGACTGGCCTAAAATAGCTGAGTGGGATTGTATAGTGATGCGCAACCCGTGGCTCAGAATGTGAATATTTGAAATATATCAGCCTAGTCAACATCCCTAGAGCATTGACTAATGAAGTCAACTAGTCTATACTAGTCATCTAGTCTATGCAAACCCTACCAATCCCTATAAAACTGTCAGACATTTTCCACCACATGTGTAACTTCCAGCAGAATGTACATTTGTTGTCATGTTTATTAGGCCCACCTACTGTATATGTAGACATAAAATAAGGCACAATGTGTTGCTGCCCATTTATCCCATCCATCAATGGAAAAAGACCACCACTGTGACACTGAGGTGTTTAAACACTCATGTCACACACACATCCTATCATCAGTGACAGTTTTGTTCTGAGAATAATAAACTATGATGGTGCCTGTCCAATAATGGATGGTGTGCGGGGGGCAATAATTTATGGAGAGTTACTTAAGTACATTTAGCTTCAACATTGCTGTGGTCTAGGTGATAAATAAAGCTTAGTTTCTGTTTTATAGCATCTCTTTAGATCAAATTAGTGCAGTTAGGTGACTATGTATGAAACAGTTGGATAATAATTATAAAAGAAAAAGGAGGAAGGAATAAGCTTGAAATATATCATCTATAATACATGTGAAATACTTGAAGTGAAATTTCACGACTCCTGATCTCTATATTTTATTGTATTGTGAGCTTGTTACAATTTTCCATGCCCTGAATCCTAATACATATATATATATATATATTTGCCATATTGTGCTTAAATAACGAATGGGCTCCTGCTGCATGATAAATCCAAATCTTCATGAATTGGGAGTATGGCTTGAGCTAAAAGGGAGGGAGCCTGCTGATTTTCTGACTGTTCACTTCTTGTCAGCTGAAACCATGATGAATGATCTTGTATGCGCATTTTTCATGAAGGGAGAAAACATTTTTCAGTTGCAGCCTTTCCCTGTAATTGTGTGTATGTCCAGGAAAAAGAAATCTTACCACAGATTTATCATAAGCTTTTGGTAGAGTCAGTGACTAAGTCAGTAACGAAGTTGTACATGTGTGTGCGTAGGCTAAGATTAAACTGTCCATGGTAAACCTAAGTCAAGAAAAAGTTGAGGGAAGGCAATATGCTTGGAATTCATTTGAATGAAATACAAGCACTAACCTTTCAAAACTTTAACCTTTGTAACTTTTCATATAAATTGAGTCATAAAAACTGTTGTAGTATTTTTTTCTAATTAGGACCGTGTTGTATTTTTCAGGTGAAATAGAGCCTAAGTATCCGTGATAAATTATCTTGTATGAGCGTTCTTCAGGGGGGAAAAAGCGCATCAATAACTCAATCAGTGAGTTATAGAACACCTTTTATTCGGACTAGACCTCCAAATCGAAATTTCAAAGGCCAACCCAAAAAGATAGATTAAAGTCAGGCCTTGAATGTGTCCTCGCTGTCGGTGGCTCTGATCGACCTTGGTGAAGAATTCCACCGGGTGCTTAAGGCTCTGCTTCCTGCTGTTTTTAGATGTGTGCTCGGTATGATGAGTAGCTCACAATACAGCCCTTGATACACACATCTGAAATCAGTAAATGTGAACTACTCACCTGAATGCTGAACTCCTAACCATTACTGAAAAATAAATTACCGGTAAAGTCTGCACACTGGACAACTCCCATTAAATTAATGATTAAATCACACAGAAATGTGATGTTTTGAGTTAAATGTTCTTAATCTCATAGACAATCCAATATATACCAACATAAGACCCAATATACTGTATCACATGACAAATGAATCAATTATGAAAAGTTCACTTGCTGTTCATATGCAGGGGTATAACACAATGACAGTATGTGTTTAGTGCTTCAAATATCTGTATCTGTATCCGTATCTGTATTGTGATTTAAACTTGAAGTGAGCATAGGCTAAAAGGTTTTAGTTTTAGTTTTGTTTAGGTTTGTTTTTGTTTTATTCACTTTATTAAATATGAACCCTACTACTAACCCAGAAAAATTAGAAGACATTTCTCATTTCTATTTCCCAAAATATAAACAAGTAGCCTAGCTTAAACCTGCGACCCTGACCAGGCAGTTACTAAGGATGCTGTAAATGTGTCACATTCATGTTAATGAATGTGCTCTTCATCCTAATAGCTTAATATCTTCACACCCACATAAAAGTATAAACCTCCAATGTATACCTCTATTTTCAATCAGAAGCCATGTGAATCTTTCTGGCACATTTTTTTAAATAAAATAAATATAAAATAAGAATTTACATTTGTTCATTTGGCTGCTGCTTTTATTCAAAGTGACATACATTTGAGACAGGCTACAACTCAGGGTTAAGGGTCTTGCATAAGGACCCAGGAAGTGGCAGCTTGGCAAAGTTGGGATTTAGACTCACAACCTTCCAATCAGTAGCACAATAATGTATTCCAATATCCCAGGAATATACTGTATATATACATACACTATATATACAGTACTATATACAAGAAAAACCTGATTGACTGATGATTTAAACTAATAATCAAGGCTGTTTCTGAACCCTTGGGAGCCCTAAGCGACATCCTACTAAACGACACCCTTTCACCCATCCACCCCAGTTGAGTTCCAGACCACAAGGGAACCCCTAGTAAAAGTCTGAACCATGGTAATAACCATGGGATCACAGTATTTTATCACCGAAACACATTATTACAATTCTTAAGGGCCCCCCTGTAGTGTACATGTGGCCGTTTATTGGTTTTTGTGTGTTTATTAGTTGTTGTTTGGTATGTCTACATGTTTGTGGGATTTATGGTGAGTAGAGCAACATCTCAGGAGCAGAGGCAGCTATCAGAGTTGTACAGTGACAAAAGGTCAGAGACGCAGGTTGGAGCTTGGTGATAAATGGATTCACATGTAAGAAGTAGTATTTTATAGCAAGTCGACTGAGGAATGAGTCGAAACCTTTCAAAACCATTTTTACTCCGCAGTTACAGTTGCAGCATGTGTCTGAAACACTGTGGTACTATTTTATAGCTCTGTTGTTTAACAGCCATTTTATAGCTCTGTCGTTTAACAGCCATATGTGCTCTGCTTCAGTGTGTTCAACATGTGTACAATCTCAGTCATTTTTTTTAATTTTGAGCTTGGGTCTGTCTGGTGCTTGTTCTTCCTGTGTCTCTGGGCTCTTTGCTGTTTTTTTTTTCCTCACATGCCAGTAGGTTGACTAGCTAATTTGCCACTAGGTGTGAATGAGTGTGTGTGATGTCCTGCAATCCATCCATTGTGTGTTCCCACATTACATCCAATGATCCTTGGAACAGCTTTGGATCCTCT
This sequence comes from Pangasianodon hypophthalmus, assembly GCF_027358585.1. Taxonomy (NCBI): domain Eukaryota; kingdom Metazoa; phylum Chordata; class Actinopteri; order Siluriformes; family Pangasiidae; genus Pangasianodon; species Pangasianodon hypophthalmus. The sequence goes on along the minus strand of NC_069719.1, from coordinate 26,304,769 downwards.
GCAACCATGACTAGGATAAAGCACATACTGACAATGAATTAATGAATGAATAATTAGGGGTTTGTTAGGTAGACAGTACCAATGTTCGAACTACAGGGGCGTCACAGGAGACTTAACCATTATCTTATAAATGCCAATTATATCTACTTCTGCATCTTCGGAGAAAATAAAAGCATCTCTTTTCCCATCTCTCTTCTTCAGTTCTGGCTTTCCATCAGGGCAGACATGTCAGTATTATAAGTTAAATGTGAAATATGGCATGCATGAGACCATGACCTTATTTGTTTCTGCTTTGCCTTTTCTTTTATTTTTTTTCCCCTATTGTATACTCTGTATTTTCCAAATCATCTGTCATTTACAACAACATTTCAAAGCACTGCCATTTTATAACGTACTTGAAAATGTCCAAACCAGTCGGTATTAGTGAACCTGCTGAAAAGAAAAATCTGATGTTGTGTTATATTGTTAGATGGTTTGATGGTCCTTTTTTGTGTTTATTGTACTGACTGTAATGAATCTGGTTACCTTCAAGGGTTCTTCCTCCATTTTTTTTTTTGCTACTGTCTCCTCTGGCTTGTTCATTAATGATCTAAATTTACTTCCAGATTTCTGTAAATCTCTTTTCTGTAAATGTCTATTGTTAAAAGTGGCATAAAATAAAATTCAGTTGATGTAATCTGTAACCCTGATTGACTGTTTGAGTTCTGTATTTGATCAGTTTGTTTTTTTTTTCCTTCCAAGGCATGAGTTGGCCATTGCAGCTGTCACTATAATAGTGTTTATATTAAAATATGTCTAACAGAGGGAGTATGTTGAATTATTATGTAGCAGATATCAGTAAGACTTGTCAGTTTTGATGCATAGAGATGGAACATGCTGTTATACACTACAAAAAAATATCTTAGCAAGTGACTATAACTGCAGTATGGGTAAATGTATCTAATATTTCTTATTATGAGATTTTATGAATCAGATTTCTTATTCTATTGGAAAATAATTTTGCTTCTTTCTGAAAATAAAAGCCAAAAATTAGGAAAATTAGCAGCCAAAAGAGCTTTAAATTACTCAAGCTTCAAATTATTTAAAAATGTTTAGGTTTAGTAATATTATTTTTGGTTTGTTGTAATCTTATAATAGGAGTTACTAGTTAAATTTGACCATATTCAATAGGAAAATAGGAAAATGATCAGCAACAGGGTGGTGTGATGTGAATCAAGAATATCAGAACTAAAATGTAAAAGCATGTAAATGTAACATTTTGAACTGTTTTCAGTTGCACCTTACAACACAAAACAGCCCTATTTTAAATGTTAATGCTTTATGTTAAAGTCTATGAATTTATTGAAAATAGCAGATACAGTGATCATGAAGGCAATTTTAGTTCTGTCTCATTGAATGGTACCCAAATGTGCTACTTGGATTGAAGCTGTCATTATAAACACATGCATTTGCGCCTTCAGAATTGAATTACATTTCTTTCTAGGAATAAGACCGGCATCATATGGAAGAGAGAAAATTGCCTGCATGACTTTTATTACTCTGGCCTTTGAGTAAGGTGACCGAGCGCATGGCGATATTGCTTGAGTTCAGTGCTTTCAGATTTGACATTGGAGCCTCTTCCGTTTTCATCCCCGTACTTCAGTTCAGCCTGGTCATCCTCGGATATATGAGAAGAACATCAAATATCTGTTGTTTTTTGTTTTTTTTTTTCATTTCTAGGGCCCTTTTACAGAAATTACCCCCATATATTGCATCCATCTTGACAGTTAGACATACAGAATTATTCTAGTCATATCTGAGCTTGTCTTCTAGAAATTTCATTTTCTTCCACAAAATTGAGGAGGAAAGCCTGCTGTAGTAATGTGATCTATTTTTTTAAATAAATAAATAGGCTACAATATGGTAAAAACCGCACTGTACAGATCTATTTTCGGTGTCTTGCTCATATAAGCCTGAGAATGTTTTATTTGACATTACTTTTCCTTATGAGTTTCCATGCTGTATGAAAATTTTCTAATATATAAATCGATATTTTATATTTAACATTTATAGCTTCTTAATGATATATTGTAGAGCATGATCATGGATCAAGAGATGATATTATTTAATTTTCCTACATGATGAAGCTTAATGTCTACATTAAGCTTTAAGCGGCAATCTGCAAAGAGATCTCATTACACACCAGTAGCCAGCTGAAATGGTTTCTTCGACATTAAGCCGTGGTGTAATGTCGGTCCTAAACCATACACTGAGAGAAGTTTAAAATTAGATTTTAGATTTTACTTTCACTTAAAGTAATCAATCATGTATTGATTATAAATATTGATACGCAAGTCTTTCGGGTGGATTTTTCCTTTAGGATTATGTTGAAATTATATTACTTGGTGCAACCATTACTTTTTTATAGGTATAGCAAACTACAGCTGTGCTAGGATAGAGCTGTAATTGGTTCAACTGACTGCAGACTGTCAATTAACTGTTTCACTCATCTTAATAAAATGATGAATTTCCTTTTTTGTGGACTTTTTAAAGCTAGACGAAGGCATGCTGCACCCAGCCGTGTGCTTCATCCACAGGCATGTGTAGAGGAATGCTGATGAAGTGGTGAGCTGGACATCATGGCAGCTTGTGGAGATAAAATAAACCCGAGCCTTAAAGGTGAGCGCTGAGCCTCTCGTCCTTCATTCCCTGGTTCATTTGAGCCCAGAGGGCCAGCTGCTCTCTCGCCTCTCACCACTCCTTCTACTCTTCGACTTCCTCCATAATGCATGTTTCCTCAGCGTTCTGAAACCCCTCCATCTCACTTCCCAAACTTCCTTCTGCTCCCCCTTTTTTTATTTCTCACATGAATTTAATGTGTATTCAAACGCATCCATATGCACATGAGAGCACCAAAGTGAGAGAATAATGGAGTGAGGGAAAGACAGTGTGAAAGGAAGACGGGGGGGAAATGCGAGAGTGAAAATCATGGTGTGAAGAGATAATGGTAAAAGCTGAAGCTGAGATGTATCTTTCGTGTAGTGTGTGTGTCCCTTGTTACGTTTCTCTCACAGTTGCGCTTCAGTAGATCGCTTCAGTGCCAAGCTGGTAGAACTGCTCAGACACTGGTGTTGAACCTAATTTCACCAAGCAAGACATCTGTAATAATTTATATATTATTGGCTGAACGTTATTCACGGTATTTAAATATTATTTTATGTGGAGCTTTTTACCTGTGCATCCCAATGAAGATGTGGAGTCTCCCTTCAAAAGATGCATTCTCCAGTGCATGTCAAACCAGCATACCCCCTGAGAAATTGTTTTTGAAATCACGCATTACTTACGAAACATATGCAAGACTATTTATTAATAGTAGTTTGATTTTGGCCTGATCAGACAACACTAAAAAAGCAGAGACTGATGTTAGAATTTTGAATGATCTACCCTAGCAGACTGATATTTTGTAGGCTTACCACATACCCCTGTCAGACAGCTTTTTTTTTTTTTTTTTACTTTTCCTGATATTAAACATCAGTGTAACACCAGGCCAGGACATTACCCCTCCCAGCCAGTAAAGGTCACAATCCCCAGAGTTGTGACACGACCTCTGCCAATCATTTTGGGTTTAATTTCCAGACTTCTCAGTATATAAACACACCTGAACCATTCTTTCTTTGCGAAGTCTTGCCAAACATTGCGGTTGTGTAATCATCTGTGCAGTGTTTGACCCCCTGCCTGATCCCTTGTTTGTTCTTTAAGATTGTCTTTTTGCCTTATTGCACCATGAGTTCACTTCATCTGCTTGGATTTTGTATTACAGTGACACTTGTATTAACGTGGAGCTGTGATTTTGCTATACAAATTAATTACTCTTTATCTTCAGCCAGACTGTCTGAAGAAGAAGCCTTTATTTTCTCACACATACATTACAGTACAGTGAAATTCTTTTCTTTACATATACCAGCTTGTTATGAAACTGGAGTCAGCCATGATACAGTGCCCCTGGAGCAGACAAGGTTAACGGCCTTGCTCAAGGGCCCAACAGTGGCAGCGTGGTTGTGCTTTGGCTTGAACCCCCAACCTTCTGATTAGTAGCCCAGACCCTTCGACCATTGAGCCACCACTGCCCATAAGTGGTGCATATGAAAGAAAACAAACATATCCATGGAAACCAAGATGTGTCTAGGGCTAGTGTAGCTAGGGTGACAATCCTGTCACTATAGCTACACTATAAGAGCAAAAGTATGGGGACACCTCACCAATCACACCTATATGTGCTTGTTGGACATCCCATTCCATATTTAGTCCCTTTCTGCTGTTATAATAACCTCCATTCTTCTGGAAAGGCTTTCCACTAGATATTGGAGCATTGCCATGAGGATTTGTGTTCATTCAGCTACAAGAGCATTAGTGAGGTCAGGCACTGATATCGGGTGAGGAGGTCTGGGGTGCAGTTGGTGTTCCAGTTCATCCCAAAGGTGTTCAGTGGGGTTGAGGTCAGGGCTCTGTGCAGGACACTCGAGTTCTTCCACTCCAACCTTGGCAAACCAAATGTCTTCTTGGAGCTCGCTTTGTGCACACACACAGTGGAAAGTGCAACAATCAGCACCAAAAAGACAAGAACCAAGCAAATTAATAATGACCTGGGGGATCAGAGAATCGACCTGAAAGAAGTCAGGAATGTCACCCTTGATTGTCAAGCATGAAGGCGCGTTGTCAGAAATCCAGTGACACCCACAGCCGCTGGATTTCGGACAATAGGGGTAAATTTTGTGGATTTAAAATCAGTACATTTTGAATATAGTTCTTTATCAATGTAGTTTTTTCACTTGCTTAAGAGTGCCAACTGGAGAAACCACCAGGCTCACCACTTTCTTTCTTCCTAGTCTACAAAAAATTATTATGTAGAGCAATTAATAAGATAGTGAGCATAGAATGTGGACAATTTTCTAGTTTCTATGTCATTCGATGCCCCAAGTGCCCAGTGTTTACTGTATAAACCCAGTATATATGGGTACTCTAGTTTCTACTACAACAAATTTGACCACACAGTTTGAACTTTCTTATTATCATTTAGATCATTTAAATTATCTGCAAAGTGCTGTTTCCTGGATATATGATGTTAACTTGTCTAATGTTAGTTAAGTCAAATATACTTTGATAGATGTTGTTTCACTTTAATGAACTCTCCATTACCTTGGAAAGCACCTGGAAATGTAAAGGTGATCTTGGAAAGGTAATGGAGAGTTCATTCTTCATTTACTGTGAAATGTGAGATGGGATGAAGGGAGCAGGGCTTCCAGTGAGTGTCAGTTAATATCAGAGAGTTTTAAAAACCTGAACAATTGTCAATCATTTCAGATTCATATGTCAGTCAACTCATCTGCCATTTTTATTTGGAGGAAAAAGAAGACCTGGAATTTAGTAGATACGAATACTGATTTACAGAAAATATATGCACAGTGACCATGGAGATATACTGTACAGTGACAGTGAATGTGCATCACCTTACTTAACAAAGATTAATGCTGCAAGCAAATGTAATAAATGGCTTAATATATTCTCTCCTACTGCCCCCTGTTGATGAAGAAGTGTAGTGTGTGGGTGTGTGACTTCTGCACATCTGGGTCACTTACAGTGAGAAATCCTTCATAAAGTCTTAGTGTGTGAAGATAATAAATATGATGAGCTACCTGAAACAGCGAGAGCATACATAGCATCCTGCTGTTAATGAAACCTCATTTATTTCTGCTCCTGCACCAATTGCTTAATGAGCTTGTGCTCCGGTTATTGTGTGCGCCCACCTCGGTTTTTGGACCTTCATTTTTTCCATCGGCTCATTAAAATGAACTTCATTAAATGTGGATGCATTGACAGTCTGTGAGATGTGGTTGGCAACAATTAATTGGACATCACCGTCGAGTCGCCGAACCAAACTGAATTATATTGGTTGCTTAGCAGGACGGTGTTTAATTATGCATGTGTTAACAGCTCACTTGTTTTCTCACCCATGTGTAAATTCAGCCACTCAGACTCCAGCTCATAACTCTGTATTTTAATATGGATGCATTCAGCAGGAACATGGAGAGAAAACAACAGCAAAACCACACAAATCCCCCAGTTGCAAAAGGTTTCTGGAGGTGTCATAAAGTTCAGGCTGAATTGCACTGCTCCGATACGGGAGAACATGCTCCATGAAGCGATCTAGTCTGCACATGTACCAAAAGCAACACGTAGCTAAATTTGTTCTAGGGCTATAAACACCAGCCAGGTGTGTCTGTCTATATGTACAAAAAAAAAAATCTAATTTGAAATTTGAATGTGACCCAAAACTCCCAGAAAAGAAAGCTTAATGTTGATCCATTTGCAGTATATATATATATATTCTTCTGCTGTAGAGGTCTCCTTCTGTTATACCCCTTAAAATTCAATGTGTTGTGCATTCTGAGATGCTTTTCTGCTCATCATGGTTGTAAAGAGTGATTATTTGAGTTTCCGTAGCCTTCCTATCAGCTCAGACCAGTCTGCCCATTGTCCTCTGTCCTCTTTCATCAACAAGGCATTTCCACCCACAGAACTGCTACTGTTTTAAATGTTTTGTGTAAAATCCCATGAGATCTGCAGTTTCTGAAATACTCAAACCAGCCTCACATCTTTTCCCCCTTTTGATGTTTGATGTGATCATTAACTGAAAAACCTGTATCTGCATGCAGCCACATGATTGGCTGATTGACTAATTGCATAAATGAGCATGTGTACAGGTGTTCCTTACAAAGTAGCCCATGAGCGTATATTGTCGCTGTTAATAAATCCTTCTTTCCTCATTCAAAATGCAATTAAATAAAATGCAACATCCTCTATTAGTCACTTTCCCCACAACACAAGTTTTGGAATAAACAGAAAACAAGACTGCTTTTGTATAAATATCTACAGAGACCCCAGGAAGATGAAAAAGGACGCCAGGAGACGCTTAGGATCCTTTGGCATGGTTCCATCTCTACTGAAAGAAATTGCATTACTAAAAAAGAATTGCAATCCTCCAGAGCAGATGAGAGGAGATAGTCTCTTTAATAGGAGCAGCAGAGGGGCAATTATCTGTGATTCTGCACAGTAACCAGGACACCAGGACGGCCTGGTTGAAACAGGGGCACATGGGAAAAGCAGCTTTTTGATGAAAGTGATGCTGTAAAAACAAGTAAAAGTGGCACTTGGAGCCCACGTGCCTCCCAGCACTCCTGCTGTTCTTATGACTAATCAGTGAATCAGAACGATTCAGCTCTTGTTTCAAAAATTGTGTCATCCACATGATGGACGCTGAGGTTTTTGGCAGTTAAAAAATTGCACACGCAAATATCCTTCACAGAGCACGTCATCATGGAAATTGTTACTACAGAACAAAAATGGATGAAGAACGTCTGTTTTGACTTAATTAGTCTTTCTGTTTAGATCTTTCCTATTAGTTATAGTTAATTAGTAACCAACTAATGAATTAATTAGTAACTACCAGATTCTACATGTCTATTCCCGGTCGCTCCTGTAAACCGAATAAACTCAGCCACATCTCTGCCAAACCTCATGGCAGCAGGAGACTTGCAGGAGACTTGCAGGAGACTGCACGTGAATGGGCTTTTAGCAAAATGGCTTTCTTCTGAGTCTTTTCTTCCATTGATAGTGACAAAGGAAATTACAGCTCAGTGTCTGCTTTCCCAAAAACCATGAATGGCAAAGCCATGCTGTAAATGTCACTTTGCACTTTCTGATGGCATTAACAGCTAGCGTACACCACAGGCTAGCATACGCTCAGAGCACTAGTCGGGTGCAATGGTCCTGCCACTATTCACAATAATTCTGACTCACTTCCAAATATTTTATTGCATATGATGAATGTAAGATCTTTACAGCAAAGGTCTTTACATGTGTACTTGTGCTGAATTTCGGTATGCCGTAGCTGACCCCAGCCGTGCCGATATTCAGTATAACCACATGATTACGACTGCAATATTGCAGTTCTATAAACAAGAAATTAATATCGACATTTCGGACACAACATGGCCAGATGCTTTGTTTATTTTTGTGCCACTAATGGAAAAAGATCACAAAGAAGCCACACTCACTGAGAGCCCACTGGCTAGCTGTCTAGCTAGCTCACAATGATTTGTACATTCCCGTTAAAGGTACATCCAGTGAAATTTGGCTTCGTTCCTTTCTGTTCATCCTCATCTGACTACGAGCTTTGATATTTTAAGCCAGAAATTATATTCATAAAAAATGTATCAATTGTCATGTTCGCTGACGATGTATCGATTGTCATGTTCGCTAACTTCCCAATGCGGCTATAGGAAATATAGGCACTCTTGGAACGCCACTTGACCATATAGGTAATGAGTTTTAGTGTCTACATGTCATTTGTTAATGTGAATGTGAGTTCTAAATGTGAATCTTTCAAATTAACACAAGGTGAAATTTTATTCATTTTCTCAGTCTGATTTTATGCTATTTTTTCAGCATTCGATTTATATGAAATAACGATTTGTTTATTTGTGCAGGCAAGAAGCTTGTCTCACCTACTATTAATAAATAAGTCTGTAATTAAATCTGACTTCCGTTAAATCTGACCTTTTCAAATTCTAGCATGAATCAAAACCTAGCTATAAATAGAGTTCACAAAACTACCTGCTGATGGGGTTGGAGAATGATTCAGCTTTCTACATGATTTTGGCCTTTATAAAACTTAGAGCACACTTTCATAACTGTCTGTCTATGCAAAAAAAGCCGCTCGACCTCAGCATTGCTGAAATGTATTCCCCCCCCCCTCTCTGTTTACTTCTTTCTCAGGATCTTGTATAGCCTGCTGAATTCTTTCCTTTCTGGCCCACTATCAGTGTGTTTCATGTAAATTAGATGTATATGAGGGTAAATTGAGGCGTGTTCTTTGTAAATAAGAGATTAGTGAGTGGGAGCTTGTTTCCACACTCAAATTACCGTTCGTTTTGATGTCTTTTCATGAACAATTTCATGAATCAAATGCAGCTTTGAATCAAATTTGATTTGAATCATGAATCAAACTCAACAACACAACTCACTTCTATGAAACTTTGATAAATAAGGGACAGTGAGCAAAAATTGCATCTCTTCAGACTTGTTATAAATGTAAGGGGTGGATTATTTGGATTTATGCCCTTAGGTTGGATAATAATTGAATGTATAGCAAGTTGGCTGTAATGTATGAAAGCATATATTTACATACATTCATATACATTCATAAACTCTGTTCCCTATAAGGCTGCTTTCACACTAGTTTTTTTTTTTTTTCTTTTCAGAATAAGCACTAGCCGGAGCTAAAGCCTGGCGGGTAAGAACTCAATTTTAAAATAGTCCTGAACATATAATTTAGAATATTCAATTATTTAATCTTTTATCTTTTATTCCAGGGGTCATCAATTAGATCTGACCTGAGGCCAGGTCACCTCACACACTTTAAAACACACTCTCTCTCATTCATACTTCTAACTTTTCAACACTCTTATCCAGTCACCCAGTGCCTCACATCACACACATGCTAACAATGTTAATTACAATGCTGGAAAATAATAATGGATTTATAACACGTGCCAAAACAGATTGATTTTTTTAAAAAAAAAAAAACAGTGCTAGCCCTGCGCTTCATGCAGTCTATTTAGGGTCAATCATAATTGCCTTATACACCTTAAGTAGTGCACTACATGTAGCACATGGCATTTGATATTCAGTGACAGAAGAACTGCAGAGGAAAAACAAAACTGGTAAAAGCATTTCTGTCATTCCACATTTAGTCAAGGAAGATTAAGAAGATTAATCCCCAATGAAATTTAAGGAAGCCATGAACTGCAAGATGTGAATACTAAGTATGTCATTGGTACAAAGAATAGAGACACAAAGTCAAAATAATGACATACTAAGTCAAAATAATGGCTTAGTAAGTCAAAATTTTGAGATACTAAGTCAAAATAATGAGATATTAAGTCAAAATACTGAGATATTATCTAAGTCAAAATAACGACTTAGTAAGTCAAAATAATGCCTTAGTAAGTCAAAATAACTGAATACGAAGTCAAAATACTGAAATACTAAGCCTAAATAATGACTTGGAGAGTCAAACTAATTGTAAATTAAGTCAAAATGTCTGACTTAATAGATCAAAATAACGAGATATTAAGTCAAAATAATGAGATAGTAAGTCAAAAATAATGACTAGTGAGTCAAAATAACAAATTAACAAGTGAGATAAGTCAAAATAATGAGATACTAAGTCTGACTTAGTAAGTCAAAATATCAACATAGTCATAATAACTGTACACTTAGTTAAAATAAGATACCAAAGACTTAATAAGTCAAAATAATGATACTAAGTGAAAATAATGAGGTACTAAGTCAAAATAGCAAGTTATAAAGTACAAATAAGTAAATAATGATAAATAAAGACAGCAATTGAAATAAAATTTTCACATCTTGCAGTTCAGGGTTTCAATAGAAATTCCTCTTAGAAGTATAGCATATTTTTTTAAAGCCCTCAACATATCTTATGCAAAAGATTCAGATTCAGAAGGATCCCTTGTAAAACTGAAGTGTCGATTCAAACGTGTCTCAGATTTTCAATACCATTTCCTCCTTACTTACATTCTCCTTTTTCTCTGAGGAGTTTTTTTTTTTTTTTTTTTTTTATTAGGAAATGTTTATTCAGCATTTTTGGAAGGAGTCTCCAATGTCAGTGCTTTGTAACACTCAGAGGTAAAGCTGTAACTACGTTTTCCATCACGGAAAATCAGTCTTTAGGTTGTGGTGTTACTGGAAATGAATTAACTTTGGAGTGGTAACTGTAACACCATCCCATCATTGACCATTTTCCTAAAACAGCACACCCCCAAGTGGTTTAATCTTTAATTATCAAGGAGGCCCCAGATCAGCGGTTGGTCTCATTCTGTTTTAGTGAAGCGTCAGAGCTCATTTTAAAAAGATCATTTTAAAATGATGAGCGAGTAGCTCTTTGAAGACTCTGAACATTAAAATGATATTAACATTATAATGCTTTTGGGGCTCTGGTGCGGTGCCTCCAGTGCTTCGCTTCACACACCCAGGAGCAGCCGGCCATGAAATGAACAGGTACGCAAACTCATATCTGTCTCCAGGTGTATTTTAATCTCACCGGTGTAAAATATATAAAGTGCGTTTTAAATATTTCTAATGGCAGGTTGCACTGCTTTGGCAACATGTCATGGTACAAGAGCTGTGAATGACAAGCACCAGCAAATTACTGCAAGGGTGAGATGTCTCTTGTTATTGCATATGCATAATTACTTTTAGAAGCAGGCCTCAAAAAAACAGTGCAATAAAAATTCAATTAAGCCGGTGTAATTAATCTGGCTCAAAATCATACAGCTGGTAAGTGAAGTGTGATAGAACTATGTGCACGTGTTGGAACGTAAATCTGGAAACTGACCCATTTAATCAACCTTTACACTATATTCTTCGAAAAAGGATCTTCGGAGAAGCCAATCAGATCTTATAACTAGATGGAATTTCGGTCTCATACAATGTACCTGGAAGGAAAGTCACGATATCTTAACTGCCACGTATACTAACCTTAACTATTTATGTGAGTCAGGTGGTGTGAAGATTGCTATAAATGGCCATCTTAAGAGTGATATATGAGCTGATGACGCACACATGCATAAACATATTGCTGCAGCTTCAGACCCATATGGCGGATTACAAATAATGACATTAGTGCCAGAGATGTGTGGAGTAAGCCTATCTGTTCTTCAGGTAGATTAATCTGCAATATTGAGTAAGGATAAACAGTAATAAATGAAACAAAGTCTATATTTGATGTGACAACCCTTTGCTAGTAAAAAGAATAGTAGTTTCAGGTACAACATGTGCAGTTTTATAAGGAAATGAGCTGTAAGTGTTACTGAGCATCTTACAGAAGCAGCCACGGTTCTTCTGGAGACTTTGATTGTCACGCGTTTCTGATTTTTGCAGCAAAACCCAGCAGCCTTCATTATGTTTTTTGTCTGAAAAGCGTTTTCTTACGTAATATGTTGCTTTCTTTACTGACATACAAACATTTTTCTGTAACATTTAATGTTGTGCTGGTAAACTAATGTTTGGAAAACTATAATGTTTTTGTAGTGACTCGATAATGTAGAAGTCATAAAATAAAAATCTAGAACAAGGTTTATACTAAAAGAAAATTGGGTGCCTAAGACTTTTGCACAGTACTGCGTGTATGTATATATATATATATATATATATATATATATATATATATATATATATATATAGATAGATATATAGATAGATAGATAGATAGATAGATAGATGAATTGTAAGAAAAACATCCTGAAAATCCAAACTTGTATATTCATTTTTATACTTAACATGTTATCTGAATGGCATCCAAGATTTATTTTATACTGAGTTAAACTTTTTCTATTTTCACTTCTATCTTGGTCTATTTTCACTTTCCTACATTACCCACAGTGCCATTCGACTACCTGCTCGTTGTGGCGCTAGTGGGATTTAGCCCTCACTTCATCTCTACCTAAAGACAGCGATGCAACAGCTTGTTAGTCCTTTATTCTGTCCAACTCTTTATCCTGTCCAATTCTTTCACCTCATCTGTACAGCTCAAAGAGCTTTAAGTTTCACTCTAATACCGACAATAATGCCATGGTACTCATCATCTCTTCTCCGACTTGTACTTGTACATAAATCCATTTTAATTAACATGTTTACAGTTGTTAACTGGCACAATTCAGAACTGAGGCAGTAAGTTTTAAAATTTACTCCCACCCGGAGACCAGAGTTCAGTAATTTAGTAGCATGTTGTCATTTAGTAATATTTTAGTCAGCGATAATTACTACACAGTTCACTCCAAAATGTAACAGGAGACAGTGAATTAACAGTGTATGAATCAGAAGCAAACATCTTGTACATATGGTGTGAACAATTTGGAATCATAAAATCTGAACTAACACAGTTTTTTTTCCCTTAGATGCTACCTTTAGCCTGTGATTTCCTGTGAATATAGTGGCATTTCTTCTTATGATGTCAGTTAAATCAAGTAAAAACATGTCACTAGTACTAATATAACTTTATATTACAAGCAATGACCCAGACAAACCTGCTGTATCCACTTGTATGACATGCAAAAGATGTATAACCTTATGATTTGTCTGAGGTCTGATTGTCCTGCCAAAACTTTAACAGCTTGTGGGTTAATTGTTAAGGTGTACTGCCCCACACCTCTTAAAGGATCAAGCATTTAGAGAAGTATAATGAGTTTGTAATGGTTCGCTAAGTTTCTGCCCCCTCACCCCGCAAAGTGGGACTTAATTCCCACATTATGAGCAGCTCCGGAATGGATTTATGTCCTTCCTACAAGACGAAGGGCACATTAAATTTCCACCAGGAAGCGTGCGTGATTAATCAGTATTTAAAATGGCAATTTAGCACCGCCTGTGTTGTTACAGATGCATAATCACTACTGCACTAATGCTCCTAAATGTTAAATATAAGAAGCCACTCGTTTCCCCCATTGCTCTGATTTATGATTCCTCTAGATGGCTCGTTGTGATTTCATAGATTTAGTGGATTATGTATCAAGCAATGTTAGTGGGAAAAGGACCTGGTTGTGAAAAATCAGCCTCATGAAATGTGCAAATGAAAGCACTTTGATGGGAAGCTGGGAAATGATTACACGTTTGCGATCCACTTTTAATAACTTCAACCAAACCGGAGATCTCAGAGGTTCCAGGATATTTTTTTTTCCTTATTAAAAAAAAGGAAGCGTATCTCCTGCTATGGTGCTTAATTGTTTTGATGTGGGGTTCCTAAGAGAATCGCTCTGCCTCATTAAACTGTTAATTGCTTTCCTTTTTTTTTTTTTTTGCTCTCTGCACTCCTTTCATAGCAAACCATAGGAGGATAGAGCAAAAGATTATTTTTCCTGCCTCTCGATTATGGAAACGTGTACCAGCAAAATGCAAATTGTAGCAAAACTACTGTATCATTACCATTATTATTGCTGTTGTTCTTATTTCATCGGCATCTCCTCTTGCTCGGTGCATGATAAACGTAATGTTGTAATTACTTTCATGTCTCTCTCTCTCCTCTCGAGGTCATCTTTCTAGAGCACTGAATGATGCTGAATTGGCGTTGGCAGTCCGGCATCCTCAGCTCAGAGGGTCTGAAAGAGCAGATTGAGGCCGTCGCTGGGATCCATCCAGATCCACAGCACTGCACAGAGCTCCTTTGACTCCCTCCTCTGAAAGGCCGACCCACCCACCAGCCCGGAGAGGGAAGTTATTAGAAGCCTCTCTGCATGGCTGAACTCTTCTGGAAATGGATGGTTGTATAGATGGCGTATATTTGAGCTGGAGTTTCGCATTAGTGTTGAATCTGATGAGTCGGCCCCCACACACTATTAAAGCACTTTTGGGGAGCTCAGGATAAAAGAAAGTGTGTGATTATCATCACTGCGCTCTCGGTTATAGGCTGGGATTTGGGGGCAGGCACAATGTGAAGGGCTCTTTGCTCTACAAAACGAGCCCACGATTGTTCCAAAAGCCTCATAAAATGAGTCAGAGTATTTTTTTTTTACTATTTTTTTTTACAGATGGGACTGATTTAGAGGACTGCTGAGAGCACTTATTTCATTGTAATCTCATTGTAGGTTTTTTTTCTTTTAAATCTGACTAATTCCACAGAGAAGGACTACAAATTTCTGCATTTATAAATAACCCTTGATTAATTGTAACTGTAATTCCTCTGATAATCACACACTGCCTTTTGGCTTTGATTTAGTTCTAGACTTACGTCCCATGTGTGACTTCCTGACACAGCCTTGTGCATCGCTCTCCTGGGTCATTATCACTCACACGCACAACCACGACAAGCTGAGATCTAGTCTAATTATATAGAAGAAGAGGAATTCTGCATACTTAAGTCAACGGGGGAAAAGTCTAGAAAAGTTTAGTTGACACTTTATCATAAATCAGCAGAACTAGGCCACATTATGCGCCTGGAAATGAAACAAACCCGCGTTTCACTGCAGGGCTGTGTATTGTCTGGTCACAATTCAAGCTGTGAATCTTACATATTACTCTCTCTTGGTTTCCTTCACAGTCCGATGATGTGTAAGCGATAAAAGATGCATTGAGACCAAGGTGTGAAATCTGTCCATCTGCAGGTCATTACCAGCAAAACACCCTCAGCTGAATCACTCCTTTCCCTTTTCTGCCTTTCTACAATACCTACATCCGATACTTATTGACTCGTGATTTATGCCGGCTCGCAAGGATTTGCACATTGATTGCCACACACTCTGTAATCAGATAACAATGCATATGCGGTGTAATCCGAGAGGTATGCCGCAGATGGCATTTCCTAATGAGGCTCTGTATCTCGTGAATCCATAACTCCTCCATTTTCAGCTAATGTAACATTTTAGCGCCGTGCCATCCTGACAGAACGCGAGCTCATTTAGTACAATAGGTGCATGGCGTTTGGTGAGTAATTATCTCCTTTGGGAAGCTGGGTTTAAATGAAAGAGAATGTAAAATGAGGTGTGAACCAGAAAAAAAATACAGTTCTAACACAAAAGCCTTATTGTTAGACCATGTCACTGCCTGAAAAAAATCCCAGAAATGAAAAAGAAACAAAAAAGTGCAAAGCCTTTGATTGAATCTGAAAGCCTTGGGTCTACTCCGTCCGCATGTTTTTGTATAATTGGCACCTAACCTTTATTTATTTACGTTTGTTTATTCTGTGCATGGAAATCCTTTGTCCAAAGAAACGATTGATTTTCTTTTGTATATACAGTATTTTATCCAGAAAAGGAATCATCTGCAATTCCTATGTGGTGAAGAGCTGCTTTTGAAATCAGACTTCATTTCAAACTATTTTTATTGATTACTGACTTTTATTGATGACTTTAAATCAAAATAATGACTTTCCTGCTGTGTACCGTGACCCTATGGAATGTCTCTTATTGCATAATTACCGCCCACGAGCGAGACACACTGCTCCCGATGAGTCATACAGATGATAAAGATGTCCAGTGCTTTGAAAGTAACGAGAATTGGGAATTCAAACAGACTATCAATAATTGAAGATGATGTCAATGAGGATATTCTTGGGAAATAGACATTCTTGGTGTTTGTGTGTGTGTGTGTGTGTGTGTGTGTGCTTTGTTTCCCCAAGGTCAGATAAAGATTTTGTGCTCCAGGCATTGTTTAGGAAAAACCTGCCATGTCTATAGATCAAAGTTTTGCTAAGATGCTCGGTACTGAATATCTTATATAAGTATTAAATTTACACTAGTTTTATACTACAGTGCTGCTGAATTCTCGATCCTATATAATGTGTGTGTGTGTGTGTGTGTGTGTGTGTGTGTGTAAAATATTAAAGTTCTCAGGGACAACACTATACAGAGCCACAGCAAAGGACTTAAACATCCCTGTCACAATTACAATTGGTTCAATAATATAGAGGTGGAAAGTAAGAAAGAAGCCAGAAGTGACTTGAAAAGAGCTGAAATCAGCAGGAACAGCAGTTATACAGCAATGAACAGCACTTCAATCATATCCATTCCTACCCCTTATGCAAAACTAAAATTTAAAAAAAAAAAAAAAAAAAAAAAAAAAAAAAAAAGCACAGAGGCTGGAAAATTCTCCAAAATATTTTTATACATATCTTCGGTTATGTGTGAATACGTACTTTTTTTGTTAATATTTATAAGTACAAAGTCAAACGACATTATATCTATAAATCTGAAGTGGATATATGAACCAGGAGTCTAATAAATAACAATAGAATAGTGTCGGAATATGTATTTCCCCTCACTGTAACAGAAACGAACTTCTTTTACAGTTGTTCCACAATGCAATGTAACTATAAGCAGATAAAAAGTATGATGTGTCCTTAAAAAAAAAAGGTAAAAATTATAATTGTTGGCAAATTGCTGCAGTACAAGATGAATACAACACTTCAGGATATGCTGTTAAGGGGTGATAATTAACCTCCAGGTCGTACCAGTCATCTTTCTGTGAAAGCACATGCAAAGTGTTTTATTCTTTACATAACATATACAAAAGAATTTTCAGTCTTATACTCACATAGACATAAAATATAATAGAATAAGGTATGACTTCAGAAATTTATAATTATGCGTATGAATACAGAGTTCTGCAATTATATACATTATATATATATATCGCCTTTTGGCGCTAAGTACCCTTAATTACCTAAAGGCCCTGTGAAAAAACCTCTTTTTTCTAAGAGGTAATTTTTTTCTTTGTGTGTATTATGTGTGAACAGATCTTGCAGTGCCATATTTGTTCTCTCAATGGAGTTAAATGTTAGTAGTTAGAACAAGTATCATATTATTACCATTATTGCCCGACTGCAGGTACAACTTAAAACTTAAAAGGAGAGTTACAGGCTGTAGTGAACCAAACATTCCCTAAATTTCTTTAAGAAAGAAATCAATGCCATGACATTTAGAAGTTGAGGCCAAGCAGCCTCCAAATTGTATTATTAATAATTGTGTTACCTGTTTCAAGATGATCAAAATCAGGACCTAAGGTTACAAATGTACCTACTGCCTTTTCTTCAAACTCCTTTCATGCTAAAGCCACAAGACACATCATGTAACACTGATATGCATTATACTATGAAAGAAAGTCTCTCATTATCCACCATGAAAGTGCTGGAAAATGGTTACATTTCACAACTGAAAAGCTGTAGGAACCCTGGAATAGACTCTTTGAGCTCCTTTTGAAATTTTTTTTGCCGTCGTTGTGGTTGTTGTCATGGTTTGTTTAGTCTGCTGCTGACTGCTTTGAACACATCACTCAACATTTATGTTTGCAGCTTTCATTTCTGCACAAAATGGATGTAAGGATATGAATACATTTACACATCTTGTGCATAAAATCAAGTAAAATGCCAAATTAAGTGATTATTTATTTATTAATTTTATGGTAATTCTTACAAAGCAATTAAAATGTAATTTGAATTAATGTATGAGAATATATCAGCAGATTGTTCATAAATACAGAAAATAGTGCAATCAAATAAATGATAACTCTTCAAGGATATGTATACAATCTGCTTGGCCAAAAAAAAAAAAAAAAAAAAAAAAAAAAAACCTTGAATGGAAGATCACCACTGTTCCCAACGACTGTTCCAAATGACTAATCACTGTTCACCATTGTTCCCAACGTCTAATCGCTGATCACCATTGTTCCCAACATCTAATCGCTGATCAACATTGTTCCCAACGTCCAGTCACAGATCACCATTGTTCCCAACGTCCGATCACTGAGCATCATTGCTGTCAACATCCGATCACTGATCATAATTTTCCCAATGACCAATTACTGATCAGTTTGTCCCACACGAGCACTTCTTTGTTCTTTATTTTAAACTGTCTTCTTGGTGATATTTACAAATAATATAAGTGAGTTATTTTATCTTTAGTGACTTTTTGAACACGCATTTTATACACTACTTTCCCCTTAAAACCCTCAGAACATTGGTGTGTACAGAGCACAGGCGGTCATTACACTAGAGGTCTGCTGTGAATTCTAGATATTACTGGTCTAGTGTGAAAATGGTGAGTAGTCTGTACTACTGGCAAGTTCACGGAACGGAAAAGCTGTGGGACATAATTGGCCTGCAGACCTTGAGTTTGATACCTGTGACCTACAACTGTTTGTCTGCTATCTTCCGTACAAAGACAACTTTCAGATTAAATGTGAAGCACGTGATTATACAGACATGCTTAGAGGACACCAGGCGTCCTCATCACGGTAAGCCAAGAAAACACTGCTCTTAAAGCTTCAGCAGCATTTCTCTGAATGTAAATTGGGTGTTACGTGTGAGTTGGTCTGTGTGTGTCAGGCCAAATAAATCCAGAGGTGGGCAAGAAACACTGTGCTTATTATCCCTGCTCTGCTTTCTTCCTCCACTCTTTCCTGTCCTCTCTTCCAGTCTCTGTCTCTCTGATTATCTCCGAGCTGGCCAAGCGAGTGTGTGCGTCAAGTGGGGGTGTGTGTGTGTCGCTCGGCCGTCTCCCCTTGCCCCGAGTGTGTCAGCCGCAGTGAGACATCAGCACTGTGTGAATGGGTGCTGACACACAGCCGGTGAGAGAGAGCAGGATCGGTGACAGTGCTGTCCACTCTCTGAAACACACTCACATGTCTTATCTATACGGCTGACAATACACACAGCCAACTTTTAATGGTTCATTCCTCCTGATGTCACAGCCACTACAATCCTTCACTCTCTCATGCTCTCACTTTTTTCCCCCTCACCCATTTTTTTCTTTATATGTCAGCTTGCATAGTGTTCCTATGTAAATATATGTATCATGAAGCAGAAGTGAATATTAACTGGCTGCTCAGTATGTAAGGCTTTGTACACCTGCCTGTTCTTGTCATTCAAAAACAAACCATATTCCACTGGTATTACATATAAAATATGATGCTGTTATATTTTCTATAATAGCAGCTCTGACATTATTTCCGGCTGAAGTCAGAGGTTTTATTAATGCGCTTGTTCTAATACGTTATCGCTTCGATTGTAACAGCTCATTCACATGGACTTGTATGATGAATGCGCCACATAATCTAAGATTTAAAAGCTGAGACATTTATGTAGCATTTTTTGGAAGGAGTCTCCAGTGTCAGCTCTTTGTAACAATCAGTTTTGCGGACATTCTACAACATTAAGTGTAACTACAAATGGACAGTATGATGTGTTATTCTTTAATTAATAATAATAATAATAATAATAATAATAATAATCATCGGCAAACCAGCAATGCTGTGTTATAAGAGGAATAAAATACTTTGGGACTTTATAATGTTATAATGTGAGTAAGTTTTACATTCACCAAGTAGACAGAGTTAACCGTTTTTGTTAGCAGACACCCAAGCTAGGCAGGCTAGGTTGCACACACACACACACACACACACACACACACACACAGACTTCTTGTTTCAAATGACCTGCTTTGTTCTGTTTAGAGGTGGAACAAACCTCAGTTAATATTCATGGCACCTTTCTCCCTTCCAAGTGTGTGTGTGTGTGTATGTGTGAGTGTGTGTATGTGTGTGGAATAATGTAAGGAAGACACACTGCTTGTGCTTGTTGATAACTAATGAGAAAATATGCTGATTATGGTTGTGTATTATGTACACAGTGAGGCGCACACACACTCACACACCTTACTGTTACACTTTATTTATTTATTTATTTATTTATTTATCGTTACAGCATCCTTAGTAACTGCCTGGTCAGGTTAGCATTGGCTTTAATTCTGCTACTAGTTTATTTATATTTTGAGAAAGGGAACCAACCAGATTCTTCAGAAAATATCATGGGCAGGTACAACAACGATAAATTTTTGAGCTGGATTCAAAAAAACAGTCCCACGTACCTCTCTAGTTGAGACAATCATGGACTTGAGTGATATAGCTGAGGCTGAGGAACTGTCAGAACCAGAATTCACCATTCTGACAGTTCTGGCATTTCTACCTCTGATTTTTTCCCAGTGTTTTCCATAGTGGTGGGGTCATATTTAATAATAATAATAATAATAATAATAATAATAATAATAAAAAACACCTTCTGGGTTTAGACCACGCCCACTTTGAGTTTAAATTCAAGTACAGATACGAATAGTATTGTGGCTGTACAACCCTAAAGCACACACACACACACAGTAATGTACTAACTTTTCATAGGATTAATATGTAAGTGAACACACATTCACACACACACTCACACGAACACACAGTAATGTACTAACTTTTCATAGGATTAACATGTAAGTGAACACACACACCTACACTCGGAGTGTGGCAGCACTGTAATGAGTTCTACATCTGAGGTAGTCAGGCCTGAGCCTCACTATGTGATGAGGTTATTCTGCTCTGACAAGTGAGACAGTGACACAGTGACACACACACACACACTCACACACACAGGTCAATATCATAGCCCTGGCTCGTGTATTTCAGGCTGGGGTCTGAGTCCCACGGGTCGACACAGATATTGTTGCGCTGCTCTCTGCAGATGGGGTTGCACGCTAATCTATTTATATTGTCGGAAAAATTATACCCTGTCATCTGTAGCTCGATTCATGAGATTGATCACACCTTAGTGTGTATGTGTGTGTGTGTGTGACCTCTTTAAATTCATCACTGATATTCCAGCTCCTTCATCATTAATGCATTATGTATCATTTTTGTTTTGCTTGAATTGATTACAGTTGGCATGAGAAGGTTTGCTGAAAATGATCTGTCTTTATTTCACTATTCAGTCAAAGGCAAATTGATTAATGCTGCAACTATGTAGGTGTGTGTTGATCAAAAATATTCAGTAAAACTTTACTGTAAGTTCCACAAATTAGCATATATTAACACTTAACTATTGCTTTCATAATGATGAATTAATACATGCACTAATCTTTAGCGAATCTGGAAAATTCTGAAGCATATACAGCAGTCTCTGAGTCACATATGAATATTCATTTAAGCATGACGTGCAGCTATAATAAAGATCATTTACATTATTATTATTTTTTTTTTGTACACAGTGTAGGTTAACCCATTATATGCACATATTATATGCACATATGTAAATTTGAGATCTTTTTGTGTTTTTGTTTTCCAACCCACCTAATTCTAAACTAATGTATTCACTATTTTCTGATGCACTATGGAATTATGCATGTATTAATTCATCATTATGAAAGCCTTAGTTAAGTATTAATATATGCTTATTTGTGGACTTTACTATAAAGTGTTTTATAAAGTGTTCAACTGTCAGATTATGATTAATGTCTAACCTTTCATCACCGTTTACACTGTTATCACAGTATATCATGTCTATAAGAAAATATTTGATTGTGTATGGCTGACAAGTGTGTATGAATTAATTAGGAGCATCTCCCAAGCAAATCAGGTCAAAAACAAATCCGGTTCTAGATCAGTGAACCTTGTACTAGAAAAAAAAGCTTAGTTTAGATTAGTTTAGTCTGAGCTCCATTTCATATCATACAGTTACGAAGGAGCAAAGCATACCAAAGCTCAGTTCTGTAAATGCTGCTTAAGAAAATAATCAATCGTTCACTGACTAGTTTAGTGATGCAGCCAGACACAAAGCGGAGATACTGTTACCACCCTGAAATTGATTGTTCCTCTCATACTACAGCAATTTGCCAGTGACTGCATTTTTTATTTATTAAAGAACAACACACATTTTTGAAAAAAAAATTATTGCAGCTTGTCCGAGTTGTTACCGAGAAACCAAAAACAAAAAGCACCCTGTCCTGAAGACTTTCCCATGGTGGAAAACATAAAGTTACAGCTTTACTCCTGACTGTTTCAAAGTGCTAACACTGGTGACTCCTTCCAAAAAATGCTAAATAAACATCTCCTCATCAACAATTATACCTTTTTAAATTTGATTATATAGAGCTCATTATGCTCATTAGTTCATTATGCAAGTCCCTGAATTAGCTGTTACTATCTAAACAATAATGTATTAGAACAAGTGCATTGATATAAACCTGTGACCAGAATTACTGTCAGATCTGCAGTTATAGAAAATGAATCAACACCTTCTGACCAATCAGAATTGAGAACTCAACAGCACAATGGCATAAAGAAATTTAGCATAATTTATGTTGGCTTTCTTTCATGCAGAAAGACAAGTTGTCACTTCACAGATCTTTTCCTGATTTCCATATTGTACAAATTGTTTTGCATGGACAGAAACAATAACCAAGAGTGGGTGGAGCTTGGGATCAGTCTCTTGCTTTGTAAGAGTGTGCATGTTATTTCTAGCACCTTCCATGTTACTAGTTACTACAGGAGGTCATTTTTAGCTAGTTAACTCAGCTCATTGTAACCTCTTCTTGATAGATATTATCTATCAGACTTCTATATCAGAAGTGTTTTTTACCAGATGACCAAATATGGTCATGACTGCATTAACCATTTCTTGTGTCATTTCTACAGAATTTGCTTCTATAATACCTGAAATCATGAGTCTTCCTGCGTGCCTTCTTCATATTGTCACATTGGCAAGTCTCTAACCAATACATTCAATATTTAGGTAGGATCAAGAACACCTCCAGATATTTTAACTCAGTGGGAAATAATTCCATCCATAAATGAATCCAAAAGAATAAAAAAGTGAATGTATCCTGAACCCAATCCCCCAAGGTGCTTATGGGATTTTGATAAGGCTGATATATCATTTGCCCTGAGGTTCAGTTGAGCAACTTGTTTTTTTATGGGTTATTATTTTTTTTACATTAGCTAACAAAGTGGAGCGTTGAGTCATTAAAGGAAAACAGGAATCAATACTCCATCGGGGGGTGTTTCAGCGACTGAGTCCATACTGTAGTTCCTTTCATCCTACAACCTACAAAAAGGAATGAGGAAAAAAACAATAAATAACTTATTGATCGTTCTTGTAGTAAAGCATAAGAATCTTAACCAGTGAGAGGGCTCGGATATAATTGGGCCCTGCAAGCAACATTCATCTTGATTACAGTCAATTTGAACCTATAAGGATTGGCTAACTATTGGTCATTCATCAAAGTCACATTGGCAGGACTTGGTAAATGGAACTTTGGTCCGTTTGTACCTGATTCGTCAAATGTAAGTGGTGTGTCACCTACAGGTTTGGACTAACAACCATAAGACAAAAGTCCAGCAACTTAATGCCAAATATAGCTTCATATTTTTATTTTAGTACAATATTCTTTTAAGCATTTACATCCCCAAGCTTTTTCTTCCTCGTGAATAACAATCCTGGGTGGACAAACACTGCCGTTTTACCCACAAACCATCAGTCATGTAGCACTAGACCAGAACACTAATCACTTGTCTGTAACATATCACTGTCTCTCGTCTGTCCCTAATGGGAACATAACCAGATGCATCCTACATGGCACATCTGGGATTTGGGATTTGAGCCAACCACAGTATGAGCTGCTATATCTCAGGGTTTTATCCTTACCTACAAATTTTCTGGATGTAAACATGTTTACATAACAAAAAATAAATAAATAAATAATAAATATTTTTTCCGAGCCCAAATGTGCTGGATCAGGTGCTATATTATAAGCTGCTATTGTTAATAAAGTAATTAAGTTAAATAAATTTACAGTAATTATCATTACAATATCAATTACAACACATATTTACAACTAAGACTATTCATGCAGCAATACAATGGCAAGATACTAGACTCCTATTACATGTTTATTTCAATGTTTGTCAACTTATTTATATGTGATATTAGTCATTTTCATTTGTTTATTTTTAAATTATCCCTTGTTTTTATGTTACATTGTATTGCAGTTGACAATAAAGGGAAAAAAATCGATCTGTTTCTTCAGTCCATATTTTCTATCCCGCAAATTTTAAAATATTCTTAAAGGCTTTTGTTTAAAGGTGGTGGTCTACATGCTACTGAATAATCCAGGTACAGACCCTTCTACTCAAGAACAATCTGGCAACCTTGGAGGAATGAACTACATGCAGGTAATTTTAATGATCTAAATGGCACACTTAAACCAATTCTGAATAAAAATCAGCTTTCCCTATGTAAATATTGACATGAATTGATCTTTTTGCTAAATCTAAATAATACAGCTGTGAGCTACTTTTACACTATGACATACTCTTTCATTTTATTCTTAGTTATTGCTGTATATCTATTGATTATTTATGCATTTATTGCCTAATGCTATGTCATGGAAATCATTCCCAGCATTATACTGTATAGGTTGAGCAAAATCCTATCAAAGATTGATGGGTGCTGTTTCTGTTCTTCTTCCACACATTTATTTTAATGAAATCCCCACTGTTTATCCTTTCAAAGTCACCTGTAGTCTTTGAAACCCATGACATTTTGATGAAAAATGCAATAAAAGGAAGCAGTACCTTGTTTTTATGGTGTATCCTTGGAAGTTTGCAGGTTCGACCTTACGTATCCCAAAGACGAAGCTGCTTTCAACAAAACAAAAGAAAATGGCGGCTCCTTTGGAACAGAATCAAAGTGTGATGTTTGTCCATTGGTCTATGTCTGTTACCTATAGAAGTAAACACTCAGAAGCATGCTGTCAAGTCCAAAAAATGGATTTGTCTTTCAGGCTTGTGCTCTCTTGACCTGCACAGCTTAATAGGGATTTGTGTCTGTGTATGTGGCGTATGCCTGGCAAGAGCACACAGAATTAACGAAAATACTACCATTGACAAAAGCAAATTAATAGCATGGTAGAATAGTTTAAATCTCATGCACACATTGATTTAGTGTCTTATGGCTTCATTAAGTTGTGCACACAATTAACTGTCAGTGCAAATTTAAATGCAGAATAACCAGAAGTGCTGGATCAAGTGCTATTTTATAAGCTTTATAAGGGTGGAAGCTATTTTTTAATTTAAATTAAAGTAAATTTGCAATGAAATTTTGATGTGATAATTAGCTACATATAGGACTATTCATGCAGCAATATACTAGACTCTGATTAGATGTACAGTATATTTCAATTATATATTAAAATTATATATTATTTTATATTGTATGATAGCTGCATCCATTCACTTTCTCTGCACTTTGGCTATCAGGCTAATTTCCTGAAGAGGAACAAAAATTTTGAGATTTCTCATGATTTTCAGAACCACTGTTCACACATTCAGTTCATACTTTTATGTTTCACTTTCTGGGATTCAGATTGCTGTTTTTCATGCATTGTTTTGACAGTTTGTAGCTGTAAATTTTTTTTTCAGCCCCACTCCTCAGGTCTTTGGAACCACCAACTTGGATTGTGTCGAACTGTCGAACATCAGAGTTATAGAGTTATAGAGCAAAATCTTTGCGTTGTGAACATGTGGAACAAGTAATTTGCAGCACAAAACTTTTAAGGATGTAAATTCGTAATCATAACATGAAAAGTGTAGAATTCAAACAGGAATCTTAGTTATATGACAAAATTTACTCACAAAACTTGGGTTACAGTCAAAGTTTTGTATTTGTGATGCCATATAATTATGATCTGATCATTGGATTTGATAATATAGTTACTTTTGGCAGAAAATCCACCCCATATTTTGCCTGCATTTACAGCAATCTTCAAGTCCAACCTGATCGAAATTTGTACAAATTTGAATGCACAACAGTTATATAATTGGATTTTATAAGATTTCATATGAATTAAGTCAAAAGGCTAGCCATGTCCTTAACCCTAACCTGTATCTTTTTATATCTCAAGTGAATTGTGACAAATTTTGTTATGAATTTTCTACTTTTAATTTATTGATCTTTCACCACAAATTCCTATGCCACAGGGTGTCCGAAAAGTCATGCAAAAAAAATAAATAATCCTCAAAAAAACATGCAAAATGCAAACAGTGCAAGGGTGGACATGTAAGGCTGAACATATGTTGTAAATAATAAATACATTACGTGTATGTAGTTTTACTCTCACTGGTTCCTGACTCTTTGGACACCTTGTATATATTATGAGCTCTTGAACCCACACACTCCCTACATTGATGTCATCTTGGTAAATTCCACCATCTTGGCCACCTCATTTCCTTTTACCACAAAGTTAGGAGGTGGAGTTTATACAAATCTCCAGCAGATATTTGCAAAAATAAAAATGATTGCAATACCATTCCCAGATCTTTGAAAACTCTGAAAAGCCTCTTGGTACAATATACAAAAAAAAAAAAACGCACCATCCTCTCTCTTTCTCTTCCATTTTTAATGAATTTTGAACAGCTTCTTATAAATTGAACTCTACCCAACATCAATCATGCATCTCTCACCAGCTATGTGCTTTCAATCACGCCAAATCCCAGACTGTTTTGTGTGATGTGCTGTTTTTATGATGAATACTATACTTCAGTAGCTTCACTGCACATATGTGAAGTCAGTCTCCTTGTGAATCATTTGGGAAAGTTTGTGTGTGTGTGTGTGTGTGAGGGGGTGGATTGGGGGCGTACATGTACCCTAAATTTTCTCCACTGTGTGTCAAATAAGAGCTCCCTATTAACCAGTGGATTGATTATGCATAATGCTAGGGGCCTTTCACACGGAAAAAGTGTTTAAGTCTGCATTATTACCCCTTAATTAAATCCAAATAGCGGTGAACACAAAGTAAATGATTGCTTTTGATCAGAGGACTCTATCTGCTTCCATTTGAAGTCAACAGCCCGCGAGGCAAAATACATTTACGTGTGCTGCTTTGTTTGACAGTCGCTTCGTGGGCGCGGCAGAGCACTCAAGTCTGAAAAAAGCTAATCTGAAACGCCTTTTGTCACCAGCCGCGCATTCGCTTTGCTCTAGGGTCTGAGGATATCTCAACCAAATACAGACACATTAGCACATGTGTGTTACCATCTGTTTCTGAGGCGAGCTTCGTGCGAACGCTCCATGAGGAGATGGTAGCCTTCTGAAGAGCACATCAGAGAGAGTGAGAGTCTGAGTGCAGCCATTTCTGGCTCTTTTGTCCTTGCAGATCTAAATCCACCTTCATACATCCAGCTGTGAAAACAGGGAAAATTTGCTGGTGAAAACCAGTCAGATTTTTTTTCCTTGCTGCAAAGGGACAGGCTGTGTGGGATAAACTTGCAGTGCGTGGTCGCATAAAAAGGCTTCATCAAACTGGGTCGATGCAATGCTTTCATAATAAGTTGAGAATAAGTTTGCGACTTCATTATCTTCACACATCAGCTTTGATTTTTCTTTGTGCAAACCACTTTATTCCTGTGGAAACCCAGAAAATCCTTTCAGCTGCTACAAAGGAGGCCGCTGTGCATTAACACAAGTTAACACAACTGAAGCTAAAGCACTCCCTCATCATCATCATCATCATCATGTATTTGCAATGAGACACTGATATTCCTAATAGGGTCGTTACAATATATCTGTATGACAGTGTATCATAATAGTCAGAAATATTATACATAATATTTAATATGATACAGAAATATTATTATATTTGTGATGTGCTTAGCAATTCTGGTGCTAATTGTGTTGGTTGGTACTGTATTTTCATCATTCCCATGAGATGTTAGAGACTGTTTACTGCAGTGGCATCACAGGTGGACATTGGCATTTAATAGGAGAACATTTTTTAACATACATAAGTGATAATCACGTTTCACTGTTAGCTCCTAAAAACAAAGGAGGTTCTTTTCTCATTCAAAGTTTTCCAGCAATGTTCAGTGTCATGTTAATGAGAAATCCAACATAGACATAGTGGAGGCACTCAACGTTCCATAACGCAATGCAGCTACTGTATATGGCACAGAATTACAGCAGAAACTCAGCTCCGCTAGTTAGTGATCTATGAAATGACGAATGCGATGGCATTGACAGCGTTATTAAAATAACACGTGAGCTTTGGAAGTTAATCTGTTTGAGCAGAATGCACAGATTGAGGAGATGAGAGGTGAGATGACAGACTAAAGGAATAAAGCGCCGACACCAAGTGAAAATAGGCCAACATGATGATGAAATTGGCTTAATCTAAAAAAGTCAAAACAAATTCATTCCTTTACTAAATAAATCTTGGATGCTACTGAAGATTATTATATTAATTATAAATATATATTACGCACTTTTTTATACACTATGATATTCTTGCTTAACACAATGTATAATAATTCAACATAAAATGTTTAATTGGTTTGAAACAGTGGTAGCTATGAACTGTCTTGTTTCGCAGAAGTTACATTGTGTGGTTCTTTACTGAATATAAAATTGTTAATGTTTACAAATTGCTGTCATGTAAGAAGAACAAAACATTTCAAGATGTGCTGTTACTTGAAAAGAATCAACTTCACAGCGGTAACAGTAACTCCGCTTCATCACACCACCATGTTGTTGATTATTTTTCTACAACAACATGCCCTGTCATGTTTTATTCCTTATTTGTTTGATGCTTGAAACCACTCATGTGAGGTTTCTTGCTGCTAATGAGCATCTCACCTAAAAAAAAAAAAAAAAAAAACTCATCCAGCAACTATTATTTTGAAATGGATCTGTCATTGTCAGTTCTCCAGGTTCTCCAGGTCGAGCTCAGCCGGATCCTTATCTCCGATTCCAAGTCGCCCAATTTACCTCAGCGAGCTTTGCTGTTTCTGGTAGTGTCATCATATCGGTGGGTGCTGAGAAGACACCGTGGTCCTGCAGCTCCTATTTTATGAAACTGAAGGAGGCAACAGAATGAGCACTGGTGTCTCGCCACCTCTCTCTCAGGGCCGATTGTCAGACAACACAATAGTGCTGTTTCTTATGAAGGACACGGAGGCAGCACTATATCACTCACCCAGTGTCAGTCCTAGGAGACTCTAATAATACTACTAATAATACTGCAATAACAATAATAACTTTTCTTAAAAGATTTAAAAAAAAAACACACAAAAAAATACTAAAAAGATGTATGTTATCAGATTTCGCATGAAAAGTGTAAGTGGCAAAAATTTAAACAATTTCTGGATGTGTCAGATATGATGTGATCTTTTGGTCTAAATGGACCATAACTAATAATAAAAAAATTTAAGATTTTATAACATTTCAACAATAATGCAATCAGACACTTGTATAAGTTTCTCTCCAATTTTAATATATTATGATACAAAATAAGAAAAACTTAAGCAAAGACTTTGGTGCTTGGTCCCCTAGTTACAATATGTTCATTACACACCTTTGGCTTTGTTTTCATTGTTCCCATTAAATTTTTTTGCTACATCATAGTAAGCATGATTAGTATGATATAGTATATGGTTACTGTGGTTTAGCCATAATTGTCAGTATCACAAAAAGGATAACATTTTTATGTGCTCTGTATCGATTGAGATTCATCCTTATGAGTGTGGACTTTCAGCTAAAGCTCATAACCCATAATGTCTGACCTCCGACTTGAAAAAAAAAAATAATAAAATGTTCCTCAACTGATTTGGTATAAATTGGTTGTTTGAAGTATGTTACCTGCCAGGTTATGTATTAGCTTTGTTAGCATATGAGCAGTCCAAGCTGATTAGCTACACTCACCAGAGGCACCACCATATGCCTATATATCTATATATCTTCTTCTAACCTGTTTTATAAATAAACACACTAATCAGTGTGAGATTTAGTTGCTTGATTCATATATTGTGTACCAGGCTTTGTATTAGCTATTAGCAAATTAGCATCACAAGCACAAGCTAACTGTTGTAACTACAAACAAAAACTCTCCAGAGACACCAGTGATCTCTGCTACTACCTTCCAAGCTTCATTTTTCTTTGTAATGTCTCTATATACAAATAAGGAAAATGAAGCCATGGTTATAAGTATTTATTCCACTTTTTCAGTCAAACAGCACAGAAAAAAATGCTGTACCACATTACAGAGAGTAAACAGAGAAACTAGCATGTTTCTCTAGAGAAAACAAACATGGTACAAATATGCTAGCTCTCTGCAAATAACAGTGGAAAAACACTGTTAGCTAACATCATTTGTGAGAGTTCCAGCATTGATGATTGATTTATAATGCTAAAAACCTTTGCTTTAATTTGTACTTTCACTCCAGGTTTAATAAGTGACTCTTTGAAATGTAATAAAGCAGCAGTGAGAATATTTCCTCCCCTGAGCCAAGCCTCAAGTTCAATTAAATACTGAAATGTCTCCAGGCAAAGCTTCTCTGCCAAGCAGTCAGACCATTTTTTTTAATGCTGTGATTTTGTCATTAAAGAAAGATTAGGTGTAAATTAAGTCACGCTTCTGGTCAAGGTGTTTGAAATCAGCTAGGATCACTTCAAGCCAAGTTGCTGTATCAAAAACAGTGCATGGGTGTCAACAAGGTCCTGCATCATTGCTGTGTGCTGGCTTGCTTTTTTTTTTTTTTTTATGGGTATGGTTACAGCATAAGCAAAGAATAAAACAAATAAGGATACATTGTTATAAGAAAATAACCAAGAACTGGATGAGGTGATGAAAATGAGTTATTGCTAGCACAATGAAGTTGATTATTTTCCTAGACCAGCGCTGCCAAAGCGTTTTCTTTCTCTTGTACCACCTCAAAACGCCAACCATTTCAATTCCTAGTTTATTACTGAACAACACTTCACTGCATCTTCCACTTGATTCCCACTAGACTGTGAGCTATAAAATTTTGCTAATACAAGACTATAGCTCAACTGACCTTTCTGTTGCTTTTCATGTTGCATTTATTTTCTGTGCTTGTATTTCCTTTTGTAAAGCATTTAGCAACAGCTAGTAGCTCAAAGGTTCAAATCCAACCTTTCCTCCAAATGGTCAATCTCAGGAGTTCCCAAGCCTGTTTCCCAATGGATATGTGCCTCCTCCCATTTTTTAATTACTATTCAAAAACCAAATCAGGAGTTATAGTCATTACATTAACTACATTGCTAGAGCATCCACATTGGCTACTAGGATGTAAACATTGCAAAAGCAAGAAGTCTTAAGACTAATATATTCTCATTATTATCAATATGGGTGCTTCTTTTTAGCAGTAGGGAAATTTGCCTTGAAAATCAAATATGTTGAGGCTGACATCGTCGACAAGTTCTCCAAGGCGCACCATGCTCTTTTGATTAGTCTTGCAACCTTGGTTTATATTTGTGTTTCCATTTTCCTTGAGTGGAAATACTGATCACAGAGCTCCAAGATTTTTTGGCAATCCAAAACAACAAACAAAAAAAATATTACAGGGGTGCTGAACTGGAAAATAAAGAGCAACAGAAATGAGTGAACAAAGCAGGCTTAGTAATGCAAGTGATAGAAACCAACAAGAAAAGAACCTTAAAAACTGGGCTGTATATATGCAGAGGGTAATCATGGAAATGAACAACAAGTGTGTGTAATTAGAACTTGAGCAGGGTTGACTGAATGAGACAGGGAAAGTAGTTTTGGTTGCAGACGGGGTTTCCTGCTGTGATTCCCAAGGCTCCAAGTGCTGTATTTGGTGATTTAAGTTCCCTGTCAATATTTATGTGGGGCAAGTTCCTCATAGTCAGAGTGGGGTTATGCAGATGCACATTCCTAGTAGTAATTGTCACATTTATCACTGCAAATTTTGTTTAATTTAACAATATGGTTTCATTATTTGGCAGCTTACAAAATGGCATCCACCCTCATTATTTGGCAGCTTATAAAATAACATGATCCAGCACATATTATTTAGCATTTTATTTTTTTATAACGTGCAAATGTTACATCAATATGCATGTAGAGAAAGTTCCACATATTCAGTATAGGATTACGCAGATATGCAGTCCTAAGAGTAAATTTGGTTGACTTTAACAGTACGTTTTCCAGCCTCATTATTTGGCAGCTTATAAAATAGCACTTGATCCAGCACGTCCTATTATTTTTGCATTTTAATATGTATATCTTGCAACAAGTTACTTAATATTGTTACTAAACCAGTCAGGTAATTGTAATGTTTATGCATGATGTAGGATATTTTACTATTTTGAGTTCTTGAATTAATTAAATAATGCCAATGCTTTAGTTAATTGGATGTGCTCTCCTGTAAAGAAATCTGTTCTTTTTTTTTTTTTTGAAGAATAAGCTGTTGTTCATAATTTTACCCATGAAAAACTCAGACTTCAAAATAAGTAATGTGTCCAATTAAAATGCGTTTCTTCCTCCACACTTAACTCAACTCCCCCAAGTCACCGACCAAAAGTCTCTAATATTCTGCTATTTAGTCAAAATTCTATACAGCACTAGTTTTAACAAAGTAGAATTATTATATGGGTTAGGCAGATTTTATTAACTTCCTATAGTTTAATTTTAGTTTAACTTTTCTAAAATGTAGATTTTACATACCAGGCTATCTAGAGTCTGGCACTGTTCACCTTTTGGACACCAGTATTTCAGAAAAAAGTATTTCTGACTATTTTCTAAATACCAACATTTAATCCAACCATGTCTCATTTATCTGCTGTGTCAAATAGAAACATTTCTGCTTGATTGCGAGTTTTTTCATCGATTTAAACATGTTAAAATCCAGCACCCGGCCAATTTTTTTTTTGTTTTAGTTTGTTTTAAGACTGGCTGTTAGGCCAGATGATCAGATGATGAACATGATGGGTCAGGATGAGCACAGCTGTCATGCAGGCATGGACACAGATATTTGGCATCATCATTAAACGATCAAGCTGACCTTGTTCCAGCAACAGCATTATAACACTTGACTACTGGCTCTATTCCTGGTCATCTAAATTCAGCCCATTTATAATCTGTATCGGTGGAATTGTCATAACAATAGCTTTATTATGACAAATGTGTCGGATCACTGATTATGGCAGAGACTTGTTCTTGATTGGGCCTCCACTTTATACTTCTTGGTTATAGTTAAGTCCAAATGGTTCCAGAAAAATTGCTCTGAGAGTTTTCTCCGTGACCTGGCCACATTACAAGGATATGATGTATTAAACATGCTGTAGTGATTCTCCCTAATGGAGGAATGGAGGAACTGAAAGATAATAATGAGTTTTTTACATGGAGTGTGTGTATATATACATTGTCCATCAGCCCCTGCACATCACATGACCCCATATGTTTCGTGGTCTAGTGGTTGTCGTGTGTCACCCGTTGCTTAATGTCGCTCACTTCGTATCCATAGCTCATGTTTCGTATTTATACAGTTCATGTTTAGGCTTCTAGTCTTGATATTGTTTATGTTTGTTCGTGTTTCACTTAGAAATAAATTGCTTGCACTTGCATCCGAATCCAATCCCTGACACACGTTCATCACTGTGTTACAGTCATTCATCCATCCATCCATTCTCTGTACCACTTATCCTACACAGGGTCACAGGGCAGCCTGGAGCCTATCTCAGGGGACTCATGGCACAAGGCAGGGGTGCCAGCCAGGCTGCAGGGCACAATCACACACTACAGACAATTTGGATTTTGCATTACCGTCCACATAAGGAAAGGCCCTTTTTAGGTATTTATAGTTCCAAATTGTCTCATATGCGCACTTTCCGTCTGCATTGAATGTTGAACCAGTATTCGTCAAGCTTTTCAAATTGACTATTAAAACATGATAAAGGTTTCTTATAACTAAAATACTCACAGGTCACAGGATGACCTAGTAGTTATATTATTGGATTATGGATCACATTTAATCAATGAAATTCCTTCCATATTTTAGGCAACATCATGCCATAAATGTAATCAATCGAGCTTTTGTGCTAATGGTCTCTGGGTTCTCTTACCGCGTGTGGGTTCTGTATAGATACTTTTTTCCATTTTTGTGTTGTGTATGTAACATATGCACATGTATATTCCACCACAGCCTAGATTTTAGCTGAATACTCTGTTTTTTGCATGTCACTGATGAATAGCAACGTTGTTTGCATATTGGTTTTTTCACTGGTGTGATTGCTTTTTAACCAGGTATGGAATCTTCCCAATATACTGGCACTGGCTGTAAAATGAACGATTGTCTGGCTGTAGCAGTGATTGATATTCCCAAAAATGCATGTATAATAACAATTCTGAGGTGTGTCACTGTTTTCTGGAACAGTATTGAATTTAATGCTGGTGGTATATCCAAACAGAGAAAAAAAAAACTAAGCTAAAATTAATAAAGAGAAGTACACCTTGCCAACATGCTGTCATTGGTTTACTCAAGGAGAATTTGATGTACATCTTTCTAGTACACTCGGCACTGACACGGGGTGCAGAACAGTTCCGAAAGGGCAGTAAGCCGAGCTGAGTTCATGACATCACAGTTTTGCCACAGGCTACTTTTAAACTGCTGCCTTGGGTTAAATATTTTGTTCGCTTGCTGGGAGGATGCGATTTGCTCATACATTCTTCCCACAGGCTCTGTACAGTACTGTATGAATATATTATTTTGTGCATTAGTGAAATACTCATTCCTTCTTTTCTTTTATTTATAACAATATATATAATTAAGCAAGGCTATTTTAGCACCTATTTGTTGAAACCTATGTATATTTAATAATGCCTTGCTTTTTTTTTTACTTTATTTTTTAAATATTACATTTCACAATACTAGTCATGCTGTTAGACTTTAAAAGCTGCATATAGGGTTTAAAAGGGGGCATTTTTTTTACTTTTGGGCCTGCTTTTATGCTGCTGTTGAGATGGCAATCCGGCAAATCAGGACAAATAAATAAAGAACAGCAGCGACCATTGTGGAGAAAGAGATGGCATGGTTGTAGCATTGGTTTATTTCACAAAGTAAAATACTAAGGATGGTCAAAGAAGGAAGTCATCTGTGGAGTTTGCTTTCAAATGTGTTTCGTCTGCTGCTTTGATGGCCGGGAAATGACATGAAAAACAAAGGACCCGGAAATTGAACTGAGGCTCCATGCAGTGCACACAAGCAAACGTGTGATATTGGGACCAATCACTAACAGGTGGACATCTCAGAAAAAAAGACAATATATATATATTGACAGCAAAGGAAAAAAATGTGATCTGCTTCTTCAGTCTGCATTTTCTATCCCCTGATTCCCCTGATTTTTTTCAGGCTTCAAGGTAAGTGCTTGTGTTTAAAACAGAAGGTCTATAGATGCTACTGAACTCATCTTGATGCTTCTATTCAAGAAAAATGTGCCAACCTTTGAGGTGATCATCAGTCAACATAACTATCTGTGTAACCTCATTCTGAATACGAGCAACTTTCCGTGCATAATACTGACATAAGTTTTGGACTTAAATCTCAGAATCTGAATCCAGCCCAATGTGTATAAAACCTGCAATTAAAATGTATCAGCTCAGAATTGACAGTGTGTTTGTCTGTTTAAGAGGACCAATGTGCAGTTGTGGTCAATTTAGTGATTCTCGTGTGGAATAAGTAAACAACTCTTAATGACAGCCATTTGCAGAGGAGACCCAAAGCCAATGTCTTTGTCAGAGTTTCTGTTATATTTGGTGGTAGAGGTTAATACTCTGAAGGCTGGCTTTCTGTTTAAACTGAAACAACTTTCCCTTTAAATTAGTGCAGTGGCGTGTGATGCACCTGCACAAGCTTATATAAAATGCATTAGGTGTCACTCAGGATACTCCCCCTGTGATAAGTGTGCAAAGCACAGCAGCTGCCTTAACAATCCCACGACCTTCGCTGAAAGCAAATCTGCCCTCCGAAGTAATGAAAACTTTAGGCCCATGCGTGATCAGTAACATGCGTGTAACACTGGTAGTGTTCTTAATTTATGACACATGCAGTTGTAGACTGCACACTTCACCATGGGGGGGTTGCAGTGATGGCTGGTGGTGATTAGATGGGAGGCTAAAATTTAATATTGATGGTATGATAATTATCTGGGGCAAACATTTTACACACACACACACTTAAAGGCAGATAACTGCATTCATGACAATTTTTTTAAGTCTAATTCAAACATGTATTTGTGATTACATTTCTCTTATGAGCTAATTTTCAAAACATTTATTTGCATTTGTATTTCATATTTTTATAAAATATTTCTGCCATGCTGAAAGAGTAACAGCAATCTTTCCATACATATGTATAAACACTAGCCATGCCCAAACCTTAACCTTTAAAAAACGTTGCTTGTTCATAAGTGACCAGTTTCTCAGTTGCTGAAAAGCCTCCCCAAAACATGATGCTTCCACCACCATGCTTCACTGTGGGGATAGTTCAATTCGATTCAATTTTGTTTGTATAATGCTTTGTATAATAATGGACATTGTCACAAAGCAGCTTTACAAAAATATATATAAATTCAGGATATAAATTTTAAATTTATGAATTTATCTCTAATGAGCAAGCCAGAGGTGACAGTGGCAAGGAAAAACTCCCTGAGACGATATGAGGAAGAAACCTTGAGAAGAACCAGACTCCGAAGGGAACCCATCCTCATCTGGGTGACACTGGATAGTGCAATTCTAAGCAATTCCCTTTTAAACTGTACACTATATGGTCAAAAAGTGCAATTGTGTATCCACAAAAGTTCATTACAGTTTACACATGAAGTCCATTTTGTTGAAGTTGTCAACTCTTCACTGATGGAGACTTGAGTGCAAAACTGTTTGTGGGAATTGCAGTCCTAAAGCTATCATAGTATTTGTAGTCCTAAGCCACTGTAGCAAAACTGTTCATATCAGTTGAAGTCCAAATCCATCTTCATGGTGTCTATGTGGTACCATCCACAGTAATCTCATGTCACTTTAGGCTGTCTCTGTGGGCCATCCTCAGCAGCAGTGAGTGGTTTCCAAATGATGAGAATTCCAACCAGAAGTAGGGCATCAGGATGGATAGCCTTTGTTACTTTTCATATGTCTTGTTATGAATGTGCATATGAAAGAAAATTCTGATATGTGAATAATAAAGACACATTGTATTCAAATCTCCATTTACACACCAGCAACTGGTCATCGTGCAGCATATTCAGAAGCACTGTACCTTCACGAACTTTGAATTGTACTTAATTGTAGAAAATGCTCAAAACAAGCTCAAGGAACAGAGAAAGAGAAAAATCAAGTCTCATAAAACTGTCATTACTTTTTTCACTCCTTCCAATACTCTGATTCTCTGTGTGCCATCTTTCAGGTGTGCTGCTGTGGTCCTACAATGTTGAAGTTTGATATATCACACTGAGAAACAATTCTTTCTTTTTCACTTTTTCCAAGATTCCCTTGTCTGGCTTTATCACTATATTCACTAAGTTTTGCTAACTTTTTTCTACTTATAGTGAGACAGTTGCATCATTTCTCCTCAAACCAAACAACAGCAAAACTTACAATTGGAGTACATACAGTGGGGTCCAAAAGTCTGATACCACTGGAAATAAAACAAAGTTTTAGAATTTTGAAAATTCTAAAACAAGCAAATGCAACAGCTTGAATATCGAAAATATCAATATCAAGATGTTGCACAATTTCTAGGTCACAATTTAAATGTAAGTAAATTTGTGATATTGACCATGTTATCTCCTCTGTACAAAAGTTCAGATTTTCCATGAATCTTATCCCTTCTATTGAAGCATGTGTTCAGACGACACTCAGATGGATTTGATCTAACATGGATCATCAGGTTTTACACAAACTGGTGAAGTCTATATCAGTGCACATTGTCATTGAAGCAAATAGGGGACAGAGCAAATACTAAGAAACTCTGAACTTCATGTAAATATTTCTGAGATTCTACTTTTCACAAGTTGTTGCTGATAACATCATTTGTAATGAAAACCTTTGAGTTAAATTGAAAAAGAATGCCAAACAGAAGCATTGTCACTAGTTCTCTCTGACTTTTGGACCCCACTTTATATAGCAGTGACTGTAAGACTGTTTTTTTTTTCTTTGTCAAACAGGCAGCACTGAGATGCAGTGAGTATCACTGCTGCCTCACAGTCCCTGGGTTCGATCCTGAGTTCAGGTTACTGTCTGTGTGGAGTTTTGAGTGTTCTCTGGCTGTTTTTGGTCACAATGGCACTAAATGATCCGCAGGTGAGCGCGTCACATTGTGCCATTTGCAATTTTTTTTTGCTGTGAAAGTAAAATCAGGCAGAAAATTCTACAATGTAAAGCTATAGCTTTACAATAACTATGTATACTAGTTTTGTATATTCACTTACATTAGTTTTTTTTGACATGCAATTTTGAAACATTATATCAAGTCATTTCATGCTCCTGTTACAAACAGCCTGTGATGCAACTGATTATTATTTCAATTTTAACACTGACGGGAGAGAAATCCAGAAATCCAAAAGACTGAGCTGAGCAGTCATGCAGGATATCAGTACTTAGATCACACACAACTGAATAAAGTTTCTTCATGATTTCTTCCACTCAATGGATAACTGTTTCTGAATGATAAACTTGTTTTCTCAGATTTTTTTTTCTAGCTCTTTTACTAAGAATATCTGCTGTTTCTATCATACTGCTTCAAATACTTTCCTTCTGAGAATGCCTTGCTTTGTTTAGTAATTTATACACTCGCTGCTAGCTTGCTTTTGTGCTTTATTGACTCTGGGATGATAGACAGATGGAAAAAATAACATTTTTTGCCAAGCTTGTAAAATAGCAACTAGTTAGGAAGATTTATTAAAGCCACATACTAAACCCTTTTCTGAAGCTGTTTTCTCAAAAACAGATCCACTTCCATTTTAATCTGCATTTCGATCCACACCAACTCCATGTGTACAGTGCCTTGCATGCAGTAAGTATTCACCCCCCTTGAACTTTTCCACAATCTGTACTGTAATTGAAATTGACTTGATTGGGATTTATACTATTTGATTTACAATATGTTTAACACGTGAAGGTGTAAAATATTTTTCATTGTGACATAAAAGGCTAATAATAATAAAAAATAGCAGACATTTGTTGGTTGTATTAGTATTTACTCCCTTGGGTCAATACGTGGAAGAACCACTTTTGTCTGCAAGTCTTCAGGGATATGTCTCTGTCATCTTCTCACATGTGGATCCTGATATATTTGTCCATTCTTCTTTACAAAATTGCTCAAGCTCTGTCACAGCTTGGTGAACAGCAATTTTAAAGTCTTGCCGCAGATTCTCAATCAGATTGATGTCTGGGCTTTGACTGGGCCGTTCATTTTACTTTCTGCTTGAACCACTCTAGTACGCTTAGAGTCATTTTCCTGTTGGAAGGTGAACCTCCACCCCAGTCTCAAATCTTTTGCAGGTTTTCTTCTATGATTGCCTTGTATTTGCCTCCATCAATCTTGGCTTCAACCCTGACCAGGTTCCCATTCACATGCTACCACCACCATGCTTCATTGTTGGGCTGGTTTTGGGTATCCATCAAATGTAGCATTGTGCCAAGGCCAAAAATTTCATTTTGGTCTGATCCGAACAGAGAACTATTTTCCACGTTTAGCGAGTCTACATATGGGATTTCAGATGTTTTTTGTCTTTCTTCTCGCATGTGAACTTTCATGTCTCCAGCTCCTTCAAATATTTTATGGGAGGTGCAAATTATGGGAGAGCAAATGTATTATGGGAGGTGATCAGTTATCAGGATAAAAGGAAATAAATGCTGATATATAACAATGCAGGGATGCTTACCATATTTGGCAATACGCATTTGTAGTGCATTGCTGATTTAGGCTAACAATTATTTCATTACATTTTATTAATAAAACAATGCAAAGTAATGTTATTTTTAAAATTAGAATGTAGAGGAGTTCATGAAACAATTTCAGCCATACTGAAACTGAAATCACTGGTCAAAATAGGAGCCAAAATCTAACACCACTACTAACACACACACTACTAATTCCCACCACTAACACACACATACCTGTTAAGTATTTTATAAATTGGCAAATGAATGTACACACTGATGTGAAACAGCAAGATTGAGCCTTTGGTGGAATGTGCTGCCTTAATATCAGTCAGATGTTTATTGATTTTTATGGTCATAAATTAGGTTGACACTTAAGACAGTTGAGAATGGATTAAGCTCAACAAACAGAATCAGCCCAGTACTGGCTGTGACTTTTATTACTGCTGGGTTGAATACAGTAACTTTACAGTAGTTATGCATTTTGCACTGGCGCTGATCTGGGTCAGTGTTTCTGGGCCGAGATTCCAGCCAAAGCTGTTGCAGTCATGCTGAAAGGTTTTTTGTTTTGTTTTTTTATCTGAGGATTTTGGTTTTGTTAATTTAAGGAACAGATATAGATATGGCATTAGGACATATTAGGCATATAGGCATTCTCTCCTTGTCTTTGCTGTGGCTAAGCTACAAGTTTACATTCCCATTGCCAAAAGCACACTTTAAAAGCACCTTCATAGATACGTTATTATTGTTTTAGATTTAAAATATCCAAACTAAATGAAGACCTCTGCCTCCTACTCCTACTGCTTCCGAGCTTGTAACTCAACTCACCAATTAAAAATAAGTAGAAAAATTATTAAAGCTGTTGAACTGAAAAGTGTATTAAATAGACAGATCATTTAGTAAACATATTCTTCATAATTAATGACATCAAGTAAAATATTTTACTTCTAACATTAGCAGGTATTGAACTAATCTTTAACTAATTGGTATGGCAAGCTAGCTAGCTTTACAAAGTAAATAATATGTAAGGAACAAGCTAGCTACAGTCACTTCAAACCAATTTACATTACCTCAAATGCAGTGGATCATCAACATGTTTAGTGTCTGAAGTTTTCTTTGGTTTCGGATGCTAATCTAGCTAACACGAAAGAAACTGTGTGTCTAAATCATCAGACATTTTCCTCAAAAGACATCATTTGGTTCAGTCACATCCTTTGTACATAAACAGATTTATAAAATAGCTAATTAAGTATTTATTACATCATACTTTACTTCAAAGATACAGTATAATTACAGTTCTCCCCTCAGACTTTAGGCTACGCCTCCTAGCTGAGTCTAAACACCAAAGAGTATGCTAACTGACTGCTTTTAGCTCTGTGAAGTTGTTCATTTTTATAGACAACTTTGCGTGTGTCAGAAACCACATAAACAAGTCTAAAAATTACAGAAAAAAAGATTTGGATAGAATGTTGGATGATTTAGTACGCTAAACTAGAGCTAAACTAAGCTTCCCTTATCTGTTAGCCACATTACCTTGTAGCTCGAGATAAAAACAAAGACTGTCTTGGTTGATCAAATACATTTGGAGTAAGTGAGAAATGGTCAAAATGTCATTTTCAGGGACCACCTTATTTTAGGATAAGGCTATACAGGCTATGATTTCTTGCACACTTTCATACTTTAACTAAACCTTCTGTTGTTCGAGCATTTTGTAACACAATTTAGTGATTTTGACACAATCACT
The DNA here is from genome assembly GCF_027358585.1 of Pangasianodon hypophthalmus. Taxonomy (NCBI): domain Eukaryota; kingdom Metazoa; phylum Chordata; class Actinopteri; order Siluriformes; family Pangasiidae; genus Pangasianodon; species Pangasianodon hypophthalmus. The sequence continues at coordinate 26,262,922 of NC_069719.1, read as the reverse complement.
AAATTTCAGTTTAAAATTACAATAAAAAGAAATGTTTCAAAATTTCAAGCCTCATTGCTTATCTCTTCTACATCAGCTAAGTGTTTATAAACTAAACCAGTAGTATGTTGAAATGAGTATCCCACTGGTATCCGGATGGTCTGTATGGAAGTGTGGATCCGTTTGCTTCACCAAAAATCAACCTGTAAACATGGCAGCCAAGTGTAACGTTGTTTATGCGTCTTCAGTATGTAAGTGTAAGGAATTAAATAGTATAAACTATATAAGGAATAATGAGGGGTCCCTGGAGGACTAATGGTTAGGCCCCGGCGCTTTCACCACCCTGGTCCGGGTTCAATTCCTGGCCAGAGAGCCAACCCCAGCCACTGGGGTTGCACACAACAGTGCACTCCCGGTGCCTGTCCCAAGCCCGGATAAAGGGAGGGCTGCGTTAGGAAGGGCATCCTGCGTAAAAACTGTGCCAAATCAAATATGTGGATAATGATCCACTGTGGCAACCCCTTACACACTCTTTTGTTACACACTCAAAAGTGTGTACTTTTTCTTCACAAAACCAGTGCATACTTTTAGTGCATAGTATAAGTAGGCAAATTGGGACGCAGTATATAGCACGTTTTGTTTAGAAATCTAAAAGCTGTGAAGTGTTTCAAAAGTGTTACGGTTAAGCATTTAATATCAATCTAGATCTAGAATTGAGAGGCTGATTTAGTGACTGTGACTCAATAATTTGTTCTTAGACTTTTGTAAATATGTTTACCAGTGACTAATCAGTCTGCTATTGACTCTCAGTGAAATGAAGCGCACCAGAGATTAACACTCTCATTACTACCTTATGTTTATTTAAGGAATTAAGTACTTTAAGGTGAGGTTCTTTTCAATTAATGCTTTACACAAGACACTGTTAAGAAGCTTCTCTGCCTATAAATAGGAAACCTGTCAGTGACTGAATGCTGACTCCTCCTTTTCTAGGGCAACATGATGCAGTCTGTCTTCTCTCCTGTCTCCTGTTTTCTTGTTCTTTAGAGGAAGGAGTGCTAAACCACTCCTCACCGTATGACAGCTTTCAGTGATGGGAACATCTGCGAATCCAAAACTCTAATATTATGTCTTCTGGAGCAGATCAAATCTGTGCCTTGTGAGGCATGAAGTTCCTGACCACTGTCACTTCCTCTGACAGTTCAGCGAAAATGTTTCATGTAGGAAACCGGACTGCACGTCTGTATGCCTGCGAGTCAGGCAGAATTTGAATCTGAAAAATGCTGATCAAGCTCCACTGCCATTCCAAGCAGGTTAGTTTTGAGATGCTCTGAGCAGTGCTTGGCCCCCGAGTCATTACCAGAACAAAGTCTCACATCCTTTTCTTCTGCCTTTGTTAAAGCGCTGGCTCAGGGGCAACTGGATGCACAGCACAGGAACATTGCTTTTTCCTGATCTGTAACCAGTGCATCAGTGTATTTCTCTTTCGTGCCATCACACACAGCTCATTTGTAAATCACTGCTTTAGCCAGGTATACAGCCTGCTGTTGGAAGTATTTACGAAGTGCCTGTGAGTCAGAGAGTGGAGGGAAGCTTACACACTGAGTGTTCTTACAAGCACAGCAACAATCCAATCATTACCCACAGGGTTGTTTTTGAACCTTTAGAGGTCCTTTGCAGCATCCTATTTGTGCCCCATCCCCTCTTGAGTTGCAGACCACAAGGGGGGTCATTGTGCAAGCCTGAACTATGGTAATAACCATGGACTCAGCATCCCTTATCACCAAAAGATAAGGGCTCTAGGGCCCTAACCACTTATACAAAGTAGACTATCTGATTTTGTAATCTTAAATTGGTTTAGAGCCAGTCAAAAACTCTGACAGATACCTATCCTAGCATTTTTGTGTGACATCACCCTGTATGATTGTTGCTAATGGGAAGACTGAATATGTTTTAATTTGCTTTGCTATTGGTTGCAATAGCTATAAATGAAGAGAGAGATTCACTTTTTATTGTCATTAATAAAAAAAAGGGACCACTGGACCCCAAAAGAACATTCCCCATTATGTAATTAGCACATTGTTTCAGGTATACTAGCTAGCTATAATTGCTATATCCTGCTTTATTTAATGCTAACGTTTTGTGAATGACAATTAATGTTAGCCATGTTAGCAGTGCAGGAGGCTCCAGAGCTGGAGTTGTGAACATCAGTCAAAATAAAACATTGTTTTCTGAACCATCTGGTATTCAGTTTCATTTTTAAAACTTTAGCTAGTTGGCTAATACTGATTTACCATCCCTATAAAGACAAAGAGTTTTTTTCTCTTCATGATGAAACACACTTGGAAACACAATTTTACCCACCTGGATATGAAAAGCCGCTAGGTTTCTATGTTCTTAAATACTTTGAAGCACTCGAGAATAGGCAGAGGGTACGTTTTCTGAAAGTTGAAGTAGAATTAGCAGTTCAGGAAAAGAACATAAGGATCACAGCCTGTTTTATTAACTAAAGTGTGTAATTTTAGCCATCTTTCATCTCTGGATAGGTTTGCATCGTGCAGTGAAGAAACGCAGAAAAATCACGTGACTGAAACACTAGAATATTTTAGCCCCATAACCTGTAAATATCAGATCAATAGGGATCCATCAATAACAATTTTATCTAGCTAGCTAGCTAGATAGCTATCTAGGTAGATAGATAGATAGAGAGATAGATAGATAGAGCAAGCTAACTATCAAATCTCTTAGCATGCAAGCTATTAGCTAGCGACTGAATATGGCAAATTAGCACAAATATGACATTCTCTTTTTTCTAGTGCTCTAACAATGCAATTTCTTTAACTTTTCTCAGCTAGTTAGCTACCTAGCTAGCTAGCTAGATGTACAGTGCTAACTAACTATTTTCGAATGCCTATTAGCAAGCAAGATATTAGCTAGCTACTGAATAAGGTAAATTAGGACAAATTCTATGTGTTCTTCTCTTTTTCTAGCACCACTATGTACAGTTTCTATATGCAGTTTCTTTGTATTTTCTGAATAATAAGCATTTGTGACAAACTCTTAATCACAGAATCATTCTGTTTTTCTCAGCCCTCTCCTTGGTTATCCTTCTCGTCCCTGTCCATTTGGTTTTAGTGCCTTGTAGTCCGAGCCTGTATGTGTTACTGCCAATAGCGTGGGTTTTATTTCAGCTTTGCTCCTGACACCCAACCCATAATACTGACCACCGTGCCAAATAATTAATACTTTATATCTGAGAGCATGAACACAAGGCTGCTTGAAAAGCTCAACAGTGTAGAATAAATTTTTTTTTAAAACTTGAAAACAACAAAGACATGATGTTTAAACCTCTCTAAGGCTGCTTTCACCATATATGTTTTTATTTAATGTGCTAAGCTTTTTATGCTGATATGAAAAAAAATCTGTGCCTCCCACTGTAACCATAACAAAGCTCAGTCCTAGGTATTAATTAGCCTAGCTTGCTCTCTGGATTAGATTTATTATTCTCAGTAATAAAAATGAAATCTTGTGATGAGGACGTTGTTTGCTTTCGCTATAGCTTTGGAAGTTGAGCTGCTCATGCGACTTGACTGTATGCGGCAACGGTTAAATTGCGACATTTTGAATCTTCTTATATTTGCTCACTAATAAGTCTTGTTTTTCAGCATCACTCTGTGTTTTTGTGTTTCTCGCTTGCTACTTGATTGCTTGGGAGATTTAAAAAAAAAAAAAAACTCTTGAAGTCACTCTTTTTTCCAACTTTGTGACCAAAAATGTCAGCATTTTTTTTTTTAAATAAAAGTGGCCACTTCCTATGTAAAAAGTGCGTGGCAGATGGGGGGTAAAAAAGTGTAAAACCAGGAAAACATGCTTACTCAAGATGAATTCATAAATAAATAATTTTTTTAAATTTCCAAAAAGAAAAAAGTCAAGTTTACTAGCCAGCTATTTAGGATTGAAGGATATGGAGGTGTTTTCAAATTGTATATTCATGTATATTCACAGATTCTGATATTTTTTAAATGATATTAAAGGTGTAAAAATATTTGTAGGACATTTTTACTAATTTCTGGGCCATTATAAAAGTTCATTTTTATAAAAAAAAAAAAAATTGAAAACTTTGTGTATGCTTGATTCAGGGGGTCAATACACTACATTCCGAATCTATATCTACCCCTCATTACTAGTTCCTAGTCGTATTTTTCTTTTTTTTTTTTTTTTTATTTTGACCTCAGCCTGCCAGTTTTAAATAAGTGATGATGGGCTTACTAGTCACAAGCATAACCCCTATTAAACAGACTCTGCCTCAAGCGCACACTTGTTAGAGTCACTGTATAGATAACTGTGAGTAAGTTCAGCAGGATTTATTCGCAATAGGGTCTCTTTATTAAGACTTATCCAAAAATCATAATTAGAGCCCATGGCCAGGGTCAGAAGGCTTCTGAATTCTTGTTAATGCTATCGCCTCCTAAAAAAAAAAAAACACACACTATTCATATACAAAGTTAATTTAAAAAGACAAGGCTGGCATGCTTATGAGAGGTACAGATAAAGAGCTGTATTCGGCAACTTGAGTCCAAAACTTACATCAATATTTACATGGGGAAAGTTCCTTGTATTCAGAGTCGCGTTATGCAGATACTTGATTTGATTTTATGGACATGCCGTGGTGTTAGGAAGATGGTAAGCATTAAAATAAATATAAACGTCTAATACATTGTAATATATTGCTACGTTGATAGTTCAAGATGTAATTACATTAGTTGTAGCAAATTTGATTTAATTTAACAATATATTCGGAAACTTATAAAATAGCACATGATCCAGCACATCCTATTACAGTATTCAGCATTTCATTAGATTTTTTGTTACTTTATAATGTATATATATATATATATATATATATATATATATATATATATATATATATATATATACACACATATATATTATATGTATAATCACATGCTGATAGTTGATTGCGCACAATTTCATGTAACCAAGAGATACTAAGCCAAGGTCATGAAACTGTAATGTGTGTGGCATGTAGGCTATTTTATCACTTTTAGAATTCACTATTTTGAGTTGTTTAATTGATAAAGCAATGTTTTGTAAATTCAGTGTGCTTTCCAGTAAAGAAAACATGGCCATGGTTTGAAGCATAGTCTCACCATGCACTTATCTACTTTGCATATAGCTCACTTTAAGCTAATTCATAACTTTATCCATAAAAAAGTTGAGATAAGCAATGTCTCCGATTAAGATGCCATAATCTCCGATGTCCTCTGTGAGGAAAAATCTATTAAGTCATTAACAGTTCCATATTTATGTGCAAAGTTTTTTTAATCTATTTACAGCCAAAAACATTTCAGTGCGACATATTGTAGTTACATCAAACTGTCAGACAGTGGCGCTGGACTTAATGCTTCTCCTCGCTCAAGCCTGATATCGTACGAGAAAAATATGCTTAAGATTAAGTTCATAACCATTCATAATTGAGACACACCTCTGTTTACGCAAACTCTGTCCCATGTACGTAACCCCTTCGTAAATCTCTAAATAGTGCTCAAGTATGCAGTTACATCTGAATACTGATATGTGCAATTTTGGTATTAATTCCTCACTATGCGTGCTGAATGCAGCTCTGAATACTGACCATTATTTTCATTATAAACAAGTCAAAATGAATACTACACTGATTCAATCAGTCCTACTCTCTCACAGAAAAGAAGAGCGTCTGGTAAAGTTCAGGCACATTATTTTTAATGCAATCGATTCAAGTATTACTTTGAAACTCTGATTCAAAGAGAGAATCGGCATATATTTCACAAGAGATCAGAGCGCAGAAATGATTCTTTTAAAAGAACAAAAAAAAAACTTTCTAAATTGGATGGGCCTGAAATTGAATTGAACCCAATCGTGCTGTGCGAGATTGAATTCAAAGCGTCTCAGGGAGGACCTTTCACACCTGAGCACGGCAAACTCGGCTCTATCAGGAACACTGTGGCCAGCTGAGGTGCTTACAATCCACACGAGGGGTTCCATAGCAACATCATAACTCATATTGCTCTATTTCCTCTCACTGTGTTTATGGCGATACGGAAACTGAATGAGCCTTATAGCTCTTTATTTATAGTCGGATACAAAAGTCTGAGTCCACTACGAAGAAATGTTTATTTCATTGTTTCTCAAAAACTAATCCAAACTGTCACTCAGTGTGTTATTCATTCAGAAAGACATTATTTCAAATCAAGGCTGGGTTTGAGGGCGAATACACAGAGATGCCATTTTCCTTCACTTATTTTCATTTTCCTTCAAAAATGACAAAAATCATCCCCTCTGTAAAGAAATCTCCCTTTTCTACCTGATTTGTATTCATGATTTCAGGTGATGTCACTATTATTATGAGATTTACGCACCATGATATGGGCAAATTGGGATTTCTTTATGACAAACCAGAAAAGTTAAGATCAGTGTAAAACACACACACACGTGCAGTTTTGTAGCAGTCATGGACGCCAGATTAGATCAAATCCAATCACAGGTTAAAGCTTTCGCAGTTGACTGAAACATCTGAATGAAATTATGCACATCACATGAAGGTTATTCGTTTACGAGCTGGTGAGTGTGAGATGAACATCCAGATTTCTGTAACGTTGTGTTTTTTGTCTTATTACCTTCAAGAGAGTAAAAAAAGAAACATGAGTGACTGTGTATAACTGCTATAATGTAAGAGATACCAGGAATTTAATTATTTCAAGGATCTTCTGCAACATTAAATGTAACTTTAAATGTAAATTTAAAAAAAATGGATAGATGTGTCATTCTTTATTTGTTAGTGCTGCCAAATTGTTGCAGTATAAGGAGAATAAAACACATTGAGATATGCTGTTATTGGAAAATATTCGACTTCAGGGTGGTAATAGTAAGTTCGCTTCACATCAGGCAGTATCACACTACCTGTTAGTGATTATTTTCCTATTATGGTACGCCCCCAAGCATTTTATTCCTTATGTTATAAATAATGTCATTTGAAAATATTGTTTCGTTTGTAAATATGGATGATTTCTGCTATCTTACAACTTTATTTTAAAATGAGATATATAAAGAAGCAAACTTTAGACACCAATCCACTACATTTAGGTTCAGTGACAGAATTTTATAAATTTTTTTGTACTGAATTCTTCCGTTTAAGATGACTTTCACTATTTAAGTAGTCAGCGGTGTCCCCAGTTCTTAAATCTTCAACCTCGCTCAATGATTTCAAGCATTTAATTTAATGTATTACAATTAATTTGATTAGAAGACAATAAATTGTGAATTGTGGCCTTTAGGACCTTGAGGAAAACTGCTGCCAAAGCCTCCTGCCATCTGCCAAGTCGAAGCGCGCTGCTGACAACTTGTTTTTAGCAAGTAATTAATGTTTAATAAAGTTAATATAATACAATGTGCCATTTAAATGCTGTAGCAATAGGTAACGAGGATTTTATCACACGCACGGAGATACACGAGTGTTCGTGCTGTGCTCATGTCGACGTCTATCTAGTCACAGAATCTGGCTTGGTTGTATAGTTTGTAATTGCTGAGCACAGCGGGAGCAGTTTGGATTTACATCAAGGCGTCTTTTTAAAGCCTGAAACTGGAAATGAGTAAATATTTACAGCCAGGTGAGACAAAGAACTGAAACTTATGAACCTAGAGGCCCCAAACTAATTAATGACTGTCACGGTACATTAAACAACCTTAAGCAAACAAGATTATTTGTGGAAAAACACTGTTCACGTTTCATTTATACTTACATTCTGCTTCAGCTTACCCACTGAGCCACAATTTCGGTTCAACAGACAAGCTAAGACTTCATTATCAACGCCAATTATTAATTAGTAACGAATAAGAAACAGTAAGGAATATAAGTAAGTAAGGAATAGAACACAGCAGGGTGTGCTGTTAGAGGAAAATAATCAGTGACATAAAAAGATACATCATTCTTTTTTTGTGGAGTCATACGAGTACATCCTGCAATGTTTTGCCAACGATTACAATTCTTAATTTACGAATCAATGAATGGCACGTCATACTTTTTATCCATTTATAGTTGCATTTAATGTTGTGGAATGTCTGCAAAAAGGTATCGCTTGTGTTATAACACAGCAATTTTCCAATGCTAATTTTTTTTTTTTTAAATTAAATAACAACTCATGATTTTTTTATCCACTTATGGTTATATGTAATGTCCAGCTATAGCTATAAACCTTTGTTCCCTCCCCAGTCTCTCTCTCTCTCTCGATGTCTCTCGAAGTTAATAAGACCGAAAAAGAGCAAAGCACAAATTCAGAAAACTTAAAGTGACCATGAAATGGCTTGAGAGCCGTGATTTGATTGGCGTATTTCCTTTCAAAACAGGAAGTCAGGGAGCAAGCGTGTTCAAGGGCTTGATTGATTTCCAAAACAGACAACAGCAATCAAGATACGTTACACCTAAATGCAGCTTGTCATGTTATTGGGGAAGTTTCCTGTCTTGGGAAACGTTACATTACAGCTTTACTTCTGATTGTTTCAAAGCACTGACACTGGAGACTCCTTCCATGAATGTTAAAACATCTCCTCACAGAAAACTTCACTTAGATCAACAATTCCATGTGACAAACAAGTCCCTGTGTAATTGAATTTAATTCATTTTTAATTTTTATGTTTGTTTTTTTGGTTGCATAAATTTAATTTGTCTACATGCAGATGTATATTTGTAATAATATTTTTTAGTTATATTTGCTTAATTATATCAAGTAGAGTTTACTTCAAGTGAGTAATTAAAGAGAGCTTCAAGAGAGCTTAAATAAATGATGTAACTCTAAACAATTTAAAAAAAAAAGTGTGCCTTGTCTAAACTCATTTTGGAAACATCCGGTTTTGCTAAAGGACTTAACACCTTAAGATGTTTAAACCAAAAGTAGTCCTCTAAAGAGAACATACACTTAGTCCTCAGTCCTTAAAACCAACACAAAACATGAAATATTGAAAACAACCCTTCCATAAGAATCAAAATTAAATAATTGTAAAGGTCATAAGCCACACCCCCAGCTCAGGAGCAATACGCCAAGGTGGAGAAAATGGCCGCTCTCATGGCAAGCGACATTGGAAGCAACGTAGGCTTAATTATTTATAATTAACTTTACTTCATTGAAATACACTTATTATAAAGCATTTTTAAAAGTGATTATTATTTCACTGAACCAAATGCATTTTTAAATAAAAAAAATAGCAAAATTATATCATGTACAGTTTCCTAAAGGTCTATTTTTTCAGTGTATAGTAATGATAACGTGTTAGAATATCCACATTAATATAAACCTGTGATTTCAATTACAGCTGGAATTACTGTCAAAGCTGCTGGTATAGAAAATGAATCACCACCTGTTTTGACCCTTCATTTTTTACTGTGCTTTAACATAAACACCAATGATCACCAATTACCCAAATTGCTACCACCGTTCTGGATCAGTTTGGATTTGTTTTTCTGTGAGATGGTGCTATTTCTTATGCATGGTGCACTCCGGTTCAAACAGCTGAGGCTCATTTGTGGGGAAAATGTGGTTCATTCACAATCAGGCTTTTTGTTGATTTCCTGGGTAATGTTACACTCGCTTAGCTGCTGAGCTTTAATTTGGTCATGTTTATAGATGACAGTAAATCACACAGTGTCCTAAACCACATCACTGAAGAACCAAATAGCAGTAAAGAAGGCTCGTGTCCAATTGATACATAATAAAGAGATATAAAGAGGTTTGAAACATATTACGTTTAAAAGTGAGCATCTATTTCTATTTCTTTCCTCTTTCTAAATCCTTTCCTTTAATTATCCAGAGGCATATCAGATTGAAACTCAAAAGAGGTCAAGATTTTGGATATGCATGTTTGGGTTTGACCAACCTAATGTTCATTTCATCTCTTTTATCTCAGACTGTATTCATTTAAAAAGCGTTTTAGTCACCAGTAGCTGATTCTTAGCTACAAAGGTACTATACACTTATTTCAGCTGTGGCACAAATAAACTTGGGACAGCATCCAGTATCATGTCTGCACTGGGCATCTTTAGTCATCTGCGATTTTTGAAATTGTTTTTTTTGCACATCAGTTCTTGCTTTTTGATGTCACGTTGGGCCAAAAAATCGCCCACGGCACCATGCGACCCTGCGTATTCACACCCACGCTCATTAGCTGTCCAGGTTTCTTGCTAGCACCATGCCTATGAAAGGCAGGTCACTAATTGAAAGTGCGATGTGCTGGAAATGAACAGCGCCCGGCGCGTGGCTTGTGTGTGACAGGGCTAAGCGGGTTCGGCTCTCCCATCCCATCCAGAGACAGCACCAATTAAAAGCAAGGGGAAGCTGGGATGTGCTGAAAAGCACCACTGTCTTTGAGTGGAGCTGGCCTGCATTATGCTAATGCTCCTGAATAAGTGGCCAACACAGGCTTAATAATGTGCTACTAGTTGTGTTCAAATATTGGCTTCTCAGCTCTGACCTGCAGAAGCCGGAGATGATATTAAGGATTCGACGGTTAGCTCATAAATCAGATCTCGCCAGGGGTAAAACGAGGTGGAAATAAGAGCAGTAGATGGCGTGTGTGACTCCACAGTGCCATCATGTGGCCATCGGTCACGGCCTCATGCTGGAGCAGGCTTTTAAAAAGAAGTTCTTTCTGTGACTTAACCCAAAATCTCCAGACTCATCAGTGGGTCCAGACTCACATTCGTCACTCTCGTAACTATTTACAGGATGTTGAACAGAAAAATCATTCACAGGAAAAAAAAATGCTCCAGGTTTATTCTATATTTTTTATTAGGAGTGAAAAATAGATCATTAGTAGAATTTTTATTAAAAAATAATGCATGTTTTGCTCTCTTTATTGACAACTTTATCATGAAAATCCTCCTATCCTTCTTACCTAATTCATTACAAAGTGTATCTAGTATATTTAAGTAAAGAATAAATCACGACTGGGTGAGTTATTATAGAAAAATAATCAATGATGGAGTGGTGCCATGCTGTTACCACAACAAACTGGATTATTTTCCAATAACAGCATGTCCTGAAGTGCTTTATTCCTCTTATACCACAGTGAGTTAACAACTATTACAACATGTACTTATTATTATACAAAATGTTGTACTTTTTGTCCATTTATCGTTACATTTAATGCTGTGGAACGTCCATAAAACAGGTTAGTTCCTGTTATCACTTACGTTAGTAGCTATAAACAGTCGTTCCCTCACCAGCCTCTATTTTTTTCCTCACTCTTGACATTAATAAGACAAAAAAATACAGCTTGTCATGTTACTAAAGAACCAGAAAGCACAAAGTCGCCTGTCCTGAAGACTTTCCTGTGGTGGAAAGCTTTCCGTTACAACGCACTGACACTGGAGACTCATTCCATAAATGCTAACAAAAATGTCTGCTTACAGGGAAAACTTCACCATAAGAACGATTATATGTTTTTAAATAACATGATATTTTTAACCTGTTTATTATTAGGTTTAGATTATGCGGAGTGTGGTACAATTCATGGCTATGAATAAACAACACTTAGTTTGTGGATTTGAAATATTAATTCATGGTTACAAAGACTAACCATGTCACCTCAGTGGCTCCATCATATTATTTTTCTTGTTTAGGGGCATTTTAATGAGACCTGCATCATTGTGCTGCTGCAGCTAATTGGTGAAGGTAATGGATTGTCATTATTTTGCCAGTGGGAAGTTTTGAATAGCTGGCGCGTATGTTGATTAAATCAGCTCTAGCCATCATCTCTGTGGGCATACATGGGGCATACTCCGGCATACATCAGCGCCCCTGAGGCTCCGCTCTCCAGAAACCATGACCCACTCGAAAAACCCTGCCAGATGTTGCACTTCCTGAGGCATAAATATTCTTGAAGCGCCTTTCAATTTCAACCAAGCCTGGAGGTTATACAGTGAAAAAAAAAAAATCAGCAGTTTCTTATTCGAAGGCTTTTGTCCTGATCTGACTCAAAACATGCTCGAGTTTAACTTAGCAAAACTTACATGTAGCTGTACATCATGGCAGTATTTTCATGTGTAATGCAGCTGGAGGAACCAGTGAACATCAGTATATAGATTTCACAGTCAGTTTAATGAAAAATGAATGAAACAAGTATATTTGCAAAAACGAGTTACTAATGAAGTGTTTTCATTGTGCTACGCAGAATTCTTTCAAAAGTTTCACATCTCAAAGAATTGTACATAGCAAGAAGACATATCAGGGGTGTTTTCATGATTGGTGCGTCATTTAGCACTTGTAACTTTTAAACATTAAGCTTTACTGTTTAGCATTTTTCAACTTTAAGCAAAAATCGCAGAAAACAAACTCTCATCTTTTTTTCTTTTTTTTTTTTTTGTCTTTGCTGACAATGGCTGCAGTTTGCTTTTAAATTAGTTTTTTTAGTAAAGAATTAGCACCAAAATGTGGTTAACTAGCATCTGTGCTAATGGTGTGAGGACATTAAGGACATACTAATGATTCACTCAATTTTTTTTGTAATAACTTACTGTATTATCAGTCTATAATTTGGTTAACAGGATTGTAGTTTCAAAGTGACCTCAACAGTCAATATCACAATATCATTAAAAAAAGAAAACAAATGAGAAAATGTGCTTTTCTTCTTCCTGTGATCTTCAGGAAATTTGGATGATTCAGCAATTTGCCAATCATTACAATTTTTAATGTACTATGTCATAATTTTTATCCATTTGTAGGTATGTTTAATGTTGTGCAATGTCTGCAAGACAAGTTAGTCCCTGTTATCACTTAGTAGTTTTAAATAATCATTCCCTCTTCTTGATATTCTTCTTCTTGAAGCAGAAAAAGAAACCAAAAAAGAAACTTTCCTGTGATGGAAAACTTACTACAAAGCACTGACACTGGAGACTCCTTCCATAAATGTTAAATAAAAAGCTTGTCACACGAGACATCATTATATAAACTATTAAACGGTTTTGTTTGTTAAATAAAAACCCATTTTTAATCTGTTTATTATTAGCTTTAAATTATGTAGCTCGTCTCTGTGAATAGTTGTTACTATAGAAACGATGAGGTATTTGAACGAGCTCATTAATACAGTATAAACTTGTGATTTGAATTACAGCCAAAAAGACTGTCCAAGTTTCTGTGTAGAAAATGAATCAACACCTTGTGACCAATCCGACTCGAGAATTCAACAGCGCTGTCGTATTATTATTAAATTGTATTATCAACTAATCTTGTGAAATCATATCAGTGATAACAGTATGAAGAAACCATTCTGTGGATGCTACTGCCATCATGTGGTTGATCACTGCATTAATGTGGATTTATTTATTTGGCTGTCAGTCCATAACCGTAAAGAGCGTTCATTTTATTCGCATTTTGTATGACTTCACATGTCAGTGTATGGCTATGTGACTGTGTGTGTGTGTGTGTGTGTGTGTGATGAAGCAGGAGTGAGAGGTTTTTAATTAGTGTCTACAGGGTGCGAGGAGCTTGGATTAGCTCACGTCCCGTGCTCACTGCAGGGTGCACTTGAACTTTGGAGAACATGCCGATTTGATTACAGCTTCATTTGCATAGCGGCCCCTGTCTTCGGGCTTCGGCCCCCCGTATTAGGTTTCAGCAGGGAAATCTGGCAGCAGAGCACCAACATTTCTCTGTGGCAGTGGAGGATGGAAACCACACAGCTACTCATTCTGACCGGTAGATTCCCCATCTGCAGTCAGGCCATGAGGCTGGGATTCCAAATATAGCACAGCAGAGGCTGGAGGGATAAAAGGCCGATATTTAGCTTGTCCATCAGGGACAACTGGAACAACATTCCAAACGTTAATTTAGCTCCTGTGTTGCTTTTCACGTACAACTTGATGAGCCTTGATGAAGAATAATTATGTTTTTGTGTGCTCGACAGATCGTCCTCTTTCCCACTTGTTAAGTCGTAAATTACAAAGTCGCTCAAGTAACCTGATCTGTGGTCTACTCCGTAATTATTGGCACCCTTTATCAGAAAAACTTGCATAAAATAAACACCACAATGTTTTAACGATTTCCACTCAAATTATAAGAGACGTGTATCCTCTAACAAAATGAATTCTAACAAATATTTTATATTACAAATATTATATCAATATAAATAAATATCACAGCTCCAGGGTCTCTGGTTCGATCCTAAACTTGGGTTACTGTGTTTCACATTTTCTCCCCGTGTTTTACAGTTTCTTTCCTCCATGCTGGTATGTGTAGATTGGCTGCACTAAATTGCTTCTATATGTGTGTAGAATGAGAGTGTTAATGTGTATGTGTGGTGCATTGCAATGGACTGGTGTCCAATCCAGGGTATATTCCTGCCTCACACCCAGTATTCCCGTGAGAGGCTCTGGACCCATCATGAACCTGACCATGAAAAAGCACTCTTTAAAGATGAATGAATACATAATTATTCTGACATAACACTATAATATCCTATGTACTGTCTAGATTAATACTGAGGTACCAATAATTTTGAGAAGAATGCATTACTTCCTCTAGAAAACTATTGACTTTTGGAAAAAACTAAATATTAGTCGACATATATTTGAGCTCAGAAGTCACTCAGGGTATTATTAATTTTATTTTATTTTATTTTTTTTTGCTCATTTTCATGAAGGGTGCCAATAATTTTGGACGGTATTTTGTATGTTATCTTCCTAACATTTCTTCCATTTGTAAAAATGTACTTAGAGAGAGATGTAACCTTGTCTATAGTTACACTGATGACTAAATTGTGTTTTTTAAGAAATATATGTAAATAAATAAATAAACAAATAAATTAAAAAATACCTATGAAAAGGCTAAAATGTGAATGATCAGTACAAGTCAGAAAATTGAACATGTACTGAAATTTTTCTAAATTTTTTCCAACGTTCCCACTTGATCACGTCTTGAATTCCCAAAGCGAATGAAGGCTGCGTAATTTAGAAATGTATTATTTTCTTTTTCCCCACTTTGTTGACTGAACTTGTCTCTGATACTTTTATTTCCAAAGCCATTAGTGCGTGAGTTTCTGCCATGATGTAAATCAGCAGTGTTGAAGTCACCTCTCCCAATCCTGTTTGTTTAAATACCCTTTTACGAGGCCTCTGTTTCTTTAGGCTTCCCCAAAGTCCGTGACCCTGTGACCTGCACATGTGCACTGCGGTGTCATTTTTAATATCCCGCCTGCTGATCATGGCTCGAGTCTGAGCGGGACCGAGTGACGCTCGCTGCTTCATGTCATAATTTATTACACGCCATTTTTCTTACGCAGGCCGCGTTTACTGCAGCTGCCAGAGTGACAACTGGCGAAGCTTAAGAGTATTATCTGGAGGATTGTTTTGCATATATTACAGGGTTAAGTGCAAACCAATCTGGTTTATACAAACACAAGAAATTCAAACAACGAGCACATTGAGGCTGATGAGTACTGTGCCTGCTCGGCCCCTCTCTCCAGCACGCGGCCCGTTTGAGCCTGATTGGTTGTATAAAATACAAAGCTGACTTTGATTACATTACATAAAGTTCTGCATGGATGATTCGTGCACCGCAGATAGACAGAAGCGCCGCCGAGAGAAAAAAAAGTGGTTCCAGGACGTGAAGGACAGTTTACGCAAGTCCATGTGGAATGGCGAAATTATAGGAGTCTGATTGCTTGTGTCCAGGAAAGTAAAACACTGCTCTGTGGTGTATCCACAGTAACCTTCATGTGTGTTTGTGACGTTCCTGCAGTGAGTACACCACTAAAGCCTTGCAGCTGCAGCGTACTCAGGGCTCTCGTAGACCTTAAAGGAAAAGGCTGGCGAGAAATGGAATATACTGTATACAAGTTTTCCTTTTTCAGTTTTGCACTGCAGCTATGAGGCTGACAAGTCATCAAAGTGCATCCCACCCAAAATCTTTGTCATAAAATGGAAAAAAAATAATTGGAATCCCATCATGAATTGGCATCTATTGAATACGTAAGGAATAAAACACTTGGGGGTGTTGTGTTATAGGAAAATAATCAATAACAGGGTGGTGCACTGACGCAAAGCAGAGTTACTGCTAACACCCCAAAATTATATTTTCCTATAACAGTACATCCTAAAGTGTTTTATTCCTCTTATACCATAGCAATTTGCCTCAATTACAATTATTCATTTATTAAAGAACGACACATCTTACTTTTGTCCATTTATAGTTACATTTAACGTTGTGGAATGTCTACAAAACAAGTTATCACTTATGTTAGAGCAGCTATAAAGAGTCTTTCCTCTACCAGGCTCTCTAATGGAAACTTTTTATAAAAGCACATTCACGTCTTCACACAGTATAACTTACTTTAATCTATATACATGGCCATTATATATAGTTATGATGGCAGCCATCTCACTTTTCACTTTTTCATCCTCAGTGCAATTGGGTATCATACAGTACAAGATGACAAATGGTGGAAAAACATTTGAGGGAAGAACTGTACAAATCGCTGGAGCTTATGTCGATATTAATATACAATTGAGTGTTTTGAAAAAAGTTTGCATACGTTTGGTGTAAGATGGAAAATTGTGTAAGATTGATTTTTCTCCAAACCCTTCCTATGACACAGTAAACTCCCAAGCTCAGCTGTAATATTTCAGTAGGGTTCAGAATACAAATCTCAACCACAGCACTGAAATTGTCTTGGCGTTTTAAATGGAACACCTCCGTGTGTGATGGAAAACAATCCGCTGTGTGCTGTTTTATTCCGCACTCGCCAATGAAAGGGGGAAACATTTGCGGTCATGGCACGGCCCGCGCGAGAGTAGCTGTTCGCCACAGTGCTCGCTGATTTCCCACACAGCCATCAGATTAAGTTACAGATTAAAAAGGCAGAATACGACTCGCCTCATGTGGCTTTTCCTTCGTTGGTGCCTCATTTTGGGTTTTAGCCTTCATAATCCCAAAAAAGTAATAACAATAAACTCGTGTTACTGTCGCCACACTAGTGTAGGTGTCAAACAAAGAGGCTTGCTAGTGTCGCAAATTCTGGCGCACTGCTAATCTAAGGTCCAAAGGTCCAGATTAACGAATAGCATGACTGAATGGCGTCAACAGTTACCTTTTTTAAAATGCTTAACCATTAACAATTACTTCATGGCTATAAAAAAACTTGCAAACATACCCTCCAGGGTGCCCCTATGACAGATAAACCGTGATAACATGCCCGCTAAGGTACCCTTACAGTGCAGAAAATGTGATGAAGTGCCCTAATGGAAAAAAGTGCCCTTCAAATTAAAAAAAAAACATGATGAAATGCCCTCTAGGATGCCGCTACGTGCAAGAAAACATGAAAAAGTGCCCTAATGGGTGCCCTTCCAGTGGAGAATACATTACGCAGTGCCCTAAAGGATTCCCTGACATGCAAGGAAACATGAGCAAGTGCCCTAATGAGTGCCCTTTCTGTGGAGAAAATGGGATGCAGTGCCCTATAGGGTTCCCCTATGTGTGAGAAAATGTGATGAAGTGCCCCTTAGGGTGTCTTTCCAGCAGAGAATACATGATGCCGTGTCCTATAGGGTTCCCGTATGTGCAAAAAAATGTGATGAAGGGCCCTCTAGGATGCCCTTCCAGTGAAGAAAATGAGATGCAGTGCCCTATAGGGTTCCCCTGTGTGTGAGGAAACAGGATAAAGTGCCCTTTAGGGTGCCCTTCCAGTGAAGAAAATGAGATGCAGTGCCCTATAGGGTTCCCCTGTGTGTGAGGAAACAGGATAAAGTGCCCTTTAGGGTGTCTTTCCAGTGGAGAATATGTGATGCAGTCTCCTGTAGGGCTCCTGTATGTGCAAAAAAATGTGATGAAGGGCCTCTAGGGTGCCCTTTCAGCGGAGAAAATGAGACGTAGTGCCCTATAGGCTCCACTACATGTGAGAAAATGAGATAGCAGTGATGGTATAAGAGGAATAAAACACTTATACAGTAACAGTAACTCTGCTTTGCACTTTGTTGTTGATTTATTTTCCTATAACAGCACACTCCTAAGGGGTTTATTCCTAAAATATTTCTTATAAACATATCCTTAGTGACATATTTAGTATCTCATATCTGAGATAAAGGAATGTTTTGAGCTGATGTTGATGCCGAGATGGCTCACCGGGCCATGCAGGAACAGACGTGCCCACATCTGGCAACTTTTTGTGTGTGTGTGTGTGTTTCATGCTCGTGGCACGGCGCTGTCACTCTGAGAGAAACAGCGTGACCATGTTGATTAGGGTAACCTTTTGGGCAGGCAGTGGAAATATGCTGTCAGCTCATTACAAAAATACATAAGCTCTCACATCCAATTACTCACTTAGCAGGAGGAGATTAGTTTGTGCGCGAGCTGCCAGTGCCGCGGCCTTCACGAGGTCAACGAGAGCGCGCGCAATCAGAAGAGTTTGGGAGATTGTGGCGTATCCGTTTCGCCTGAGCTGCCACTCTTATCCTTCAATCCATCATCCCTCCTCACTCAGCTCGCCCTCCACAACGCTCACAAATATTTACTAGAGGATTTACATTGTAAATCCCATTTACGGGCATCGCTCTCTTTCCGCTCCACTCTTAAGTGAATTTCATAGTTCGTAAAACATCACACGTAAAACATTTCCCTCTGTGTGAGCTCCGCTGCCCAACCACAGGCTTGTGTGTGTGTGTGTGTGTGTGTGTGTGTGTGGTGTGTATTTTAGGAGGTTTAGGGCACAATGTGTAAAGCAATCCTCTCTCTCTCTTTCTATTTTTCTCCCCCTCTCTCTCTCTCTCTCTCACACACACACACACAAACACACACACCTAGTGTACGCACACTCTCTCTCTCTCTCTCACACAAACACACACACAGCTAGTGTACACTCTCTCTCTCTTTCTCTCTCTGACACTCACACACACACACACACACAGCTAGAGTACTCTCTCTCTCACACACACACACACAAACACACACACACACAGCTAGTGTACACTCTCTCTCTCTCACACACACACAAACACACAGCTAGTGTACACACTCCCTCTCTTACACACACACTCACACAGCTAGTGTACTCTCTCTCTCACACACACACACACACACACACACAGCTAGGTAGACTCTCTCTCTCACTGACACTCATCTAGTGTACACTCTCTCTCTCTTACACACACACTCACACAGCTAATGTACTCTCTCTCTCTCACACACACACACACACACAGCTAGGTGGACTCTCACTGACACTCATCTAGTGTACACTCTCTCTCACACACACACACACACACACAGCTAGTGTACTCTCTCTCTCACACACACACACACACACAGCTAGGTAGACTCTCACTGACACTCATCTAGTGTACACTCTCTCTCTCTCACACACACACACACACATACAAGTGGCTTAATAATCTTGTATTTGTTTAGAAACCATCCAATAAAGAGCAATATTAGCTGAATTTGCCTATATTCAAGATCATTTTACTTTTTCTGCCATGGGAAAGGCTTCTGGAACAAGGAATTTACACTTTCCAGTTTTATTCCAGTCCTTATTGACTTCAAGAGAGAGAAGCTAGTGGTTTGTAGCTACTACAACATACATGGTAAGAGGAACTAACCTGTTTTGTGGACGTTCCTCAACCTATGAAACATATGACGTCTTACTCTTTAATATATAAATTGTAAAAAGTCATCAAAGGTGGGAAGTGACAAAATACACTGTAATTGTAAATACTCTTTCTATATTTTAGAATGTATATTTTATACTAATTCTGTATTTTAAGTCTTAATGTGACTTTTTTAGAATCAGACAGCTTGAAAGAGTCTAAATTCCTAACAAATCTAAAATTTAACAGATCTCACATCAAGAATGAGACCTTTCACCCATCACTGTAATCTATCTGTTGCTTCATACACTTTATATTTATCAAGGCTGCTTCAGCCTTCAGCTAGTCAGCGTTATTATCATGCTAGCTAATATTTGCGAGATTAGGAATAAAGCTGTTGTCAGACTTAGCTTTCTTGCATTCTTTGCTATATTCGTGAATGAGGAACGATCAGTGACTAAAATCAACAAAAATATGAATCTTTCTTGTACTTTTATTTTCATACTTTAAGTAATCTTAGGAGTTTATACTCTTCTATTTCAACATGAGTGAAAAATTTGAACCTGTACTTCAGCTTTTTCCAGAGTATTTGTATAGATCAGTTGCACTTTTAGGTGAGTAAATAGTTTCGGTCATTTTATCACCTATGGTTCGGATGTCTTTATTGATAATTGTTTGCTAGTTCATGTGGTTTTCGATGTTCCAAAGGCCCTTAACCCTTTCATGTCTGACCCGCACTGCACTTGTAGATGTGAGAAAAAAGATTGTCTTTCTAAAGGAATATTCCTTTGTCAAGCTATAGCACCTTCTGCATGTCATGAAGCATGATAAAAATGAAAGATCACGTTTTAGATCATGGTTTTATTACACTTATTTCACTGGGGTTGCTCTTTAACCTATGTTTTATGACATTTTCTGGTTTTTTATGAGGACCACACAAGGTCCCCACAAGGTCAAAATGATCATGTATTCATATCTACACCAGAACATTTGGTCCCCACAGAGAGAAATACTTTCTCTCTCTCGTTCTCTCTCTCACACACACACACACACACACATATACACACAGAGCAGTAAATCAGGGCATGTGAGCATGGAAACTCCTTCTTGACTCATGAATCATGGTGAGGTCCTGGCTCTGCTACCCCCCGCCACCCCCTGCCTTCCTCCTCCAATACGGATCAAATCTGTTAATGCCTGACACCGGCTGTAAACCAGCTGTCCATCAGCGGCCACGTGTATGATTTGTTATGGCTGAGGGGATCATGGGTAACACTGCCAGCAGAGCCGTGTGTGCTCGTCTCCCAAAGCTCTGATTGCGTGTTTAACCCGAGGGCCGCCTCTGGGGTCTGTGCACTGGATATCCTCTGACTGCCAATTAATAGAGGAAAATAACATGCTCTCTATCTGTTCCAGCATTGCAGTGTTCGGTTACAGAGTAGCCATGTCCAGCAACATAGCAAAGTGTCATTTTGTGACACATGCAACACAACCTACTCTCTTTCTGAGCATTCATTCAGATTCTGCTTGCCTTGAATAGTTTGCATTTTAATAAGTGTATTAATGAAATCTGCATTACTGTGAAAGTGCCTCTTGATATGTTTCATCTGGAAATGATAGAAAATGGCATGAGTTTAAATATTAGGAACAGAACTGAACTCCCAACTGACTCCCATGTCATTACAAATGATTTCCACTAGAGGGCAGCATGGACACAACCCTTTCCCTCTATGCTGAAATCACCTACATTTGCAATGTCATACTACTGTATCCTGCACTGTACTACATACTATTCCTGGTAGTAGTATGCAATATAGGACACGATATACAGGAATTATTAGTTGGTGGGTTAGTAACTACACTGCCATGTGTATTATTGAATGCACTTTCCCCGTATGTGATTTGTCTCTGTATTTTCACAGTTGCTGCGACACCAAATGTGTAACTTCTGGTGATTAAAGCCAAAAAATTACGCAATTCATCAATGTTCAAAGTCTTAAAGGCTTTCAAGAACTACTTTAGCTCGAATTTTTGAAGAAGCATGCAATGCAAACAAAGTAATGACACAGCTAGCATGACTAGCTATTTTTCTGTTTTCTATTTAGTCAGTTATCACAAAGTAAAGAATAAAGTGTAAAAGTAAAGAGCTTCCTAGAGAAATATTAATGTAAAATATATAACTTTTGTTAATATAAAATTATCTACTTAGCTATTTCTTGATTGCTAATAACCCTCAAGTAACGTTAAATTTTTCATCTAGGCAAAATGATAACTTTTAGTGGTTAAAAGTTTTAAAAAAGTATGCAATTAGGTGAAGGATAAATATTTTAAAGAGGGTAAGAACTGAATTGGCTCAAATTTTGGAAGAAGAATGCTATGTACACAAAGTAATGACACAAGTAGCATGACTAGCTAATTTTCTGTTTATATAGTTAGCTATCACAGTCAGTTAAGAGTTACTGAGGAAAAGATATTAATGTAAAATATATTCATTTGTTAGTATAAAACCTACCAACTAGTCATTGCCAAATAATAACATTAGCATTAACTTGTTCACACAGACAAAACATATTAAGATTAATATGCATTTAAGCAATATTCAAAGGCTTTAATGCATTCAAGAACCACTTTAACTTAAATTTTGGGAGAAGAGTGCAACCTAAACACAGTAATGACACAACTAGCATGACTCGCCAATTTTTTGCGCTCTATGTAGTTAGTTATCACAGCCAGTTAAGAGCTTCTAAGGAAAATGTTAATGTAAAATATGTTATTTGGTAATATACAAGCTACCAAACTAGCTAGTTAGCCATTGCTGGTAGGCAAACTCAGCATTAACTTGTTCATACAGGCAAAACGTGTTATCTTTTGGTGGTTAAAGCCAGAGAGTATGCAATGAAGCGGTGTTCAAAGGCTTTACAGCATTCAAAAATCCACTTTAGCTCAAATTTTGGAAGCAGAATGCAACATGAACACAGTAATGACACAACTAGCATGACTAGCTAATTTTCTGCATTCTGTTTAGTTAACTACCAAAGGTACAATTACAGCACCCACACAAAAACCTCCATCATGATATAACGTATGCAACCTATAATTAAATATGATTATATATGATTAAATTAATGTCTTTAATTTAATTATTTATATATAAATAATTAAAATTGTATTTAAATGGTCTCAAAAAGAATAAATAAATAAAAAGAAAGAAATAACATAATAGTGATAATAAAAAATAATAATAACTAGAAATAAAACATTGGAAAAAACGTAAAACCTAAAACATTAAAAAATTATAAGAAACAAGAACACCCTTACCTAAACAAAATGAATTTCAAACGACAAATTGATACCAGACTATGAAGTTTCAATATATACTTCATTTCCCTCCACTGATGAAGGACAAAAATTTTCTGGAACCTGTTAAATCCAAACATTTGTTGCTGTTTCATTCTTACAACACACGTGCATTTTAGTAAGACTTTATTAATCCGTTATGTTTGCGTTTCCTGCTGATGATTCCCAGTGTTTCCTTGTTTAGAGTAAATGTTGGCAAGCATTATATATGATTTTTTGACTTGCAGATCTCAGGAGAGAAAACAAACACATTTTATTAAAATCCCCCATGAGACTTTGTCAATTATGAAAGATTTTTTGACCTATGAAGTTTTATTTTCATTTATTTTTAAAAATGTAGTGGGGGAAAGGACATGGGTCGTTAGAAAAATATATTTAGAGATGTAATTATATTTTCTGGAAAAAGGATCCAGTCCAAAATTAACCTCGTGGCTCCCAAAGCGCGCTGCCGTCTATTTATGTCCTCGTAGCTAAACGTGTTGATCACATGACAAATAACCTTCAGTTTTACTGATTAAAGAGGACATCAAATGACAACATTTAAATAAAACGTGATTGCTTTAATGTTTATGTTGTTTTGAAAAGTTCTTTTTCTTGTGTCGTTTATAAATGACAAAAATCCTATAGAGTTAAATATTAGATTACATTCAAATTAAAATCTCAGTCAGCGTTTGCCAAAACAGTACTTTGGTCATCACGGGCCTCAGTGTTTGCATAACGGTTCATTTGTCATTATATTGTAAATGTGTCATGTTGATTAATTGATGGCCTGCTGCATTTATCACACAGATGTCTTACTCTAGTTTTTTGTTTGGTCTCAGACTTCTTCTTGCTCTCAGGTTTCGGCTAAACCGACTGTTTCTGATACACATTCAAACTAACTGAAGCCTCAAAGCTAAAGATAGAAAATTACATGGCCCTTGTGAACCAAGATACATATGCTTATGTTTTATTACATCCTGTAGTCTTCATCTGCAACTGGCAATTCGTTCAGAAGTAAAATGATATATAGTGTATAATTTTCTGCCCAGAAAGAACAACAATCTCTGGGTAATGTCTTTAATCATTTGTTTTTTGCAGGTTTATTGGAACTACGCTTTGCTGAGTCAAACCGATTGGGATGATTTGTTTTTTCCCTAGGAAGCCTTGATTTTTAAAAACTAACTACAGAAATTACTTATAGAATGACTTCAATTTTGTAAAAATATATTTAATGTTGCATATTTAGTCTATATGTGTCTATTTTTGGAAAATATCATCGAAAAATCATTTTTCCTCCATATGTTACAAAGTGAGCTACCACCTCACAGTTCCGTGGTACCCAGTTCAATCCTGAGTTCAGCTTACTGTCCCAGTGTCCATTTGGGTTTCCTCTGGGTTTTCCGGTCTCCTTCTACTTCCCCAAAACATACCAGGAGGTGGACTGGCTACTCCAAATTACCCCTACATGTCCAGCAACACCCCATCCAAGGTGTATTCCCACCTTGTGCCCAGTGTTCCCATGATTGGCTCCAGATCTGTCATGACCTCGACCAGGATAAATTGGTTACTGAAGATGAATGAACAAGACATCAAGCAAACGATGTCAGTTTTAATGAATTTTGATTGGTTGAATGTTTGTGTTGTGTTCTCCATGTCCTCATAGCTAAAAACGTTCTGATCACATGATAAATTTCCTTCAATCTTACTGATTAAAATGGACATCAACTGACAACTTTTAAATGGAAAATGATTGGTTCAGTGTTTATGTTGTTTTGAAAAGTGCTTTTCTTGTGTTATTTAAAAAAAAAGCCTAAATCCTAGGGAGATAAATATATATATTTTTTGTATTTGGTCCAACCACTCAAAAAGCAAAAATGTATCATTTCCAGGTGCCTCCCGAATCACTGTAGATGGCTAAACCATTTTTTGTGCCTTTTATAAATGGTAATGTCCAGGTGACAGCATCCAGTTTTATTTTGTCATGGCTGTGAAAAAACTTTGTTTAAGGAAACATTGTAAAAAGCAATAAAAATATATATCTCACCTCTATAATCATTCTAATAATTATGTAGTTATAGCCAGGACTCTGTGGTCGGACATGATTTATCACCCATAACATTAACGACCTCCACTGTTGATACAGGCCAAATATTTTTGATTGATCTCCTAAAAATGTGTGTGCTTTCCTCTGTGTAGGAGGAGCACTCTGCACATTTGATCATTAATCTACACCGCGTTTTATTTATCCTGAGCTCCCAGCACTTAAGAGGTCACATACACACTCATCCTGCTGGGACGCAACAAACCACGGCTCACTCCGGCTCTCTCAAAGGAGGAAAAAATATGGTTTCATGTTATGAAATGTCATAAATACTGATGTGGGCTGAAATAAAATCTCTTTGGACTGTGTTATGGGCTTCAGATTCATGCGTGTTCGTCACCGTTTCACAGAGTCCTAGAGCTGCTCTGTATATGGGGGGGCCAAAAATTTTGCACAGCAACCTTCTTAATCACTGCTGATGTGGAACAGACTGAAAAATATTAAATATCAGCCCAAATGGAGATCAAATCTAGGGGCATGTCACTGATAGGTTGTATGAATCTACAGTTTGGGCTAGAAAGAAAAAAAAATAATAATCAACCTTATTACATTTGTTAATAGAATATAATTATCTGATCTGGATACCAAAAAAGATATATATTGATGTCTTTTTATCTTTGAAAGACATGGGGCTTAACCCTGCTAGCGCATTTGTGCCATACGGCCTTGGTCATGTTAGTCAAAATCATTTATAAACACAGTTTCCTCAGAATTACCTCATTTTCTCTGTGAGTATTTTCTCTTGCTACAACCCAAAGTGTATCAACTTTTGGTGGTTAAAGCCAAAAAAATATGCAACTGGTGATGAAGAAAGGCTTAAATGCTTTTAAGAACCACATTAGCTTGAATTTTGGAAGAAGAGTGCTATGTAAACACAGTAGCTAATGCCAAAACTAGCATGACTAGCTAATTTTCTGCTGTCTTTCTCCTTAGCTATCACAGCCAGTTTAAGAGCTTAAAGATTCTCTGAGGTAAAATATGGATGTAAAATATATTTGTCATTTTTATAATCTTTTATACATGGTCTCATTTTCATATGAGCCCACGGCTAGAAATAAACACTTGTCCTGGAGGAGAACCAGAACCTGACTAGCACCTACTGCTAATCAGTTTATGTGTGGTAATAAACTGGAGTTACTTAACCCTACTTAATAATTAGCAATGAAATTGAAACTTTATGAAGAAAAGGACCTTAGTGTACATTGCTACACCCGAAGCAACCAAAGTTAGCATGTGCTAGCAATCACTGAATGAAACCTGGCCATTGTTAGTGACAGACTAGTGTTTGGAGTTAGCCTGTGAAGCTAATTAGCACTGAAATGTGGGCCCACAGTGCTAATTAGGAATAAAACTTGGCTATGCTCAGTCATGGGTCTTGGATTAGCTCACAGCGCTAAGCAGCAGATCATTTTTGATGAGGTGTATAAGAATGTTTATGAGTGTTAAGAAGTGTTGCTATTAATTAAGGATTTCATTATGAAAAGTATAAATTATTACTTCAAGCTAATATTTTCAACATTGATATTTTTTGGCTATGAACATTGGACTATCCCACACTGCTAATTACCTCTAACCTAGACCGTGCTCAGAGTTGGACTATAATTATCACACACTACTAATTAGCAAAAAATCTAGGGCCATGTGCATTTGCATTTAGCCTACACTACTAAGCAACAGTTGTGTTTGCCAGGTAATTAGAGTTAGCCTACATTGCTGATTACCCTTTAAACCTTGGTCATGCTCAATTACTGATGATAGTTAACACACAGCACTAGTCTGCAATGAACTCTGGACCACAATTGGTGATGGACTAGCTCAAACAAACACTGCTAATCCAGAATGAAACTTGAGTCATTGTGTGTGACAAATTAGCATTTGTCCATATGGCTACTCGTGAAACCTAGCTGTGCTTGCAGATGGGCATTGGATTAGGCTATGCTGCTAATCAGCAATAACACCTAGCTGTGCTCAGTGATGAACTGGATTTCATCCACACTGCTAATCATGATACCTGGCAGAGTTTGCTGACGGACCTTGGATTAGTACACACTGTTAATCAGCAATTAGTGACAGAGTAACATTAGTCTCTTCATCTAATCATGAAGCCTCAGCTGTGCTCATGATTGATGATTGAAGTTAATCATGAAGATTAGGTTGTCCTCATTGGTGGACCTTGAATTGGCCCAAAGTGCTATAAAGCAATGAAAGCTGGACTGTGATCAGTGATGGAATGGAGTTAGATCATGCTGGTAATTGTAATACCTGGGCCATAACAGGAAGTCCTGGCTATACTCAGTGATGGGTTTTCGAATTAGCCCATGCACTTAATAAGAGCCAGCTATGGTGATCCACTGGGTATTAAACGATCTATTTGAATGTTTGGATTAGCTCACAGTGCTAATTAGTAATGAAGACTGGGTTGTGCTTGATAATGAACTAGAGTCCATCCCATACAGCTAATTGTGAAATGTGTGATACTGAAGTCAGTCCATACTGCCAATCAGTGAGCAGGGCCATGCCCACAATTCCAATTCCAGAAATAAAATCTGCCTCTTCTCAGTGATGAACCATGAGTTAGCCCACAGTGATAATTAGCAATGAAACCCAGGCTATGACTAGTGATGGTCATTTGGATTAGCCCACATGTGGCACTGATTGTATTAAATACAGCACTACAACTCTCTTAAGTACACAAGTGCACTGCATTTTATGATTTCTTACAATTTTCCAATGGTACTTTCCTATGGTAACAATGATACCACAGAGGTGCCAACATTGCTAACAAGAAGATTCTAGGAAGCAGAGATACCAACCAGACACCACAGTCCCGCCCACTCAGATCCTATTGGCTGACAAGACTAAGATTTGTTAATTCACAGATTTCACAAAATGTGCCTAGATATAGTTGGGCGAAGCAAAAGTAACCGCTTTGACTCACCTGTGTCCTTTCCCCTTCAGTGAATTAAATTTTCAAACCAGAAATTTTGGCACCTCTGCATGGTTTTACTATGAATTACCTAAGGTTACCTATTTTTATTACATACATAAGCATGATAAAGTTTTTCTCTGGGATCTTATAGGAATAGTTTTAATAACTTATGCTAACTTGATGTGTCTTGATGCCGTGCCATTATTATGTTACTAATCTTATGACACTTATACAAGTTGCTTTTAGGAAAAGGAACGCCATTTTTTCTCCAACTTCCCCAGGCCCATAAAAAAAATCTTTCCCAATTATGTAATTTAATTATGGCATGGCCTTGAAAAGAAAAAAAGGTGTAGCTTGTGAAATTGTGATGTGTTCTAGTAAAAAGTACTGTACCCATTATACAGCCTACATACCTTACAGAATAACTAGTATTCTTACTTATGCATGTGTTACTTTATGGCTCTGGTTTTTAGTTCTACTTGAGTTCCTCCTTGCTGTAGAACACTTTTAAAGCTGTAGGATAAGAGCATACCTAATAATCTGTTATCTCTCTCTCTCTCTCTTTTCCTGTCGAGCTGTACCTGCACTCTTGTTGCTTGATGTGATGCTGGTTCCTGATCCTGACACACTTCTACTCCTGTGGCTCTTCTCATCTTCTTCTGCTTGGAGCTTTCTCCTCCTGTGGCTCACTTTCTGCCTCTGTGACTCGTCCAACATGGATACTCTAAAAATTTGCACTTCCCAAAAACAGTTTATTGTAGACTTGTATATAAGAACTTCTGCTGTAATCATAAAGACTGTTCTGTGCTTCATCTCAGGACTCGCATTCACAATCTGCTGAACATCCTTTTAACACACTTAGTACTGTTTGACTTCATAGTATACAGCTGTAGAAGATAATCGCATTATCTGGTGTCACTCAGATGAGTCTGGTTCCTCTCATTGTTTCTTCCTCGTGTCATCTCAGGGAGTTTTTCCTCATCACTGTTGCCTATGGCTTAATCATTAGGGATTGAAATCTGCATCCAAATCTCTGTAAATCACTGTATGTTAAAAAGCACTACACAAATTAAATCAAACATCTCTGCAGCACAAGTCTTATAGTCTTAATTAAATTTACCAGAGTGATTCCACAGTGACCATAGTAGTCCTAAAATTATAACAGAAGTCACCATAGGGAAAAAAAAAACAGTATTTACTTTTGAAAAAAGTAAAAAAAATAAATAAATAGTAATTTTTGAAAAGGTAAATGCAACACAATAAGTAAGTGTATTAAGTGTACTAGGTGCAGCACTACTAAGCACACAGCTTTATAAATGAGCATATGCTACATACTATACAGATATGCATAGCTACATTATCCATAGTTATTACTCATGCTCAGGTTTGTTTTCTTTGGCAAGAATTGGCAGAGCTCGTAGATTATACATTCTCTACTTTTAAAGGAGAGGAACCATAGAGTTTGCGAGAACATGTGAGAGAAGATGTGATTTGAGCCAAATAACATCAGCGAAAAGTTGGCTTAGGTTATTATTACCTGTTACAGCGTATAGATAAGAGGCCAATGGCAGTGTGTGTGTGTGTGTGTGTGTGTGTGTGTGTGTGTGAGCGAGCACCAGAGGCTGTGTGGTTTCAGAGGCAGGTTCGCTAATTGAAGACAGTTGATGGCTGGTGTGTTTGAGCGAGTGTGGTGACAGGCGAGGTAATTACACGCACGGCTGGAGAACAGAGGCTTTCAAATCCTAAAGGCCACTCAGGTGTCAGGAGGGTGAGAGAGCAACTCGTACGATCAGCTGTTTATTTTCAAGCACTGTCGAATTCTCAAATCTGATTGGTCGGAAAGTGCTGATGAATTTTCTATAACAGAAGCTCATACAGTAGTGCTGGCAAAGATTTATATTAATGCATTTGCTATAATACATCATTGTTTCTATAGCAACAGTTAATTCACAGGGCCTTGTGTGGTGCACGTTTCACATAATCTAAGGCTTATAATAGGCTGATTAAAATATTGTGTTGTTTAACAAAGAAAAAACACTGATATGGTGAAGTTTTCAATAAGAACATGTTTATTTAATATTTTTGGAATAAGTCTCCAGTCTCAGCACTTTGTAACTGTCAGTCAGACTTTGCACTTTTCAGTTTTTCTGTATCATCACAAGTTGTGTTTTGTCATGACGTTCCACAACATGAAATGGATAAAATAATGGTGTTTATTAATAAAAAAAAAAAAAAGTTGTAGGCATTGACATCATGGTGTGGTATGAAAGGAATAAAACACATCCTGTTATAGGAAAATATTCCAGTTTGGAGTAATAACGGTGACTCCACTTCACTTGGAGACACGCTGTTGTTGACTATTTTC
Organism: Pangasianodon hypophthalmus; assembly: GCF_027358585.1. Classification (NCBI taxonomy): domain Eukaryota; kingdom Metazoa; phylum Chordata; class Actinopteri; order Siluriformes; family Pangasiidae; genus Pangasianodon; species Pangasianodon hypophthalmus. The sequence continues at coordinate 26,232,588 of NC_069719.1, read as the reverse complement.
CAAGTGTTTTATTCCTTACAGAGAAATAAAAACGTAAGAGACAGTCTAGTAAAAATTAGGAAAACAAACGTCATCCAGCTGACACATGCTAATGCCAGAAGGAAGTTTACATTCAAAAATTATTCATTATTCGCCTCGCTTTCATTCCGAATTCCTTCTGTTTTCTATGTTTTCTCGAAGCACACCGCAGAGGACGCCACCACCCTTTTCTATCTTTAGAGGAGGGAATCCACCCAAGCGCTGTCACTCCTGCTGCCAAATCTGCCAATGCTAAAGAAGTTAGCCAGACTGCACATGCTAACACAATCAAATCTGATACTCCACACTCCTGACTCGATAACATCTGTTAAATCGAGATAGAAAGAGATGTATAAAGTGCACAAACGTTCCACTTATGTAAGACGTAAGAGCAACACGGAAAAGTCTCGCGGTTCTCCGTCTAACACAGAGGAACACTTGTGAAAAATGAAAAAGAATGCAGGCATTTCTCTAAAGGACAGAAGATTTATCTACTCTTGGAGTTAACTCAGTGCCTAATTTTTCTTGGACTCCACCTATGTTTTTCCAAGTGCCGGGAACTATGCATAAAAAGGTCAAAGAAATAATGGTTTTTTATTATTTTTTTTTAAAGTTTGCATTAAATTTTTCTGCAATAGAAAATTACAGCCTTGGAAAAAAAAAAAAAAAAAGGAGGAGATTAATGGTCCTGGCCCTGCGCTTTGTATATCGCACTGGCGCTCAGGGGGACAAGCACTTTATAAATCATGGCTGGACATATAAGGGATTATTATTACGATGTGTTTTGTTTCATGGTTTGTGTTTTTGCCAAATCTTTAAGTACCTGTTCTGACTCCTCTCTAATCCGTTTTTTAAAGTTACCGTAGAAGCACTACTTTTTTTGGACTGTGAGTTTAGTATTACATAAAAATTCTAATAACATATATCATTTCAAAAAAAAAATTAACGACACTGTGCAGAGCAGATGAGATTTTTATAAACACTGGAAACTGTAAGGAACTCATACTAGCTGCTTAGTCAAATAGCTACATTAGTCAACTTGCTCTACGACTCTTTAAGAAATCGTACGTATCGTAGAAATAAGTACAGGCAATTATCATAATTTATTCCATTGCCATGATGAATTCTCTGGTTTTGAATGGTCAGTAGGTGTTGATTGATTTTCTGTAACAGCAGCTCTGAAAGTAGTTCCGGCTGCACAGGTTTATATTAGCACCCTTGTTTGTTTCTATAGTAACGGCTCATTCACATGGACTTGTAGAGTAGACAATCCAACAAAGAATTATTGATACGGTGAGGTTTTCTGTAAGCAGATGTTTATTTAACATTTTGGAAGGAGTCTCTAGTGTCACTGCTTTCAAACGTAGCACTTTAACTTGTCAGTTTTCCACCATAGGAAAGTCTTCAAAATGGAGGACTTTGTGGTTTCTCGGTAACATGATAAACTGTGTCTTTTTGTCTTTTGTGCCTTTGTATGACGGAGCGAGTCCTTGTAGCTGTTAAATTTAACTATAAACAGACACAAAGTATGACGCTTCATTCTTTAATAAAATGTCGTAATAATTGACAAATTTCTGTAGTATAAGAGGAATAAAACAGCACACATCAGGATGTGCTGTTATTGGAAAATAATCAACTTCTTGGTGATAACAGTATCACTAGCTTCACCACACCATCCTGTCATTGATTATTATCATATAACCGCATATCTAAAAGTGTTTTATTCCATACATTATATACTCAGCGAAGAATTTGGACAAATTGTCAAAATTGTTTTTTGTTCTTAAATTAAAATTGTATTACTTGAGAACCCTGACAGAATCATGAAAAGGAAGAGAAGGGAAATGATGTGGTTTTGCAGGCCAGGTATGCTGTACGTCTCACAGTCCTGTCCACAGTTATGCAAAAAACTCCACACGAACGCCAAGCGAAACTCTACGTCTGCAATATTCACCGACTGCACAGTTATTTGTTTTAGGTGATAAATATCCAGAACACATGCAGGTATACAAACAAAGATAAATATGCATTAAGTTGAAGTCTGTGAGTCTGCCAAACATTCATGCTCTGGGTTTCGTCAAGCTGCAGAGTGTGTGCTGAGGCGGTGTGTGTTTGCCCGCGTCACAAGGCCATATTTAAGAAATGTATGCACGTTTACACACACTTTGTTGGGTCCAATTAAATCATTTGAAATACAGGACTATATATACATATGTTTACACATACCACGCACACCCCCAGATTTTCTCTCTCACTCTCTTTCTTACACACACACACTTAGTCTGACTCATACACACATCCTGTCCCTCATTCTTTCTTTTTTTCTGACACCAATTCACATTCGCGCACATACACACTTATTCACTCGTGCATATACACACACTCACATTCTACAACACACACAGCACATTCGTCTCCCTTATAAGGACCTGCATCTAGAGTTAGTCATAACCTTAAACTCAGTAACCAAAAGGAAACCTTTTGACTCTTTTAGGTTTTTTTAAAGAAAAGCTGACGTTTTTGTTAAAAATGTCTCCACAAGGTCATCCCTGTCCGCTATTCCTTATGGGGACCTTCCCTGTTAATGCAGCTAATTAATGCTATGCTACACCTACAGCTAACCCTAACCTGAAGCCCAGGAACTAAAAAGGAACCTTTTCACTTTTTTATTTTTGTAAAAATATATTAATTAATTGATTAAAAATTAAAAAAAAACTTGTGGGGGCCAGCCAAATGTCTTCACAAGTTCAGCAGTGTGAGATATTCCTATCGTTGTAGGGACCTCCTATTTGGTTCCCACCCAGATATAAACACACACATATACACACACACACACGTTCATTTTAATATCTTTGTGGGGACGTTCCCTGTTAATGAGGCTATTAATTCTATGCTACACCTAAACCTAACCCTAACCTTTTGGCTTTTTTAGTTAGGTTTTGTTGTTGTTGTTGTTGTTGTTTTGTTTTATAAAAGCTGTATAAAATGTATATTTTTGTATAAAATGTCTCCACAAGGTCAACACTATGAACAGTCCTATCCGTATGGGGACATTTGGTTCCCACCAAGATATAAAAACATGCCCCTACGCAAATACACACAAATACACAAACATGCATAACCATTCATATTCTGACTCATTACCACACTCTCACAGACATCCTGTCTCTCTCTCTCTCTCTCTCTCTCTCTCTCTCTCTCTCTCTCTCTGACACCAATTCACGCTCAACTTCTCACTCACTTACACGCTTTCCTTTGCTTCTCTCTCCTTTTCAATCCCTCATGCATATACACACACTCACACATTCTACTCTCTCTCTCTCTCTCTCTGACCCACACCCACATACACACACACACACACACACGCATCCCCCTTCACCACTTCCCAGTTTACAATACCGAGCTTATTCTCATAACTCTCATGTTCTGACACTGAATCTCTCTCAGTCTGTGATAGCCATTCACTATAATGAGTTTCTCGTTCTGTTACTCGGCTCTGTGTATCTCATGGAACGCTATATGCATTAACATTCGGTACAAGAAGAAACAGTGAGCGATGGGAACTCAGCGGTTGAAGAAAAAAAAAATCTGACACAGTGTTCCCTTTACACCAAAACGAAATCAATCACAACTAAGACGTGTTCTTTAGGAGAAGACTATCTCGGCTATATATCTCTTTTTTTAAAATAAATACAGACCTAAATATTTCTATATTTGTACAGAATGACAGTGACAGTATTAGCGTGCATGAGCTTCCTCATCTTCGTTAAATGTGTTATCCTGGTCAAGATCCGGAGCATATTCCCAGGAATACTGGACGTGAGGTGGGAGGACGAAACAATGCCTACAGCGCTCAGCTCCATGTTGATGTTTATAGAGGACAGTAAATCACATTGTGTCCTAAACCACATCAGCACATCACATCTGTGTGACATCACTGAGGACCTGGAATCAATTTGAGCCAGATATTCAGATGCTTGGATGAGACAGAATTTTATGTTACGTGTTAGTTACATTTGCGACACAGACCGCAAAAAACGTGTCTTCGCTCTACGGTTCGTCAAAAGTGTCTAGAAGGTTATGAGTTTAGATCCCAAGAGAGTCAGAGAGTGAGACGCGTAACCCTGAACTGCTTAAGTGCTTAGATAGGATTTTACTTTCCCTTCCTTCACAAGTCTTTGGGAAAGGTTTTTGGCTAAATATTAATATTTATTACTGATGTGTTATAATTACAGATGTTTGATGGTCATTTGAAGTGGACAGCTTTAATCCAAACCTCGTATAAATAATGTTCATAATCAACATAGGTCATGAATAAAAAGCTCTATGGTTACAGTCAATAGCCAAAATATTACTGTACACATTTTAATAATGAGCCTAATATTTGAATAGTTAGATTATGTTCATAAAATAAATCTGTACTGATGGCTGGGGAAATTGTTTTACAGTTAAAGGGCTGCAGAAATTTTGAGAACCACTGCTTGTAGTTTCTTTTTCATGTTAGCAATGTGTAAATGAAAGTGTGTGTGTGTGTGTGTGTGTGTGTGTGTCATACAAATGGCAATATGTTCCAATGTGTTAGTGTTTAATGGCAAGTGAAATGCCACTACATACATAAAGCTACAACCTAATATCTAACAACTTTTTTTTTTAACTTTTTTATTATGCTGTAATTCATGACAAGCTAAAACCACTATTATTATGTTCTCTATTTCTTTCTGTTTATGCTGTCTCTGCGAGTTTTTCCTCCACATTGTCTCCTCTTGCTTGCTCGTCGTGGATCAAACCCCGGATTTCCACAAAGCTTCTTTGCCACAATGACTGCTGGTAAAAGTGGTATAGAAATAAAATTTAATTTTAATCGAATTAACAGGGAGACAGAATGAAATATCCACGAACTGACTAAAAGTAAGAACAAGAAAAAAATACGCTGTAGACTGATAATAAGATAATAGGAGAATATTGATGATAATAACACGGTTATAATACTGCAATTCCCTTATTAGGTCTTACTTGTGTGTACGACAACATTTAGGACGGCTGATATTTTGTCATAAGGAATGTTGGTATAAAACAGACCTATATCATGTAATCATTCTATTCTTTTTTTTCTGAACTACACAGAAATCTGTTAGGTTGTAACTGAACAGATTTTTTAATCATCCAACAACAATTAGAACTTTTTTCTTTATCCAAACACACACTTATTTTCATCACTGCCAAAGGTAGCTTTGAAAACATGACGAGACGATTCCGATTTGGTCCTTCACAGGAAATTCTGGGATTTTAGAGTGAATTAAATGTCTATTTTATTTATACATGTATATATAATTACCAGTTTTATTAATACATCACATTTACAGAGAATCAGCAGACATTCCCACTTCATTCAGGTTACTGTCATTAAACATGATGATTATAAATACTACAGTATTTAAAAGTGTCCGATTTCTTGTTTTTCCTATGGCAATCCCATAATTCTCTTCACCGGATGAGACGTCCATAGCAGACAGAATCATCACTCCAACCGAGGAATAGCTACATATTTATTTATCTAGCTATTCTTGTCATTGTATTAAAAGAAATATTGTTCAATAATATTATGATCATATCGTAAACCTTGTTAAAATGTTTATATGTGCAATTTTGTATGTAGTTAAAAAAAAGTATTTTTATTAAAAAATTTTAATATGATCATTATTCCCTGTATTATATTTCTTCTCTATATTGTGGATTCAATATTATCGCAAAATTACTGTGGAGCATTTTTAAATGAAATTAGCTTAAAAAAAATCTCACTAATATAGCTATAGAATTTTGTAAGTAAAATTCCAGATTTCTGCAGATTTTAATGCTCTGTTTCTTCATATTTTTTCACGTTTTTATATCTAATTTCTCAGTTCCTGGGAAATTTCATCACTATATAAATTCCTGTTTTTATAAAATACTACACATTGGTCAAAGAAATAAAGACTTTTTTTAAGAACAATATTATTTCTTTATTAATATATTAATATTTATTAATATATTAAAACTATTCAGCCGATATAGCTCATGGAACTTGGAGTATAGGTTTTACATACAGGTCTTTTGATTCATTTATTCATTTCATAAGCACTTCTATGCAAAGTTAGTTATAAATCAGAGGATTAGTAATGGAAAGTTAAGGGCCCCTTCCCGGGATTTGAGACTCACATCCTTCTGAATTTGAACTAGAAATTAATTTCACATATCCTAATGAGGTCAGGGTTAAACTTATTCCTCAGGGTTATCCAATAAAAATGCAGAATGCTAAATACAGAGAGTAATAACCCAGTAAACCCAGTAAAAGGCAACCTGAGCTACTGTATACTCTCAGAAATAAGGGTACCAAACTATACTTTTCCTTGTTGCTGACCATTAAGGGGGCATCTTTTGTTCCTTTTTTGGATGGTCCAATTAAAGGTACGTGTGTGAACCTTAAGGTCCAACTATGTACCATAACGAAGCATACAAAGTGTATACCATTGATGGTAGCACCCCAGCGACAAGCAGTAGCACAGTGTGATACCTTTATTTCTGAGAATGTATATTAGAGCACAGCCTTCACACATCCTTCCTAGCTCACAGTTAACACAGGCACAGAAAAGACAATGAAAAGGCGTCTGACAAATAAATACACAACCTATAACCAGGGTTCTCAAAACGGGGTCCAGGGGACTATCAGGGTTCTGAAGTATAGCCAGGGGGTCAATATTTATGTCACATTATGTGGTGGAAATCACAATCCAACATTATTAAGTTACTGTGCCTATTATTAATGTCAAATGTAATCTAATGGCATGTGTTTTTTTTTTTCTTTTTTCTAAAAAATGGGGTTTATGGGTGAAAAGGTCAGAAATAAAAATGCTGAAAGGCTCCAAAATATTATTGCACACATTCACATGAAAGAAACTTTTTAATAGATTTATTTAATAGATTTAATAGATTTTTTTACATTTAGTATGTATCTTTTTTTCCCCTTTTTGAGAACCTCTGGACTATAAAGTTATAGATCTGATTAGCCTTTTTGTCTCTTCTAATGTATCAGTTTTTTAATTAAATATTTTAATTTTAAATTTAAAAAACGTTTCTTATGTTAACATATCTGTTTATTATTATTATTATTATTATTATTATTATTATTATTCATAATAATCCGCACGACTTATATATACTGAAAGAAAGAGTTGTGTTTTTTTTCTTTTTCTTTTTTTTTTTTTTTTACTTTTTTACGACTTAATTTGTTTGAAATGCAGCGAAATCGCCTTTTGATTCCTCCGTGAGTCTACTGAAGATTTTATTTTTATTTTTTATTTGTTTATTACTTAGTTATTTTAGAAAACCGATGGAAATGGGCCCAAATGTTCTATTTATACTGTTTAATCATTCATTAACTGAATAACAATCCTGACATGAAGATGTCTGATCTTAAGCGTCCATCCGACGCAGTAACTTTTCCATACAGAAACATGACCATGGCTACGTTTTTTTTAATGAGTCCTCATCTTTAAAAAAAATTAATAAGAATTATAAGAATAATAATAATTAAAATTAAAAAAAAAAAAAAAAAAAGAAGAGCTTTCACGTGATAGTAATATTTAATATTCATATAACCAGACCACGGTATATTTTGTCTGCTGTGTAAAAAAAAATTAAATTAATATAAATAACAATAATCAATGCTAAAATGTCACATTTACTATACATCTGTGCAACAGCATGAAAACATTACATTACGTTTTCAGTTTCACACGACATTATTTTTACATTATGTACAAGTCCGATCGGTGATTATATTAAGACATTATAAATGTATTTGTGTGTGTGTGTGTGTGTGTGAGAGTGTGTGTGTGTGTGTGTGTGTGTGTGTGTGTTTATCAGCTGTCCGACTCCGCGTCGCTTTTGCTCTCCTCTGTTTTCTCGGCAGTCGCGCTTTTGCCGGATTTGGTCCATTTCTGTGTGCTTTCTGATTCCTCCGACGATGATCTTTTCTGTCTCCTCCATTTTGCTCGTCTGTTTTTGAACCAAACCTGAGCGGAAAATAACAGAGGAGATGAATGGAAATGTTTACTGAAAGGAGGAAAAGCGCAAAATACGCAAAAGCGCAATATTTGATTTGATTTTTTTTATTTTTTTTTTAATTTCAAGGTCGAAGTCAAGTTTGTTGTTGTTGTTGTTGTTGTTGTGCATAATGCGCAATGAATTGAAGTCGTGAGCCCTTTCAGTGCCCCAGTACACACTTCAAAATAAACACACACACACACAAACACTTTAAAACATAAAAACTGAAAAACTTGCAAACGCAACGTAATAAATATAATGAGGGAAACATCCCAAATGCAATCTTTAAAAAAGACCTTAATGCAAATAATGCAAAGGTGCAAATAAAGGCACAAGGTGCAGGAAGTTGACTGGGAGTACCTTTAGTACCCTTGTACATACAAAAGCGCACTTTACTCTTTACTCTAAATGGTCGTTCTACCGTCCAATTATGTAGCTTAAACCTTTTTTTTTTTTTTTTACACTATATCTACATTTCCAGGTGAAAGATGCACGTTAAAGATACAGTAGATAATAAATAATTTTTGTTTGAGAGTGTGTAATGCAAAGAATAACACAACACAAATGTTTGCACATATGCACATAATTGTATTTTTAAATAATTGGATTTCTTTGCATTATTATTATTATTATTATTATTATTATTATTACATAGTCTTATTTATGCTACAAGTACATTTTACCATCTAAGTTCTCAAATCTTAAAATTAGAGATGGCTCTGATCTGATACAGGATCTATATTAGGCTGAAGAAAAAATGGTGGATCAGTTACTGGGGGAAAAAATGAAATTGGATATGGGAACTTATTTTTTATGTTTGTGTTTTTGTTTTTTTTTTTAACTGGAAATATGCACGTATCAAGCAACTTGATTTTTGTTCGAACTGATTTTTATATTGTTTATACTTTATATTTTGATATATGTATTAAATATGCATTGTACGGGTTTTTTATGTGAAAGCTGTGTATTTTTTTCAGTTTTTAAAAAAATATTTTAAAGCTTAGTAGCTGTTAAAGCAAAAGAAAACTATCGGATGGGTATCGATATCAGTCGATACTCAAGGTTTCAGTGTCAGTATCGGAAAAGGAAAAGTGATATCTATCTCTGCTTGAACTACAAAACCAGCATCTGGAAACATCTGTTCATTGTCCTCACCTCCACCTTCTCCTCGCGCAGGTGCACTTTTCGGGCCAGCTGCTCCCTCGTGCCCACATCCGGGTATTTAGTCTCCTGAAAAAGGCCCTCGAGCGCTTCGAGCTGCTCGTCGGTGAAGATGGTGCGGTGCCGCCGCTTCCTCCTGCAGTGCAGCTGATTGAGGAGCTGCAGCTCCGCGCGCGACACCGAGCTCAGGGGGGTGAGAGGAGCCAGAGGGGACATGGACATGTAGGACATCATGTGAGGAGGAGGAACCGGGGACATCAGCACCGAGCCGGGACTGTCATACACTGGGCGGAAAATCAAAATAAAGAAATTAATAAATAAATTATATATATATATATATATATATATATATATATATATATTATTTTAATTATTTATATTCCATTATTATAGCAGCTTTATCACACACATGTACAGAACACTGAGTGCATCAACAGGCTAAATGTGATAGAATAGATACAAAGGTGTCTCAGAAATACTTTAGCTTAGCTATTGTAGATATGAAACATGGACAAAAAAAATTATAAATAAAGTGACATCAGCACAGACACGAATATACTCTGAGGAAAATATATGTAAAATTATTTTCATGTTTTTTTTGTCATTATCACATTTTTAAAGTGCACTGATAGCCCTTAAAAAAGTAATATCTATTCCAAAAGAACTAAATTTCTAAGAAAGAAAGAAAGAAAGAAAGAATACTTCAATCATAGCCTATAAAAATACATTTTTATGAGCATAGCCATAAAAAATACCGCCACTGACGTCACTGTTATACATTTGAATTACTATAATAATAATATTATAATATTATTTATATTGAATTACTTAGATAGTCTATAAATTAATATCACATGAAACTACCAAAAAAACTTCATAGTGTTGCTTCAATCAAGTATAAATAAATAACTGCATTTTATGCTTATACCATTTGAAATTCTTGTATATACTGTTATATAGAAAATAATTTTGCATAACTCTGGGGAAATAATAATAATAATAATAATAATAATAATAATAATAACCTGCATATAAAAGTATATAAAATTTAAAATAATATATGAGCATTTAGTCAACTATGAACACATTAAAAAAGCTGATGTTTTATTAATATTAATAGATAAGACAAATTAAACCTTTTCTTTTTTTTTCCTCAAGTGACCTGTTGGCAAGTCATGTGACACTGTCTCACACTGTAGAGTGTTTTATAGCAAGTATCATAGCATTTAACACACCTATATTCTAAAAACATTAAACATTTCACAGGCAAAGATTAATTTCTAAAGCTAGAAGTGTCACACATCTTGATGTTTTAACTTTATACAAAGTGTGTAAACCTGGCACACAATCCAGGTGAATGAGTTGAAGAAAATAGATTTAATTCTCTAAAACCAAAGTACTGAATGCAGAGCAAAAGGTTATAAGTTATAAGTCATGTGTCTTTAAAAAAATGACTTGGGGAAAAAAAAAAAAAAGCAACTGCATTATGTAAGTTGCTAATAAAGTGTAAGTCCATAAGGCTTGCAAGCACACATAGATATAAATAATAAATAATGAAGTAAGTGGAAACACACACACACACACACACACACACACCAGGAAATACACATAAAATTCTTTCTAAAGCTATTAGTCCTGGTATTTCATGTGTTTAACATTTAACTGCAGTTATTGTATAGTATTTCAAATAATGTAGGTTTGGGATTTATGAATAAATAAATAAAAGAAAATGTCCAAATGTTCAGGAAGGAAGCAACAGATCCCAAAATGCAAATGTGCAAAATCCAAAAGGAGTGTGACTAATGGCTAATACACATGAAGGTGTGAATGTGGCACATCCAAATCTAACAAAAACAGGCAAGAAATGTGCAAGAAACGTGCCATTACTAAAGCTGATAGTCTCTGAAAGCATTTGGAAATGGATTTGCTTCCTGTCTCTCACGTGAACGCCCTTCTTTCAGCTATCACAAGTTATAAGCAGTAAACAAGGCCACCACAAGCTAGCATTGTAGTAAGCAAACCAGAAACCCAGCTGATGATGATGATCATCATCATCATCATCATTAGTCAGTTTTCATGATCTGTAGTAGTCCAGGTGAGTGCACTTGTGTATTCATGAAGAGGAAACAGATTCACTGACTCACTAGCACAAGCTTCAATTCCTCTTTAACTTCATAAACTGGCTGAGTGCTAGAGTTAATAAAAACCAGTGTGATGTGTCCAAGTCATGACTCTTACGTCACTAGGATTATATAAAATAAGGCATTGTATTATCATTGAATCTGAGTTTCAGTTAATTCGAAATTTCAAAGTTGAAAGAAAACAAGTTTAAAAGCAGAATAAAGGAAGTCACTGAGGGAATATTTACAGAGTTTATAATGTCTACATGACTGTTAATAACACTGATTAGCTACAGTAATAAAGCTATTAATCTGCACTAACTGCTGCTTTATTAGTTATTGAATCAGTGTGAATAATAAAGGCAATAAAAATCAAGAATTTTTTGTTTAAAAAAAATTTAACCTCTTTTAAAGAATTGAACTGTGGGATTTATGGAGTGTGTTTGTTGCCGAAAACGGGCTGACAGGGAAATACGCAACACACACACACACACACACACACACAAATAAATAAATACATAAATAAATAAACACACAAACGACACTCCTAAAGCAGACACAAAAGTTTTCTCATATGTGGCCTTTAGGAACATGATTCATACAAAAAAAATAAAATGTATATATTTTTTAAAAATGTAAAAGAAAAAGAAGAAGCAAGTGAACGCACTGATTGATAGTGCGGGATTGATAGTGCGGGATTGATGTGTGTCAAGAGTATCTACAATCTAAAAAGCACCAAAGTGTGGGATTGATTCGTATAGACACGTCGCATATACGATTTCCACGTTCTGGCACTTTAAACCATGTTTATGATTTAATGATTTAATTTCATTTTGATGTCTGTTTTGCATATGAATAAATAATTCAGCCAGATGTGTGTATAATTAGTGTATCATTAGTAGCTGTCTGTAGAAACGCGTTAATGTAATGACGTCAAGCTCAAGTAAACTTTTATACCATGAAGCAAATGCTGTGTCTCTAATAAAAATATTGTCTTAAAAATACAATATAGATTAAAGAACGCTATACACTCTTAAAAAAATAGTACGTGTGTGTTGTTGGGGTGCCACCATCACGGGTACACCACTTGTACCTTTAATATATAACCTATCCTCCACCAGGATATAATCTACATAGTGTACTTTTAAAATTATTTATCTTTTTAGAAATTTTTTTTAGAGTAAAGCGTTAAAATACACTACATATCAGTTAAAAAATACATACTTGATGAACAAAAGATGTACATGGTATTCATGGTACTGTATCACCCCAGAGACAAGGGAAGGTGCAGTACCCTTAGTACCCCTTTGCTCTGAGAGTGTAGCCCATACTGTACAGAATTACTCATTCTGGTTGAACTCTTTTTCGCTGATGCAACAAACACACGTGAAATATGTGGAAGGAAACGATGATTTAGTAAAATATCTTTACAGAAGTAAAATGGAGTCTCTACAGGCCACCACTCCTCATTCTCACAAATCGGCCCTGATTAAGTGTGTAAGTTTATGTCTTTAATGAAGAAAATAATTGCACCATCAAGGGGAGTTGTGTATCTTTTTCCAGAAAACTTTCAAATAATTAAAGCTACAGGATTCTGGATGTTAAGGACCATTGCTGTAAAGGGTAATTAAAGATACACGACATGCACATTCCCATGTCAAAGATACATACTAAAAATATAATTTCAAAAAAAGAAGAAGAATCTGGGAACAGGGAAAAGTTTGGTAGCTTGATTTCAGAGAATCTTTTTTTGCAACGTCTTTTTTTTTTAATCTAAAAAAATTGTTATAAAGGATGCATGTGGAATATTTAGTGCGTAAAGGTGAGATGGAGATTTACCTGTTGGCATGCACGGACACTGACTCGGTAAGGATCCGGGGCAGCAGCTCGGTGCCGCGCTCGCGCCGTAGCAGTAGGAGGTGTAGGCCGGTATCCGGGCTGAATACACTCCGCTGTAATCAGGAGCCGCGGCTGCCAATGAATCCGACAAACCGGGGAAGAGAAGCGGCCCTTCATCCCCACTGAGCAGGAGAGAGTCCTTACAGCCTGCTCGGGCACTTCGGCCAGCTCTGCCAGCTCTACCGGCCAGGATACTGTCGATGCTGAACATGCCAGCGGGCATCACGCAGAGCGCACCGGGGGAAAAAAAGACGGAGAGCACGAAGAGCGCCTGAAAACACGCAGCAGAGAATAAAAGTAAGAAATAAAGAATTGAATGGCAAAAAAAAGCAAGTAAAGAATTCGCAGGCGCGAGCACAGAATAGCCTATGCAGTGCGTAAAAAGGACAGAAAATCTGCAATACCTAAAGTCGGGAAAGTTTACGGATCCGAAATCAGACTCCGATAGATCTCCTCATAGTTCCTGAAATAAAAAATTCCAAAGCTGCACTGTGTGTGAGTGTGTGTGTGTATATGTGCGTGTATGTGCATGTGTGTGTGTGTGGACAGGCTCGTGTTTTGCGCTCCAGTTGAATTTTCCCCTTTTGGCCTTTTTTTATACCCCTCTGACGTCAGAGAAGGAGTTTTCCTTTTTTGCATATCCGCCGGAGGGGTAAAAAAAAAAAAGGAAAAAAACACCGCTGACTTTCTGTACAGGCTGGACATTCTGGATTTGGGTTTTTGGGGTTTAGCACATGCACAAACACTCAAAGGTGTGAAAACAAGCTTGTGTATTGAGGACGGATAATTCGATTATGGTGCTGATTGCTAATAAACGCTATTTGCGCACCAAACATTTGAGGAAATTAATAATTACGAGCGATTAAGCTTGAAGTGCACGTTAGTCTGGGGTATTTTAATCGTTAAGCTGCTGGCTGATAGACTTTATTTTGGGTTTGTGTAGAATTCATTTGGTGAAACCTTTCACAAAATAAAACGAATTTTAATAAGAAGCGCTTAATTATTTTTCATTTATTTATTGCGCTTTATTTTTTATTTAGGTAATTTTTAAAAAATGTCACTATTCCTGCTTGTGTGTCAGAAAGTATAACAATACACACTAAAACAAAGGATACTAAACTGTACCTTTTGCTTGTCGCTGGAATAGCAGCTATATTTTTACCTTTATGGAAGTTTTGACCTGGAAATGTGGATATTTTGTACCTTTAAAATAATAATAATAAATAATAATAAAGTTTTAAAGGTACAAAGTATTCTGGCTGTAGGCTATATAAGATCCGTGTTGCTTTTATAAATATAATAAATAATAATTTCCTTCCAGTGTTTAAACTGGAAATGAATCAAAATAGTTACACAACTGTCTAGTTGTTCTACAGATTTAAAAAAAAATTTTAATAAAATAAAACTGTGATCTTTCCTTGTCGCTGCGGTGGTACCTTTAATGGTACACCTTTAGTACCTTTAGTACCTTTAGTACGGAATCTTTAACCTAGAAAGGTGCCTATAGTGCCATTTTAAAGCTTTACTCTAAAACACTACTTCTATTTATGTCCATGTGTGTACCTTAAATCATTATAAAGGCATATAAAGATACACAAAGTGACCCCCCCCCCCCCCCCCCCCCACACACACACACACACACACACACACTTATTTCCCTCCTGAGTTTATATCCAGATCCTAAATGACCTAAACTACAGGACCTACTGTACAGTGCAGTATGCTGGTGATTGCAGTAGTCTCTATTTCTGCACTAAGCGCCTGCTGGTGTTTATCTCTATAGGTTATGAAGGTGTGTGTTGCTTAAATGAATCCTAATGGGGTGTGTTATTTGTAAAGTGCTCGGTGTGACACGACTCTAATAGGGGGAAGATAGATTAATGCAGAGAGGAGATTAGGCTGGGTTTTTACCCCCTATCAGCTGCTGCAAATAGCCCGTGTTCACGTGCACACACCTCTAATAAACACACACACGCACACACACACACAAATGCATGCATGGAATCGCAGATAGAGCCCATTAGCAAAGTCTGAAAACAGTTTTATTAGGCTACTTCTTAAAGTCGGAGCACTTGATAAGCAATCTCATTAGCATGAAGGAGCTGTGTGTCTCCATGCACAAGACTCTCAATTTGCACTTACTGATACTGAGGAATCCAGACTAACCAAGTCGCTCCTTTTATCATGGATAATTTTGTTATTTTAAACCTGAGCTCATGATAATTGTTTTTTTTTTAATTTCTGAATGCCCCCACTGCCACTGAAAAGTTCTCATATTATCACAGTGTCACATAAAAGCTGTTATTACAGTGATTTAGATTATATATAGCTAATGAATATATCATGAATCACAGAATAATGTTTGACAGAAACGTATTAAAGCAATTGAAGCTATTAAATACATAAATAGATCCAGAAATGGATGCATGTACTGTAGACATTATAACACTGAAAAAAAATGTGTAAATTCCAGAGAATAGGAACAAAAGCAATTCATCACCTATGTCAGATTTTTTTTTAAATCAATTCTATTTTATTTTAATCTAGCATACAAGGTTGAAAAACAAATTGTAGAATTGTTTATGATTGTTTTGGGGTTTGATGTTTTTTTTTTCATTATTTTGTAACATGTATAATTAAAATTCATTTTTGGCACTATAAAGCAAAACAAGGGGTGTTGCATTTATTTAGGGCTGAATATTTATTTATATAAATCAATTTCTGCATCAGTGTTTTTTTTTGTTTGGTCCATAAAAAAGTTTGTTGGTTGGTAGGTTTGTTAGTCTAAATTTATGTTATATTTATTCAACCTTTCACCATACATTTCACCTTTCATGCATACATGTATACATACTGTACATACATACATACATACATACATACATACATACATACATACATACAGATAAAAGAATTTTATTTTTTGTAATTGTATTAAAAGTTAACATCAAGTCAAGCTGATCTAAAAAATGCAGGAATTATTACCATGTCATATCAAAGACCTAAAAATCAAATACATTATTCATTCTACAAACACATTTGAAGCTTTCTGAGGCTACAGCTGTAACTTCAGGCCTGATTATCATTTTTGATGCAGATTGGTCTGCATTCCTTTGATATGTAAACATTTCATCCCTTTTATGCACTTTGCCTCCCCTGTAATTCCAGGAGAAAAAAAAATAAATGGCACCTTTTATTTTTATTATTTCCTATTTTTTTATGTATGTATTTCAAAGTGGCTGTTGAAAAGAGACAGGAAAAAAGGATTGGCAAAATTGAGATGGCCGTCTAAAATGAAAAGCCTCCAAAGAGGTGTGAAGGCAGCACTTACATCCTGAATAGCTGCAGTCAATCACTGAGGCTAAATGGCGGCTCTGCGCTCACACACTGACAGGCCTCCACAATGGAGCCTCAACACGCCGCCATCTTTATGGCACAACACACATTATACGCCATGGGCCTGATCTCTCAAATCTAGCTTAATGCAGCAAATCAAAGCGGACTTTGTAATGTGACCATTTTCTAACTGGCATAAACAAACCGTAGAGGAAAAAAAGAAGAATGTCTGAGAAATGTGGGAGAGAAGATGGAGAAAAAGACTCTCAATCATTTGATCTCTAAAGATAGATAGAAAGATAGATAAGATAAGGTAAGACAAAACTACAGCATTTCCATATGTTTAATCCCAAAATATAAGAATGTTATTTTTTGCTTGTTTACTATATTTATGGAATTGATGTATACACCGATCAGCCATAACATTAAAACCACTGACATGTGAAATGAATAACACTGATTATCTTGTTACAATGGCAGCTGTCAAGGGGTGGGATATATTAGACAGCAAGTGAACAGTCAGCTCTCGAAGTTGTTGTGTTGGAAGCCAGAAAAATGGGCAAACATAATAATCTGAGTGACTTTGACAAGGGCCAAATTGTGATGGCTAGACGACTGGGTCAGAGCATCTCCAAACCTGCAGGTATTGTGTGGTGTTCCTGGTATGCAGTGTTTATTACTTACCAAAAGTGATCCAAGGAAGGACAATCGGTGAACCGGCGACAGGGTCATGGGTACCCAAGGCTCACTGATGCGCGTGGGCAGGGAAGGCAAGCCCGTCTGGTCCGATCCCACAGAAGCGCTACTGTAGCACAAATTGCTGAAAAAGTTAATGCTGCCTATGACAGAAAGATACCAGAACACACGGTGCTTCGCGGCTTGCTGCATATGGGGCTGTGTAGCAGCAGACCAATCAGAGTGCCCATGCTGACACCTGTCCACCGCCGAAAGCACCTACAATGGGCACGTGAGCATCAGAACTTTACCATAGAGCAATGCAAGAAGGCGGCCTGGTCATGCATATGGCCGAGTGCGTATGCGTCGCTTACCTGGGGAAGAGATGGCACCAGGATGCACTATGTGAAGAAGGCAAGCCAGCGGAGGCAGTGTGATGCTCTGTGCAATGTTCTGCTGTGAAACCTTGGGTCCTGGCATTCATGTGGGTGTTACTTTGACACATACCATCTACCTAAACATTGTTGCAGACCAAATACACCCCTTCATGGCAACGGTATTCCCTAATGGCAGTGGCCTCTTTCAGCAGGATAATGCGCCCTGCCACACTGCAAAACTTGTTCAGGAATGGTTTGAGGAACATGACAAAGAGTTCAAGGTGTTGACTTGGCATCCAAATTCCCCAGGTCTCAATCTGATCGAGCATCTGTGGGATGTGCTGGACAAACAAGTCCGATCCATGGAGGCCCCATCTCACAACTTACAGGACTTAAAGGATCTGCTGCTAAAGTCTTGGTGCCAGTTACCACAGCACACCTTCAGAGGTCTTGTGTTGTCCATGCCACGACAGGTCAGAGCTGATTTGGTGGTATAAGGGGGACCTAGACAATATTAGGCAGGTGGTTTTTTTAATGTTATGGCCGATATATATATATATATATATATATATATATATATATATATATATATATATAGGATAAAAATAAAACTATACAGCATTCCCGTATGTTTAATCTTAAAGTATAAGTATGTTATTCATTTTTGCTTATTTCCAGACAGGGTGCCAATATTTATGCAGTGTGCGTGTGTGTGTTTGGAGCACTAGACGGAGGTGCAGCCTCAGCACTGCTCGGTGCCAGACTGCAGTATGTGTTTATTTCCTGTGTATTTGAGTAGGGACAGCGAGGTGAAGGGGAGCCAGGCGCTGGATTAAAAGGACCAAATCTAATCCATCACTGCAGAGTGGTGCCGCTGCAGATTGTGTATTTATTGTTCATGTCTGAGCTGTCATACAGTGTGTGTGTGTGTGTTTGAGCCTGTTCTACGGTGTGTGTTTTGTAAGACCTCACAGGCTGAGCTTAAAAAGCTTTAAAAGGGTAAAGCCACAAACAGAATGACCCTCTTACTAAAAAGATCTGTCATAACCACTGTATTATTTATTATTCAATCATTTTCTGTGAAAGTAATGCCCCTGTACGTGACCCCTGACCCCCCCCCCCCCCCCCCCCCCATTTCTTTCAAAGAAATTTGAAATAATTAACATTATTGTGTACTTTTAAAGATAATATTATAGCAGTATCTTATATATGTACATATGTATCATGCCACTTGAAGTATAATATGTTTGAACCAATCAGCTTACATTTGAAAGAAAAAATACATACAAAAATGAGAAAATCAGACATAATTAAAATGTATTTCAATAATTTTGCTGATAATCTACCACAGGATAAAGAAAAGAATCTATTTTAAAATATTTTACCCATTCAGCTAAACCAAATAACTGATTGAATGCCATTTATTCTTATCCACTATGAAAATATTAATTTGTAATGAGACAGTACTGTAATGAAAACTATGTTGTTTGGTTGTAAAATGATCATACTATCATTGCATAGTGCTATTCATAATCATATAACTAATAATTGAAGCTAAATTAAAACTAAATTAAACTAATAATTCAAGTTAAATTGAATTGTTTGCGTTTTATTCCATTTTTTCCCCCCAAAATGCACCTAAGCACACACATTCAATATAAAAACTAATGTCTCACACACAGCATGGCACATGATTTTTTTTTCAATAAAATATGATCAAATGGAGGAATTGAAAATGTTGTATTAAGGAGGACCAAGATTCTCTAAGTCTCTAAGTCTCTCCAACCCTGTTACATATTGCACAAAGAGGCTTAGTACTGTTATTCTTTCCAATAATTTTGAAACTGGTCTTTTTGGACCATTTAGGAACATTTTTGATTGAAAAAAAAAGCTGTATTCATATAAAGCTATACACCATCCTTGTAGGTGTCAGGGATTTGTAGAGGATGTGGATGCAAGTGCAGATTTCTATTATACAAAGTACAAACACAACAACTAGAAAGGTAAAACCAATAACTATGAGCTAGACTGTGGTGCACATGACAACACACAAACACGAAAAGCTTGACAATAAGAAACACAGGAACTTATATAGAGGTGCTAATCAAGGTGAAAGGAGACACAGGTGAGAGTGATTGAAAACATGTGACGTGCTAGGGCTGATGGGAAGTGTAGTTCAGAGCCCCTTTGGTTCTATCAGGACAGTAGGTTTAAGCTCAAAATGTTACATACTGGATGTGTCACATTTCATTTTTGCTTATTTTCATGAATGGTGCCAATAATTGTGGAGTTTACAGATATACACGCACATGTTGGAAACTAAGAAACAGCCACTATTTCCACAATTGGTTGTATTATGACATTTTTAGATCACAAGTGGCTAAAAAGCAACGATAGAAGCATAAAGATTTTTTTCTTGATACTGCCAACTGAAATTTCTTCCTTTTTTAGTGTGTAATTCTAATAGGAAACACAAACATGGCAGCTTTCGGACGATCAGCGCAAACCTGGCAATTTAGCCATCCGCAGCCATTTTCTACTTAAACGGTTTTCTTTACTTTTATCATGAAACTTCCTGAAGAGTTCACCGCAAGCACATGTCAGCGGGTGTGAAAGAGGCTGAGTATCAATCATTAGTTACAGCGCGAAGCCATCATGCTGTCCTAGCAATTACTGATTAAAAGCATCGGAGGCATCACTGAGCCTGAAGTGCACTCTGAGGCCTGTTATCTGGACCGCGTGTCAAGATGAGAGTCAGAGACACATTCATGCATTTGAGAGGAAAATGTAAACCTCATCTCCTCCTCCTCCCCCCCTCCTACCCCCACCATCTCCATCTCTCTCCATCTCCATCTCCATCTCGTGTCAGCGTGCTTTTGAAAAGAGCATAGAGGGATCGCAGAAATGTTAAAATGGCTGCGAGACTTGGCAGAATCATAATAGAACCTAGAATCATTCCATCAAGGGAGTCGAAGCCGGGCCTGACACAAATGAATCGAATGTAACATCTTACAGCCTTAGCTCAGGCCTCTTAACGTTCAGCGACATGTTAATTTCTTTCATTTTTCATTTCATTTCCTGAGATTGCGGAGTTGATGCCTTATTATGCTTGTTTAATATGATGTTCTAAACACTGAAAGAATGTCATTTTTTAAAAAAGTAAGTAATAAAACACGACTGGACGTGCTGTTATAGGAAAATAATCGACGACATGGTGGTGTGATGTGGTGTGATGCGGCATGTCTTGAAGTGGAGTTACTGTTAACACCTTGAAGTGTTTACGTTCCAAATAAGAGCATGTCCTGAAGTGTTTTATTCCACTGATATCCCAACAATCTGCTTATTAAAAAAAATTATTAATGACACTTTTTGTCCATTTAGGGTTACATTTAATGTTGCGGAATGTCCACAAGATAAGTTCGGTTTAGAAGACAATAAAAAAAAACAAATCGAAGGTTACCAAGAAACCAGAAAACGCAAAATCCTGAAGACTTTCCTGTAGCGGAAAACTTACTGACAGTTACAAAATGCTGACACTGGAGACTCCTTCCTTTACTATATTATTTTTCTTTGTTACATAACACATATTTTGTCTGTCGATTATTATCCTTAGATTATGCAGCGCATCTGCCATACACCTCCCTGTATAACGTATTAGCACATTCCATTAACATGAACCTTACAGCTGGCACTATTGTTAGATTTGCTGTTATAGAACACCTTCTGACCAATCAGATTTGAGAATTCAACAGCTCTGCGTTATAAGTGTCATAATGCTGTTTTCACTATATTAGATCTTCGCACTGTTTCGCTGACCACAGAGGTATGGTGACAACACCATGGACAGCTACAATCTCCAAAAGTATTTGCCATGAGACAGTGAGCACAGGCTCCTATTTTGCTCTTCAGTATAAAAAATAACGCAGGATAAAATGCTGTTTACATAATCTATGAACTGTGAAAGAAAGCCGATTCGCAGTTTATCTTGAGCAATTAAGAGAAATTCCTGAACGTACGGCGACCCATAAGCAGAAAACACATTAACGAACCAGAAACAACATCGAATCAGAAAACACAGCAGCAAATTCGGAAACAAAACAGCGAATTTAGTGTTTCTGAATTTGGCACTGAATTTTCTGATTTGATGATGTGTTTTTGGTTTGTTTCATTTGTTGTGCTGTTTTTGTTTCTGCTGTTGTGTTTTTAGTTTTGCTGTTGTGTCTTTGATTTGTTGTTGTATTTGTGATTTGCTGTTGTGTTTTTGATTTGCTGGTGTGTTTTTGATTTGCTGGTGTGTTTTTAGTTTTGCTGTAGTAATTTTGGTTTTGCTGTCGCATTTTAGGTGTTTTAGGTGTATTGTTCTGATTTTGGTTATGCTGTTGTGTTTCTAAAAGGCTGTTGCTTATTTGTTTGTTTTGCTTTTGCTTTTGTTTTCTATATTGTTTTTCTATTGTTTATTGTTGTTTTTGGTTATGCTGTTATTGTTGTTTTTTGATTGGCTGTTGTGTCTTTAGTGTTGCTGCTGTGTATATGATTTATTATTCTGTTTTTGGTTATGCTGTTGTTTTGGGTTTCTTTTTTTTTTTTGATTGGTTGTTGTGTTTTTGGTTATGTTGTTGTGTTTCTAATTGGCTGTTGCTTTTTTGCTTTGCTGTTGTATTTTTAGTTTTGTTGTTGTGTTATTGGTTTGTTAATGCGTTTTGCACTTAGAACCCACCATATGAATGCACTTTGGGAATAACATGCATGTAAAGTATACCATATGCATGCACAACAAGCCTGGATGAATAACACTGGGGGAAAAAAAGAAGCATGGCTAAATTAGCTTCAGATACGTCTGATAATTCAACAGTGATTGCTAACACAGAACCATATTGTTGGACTTGAGGAGGAACGACAGAGAGCACCTGGACTAACATGGCTAACACAGAGCAGTAACCCAATCTGAAAGCTTAACTCAAGCTTGAGCTGCTGGTGGTCCAGCGCAGGTTAATCCAGCGCAGGTGCTAAAGACCCCGAATGCTCATACTACCAGAAGAGACGCCTTTGTCATTTTGTCTTCAATATTCATTATGTTCTGTATTACCTCCTTTACTTCCACATTCCAAAATTTTCCCTTTTTTTAAAGTAACCCAGTTCACTGGTATAATAATAATGATAACACTTTTTCATTAAGAAAGCAGTATATAACAGAAAAATAAAAAGTAAAAAAATATGACATGGCTTTTTTATGGCAATAAAATCATCAAAATGTATCATGCACATGTTCAGTGCAAACATGCTTAAAACTTTAAGCTAACAGAAACTTCATAATACCATAATGAGGTTAGAGGGCTTTACTATAATATGATACCTTTTCACAGGGTTTCTGTTGCCTCTGGAAATTAAGGATGAATTAAACACTGCCGCCATTGTCGTTTACGAATAACCCAACGTGCCAGTTAATAATCTTTAATATCCACTGTTGACAGGATGGAATTAGCCACATATTTTGTCCACAAAACACTCCAGTCGTCCCGCTTGTTGTGTACACTAGGCCTTAATCCTGTCTTGATACGGTCGGGTATTAACCCTATTGAAGCTGCAGAATCAATGCAGCATTACAGTTAAGCTATTCAATAATTACCCTCATTAGCTGTAACTGGAGCATGGAGGAGAAGGAGG
This sequence comes from Pangasianodon hypophthalmus, assembly GCF_027358585.1. NCBI lineage: Eukaryota > Metazoa > Chordata > Actinopteri > Siluriformes > Pangasiidae > Pangasianodon > Pangasianodon hypophthalmus. Next base: position 26,209,256 of record NC_069719.1, on the reverse strand, counting down.
TGGATTTGGTTTAAAAAAAAAAACAGGGGTATTCTCAGGAAATGTATCATAAACGTAATTCAATAATCCTGGAAGCACATATTAATGTTGCCTCTGACCCGAAAACTGTCGATGTTTTGCCCCGAAGCAATGAGGCTACAAAAATTTTTTTCCCCTCAAAGTTGAAGGGTTCATTCCCAATTCTCCCCAGCTGGCCATTTGACTTTTGCACAAGTTATCACTCGTGATTGATGAGGTTGTACACGTATTTATGTATTTATTTATATATTTATTTATTTATGGTTGTAGCAGTGGACACATTTTCTCAATCACGTGAATCCAGGCTGAAAATGTGCATCACTCAATTACAGTAAAAACCAAGTTGCTCGTAAAAACAACTGCATGGTAATGCAGGAAACCCCGAAACAGCCCCAAACTACAAGCTATTGAATTAGACTGCTTTTAGTGTGTTTCTGTTGGCTCTCGACTGCGCTAGATTTTTATCAGAAGCTAATTCAATCAGAACAAACTGCATTTCAGTTTCAAGCTGAAAAAAATGAGGAAATGTTTCGTGTTTGTCGTTACATACTACATTCACTGTTTTTTTTTTTATAAGTTGAGGTTAGTATCATATATTTTATCATCAAAAGAAAAGCAGGGAGCAAATTATATTATAGCTGATTACATTACTTAACTCTTAAAAACATTGTGCGTATTGATTTTGCTAATCTCGAAGTCAAAAAATTGTTAAAATGGTCATGTTGCAGTTACAAAATGGCTCCACGATTATGCATACAGGGGATTCCACAATTGTAGTGCCATTTATCTTTTGTAGCTCTTAAAATTTACAATTTAAACTATTTTAAAAATAAATTTTCAACATTAAATTGCACTTAACTATTCACGAAATGTGTTAACTCATCTCAGGCAAAAACTCTCTCTTTTTTTTTTTTTACAAGCTTTCTTTGGTAACAGGTTAAGTAACAGGGTTGAGTCTTTTAGGATAAAATTAGCAAATACACAAAATGTGGTTAACTAGCATCCATTGTACTGGCATGAGGATGTTAAAAACTTATAAAAAAATTTTTTACATTAATAATTTGCTTTCAATATATAATTTGGGTAATATGGTTGTACTTTCAAAGTGACTTTTGAATCACAATATATCACAATATCACTGAAAATAAAGAAAAATTATGAAAGAATTTACTTTTCTTGTTCCAATGTTCTTTAAGAAATTTAGATGATGCAACTTCCTGTTGATCTTGTGAATGTGTTCGGGTAACAGCATTGAGTGAATGTTATGGAACTAAAATGGACACATGGAAAAAGATGTTTCAAGTATGAGATGTTAAATGGATTTATACTTTAATGCAAAAATATATGATTTTGAAGTATTTTAATGGTTTTTAAAGATATTTCAAGGTTAAGTGTGGGTGAGGTAGAGTGGGACGAGTTTACATCTAAAATAAATGGGGTGATTTTGTTTGCACCTGCTGTAATTGGGCAACGGGGCAGTAGAGTGAATGAGAGATTTTGCAGGAATGTGTGTGACTAATGGAGCTCTACATTGCCAGAGAAAGAAAAGAGAAAGATTGAGAGAGAGTGAGAGAGAGAGAAAGAGAGAGAGAGAGAGATCACTGGCAGCCCAGAGCACAATAGTGGAGCAAAGTTTTGAGTTCTGTTTGGTTCAATTTCCTCCCCAGTGAAAGGAAAGGAAGATTAATGAAATATCCCCAAATCCATCCTGTTCCATTTCTATTAAATCAACAGTGAAATGCGAGCGTACACTCCGTGCGAGGAGGGAGAACTCGGATAGTGTTGCTGTGTTTAGCTAAAGAGGCCTCATCAGCTTTATGGTGACGAGCGATGCCGGGTCCAAAAATTCAATTGCTGCTGAAAAAAGTCAACCTCTCAGGTTGCTATTCTATCTTTCAGAAAATAACTTATTTAATTGAGTATGAGTTACTGACATACAGAGATAAAGAATTGTTTTAACCTCTGGGTTTTGACTGCCAGTGAAAGGATCTATCGAACTCAACAAATTTGTAACAAATCACGTGACGCAATTTGTAAGAGAACTTGAAGTTTAAGGTTACACTCTTGGAGAAAAAGGGCTTCTTTTGGAGGGTTAGTAGTTCTAGCTTTCTGAAGAGGTTCTACTCAGAACCTTTTTGAAAGGGCCACCTTCTGTTGTAGAACCATTAAGAATTACATTTCTATTTATTCCTTTGGAGGACACTTCTATCTCCATGTGACTTATAGTTGAGAAGGTTAAGGTTCTTGCTCAATCTATCAGCTAGCTAGGTAGTATGCTAAATGGATATATTTCCAGGAATCAGACATTTTGTATGAATTCAAACAAGTGAGGGCGATGTGGTTGATCTACTGTATCAAAGGTATGGACAATGGAATACACCCTGGATGGGATGGTAGTTGATTGCAGAGCACCATACACACACATCTATGGGCAATTAATCCACCTACCAGCATTTTTTTTTTTTTTTGTTTTGTTTTTTTTGGAGCTAGGAGGAAACCAGAGAACCCGGAGGAAATCCACACAGACACAGGGAGACAACTCCATTAGATGACTCCATACCCCTAGAGCTGTGAGGTGTCAATGCTAGCTGCTGTACCACCCCACAGTTAACCAAACAGCACCACCTCCATCTGGGCCCAAACAATTTTGTCAGCTAGTAGTTAATCTCAACAAGCTTGAATTTTCAGGCCAGTCGGTAAACGCCCCAAACAAACACTCTAAAATGAATTCTGTTTGCAAATATACTACCAGTTAGATAAATCAAATGAATCATCCTCAACATCCAGCTTGTTTTCACACATATGCATGTCTTGTGAGCTTAGTCTCGCAAGCCAGACCGCTAGGATTTGCTATGGAGTCTGGTACTTTTCATGAGTAAATGCTGCCAAGAACTGCCTACATCCACAGAAAGAGGCTATTTAACTGACATGGCAGATGACCAACTACAGATCTTTTTCTGTAGTCTGTCAGCAAGCATGCCCGATTACTTACCATTAACTGTAAGTGTGAAAAGCCAATTAGATTGCAGCCTCCAACATTCTGAAGCTTGTTGCCAGAAAAGTGTACAAAGGATATGAGGCACTCTGTATACTGTGGGTGGAGCGTCTGGGGCTGAGACTAGCATGTGCTCAACCCAGGTAAGTACACAGGTAAGAAGTAAGTAAGTAGTAAGTAAATAAGTACCAAATAAGTAAGAAGTGAGTAAATATGTAAGAAGTAACTAAGGAAATAAGTAAGGAAATAAGTAAGAAGTAAATAAGGAAATAAGGAAGTAAATAAGTAAGTAAGAAAATAAGAATTAATCAAGTAAATAATTAAGAAGTAAATAAGTAAGAAGTAAGAAATAAGTAAGTCAATAATTCAGTAAATATGTATGTCAGTAAGTAAGTAAGTAAGTAAGTAAGAAAAAAGTAAGTAAGTAGAAGTAAGTAAGAAATAAGTAATTCAGAAAGTACACAAGTGTAGTAAGTATGTAAGTAAGAAGTAAGTCAGTAAATAAGTAAGACATAAATAACTAAGGAAGTAAGGAAAGAAGTAATATGTAAGTGAGTAAATCTGTAAGTAAGTGAGTAAGTAAGTGAGTATGCAAGTACAGTAAGTAATTCAGTAAGTCGGTAAGTAAGAAAGACATAATTTAGTAATTCAGTAGGCACGTAAGTACAGTAAGTACAAATAAGTAAGAAGTAAGTTAATAAGTAAGAAGTAAATAAGTAATTAAGAAGTAAGTAAGAAAATAAGAATCAATCAAGTAAATAATTAAGTCAGTAATTCAGTAAATATGTACGTCAGTAAGTAAGTAACAATAAAGTAAGTAAATAAGTAGATGTAAGTAAGAAATAACTAATTCATTAAGTACATAAGTACAGTAATTATGTAAGCAAGAAGTAAGTATGTCAGTAAATTAGCAAGACAAATAACTAAGGAAGTAATAAATAAGTGAGTAAATCTGTAAGTAAGTAAGTAAGTAAGTAAGTAAGTAAGTACGCAAGTACAGTCAGTAATTAAGTAAGTAAGAAGTAAGTCAGTAATACAGTAAGTACCTAAGTACAGTAACTACAGTAAGAAGTAAGTCCATAATTCAGTAAGTCAGTAACTTTGTAAGTAATAAGAAGCAAGTACATCAGTCACAGTCGGTCTGTCTGTCTACCCTTCTATCTGTCTATCTGTCTAGCCCAGATATCATCTCATGTTTTATGATATTGTCATACTATAGTATAAAGAAGAAAAAAAGCATTTAACGCGCTGTATCAGTTAAATAAGAAACAGCAGCACAGACTCTTCCTTTATTAAAGAGGTGGAAAATAATATAGGGCAGTGAATAAAATCCTTATGGCGGCCACTAAATATAATAATAGAATAAAAGAATAAAAGAGTATAAACCTCTTACAGTGATCTCCTGCAGTAAATTGACTTTGTTCAATGGGCTGCGGTTGCAAACTAAATCCATGTGACGCTGCTAATCTCTCAGTACAGTGAAGTCAAACTCAGCTAGTTCTCCTTACAACAGAGTGATCAGGCAGCCAAGCGGCTTTAACCGTTAAGCTAATTCAGGGTTTTTTGTTCCTCTGGCATCTCAGGTGTTGGGTTTGGTGAAAACACACACACACACACATACACATACACACACACATGTACACATACACACAGGCCTGCTTACACTGGCACAGAGTGTGTCTGTGTGTGTGTGTGTTTTCACCAAACCCAACACCTGAGATGCCAGAGGAACGAAAAACCCTGAAGGGAACCGGACTACGACCAGAAACTCTCTGCTCTCTCACCTGCAACTATTGCATAAGTAAATGCACCCCTTTAAAAAATATGTTCATTCCACTGATTGACTGAGGCCTTTTTTTTTTTTTTCAAACCATCTTTTAAGACACCATAAATCGTTTGGCTCTCTCTCTCAGCACTCTGAAGGCCTTTCCTGCGAGTGACAGTCGGCGTGCTCGAGTTTGACGATGATTGTTTTCAATGCCCTCCCTCGCGCCGACTCTGCAGTCTGTCATTTGGAACAATAATAAACAACCACAGACGAGAGAAAAAAGCCCCTCCTGAAATCTATTACTGAGAACAGTGTGGTTATGGGGAGAAAGAATGAGGACGACGGGAACATTTCTCGTCCTGCACACATCACTGTAATTTCCAGTGCCAGGGTGATTCAGCCCAGGCTTTCCACACTCTTATCTGATCCGTACGGGTGGTCCGTGCCGCCTGGCCACACTCGGATCTGGAAATCTTCTTCGCACCACATTGGCCTTGTGGATCACGCTGCTGAAGAATGACTGGAGTCATTTCAAGGAAAAGCCAAGCGAGTGCTTAAACAGAGGATTAGGAGCACTTAAAATACAAACTGGCCTGTCAATCGTTCCCCCTGCACAGACAAAAGACTAGTTTACAGAAATCTGAAAGCCATAAGTGAGGATTTGATCAGCCACAGCTGATGATCAGTAGTGCCCCATGCACATGTTGGCCATAATTACAATTGTAAAACAGGACGACGAGGTGAATCTGGCCTGCGGAAGTCAGGAAGTCGGAGTTCACCTTGCAGTGAACCCAGGAATCGCATGTGATCCCGTGCCGCATGCAAACGTCCTCGTATACAACACCTCAATTCATCTTACCTGACAGAGAAACACAACTGATGAAAAGTGTCCAGCCTCCTCCTCCTCCTCGTCCTCCTCCTGCATGCGAAAGTAATTACAAGATGTCAGGCTTTGATTACTAACTGACATGAAATAGATCTGCAAATCATAATCAGTACATGTAATCAACTTGTGCGTCTTTATATCAAGCACCACTGTCATGTTTCTGGCAATTAGAACGTTATTTTATCACCAAAAAAAAAAAAACCTTGAAAATTCCTCCTCTCCAGTCACATGTCCACTGACACCGAGAGCTCTCTGGATAATGGAACGGCAAAAGCATTCGATGCGAACCCGCAAAGATAGCTCTGACAAGGAAATGACATTTCAAACCCTAGCCATATGTCAAATGCAGCAACGGTAATGCTAACGGCGCTGGCTTGTGTTTGGTGGACACTTTTTTCCCTCTGCATGAAAATAACAAGTGTAGATCAGACGCACCTCGTTTCTGAGAGTGTACACACTTTGAGCTCCAAAGAGTCCAATCCTGCTCTTCACCGATGAATAAAAGCTTTCCAAATGTCTGTCTTTTTTCCCTCTGTTTTTTTTCCTGTAGAGTATGAACACAGCTGCCTGTCTATCCAAATATGCAATTTTGTCTTGTTGCGAATATTACTCTTGGCCGAGCGTCCAACAGATTAGATTATATTGATAGAGAAGATGTATTTGGAGATTGGAAATTAAATGGGCTTCCTCGTGGCACGACCCTTAATTTGTTTTGCGTTCCCATCACATGTGTTTTCTCTTACTGCATTTGCTGATTTGTTATGTCTGTTATTTTACATTACCACCTATCCGTGCGAGTCTAATGCTGAATGCGGACTTGTCTGGACTCGCAATGAGGCTTTTACCTGCACAGCCATTTTGATAAACCCTCTAATATATTATTCGTTAAAGGTTTGATTGTTGCATTTCTCATTAGGAAAAAGCAGCTGTGATCGCAGCATAAATACAAAACGGACTGGGACTAAACAGAATAGAATTTAGTGGCATCGTATATTTACAAAGAAATCGGGTAGAATAATAGAAATTATAGAACACTGTACATAATAGGGAGAAACGTGCAATATGTCAGGAATGAAACACTTAGGCACGTGCTGTTATAGGAAAATAAGCAATGACGTGGTGGTGTGATGTGAACTGCCGCAGTGGAGTTACTTTTACCCCGCTGAAGTGGATTGTTTTCCTAAAACAGCATGTCTCAAAGTGTTTTATTCTTCTTATACCACAGTGATTTCGCTAATGATTACAATTTCGTTTTATGATTGAACAACACGTCATGCTTTTTAACCAAAGTTATAGTTTATGTTGTGGAAATAACAACAAAAATAAACACAGCTTGTCATGTTACCAAGTGTGAAAAAGCTGTGACACTCACCATGACTGAGAAAAAGCACTGAAACTGGAGACTCCTTCCACAGTAAATGTTTACTTACAAAAAATATGATCATACCTTTTTCTTTGTTAACTAATAAGGTTTTTTTTTTTTTTTTTTTTTTAAATATGATTATTGTTAGGCTTAGATTATGTGGAGCATCATCCATACAATTTCCTATTATTATTATTATTATTATTATTATTATTATTATTAATTGGCACTGTCATATAATGAGCAGCTTATCATTACAGTATTAGAATATACCAAATGGATTAAATATTGCATGCACTATAGTTGAGCATAATGTTTAATGCTTTTTTTGCTTGTTTGTTTGTAACAAAACGATCTGTTCCTTACAGCTTGAACGCAAGACATTTAAGCATTTAATCTCATCTCTACACAACATTCTTGAGCTTGACACAACCAGACGAAGCTATATAATGAACCCCTGTAATGCTTTCCTATAGCTCATGATCTCCACGTGATGAGACACCGGAGTAAACCAGGCCTGAAATTTAGGCTTGATTAGATGGTGAGTTGATGGTACAGTGCACCGTCCCGTCTCACACACTAAACACACGAGACCTCGCTGATGCCCCTCGTGAGCTGGAGGAGTCGAATGAGAAAAAAAAAAGCCTCTTCAATTTCCTGCGACGCTCCTGCTGAAGAGGTATGTTGGAATCTGTTTCAGGTTGAGCTGCTTGGAAATGAAGTTTCCATCCTGCCATGTGGTGCCCTCTGCGAACACGAGCCGCGCTCCACGTCTGTATTTATCCTGTTACACAAATCCGCCAGGATCCAATTCATCTCAGCAAACAGCTGGAAAATATGGGATTCCTCAGAGCCCATCGTGCCTCTGAATCTAATTCTCCATGAGCCGAGTTGCCAAACATCCCTGAGCGTCTCAATATTTGGTATCAAATCCCTCTAAAAGCGTATAATTTCCAGTGATTGCTCACACTTGAGGCCTACAGATGAAAACATGGGCCGGAGAGAAGCTCTCTCTGATCTGCCTCGCTGTGTTTCCCAACACTGCTGTCATATTTACTTTACACTTTCTTTGTGGAGAGAGGAAAAAATCGGAATAAAGAGTCATTCTGTAAGCATGTGTAAAGTTAATATGGCGCTGTTTTTTCCGCCTTCCTGCTGAGTAGGGAAATATCATGCTTTTTTTTGTTTGGTCCTCTCGGGTTCAATCCAACTGTGTTGAGGAAAAGTATTTTATTTAATATGTTGACAAATATGTCTGCAGTTGTTTGCAGTTCATCTGAATTTACGGTCAGACTGTAACATAAAAATGACACATAAAAGATTATTTTATTTTCTAGATGAATAACCGTTAGATGTATTTCATCACACTGTAATGTCATATAAATCTTATAGTCACTTGAAGGCACAGTGGACTCGTATAGAAAAGTAGATTTACATGCGAATAATCACGTGTGAAATTTGCACATGGGTTTTAGATGTTTCACATTATATTTCACACATTTTTTTTTACATGTAATGCATCTGTTTTATATCATTCATGTCATTTTTCCCCACAATTTTCAATTATTTTCATGGGTGATTTTTTACACAATTCATTCATTTTCTTTTATGTATTTATTCCAGATTTTTCCAATTTTCACCTGTGAATTTTTGCAATGTGATTTTTTTTGCACAATTAATTTATTTTCACATCTGATTTTATTTATACATGATTCTTGTGTATTCACATGATGCATTTTTTAAACAAATGATTCATTCATGTGATTTTATCTCTTTGTATTTTGACATGAATTTGAACACAATTAATTTATTTTCACATCTGATTTTTACACAGGATTTTATTAACCAGTGATTTTTTTTACATGATTCATTTATTTTCACATGCAATATTTTACACAATTCTTTTATTTTCTCATGATTTTTACACGTGACTTTTTACAAAATTCATTTATTTCCACATGATTTTTTTAACACATATTTTCACATGTGCTATATTTACACATGATTCTAAATTCATGTGTTAATTTCTCACATCTGGTGGCAGTATTTTTATTTTTCACATGATTATTGTGTATGGCGTCATGTTTACTTGAAATCTCAGACCATCCCATGTGATTACACATTATTCATATAATCACATCTGAAATGTCATATTTGAAAATATGCGATTTATCCATAAGCAGATCGGCATCACACACACTAAACTGAAATTAAATAAACCCTTGCTTCTAACCTTGTAATGACATAATTGTAATATTTACTTTGTAATCAGACATTGCCTGTATTTGTGTTACATGGATTTGAAATGCATATTTTAAGATAATATACTATTTTGTCATTTGTGTACTTGTATTTTTAATCATGTAAACACATACACATGCAGTTTTGGTGGATTTTATAGCAGGAGCTCAGACCAAGCTGTACAAGGACTTGTACAGCTTGTAAAAAAAAAAAAAAAAAAAACACCTGTAATTGTTGATATAGTTTCTGTGAGTTTTCTCTGTAACTAAGTTCTTGATCATGGGATAGTCTTCAGAATGCAGGCTTTGCTTACCTTTTTTTTTCTTAGGAAAAGCTGCACTTTTTGTCTTGAAAAATGAAAGGCTCATGAGGGAACAACTGTTTATAGCTGCTATAAAGTAAGTGAAAATGGGAAGTAGCTTGTTAGTGGCTGTTACACAACATAAATTAATAAAATTGTATGATGTGTTGTTCCTTAATAAATAAAAATTGTTAACATTGTAAAATTGCTGTGGTATAAGGGGAATAAAACACTGGGAAATGCTGTTAATGGAAAATAATCCTTTTTTTTTTTTTTTTTTACTTCACCACCATGTAATGATGAAGAGTGAAATATATAAAACTGCATACACCATCATTTGGGTTGTACTGGCTGAGAATGTGGCTGACAGTGATTTAAACAGTTACAATACAAAACAGGCAGCAATACAAATGCAACTAGATAAAGAATCTCAAGCAACTTAGTTATGGCCAGATTTCGCTTAAAACCCTTTTCTGACAATCTGACCCGTAACAGCAGTGGGCACCCGCAGCCATTAGTGGTTGAATATCATTCAGAAGGCATTTCACATTCCAGGCTTGTCAAAAAAGGCCAAACAGTCAGCCATGTACCACTAAAAAAATTAAATCTGTTTATCTCTTCACTCAGGCTAGAGCCACAAAAAGGGGAATTGGCGGTCATCTGGTATATTTATATTTAGAAATATAAGCCCAGAATTATAGTTTTAAGCACATCAGAGGTGTATTGCTCTCTCCAAGGCCTTCTACATCTCCAGAAAATAGTTTCTGCGAGTAACCACAGTGACCAGCTGGAAAAAGGCTTGTCCGACCAGACAAGGTCTCCACACGTCTGTCACATAATAAATCAAAGCTTGAGTGGAGACAGGTCACCAGCACTCATAACCACACACTCAGCCTGCCTCTCCACGCAGCTACCACACACACACACACACACACACACACACACACACACACACCGACCGATGAGCGGCCCAGATTCGCTTTTCTTCAGGGACATAAGGCTGATCACTGCAATCTTACAGTCCAGCTTAGGTAGATGCCTATAGCATGATTCACTAGAGCATTTGGATTAAAAAAAAAAGAGAGAAAATTTCTACACATAAATAAAGCTTGTTTCTGTAATACTGTGCTGAAGAAAAATGGCTGTTCCTCTCAGTCCTTGACCATGGAGATGTAATTTATAGACATGTCTTCTCTGGTATTACAAATGTTCAACATTTAAATCTATTGCTCAAAAATCCTCCAGGAAGTCCTGTCAGGTTAGATAATGTCAGCTAGACAGCTAGTACTGGCAGGGAAAATTACGAACATATCTGAATATGATTAAAAAAAATTCTCACAGATATCTAACATTAAGTTAGCCAGTTAGCTAGTGTTAGAAGCTTATGTTATGAACATTTTTTGTGAAGATGACTTAAAATCCCCTGGGAAATCATACTTTATGTTTGCCAGATAGCCAGCATTAGCAGTGAGACATTATGAATATTTGTTAAATTACATAAAATCCCCTCAGAAATCATGTCAGGTTAGCTTACGTAAGCCAGCTAGCTAACATTAGCTGTAAACATTATGAATCTTTGTGAATATGACCAAAAATCCCCTCAGAAATGCTGTCAGATTAGTTAGCCAGCTAGCTAGCACTGGCAGTGAACATTACGAATACTTGTGAATATGACTTAAAATCCCCTCAGAAGTCATGTCACGTTAGCTTATGTAAGCCAGCTAGCTAGTATGAGCTGTGAACATAATGAATCCTTATGAATATGAGCTTAAAATCTCATCCTTTCAGATCCGTTTGTGCTAGCCAGCTAGCTAGAATTCCAGCAAACATTTTAATCATTTGTGAACAATACTTAAAATCCCCTCAAAAAATCCCGTCAGGTTAGTTCATGTTAGCCAGCTAGCTAGCTTTAGCAATGAACATCATAAATACTTATGAGTATGACTTAAAATCTACTCAGAAATCCTGTCAGATTTGTTCATGCTAGCCAACTAGCTATCATTTTCAGTAAACATAAGGGACATTTGTTGTGAATACGACAAAATGTACTCAGTAATCCTGTCAAATTTGTTCATGCTAGCCAGCTAGCTATCATTTTCAGTAAACATAAGGGACATTTGTTGTGAATACGACAAAATGTACTCAGTAATCCTGTCAAATTTGTTCATGCTAGCTAGCTAGCTTGCTTTAGCTGTCAACATTTTGCATTATATTTGTGAATGTGACTTAAAATCCTCTCAAAAACCCTGTTAGCTTAGTTTGTATTAGCCAGCTAGCTAGCTTTAGCAGGAAAAATAATGAACACAACTAAATAAATCCTGAGTAGCTCAGGTTAGATGACTAGCTAGCTAGCAAAAATAAGGAAAAGTCTAAATGTTTGTAATTATGATACAAAAATCCTGCAGAAATGGTGTAAGGTTAGCTTGTTATAGTTAGCGGAAACATTTATTAACTTATCTCTTCTCTCAGAAACTAGATCAGGTTAGCTCATTTTAGCTAGCTGGCTAAAATATGAGAAAATACAGGTGCATGTATAAATACTAATGGCTTTCCTCTACCTGCTGTAAATATTTATATATGAACTCAAGGCATGTTTTCTGTTTTCAGAAACTATTAATAAAACTGGTCAGGAAATAAATTAAATTTTTTTAAAAATTACAAGATATAGTAATAATACCCCAAAAGTTGGATTTTCACCTCATTGGTGCTAATGTCAGTAATGTGAGTTTGGAGTAAATGTACTCTATGTCTTTCACTTTCTCCATACTCAAATACAGTTTAACATTAGCTACTTTATTACACGTGTGTTATTTTATCCCGTTTTGCTTCTAGGGGCTTTGCTAACAATGCCGTGTTATTTATAATCCGGCTTGTAAAATTTTAGCACCTCTCAGTCCTGCATGTATAATCCCTCCAGAGGAGCTTGGGGGTAAACTCGACACGTCACTCCAACCAGCACAAAGCCGTTCAAGCAACATTCTGTTTCTTTTTTATTATTCTGACACTGGAGACATGCTGTAAGAGCAATATCAAAGATGGAAAACTTTGGTTTGGATATTTTCTGAGAAAATACAGGAGGTTGGATATACTAGCCCGCCTCGGGAGTTCTTCATTAACAGATGAATTGGGTTTACAGAGTGTAGCTGTCTGCGTGTTTGGATGTGCGTCTGACACGATACGGTGTCTGCCGGTATTTATGTCATGCACAATAACGCAGCTGAGCCTCGACGAGCTCCTGATCCCTTCTCATAATAGCACTTCTTAACTGCCCTTTTATCACAGGCAATTTTCAGACATTCTGTAGGGATTCATTTTTTTCTGTCATGGAATCATCATATTGCAATAAATTCCACCTAAAAAAAAAAAAAAAAAAAAACAAGTGTGGTTCTGTGTTTTATGAAGTCCAAGTTCAATCAGAGTGCAAGTTAAACTTGGGCCCCAGGTTTCTGGGTTTCATCTGAATTGCAGTGGCAGTAAAAAAGAAAACACAAAAAAACACCACATGCTGCCCATTTCAGATGTGTTTTGGATCGAAAATAGGATTAATGTGCTAAAGTGTGATTAGAATGGTTAAACACGATTAATTGGAACGGACTCGTGTTCGCCAGGGGAGCCGGGGCCCCCCGAATTCGGGACGTGCTCCAATTCACCAAGTGAACAAAGCGCACCAACTGTCCAGGATTTTTCCATGTCTCTGCTGGTGCGCCTTTTTTCTTTTTCGCATTTTCTCATAGCCAGCTTGTCTCAGAGCAGATTAAATACAGCTGAGAATGTTGGTGTAGGCCCGCAGCGCACGACCCTCTGGGAATAGGCAGGAACCGCGAGCTTGGACACGGCCAGAGCTGTGCTGCCTCAAAACAGCCATGCACCGAGGGCAAGGGTCCAGGTGGATCGACAGGGGAGAGCTGAGTAATTTGGGGTTATTTAAAATGATCTATTAAACCCCTGAACTTTAATCAGGGTTGCTACTATACTGACAGGCATGATTTACTTACAAATCAGTAGGACAGCGATGGGAGGGGACGGAGACGCACAGAATGGAGCACTTGATTCGCTTTTTCGGAGGAGGTGAAGGTGGTGATGGAGCCACTGCGTACCCAGAATTCCTGCAGCCTCATTAGGACGTGACAGAAACCCAGTTTTCTCAGTTTATCCTTTCTATATGTAAACACTGAAGAAGCTTGGACACACACCTGACATCTTCTGACCCATAAACTCCCCTAGCTAGGATCTGACACACGATTAACATTTCCTGCTTCGGGTGTGAGAAAGAAGAACACCCGTAAGCACTGAAGCACTGAGGGGGCTGGAGAAGAGAGACGATAAACGGAAATCTCAACGCTTGTGTAACTCAGTATGGGGTTGCCAATGTACATAAATAGCTTTGACGCTTGAACCTCAATCAAAATGCTTAAACACTATTAATTGGAATGGACTCTTATTCACTAGGGAAGCCGAGGGGCCTGATTTAGGACATGCTCCCTTTCAAGAAGTGATTAAGTGCATACAAAGTTCACGGCAAAAGCCTGTTCATGCCACAAAGATGATTGTTAAATAGTAGTTTAAGTGATGTGTATACACTTTCTGCCAGTTAAAATGACCTTAATATGACATTCTTATTATTTTTTTTTAAACAGGCTTTTGTCTGAAAATAAAATACAAAATCAGTTGCAGCCAGGATGCCTGTGGTTCCTCATCCTAAATCCTTGGACTGATCAGATGAGAAAAATCTTTGTGTTGTTTGGATTGCAGCGTTGTGAGGTCTGACGTGGGTGACACGACCATTGGCAGCTTCGATAAAACAAAACAGCAAAAGCAATAATGTCTTGATTTGTTCACACCGCTGAAGCGAGAGCAGCAGTGCCACGCTGCAGATTGATAACAGGTGTCACAGAGCTCGGGCCTCCCTGCCGCTGCCGGACGGCGATAACTCTTCCTCTACTGCGAGGAACATGGCTGGAAGATTCTGACATGTCATAAAAATTTATGGACTCTGGCAGGCGCAGCCCGTAAACAGCTGCTGAACCCCATAAAACCATTACAAGTTCCTGTTCGGGTTGAGCAGGGAGAAAGACGTAAAGCACAAGGACGGATGCTGGAAGATCGACACACAGCATGGTACACTTTGGTTTGGCCGAACAGTGGAATAACTTTCAGATCGACGGGACCTTTTTGTGTTTTTATTTCATTTTCTTCAAGGATGGAGACATCTCGGCCACCTCGTTTTACTCCATCAATCTATTATATTGACTGGAATATGGTTCAGTTCTCACCGAAATCCCACTGATCAAATCTCACTGTGGAAAGTTCAGCGTTGCCAGAGCTGCCATGAAAAGCACACAGTCACAATCTTGTTAGTATTTTCACAAAATTAGCAAACACACATATACGTACATATATTTTAGAGAGACTGTCAAAGACTGCCAAGTCCAAATTCAGCACCTCTGGCTTGAGCCAAGGGAGCTGCACTGATTGGCGGGTTTCAGCGTGTGACAAGGTAAACTACCACATTTCAAAGCTGCGAGTGTTTGCGCTCGATTAGATTTATAAGGCACCGTAGTTTCCAAAAGTCGAGAATTAGCAAGTTATAGGCTTTGGCCTAAGCCCCGTGGGTGCCGCGCCGCCCTGAGTGGAATAATACGCACTGTCAGAGGATTTGAGACAGGCTTGGACGACAGCAGACTTTCTGATGCCTGTCTGTAATTGCCTGGGTCACGGCCGTGGCTTCAGCACACATGACTGAAGCAGGTATTATATATTATTACACAACGAGGGACTGCAAACCCTCGTAAAATGAAGTATCAAGGGCATTTCCCTTAACTTTTAGCTCTGAGGCCTGGATTTTGTAAAAATCAAGATCTGGTTCCTGGAGTACATTTTTTCCCCTTCACATTCATTTTCAGCAGTGGTTTTTTTTTTATCTGAGAGAGGAGCAGGGCGAGACCCAAAAAGTAGAAAGGAAGTAGAAAGCTGGAACAACCACAGAGACTAAAAGAATGATATTTATTTCCTCTCTGAATTTAATTATGATCTGTACTGAGAGAAGCCGTGACCTCATCCGTTTAACAAATGCGTATTTACTATATTTTACATAACTTCCTTCTTAGTTATACTGCAAATCTTAACAATTTCAATCCACTTTACATGGAAAACAAATCACAAAATCAGACATAGATGATAAACTTAGAGGTTTAGTCTTCATCTGTTTGACAAATAGAAGTCTTGACCTCATTTGCTTAACAAATGTGTATTTACTGTATTTTCCATGACTTCCTTTTTAGTTATACTGCAAATCTTAACAATTTCCATCCACTTTACATGGAGAATAAATCACAAAATTAGAAATAAATGATAAACTTACAGGTTCAGTCTTAGGTTTAGGTTCAGTTTAATTGGATTAGTCTTAGCATGATGCTTGAAGATCACAAACATAAATAAGACGTGTTTCTTTTGTCAGGTTCAGCTCAGAGCGAACCACACGGCCTCCTGTAACACTCGTCTGATTTAAAGCTGTATGTGAAGCTGAGTGTAACGTGAGAGCGAGAAGCAGTTTGTTCACATATATGGCTGTTACGAGGGAAAATGCAGCATGCAGAATGGCCGTGCGTGTCAGGATTATTACAGTCTGTATGGCTGAGAAAATGCCAGCACTCCACCTCTGTTCCCACTAACTACTGACATTTGGCAGCGTGTGGCTGGAGAGATTCGTAAAAAAAAATTTCTCCAGCTTTTTTTAATGCCTGGCTTTTACCTGAAGGAAGATTTTTGTATGTCAGAGCATCCCTGATTTGTACAGTGGTGCATGAAGAGCATCTGTCATGTAGTAAGAGATAAATGTGAGGATAAAACATGACATCCCAGTGTTTTATTGCTCTTATACCACAGCAATTTATTTATTTATTAAAGAACAATATGTGATACTTATTATACATTTATAGTTACATATAATGTTGTGGAATGTCTCCAAAAAATAAGTTTTTTCCTGTCATCTCATGTTATAACAGCTATAAATTGCTGTTCCATCTCCAGCCAATCTATACAAGCACATTAATATAAACCTATGATTTACAGCCGGTTATAGAAAATGAATCACCACTTTCTGACCAATCAGAACTGAGAATTCAACAGCTAATTAATTTAATAGATAACGTTGAGAATTTAATGTATAATTAATAACTGTACTTTTCATTTGCAGTATATAAACCCCTTTGTATTCCTTTTGATACTTGGGTTATACTTACATGTATATCATAAGTAATACCAAATGTTCCTTCTGGACATAGTACTCAGTGTGTGTGTGTGTGTGTGTGTGTGTGTGTGTGTGTGTATACCACTGAGGACATCAAATAATCCTGAGCTAATGTTCTCACTTTCTCATTCTTTAGGTCATTTAACTGTTGAAATAAAACACTATAAGTCTCGAGCATGCACTTATATCCTCCCCTAATTCATCCGTGTGTACACACAGCATTATGTAAAAGTATTTGTCTAATACACAGTGATGAATGGAGTTCCTCTCTCGCCCTCCCCAGAGGCACTTTAGAGCAAATTTGTGATGTTTGCTCAGAATACTTCTCTGAAAACAAATCGGCGAACTGTTTACCGAGAAGTAATGTACTTAATCTATAGCCATTTTTCACTGAATTAGCCAGCAACAGAAAATGTTTTCATGGTCTCTAGCAGACTATAAATGTACTAAATTCATAATCACCGTTGACAGACATAATGCACACGTTTGTGTTGCAATCCTGCAAAAATGTTGAGTGAAAAAAAATATATTCAGAGCACCAGGAATACATTTTTCAGCTGCATTAAAAAAAGATCTGTACGTATAGTAAGGCCATTATGTGAACTTATTTTTTTTTCACTTCTCAAATGTCAAATGCATTTTTCCGGTAAGTTTCCAAGCCGATACAGTGATAATGCCCTTTCCTAAGCATCTACCTGCTTTTGCTTGGACTCAACCGGCCTTGACTTGAATCTCAATCCCACAATTAGGCAGCCTACTGGCTCTGATGGATCGGCCGGGGCCTCCCGCTCTCCTGCTGTTCCGCTAAAGGCATCCCATAACCCGAGATGGAGAGATTAATTAAGATTATCAGGTGCACGGGCCCAGTACTTATCTGTTTACCCTGCATTCGGGGCCTAATAGGGAAAGCAAACACAGATATGGCTGTGTCCTATTTGAGCACAATTGTAGCTGATGAGTGGGGGAGATAAGGAGGGCAGCGCAGGGAGGAAACGCCGCTCCCGGCTCTTTCTCCAGGCCCAGCAGGAGGCTCCTGACTAAAGCCTGAATAACAAATGAGTTTTGCTGTGGATTTGGCTAATCATCCCGGGCCTCGGAGCCCCCCGGACAATTCTCAACTTATCGCAAGAGTCAGAGCACTTGAACCGCAGACCCCTTACCCCTAATTAACGACCCGGCCCAAATGAAAAACAGCTGGAAATGATTACATAATTAAAGTGCCTATGGGGGGAAAAAAAGCATAATTTCTGCAGCCATCGCCATAAATCTTGTGCTGTCCGAGTCCATACTTTCAACGTGAACTTTTTCCCGAGCAGGTTAATGCATTACTCATACAAAAAACAGTATCCCTTTGTGTTTTCATTGGACCTGCTTAATAACAAAGAGCAGTGTGAGCAGACCGCTGCTCTCTCTCCTTCCACTAAAGCCGCTTTTGACACTTCGGCATACCTCCATGTGTGAAACACCCCCCCACACACCCCACACACACATACACACACACACACACACACAATCTCACCACCTCCACTGCCTGGATCCTCCTTTTAACACTGCTAGCCACTGAAGACATCATTAGAGACAAGAACGTGCTGCTGCTGCTCTCTAGTTCTGTGCCGGGGGAGAGAAAACCGCAGGACTGCAGTCAGCACTCCACCCAGGTCTCTTAAAAAACTCTTTGAAAAAATTATATACCTTACTCTGTGAAAAGAAAAATGGTGTGTATAGTTAAAAAAATCTTTCTGTAACACAGATATTGTTTACGGAAAGATACTGCACTAAATGCTGGTGTGCCAATACTTGTGATACATGGTTTGGTGAACAATACAATACAATAAATTCAAAGGAAACCAAGAAGCAACATTTGGTTTTACTTTTGATAATTCTACGTCATGACTAACTTCCGCACTCCCATGCCGAAGTGACAGCAAAGCGCCAATTAAGCAATTACAACAATTTCACCGAATAAGCCATAAACGCCACTAAGTGTATTGTGGACCAGGGCTGCACGTTCAGAGGCCCGTAATACGTGATACTTCTGCCAGCTTCCCTCCTGGATGATTAATAGTTTAATTTCTCTGAATTGTTTGGACACACAAATAATTTGATAGAACGTCGGCTATTACCAAATCTCGTAATTGACGTGTTACCATGATGAAAGGTTTAATTTGTTTTTAGAGCACTTACTGGGTTCGAGAAGCCACTCGGCTCACCATCATCAATCATCCATCACTTAGGCCGAGTGTTATAGCCTGTGAGTTAGGAAAATACGCCGTGGTAAATGGCTGCACTCATACCACGCTTTCTTTCTGCTTTAACCATGCTCTTACTATTTGCACTGTAAGGCTCATTACGCCGAATCCTCTAGTAGCTTATTTGTCCCATTAAAAACGTGAGATGTTCCTGAAAGGGAATATAACCGTTAATAGCTGTCGCTCATTCAGAGGTCAGTGACAAAGATTACTTTTTTAAGAAGAAAGTGAATGATTATTTGGATGGTTGGAAAAAGTTATATAAAAAAAAAGTTCTTTGTGGTTAATTAGCTTAATCTCGCACTGAAAATATGAGAATGCTAACCATTACTTGAACAAAATCTTCTCTTATAATACTTGATCAGCTCATGCCACAGGTTTTCAATGGAGTTTCAGGCAGAGGACTGGAATGACCATGTCAAAAGTTTGATTCTGTGGTCATTGAAAAATTTTTGTGTCGATATGGACGTTTGGATCACTGTACTGCTGAAAGATCCAACTAAGGCTGTAGTCAAGACTGTTGTCAAATCCAATACCAGGACTGGCCAAGATCAAGTCAAGACCAAGTCTTGAGGGGGTCAAGGTCAAGATAGAGTCCAAATGAAAGCAAGACCAAGTCAAGATCAAGACCGAAAACCATCAGATCCTTTGAGGCCAAGGCTTTACTTCACTTAGTTTGTGCAATGAGCCAACGATAAGCTGTTTTCTAGAAGAAGGGAATGCTTCTTTTTCAAAGTTTGTGCATGCGAAAAGAAAAGACAAGATGGAAATTATTTTTAAACTGTCATTCAAGACCTTATTTAGTGGCTCCACTGCCCAAGACTGAGACAAGTCCAAGTACAAAAGCCAATAAGTCACAAATAAATCAATGCAGAAAAAGTCTCGAAACCAGCCATGACCCAGGTGTAACTTCTTGGCAGAGGTATTATCAGATTTTCATTTAAAATCTTCTTCATGGAGTCCATGATGCTGTATATCCTAACAAGTTTCCAAGGCACTTTGGCCCTTTCTTTTATGTACAACCAGCGTTTGTTGCCAAAAAGCTCTGTCTTTATCTGATCTGACCAAAAACCCAGTTCCAGTCAAAGGTCTAATAGCATTTAGCAAACTCCAAACTCTTACGATTGTAGTTAGATGAAGGAAAAGTCTTTCTGCTTCCAAACAGCTACCCGTTGTTGGCATGGATGCTGTTGGCATGGAAGCTGTTGGCATGGAAGTAGCGCCTAATTGTAGATTTGGAGACTTGATGAACATTCTACCATCTTCTGCAAATCTCCAAATGAGATCCTTGGAGAGGACGAACATCCTCCTCACTGTGCATGGGGGCAAAATACACTTGCTTCCGTTTCGTTTTCCTTTTCATAGCCATTACCTGATTTATGAAGGTCAACACATTTGCCTAATTTCATTTGTGTATTCTGTGATCTTCCACATGTTTTTAAATCTGTATTTATCGAGGGTGCTAATAATTCTGGAGCTGACTGTACAACTATATGAAGTGGCAATTTTTAGATTTTTGCCTATTTTTATTGTATTTACAAGAGACTCAAATTATGTTTACACAATACTGGTTTAGTTAGCACAACAAATAGAAGGAAAAAAAATTGAAAATGAATTTTTTTTTCCTTTGTCAATTTTTATCTTTGTACTTATAAAAGTTTTTTTTCCCCCTTATCTAAATTTGTAATAAATAGAAAAATGTTTTAATATGTGGTAAGATTTTTTTTTTTAAATAATAAACCTGATCTATGCACCTAGAAAATAATTTTAGAAGTAGTTTATTTTTCCTCACTTAAATTTTTTATATAGAAAATATGTTTTAATCTGTGTTGAGAAAAAAATTGCAAAATATAAAAGCAATCTTTTTTTTAAGTAGTCTAGTTTTCCTCACTTAACTTTTAATCTATAAAAATATGTTTTAATATGTGATGAAGTGGGTAATAAATATATTGAGAGTCCTACATTAATTCCTATATTTAAAATAAATAAATAAATAAAATTGAGTCACCATTAAAAATTTCTCTCTTGCAGAAGAATTTATTTATTTTCCTCATTTCATGCCTATTGAGAGTTTTCCACTAAATCCAGGCTCCCAGATCCAGGTGATACCCAACGCTGCCACACGGAGATCCAGCATTAAAGCCGATCACACTGGCAGCAGCTAAATCTGAAGCAGATTGCCTCTATTTACCTTACTCTCCTGTGACTTTAAACAGCATCAGCCAATTACAAGCCCAGTGCCTCTAACCTCGGCCATGACTGGCTCGCCGACGCTTTCTTCTCTCAGGCTGTGTTACTGTAAACGAGTTTTCTATGGTCGAGCAGAGCTGTTTTTCTAACCGCGCATGTTGACACATCAGCGTGCTGCCACACAAAGCCATGATTGGGACCATAGCCGTTTCCAGCACATTTCAACCCTTTGACAGACTGAAGGTTAAGATGTTCTGAATTAGATTTGAATTACAACCACTAAATGCTCCTGTCAGAGCTAATTACGCCTGACACTGGCCATGTGCATTCAACCGACTGCCTCTTATAGCACAGCTTAAACAAAGGCATGCACCTAAAAGCATATCTCCTGAAAATTGTCAAACTGTAATGCGTTAATAAAGCGACATTTATCATCTAACAATCCTAATCCACATTTCATCCTGTAGCTGTTACTGACCTGAAAAGAGCAAGCCGCACATTCTTGTGGATTTAGTGCCGGGAATTCAGGGTGTATTGTTATTGTTAATCTTTTGTTTTGTTTTGTTTTTCTTTTATCAAATGATAAGATCAGATAAAATATTACACGCACAATCTGATCAGCTCGTTTGATATGCATGAGCATACATACTAGCAAGATGTTTTTTCACATCACTAAAAGACATGATTCATCTTATCGAGTACATATTTGGATAAAACAGATCTTTTTTTTTTCCAGGCAAATACGCAAAGATGGTTTGATACAGCTGCAGGGTGGGGAAAGAGGAGGAGGGATTCTTAAACAACAGTCAAACCTTTTTAGACAAATTAAAGAATGAAGAAATAAATTAAAATTCCTATGTGCGATGGTGAAAATAAACAGGGTGCCTCGGCGGGTATGAACAGCCTCCAGGAAGGGTCTCTGCTCTTTCTCAGAGTCGCAGCCTCCGGGATCGACTGCACTCCAGGTGTGAAAGGTTCATCTTGGGCACAGGTCAGCCAATCACCTTTAAGTGATTTTTAACAGTTCATACAAATACGAGTAGCTAAAAAAAAAAAAACAAGCCTCAACACCAAGGCATAGGAAACAAATAATGCACCCAAACATGTTTGACCATTAAGGCAGGTCACTAGTATCATTTGCATATGATGCAGAACTAAATGTTTGTTATTCCTCACTTCGACATGGATTATTTTCCTTAGTCAAGGTAAATAATCCATGATAGCGTGGTGCGTTGATACCCCGAAGTTGATTATGTTCCTGTAACAGCATGTGCTGAAGTGTGTTTTATTCCTCTTATTCCATAGGAATTTGCCAACCATTCCACCTTTTATTTATGAAAGAACGACACATTGTACTTTTTATCCATTTATAGTTACATTCAATGTTGTGCCATGTCCAGGAAACACATTTCCTCCACATTTTATTGGTAGCCTGATTAAAAGCGCTGTTTGAGCAGCAGATTGAAAAAGTCAGCCATGTGGAAGCATTTCACTGTTTAATGGAGGGACATGTGGACAACGATGTTCATGGTTTTTTTTTTTTTTACCTCTGAATATAACAGAATGCTGACACTGGAGACTCCTTCCATAAAAGTAGCACATAGTAAATTAAATAAACATCTCCTCAGAGAAACCTTTACCAAATCAGTGATTATATATTTTTCTTCCTTAACCAAAAACACATTTTTAAGTGTACTAATATAAACCTGTTATTTACTTTGCAGCCTTATTGTCAGAGCTGCTGTTATAGAAAATTATATTATAACACCTTCTGACCAATCGGAATCGAGAACGGGGTGTATTCTTACTGACTGGACTCCGTAATAAACATGAGGTCAATATCAGATGTTAAGTCATTAACAGACAATTACAGTTAACACTGTATATTAGGAATAAATAAACGTCAGCAGTAAGGAGTAAATAAATGATGTTCTGCTCAGAGAGCTACAAAATGGATTTGTCTTGGATTTAAATCAATGACTAATAAGGATCAACTGAGTAAGATATTGTATTATTATTTTATAACTGGTGGAATAAACAGTTCCTGGAAGAGCTCTCAGAGTTTTGGACCGTACTGTAAGTCTGTGTCATCTGAGTGCTTTAACTAGTCCAGCGACGCCTCATTACAGCTCACACTCAGCCTCTGGGTCTTGCCTTCCGAGACGGCCACTTCACGGCTCTGTAGGTGGAACACACACACATACACACACACACACATCCCAGAGCACTTCAGAGCCTGGAGAATTAACTCACTGCTCTATTTATAGGTCTACATTACACACCAAGTGCAAATTAAGTTACTCAGTTATATACACAAAGCAATAGCCCAGGGGTCTTAGCTCCTTCCAAACACCCTGAACAAAACTCTTACTGAACTTAATGCATGCTGCTTATTATCAAGGGTGGGATTAGACCAGGATTTGGCTAGCTCTGAATATGTATATATCATAGTTTTATTACTAGTTGCATGCCTGAGAAAATACACGACTCAGCCCAAATGCATACCGGAAAAAAAAAAAAAACAGCGCTGTCATATTGGGTTGTGAGGCCACAGCGGTACACAGCACTCCCGTCTGAAAAGCCCCAACATCTGAAACCATTTAATTAGCTCTCCCCAAATCATGCCCTCCGCTCCAAAGAGGCATTAAATAGCTCAAATGAGGAGTTTGTTGTGGTGCGCCTGGAACGGGTTTGGTTTGCCTCTCCTCATCAGCTGTTTGCGGCCTTAACCCAAAACGCAGCCCGAAAAGCAGGAACTCTCCAAATAGGATTTGAAGCCTTTTAGAAATAATTGTATAAACAACCAGTCACCAGGTTAGAGGGATTACAGCATCTGAGACAAACTATAGGGTTTCTTCGGAAAAGGTAACGTTCTGTAAAGTGAACCTGAAAGCCAAGAAACACTGGCTGACTGAAAACCATGCTGAGCGGGAAACTGAATTTTCAAAAATAAGCACATTTGCGCATTAGGAATTGGTTCCAATTTGCCAAGAGGACTAAACTGTGCAGATATTTTTAATAGGCCTTTACCTCAGACATGTCATATTTCTCCTAATTCCATCACTCAGCGTGGCACCACATATCAATTATGACAGATTTGGATATACGTCAACTTGTATGTTTCCTTAACCTACATACCAACCGAACATGCTCTCATACGATTGTGGCTACGACAAATCAACGCAGACACGCTAGCGCTCTTTATGAACACTAAGCAAAAACTGTGCTTTAATAGTACTGTAATGTTATACACTGGCTTGTTTTTCTTTCCCCCAGATAATGCACGTGTTGCGTTAAGTTCGTTTCTCACACGGCCAGCGGAGGCAATGTGAGTGTGTATCCACGTCTAGACTGAAAATAGACTTTCCAAATCGAACCCAGGTTCACAATCTGTGAACGTGTTTTTATAAAGGAAGGAAAAAACACACAAAGCTGACTTAAATAGCAGATTATCATCGGGTAGTGAAAGATCCCCGGTATTTTGTCGCTGATTTTGGTATTAAACCTCGGCTTCAAAGTGCCTCATTACGCTAAGTCCTGATTTCATGGTCACAGCTGTGTTGTATTACCAATCACAGCGTCGCTGCACACGAAGGCAGCTGTGGATTCTCAGGAAGGACCGCGAGGGATGTTGAGGTTTATCTTCCACATATCCATGTCAATGCAGCGTCGCACAAATGTGCCATGCTTTGCAGAGGCGCCAAGGCTCGAGGCCTGGTGTTTGTAGGCACAGCTCCATAAAGGGAGGAAAAAGAAAAAAAAAAGATAACCGATTTTCTTTTTTTTTTTTTTTTTTTTTTTCCCATTTTTGTCCTTTTGCTGTAGAGCAAAACACTACAAAGTGCAGAATGGAAATAAAGGAGGTGTATCTGCTATTTTTTCAGTTGTTTCCAATAGAAGTTAAGGCCAGGCTCAGTCTCGTGGCGAGAATATGATACACCAGAGGCCGAAACGTAAAATTATCAATTCCTAATTCAAACAGACACTGAAATTGCTGGGGCTTAAAACTTGAAACGCAAAATTATTTGATTCCATCTCTCTTTTAATAATGCCCGCCTGATGGCCCAATCAAGCTCCCCATTTCGTCTTGAGTTACTCACGAGTGAGTATATAATAAGATGACTAAATAATTGCCTTTTTGAAGACAAAACCGTCTAATCACCCATTGTGGTCAAAATGGAAAGCTGGACAGGGGGGTTTGGGTTACGATATATTTTTATCTAATCAGAGTGACTGTTTATTCTATCAGTACTTCTCCGAATGGAGCACGAGGACACGGCTAAACAGAAATGCAGAGGAATGAAACCGATCCCTCAGGGCACTCGATCACTGATGGTGCAAATTTCTGTAAGGAAAAAAAAAGCATTATTTATTTCCTTTATGTACTGAGAAATTTCTGAGATGTACTAAGGGTCAAATTCATAAGCATTGACCTCCACTATCTAAAGCACTTCAGAGAAGCTTCACCAGTGACGCCATTCCCTCAGATTTTTCTTAATCCCCCCTCTTTGGAGGACACTAAAGACTTTTTTATAGACATAAAGTTAGTCTTTTTTGTATTATTATAGCCATTCCTGTAAGAGCTGAAAAAGGAAGATAAAACACAAGTGGTGTTATTCCCTCAGTTTAAAAAAAAAAATGGACTCTTTAAAAAAATCCATTTTGGAGTTAGGTTAGGTCTCGTTTTAAATGTGATGTCTGCTATCAATGAGCTTCAAAAACAATAAATTACCTGCTTCCTGTCCTTCAGTTTTTACATTTGCACGTTGACTGACTAGCTAGCTAAGTGGCTCATTTAGGTTTTGTTTGCTTTTTTTTTTTTTTTCAATGTAGTGAGATTTTGATGATTTTGTTCAACTTTATTGCAGCTTTACTCTACTTGCAAATTTTTTTAGCACTTTTCCAGAGAAGTGTAATGTTTTAATGATATTTGGGAAAAATCTTGCTAACCAGGCTAACTAGCCATTTTTCCTGAGGTAGAAATAATCGCTAAATTCTGAAAATTCTGGTGTCGTGTGACACCATCATCGTACCTGATATGTGGTTTTACAGTTTGTCCACTGGCTACATATTAAACAAAAGTCCATTTTAATAGTATTTTTCTGTGGCTAGCTTAGTTGCTAGTTATCTAGAAAGCCACCTAGCCTACTAAAGTAACAGCCTAAGGATAGTCAGCAAGTTTAATTGGTATTGGTGCCATTTCTAAAGATTTTAAATAATAGATTTAAGCGATATCACAGAATATGAATGTACAGTGGATGGTTTTATATGAAGGACGATTTGTGGTGGGTTTTTTTTGTTCAGCAGGTTGAATGCTCATCTGTACACACTGCTCAAACAGATCAGTTTCCAAAGCTTTAACTTTCATGCTAATACCTTCAACACCACCATCACACTCGTCATACTTCTATATTGGATTTCTAATTAATTTGGCATTGAACGTGGCTTGATAATGGTGAGTAAGTGCTTGCTCTTTTGTTTTTCTCTGTTAATTTTGAGCCGATTTTATCAGAAATATTTCAATATGAAGATATTTAATGTGTTTCAGGGTGGAGCTTTCCATTACGGTTCAGTATATAATCACACAGTCTGATGATAAAGAAAAAACAAAATGATATTCGTCTCATCTTCCTGTATCTTAACATCTGGAGTAAACTGACAACCACATTGAGTGAGTGCACTTAATTTTTCTCCTTTTTTTTTTTAATCAATGGTTCAAAAAAAATTCCACTTTCTATTATTAAAACCATTAATGTCATTCAATCCCATTTTTTTGGGAGATACAAATTCTTTTTTTGAACTAGAGAAATCTGCAAGCACTTATTTCTCAAGGGCATGCTGTGAGTGTGTATGTGGGAATGTGAGAGAGTCGTGGGACATGAAGGTGTGAGAACAGCTACAAGACACTTACGAGCTGTCTGGGTGGACCTGTCCATCCGTGGAGGTTCACAGGGACATGAACACTGGACAGAAGCGCTGAGGTTACGACCGCGGGATCGGGCCGTGGCTGCGCAGCATCACCTCTCGACAAACACAATGTTTCTGCTTATGCTCTGGGGCTTAAACATACAACGGTAATTAACTTCAGACGATAGGGAACGTACTCTGTATTACTACTGACCATGGGGCTAGTGTTTGGCATTAGGCTCCACCAATTCACTGAACGTCACACTGACAGCCACGAGGAATTAATCACACATGGTGGCTATGATTTTTTTTTTTAAGAATATGTGAATATATGCAAAATTTATTACTGCACATTTTCATGCCATTTTATCTTTCTAGGAAAACAGAGTAAGGTTCTTACTTCAGGTTACACATCACAATCAGAGAATAGCCAGACTGACAATCAGAGACTAGACAGACTGTTTACTCTGTAATGTATATAACTAGGCATTCTTTCAGATTTGGATTCATGATTATGATTTCTCGATGATTTGTAGTGAAAACAAGTAGAAACAATTAAAACGATTCAATATATGTATATAAAACAATAAAATAAAAAGCTGTTTCCTTGTTATCCCATTTTCATTTGCGTCGCCATCGCTGCCAGTGATTTTTGAATTGATTTGAAATGTAAGCGATTCTTGTTTCAATATGGCCGCCACCACTGTTTTCAGCACTGTGATGTCATTTTGTTAATTTTTTTTAATATAAAAAACTGTGCATCACCACATTATTCAACTCATATCAACTAGTTTTTTTTTGTTTGTTTGTTTGTTTTTTTTTAGCTTAATGTGTGATTTTGACATGCAATTTGTACAAGGCTTACCCGGCGTCCGTAAGCTTCCCTTATCTGTTAGCTAGCTTATCCTCATAGTGACAGAAAACAAAACATCAAATAGCAAACATGGCCTGGTTGATTGAAAACATTTAACATGAACTGCGTTTTGTTCAATTTGTTCTTGTCATTCAAGCATGTCCAGCACAGGGTTGGTGTTATTTCCAACATATGCAGTTCAAACCAAAACAAGGACGAAAGCAATTCGGAATGAAAGAAAATGGTTTTGCAAAACATAAAACCCATTTGAAACAAATGAGGAAGACATGACCGTTCGACTAGGCCGCTCTCATTATCTCCGCCTGAAAACAGTGGGAGCTATTTAGCGACACCACTCAAGACTAAACCAATGTTATTGCAAATGGAAATAAGCACAGGGACCCAAAACGGTTCTTTTAATTATTTCTACATCTCTGCGCCTCGAGTCGACCCGCTGTTTGTTGAAGCCCCCTGCGCGAACCTCATTTCAATATTCCTGTGTTTGCCGGAGCGCTTCATAAGCATGGGGGAATGAGAGACGGGAGAGATCAAGACTATCAGTGATGACAAATCAAATGTACTCGAGAGCTCATTGAAAGGCCTGAACGCTGGTAATTACCACCAGATAAGACCTCCTGCCTCATTCTCATTACTAATAACCGCACACACTGAGGGGTGGACTCTTTAGGGATTTGGTGCGTGAAAACATTCATATTCCATTTCAGCATCCTTTAATAATCACAAAATAAAGGATTACATCTACATCCACGTTCATTACTGGTGTAATGCTTTTGTAAAATGCACGCACATTTCATTTAATAGAGAAATCCTTGAACGGGCCTGGGCGAGGCGTGATGAAAATGTAGCAAACACAATGCTACGCAAAACACAAACGCAAACACAATGTTGTGTATCAGCTCAAAAAACAGGCTGGAATGCTACACAAACAGAGCTCGGGGGATGTTCTTGCTCTCACTCTCTCAAATCTCTCCACGCATAATGAGATGAATCTATTAGCATAAGCCAATTGCTCCTAAATGGAGTGCTAAAGAAGGCAATAGCACATTAGGCAGTTAACAACCGACTTCCTAATTGTACAAGTGAAAAGATAGTAGGATTAAGTGTGTTTATTCTCAGCGCTCCATTAACACTTTCTCCCGAGAGAATTAAACCCCAGTGAGGCTGACCTTTCACATTCACGTCCAGGCAAAGCAAGCCCTAGGCTTAAAGCAGCTCCGACTACACACATTAAAATGAGCGGACGTGTATTTGCTGGATGCTATTAAAAGGCCTCGGTACAATGTTTCGCTAATGCACGCATAATCTGCGTTCTCCTACTGAGCAGCTCAGCTGTTAAACTTCTGCATTAGAGAATGGTGAGGAAGGATGCGAGTTCAAATCTGTTCTGAAACCCGAACTGCTCTGGGATTTGATTATTAATGGATTGTAAGTGGATAAAAGCGTCTGGCAAACGAATGAATGAATGAATGAATGAATGAATGAATGACAAGGTGGCATCTGTACTCGCCTGTCAATCCAGAAAGATCCAAGTCTTCCACAGCCCAAAAGATAACCACGGTTATGATTTAGGGACATCTTTTTGAAGGAAAGACTGAAAGAAGGAGCTGTATTTGTTTAGATTTTGATTTTCGAAATGGCTAGCTTGGACTAACTTCTGACATAACTGCTAACTGTAGCTTTAATAAAAGAGAATGAACAAAAAAAACCCTTACATATTACTTATTTTCTTGTGTACATAAACAAGTGATTATATTGCTACATATTGCAATTGTGATATGCCTTGCAAAAACTTTCTTTAAACATTTCCCTAATGAATAATAATTTGCTGCATGTGTTCGTCCCACAAAAATGGCAGTAAGCAACAACAAAGTACAGAAACACGCCTATAGGTTTCCTCTTAGTCAAGTGACCTCATTTAATAAACTTTCATATGATCAAGATTTGATCATAAATACCAGGGATTAAAACTGACATACAAATCAGGATTGATAAGTAAATAACTAAATAATTAATTAAGTTTAAGTAAGTACACGTAATAAATTTAAGAAAATAGGTAAGTTTAAGGAAGTACATTTAAGTATGTTGAAGTAATTTATAGTACATTTAAGCTTAAGTAAATAAGTACATTTAAGTAAGTTTAAATAAACAAGTAACTTTTAGTAAGTTAATATAAGTATATTAATAAATTAGTTTAAGTTAATAGGTTTAACTAAGCATAAATGAGTTCAGGTAATAAGTTTAGTAAAATTACTTAAAATAAGTTTAGTAAGCTTAAGTATGTTTAAGTAGTTTAAATAAGTAATTTTAAGGAAATAAGTACATTTATTTATGTTTAAAGAAATAAGTATGTTTAAATAAGTACATTTAAGTAAGTTTATCTATTTAGTTAGTTTTATTGAAGTCATTTTAAGTAAGTAGGTTTAAATAGGTGTAAGTAAGCTTCAGGAAGTTTTAGTAACTAATTTTAAGGACTGATGTTTAAACAAGTACTCAAAAAATTTTAAGGAAATAAATGTTATAGAAAGTACATTTAAGTAAGTTTAAATTAATTTTATGTAAGTATATTTAAGTAAGTTTACATAAGCAAGCTTAAGTAAGTTTAAGAAGGAAAGACAATACATTTGTTCCATGAGAAATGCTATCATGCGTCCTCGATTAAATTTTTTTTCACCCATTTCCAGAATTTTTCCATCCAGGGTGCGTCCCCACCTCACATCCATCGTTCCCAGGATATGCTCCGGATCTACTCTGACCAGGATAAAGGGCTTGCTGAAGAAGAATGTAAAGAATATTTTGAAAATTATTAGTAGGAACTTTTAGGAAATAATTATTTATCAACACTTATGCAATCCTTATAAATGAGGCCACTGTTTCTAAAATTCTGAAAGTTGGAAACTTCCCAGCATCACACTCCCCCAGTCCCTTCTCTACCGGCCAATCACTGAGGAGGTGAGTGGGCAGTTTGGATACTTCTATTTCAGAGAGTAATTTTTCTGAGACGCTGTGCCTCTCCCCATCTGTAGTGTCTTGTTTGGACAGACTTCCCAATGTTTTTTTTATTTTTTTTTTTTTTATGGATAATGCTGACAGATTTAATTATTTCAAGGCACAAGCACCACGTCTTCAGCATGAAACAGTTACATACAGAAATAATTAAATGTGTTGAAAAACAATTCAATGGCTTCCATTTAATTATTTAACATTTTAATACACTCATTGTTCTTTAAAAATAATTAGTTCATTTACATATTTAATTATACTTACAGTAATTAAGTTTATTTAATATTGGCACCCTCAGTCATACATACATAACAGGCTTATATTTCATGACGTTTTTCAGTTGTGCTAATGCCATGCTTTAGCAAATAGGCCACAGAAAATCCATTGTGCTAGTGGATTACCAAACTATATATAGTGCAGCGTTAAAACATAAAACATTTTGAGACTACTAGCATAAGGACATTTTCTAAGTAGACAACACAGCATTTCTGGATAACAGCAACCAAATAAACGACAATGGAGTTTAAATGGGGGGAAAAAACAAGAAGTGACTCATTTGACAGGCAGATAAATGAGAATTGTCAATGTTCTGGGCACTAAACTAATCGAGCAAAGCTGCAACGATGACCGCAGAAGCCACACTGCCTCTGGAGAATGCGTTTTGCTGTCGGAGCACCTACTCATGCATTGCTAAAGCAAGAACCACAACTCTGAAGAAGAAAAAAAAAGACTGACTGATAGACTGACAGTGGGTCTGATTGCTGATTCAGATGTGTACATGCAGTGGAAGTGTGTGTGTGTGTGTGTGTGTGTGAGATCGCTATCTTCCCCTACGCGCAGGGGTTATTCCCCGGCCTGCCCTTAACACAGGGTGCACGGAGCTGGATCCAATTACGCATGAGGAAGCCCAGACGCACTCCGTGCAGCTTGAAGGCCCATCAGTAAGGCTGAGCATTAATAACCCATTCCTGTTCTGGCCATTGTAATGGGCTGCCTGCAACACACTGTAATCCTCCTGTGAAGGGAAAAATGGGGAGGAACAAATGAGGAGGAGAACGACGGCAGAAAAACAAAATGCCTGTTAGGCATAATTTCGATTGTCGCCTAACCTGTGTATAAAACAAGATGCTGAAAAGGTCGACGAGGGCGATTTGTGCAAGCGCTGATTGAGATGTGGTTTATTCAGCGCTAGGTCAACAAAAAAAGAAAAAAAAAAGTTTTGGCAAGCCGGTGCGAGTGGAAAACAACGAGCCCCCGCTGCATATTTATTTGTCATCTCTCTTTGTTTTTACAGCGCAAAGGATAAATGGCTCAAATGACGCGGCGCAAGCCTGCACATTGTCAACACAGGTAATAAGTCACCGTTGCCCTCCCATTCCCACACTCAAGCCCAGAGCAGCACGCTGGCCTCCATTTGCATTCCATATATATTTTTATCATATACATACAATACACACACACACACACACACATTACTGTGAGAAAGTCTTAGGCACCCTATTTTTTTTTTTTTAGTACAAACTTTGTTACAGATTTTAATTTTATGACATCTACATTATTGATTCAGTATAAAAACATTTTAGATTTCCAAACATTAGTTTTCCAGCACAAAATTAAACATTACAAAAAATGTTTGTAAAGCAGCAGATTATGCAAGAGACCATTTTTCAGACAAAAAAAAAAACATAATGAAGGCTGCTGGGTTTTGCTGCAAAAATAAGAAGCGAGTGCGACAGTCAGAGTCTTCAGAAGAACTGTGGCTGGTTCTGCAAGATGCTCAGGAAAATGTACAGCTCATTTCCTTATAAAACTGCACACACTGTACCTGAGAATACTCAATTTTCTTTAAAGCAAAGGGTTCTCACACCAAATATTGACTTTGTTTCATTTATTACTGTTTACTGCTCTTTAGCTTTAATTTTAGGTAATTTTAGATTTAAGATAATGTAAAAACATCTAATTTCATTATTTTTGAAGGCATCTTTGCTCTACGGAATTTCTTTGCATGTGCATTTATTACACACACGCGCACGCACACACACACACACACACACACAGCAGCTAGATATTTCGTCATGCGCCCTCCTCACCCTACTCAAAGATTATCTAAGATCTAAGTGGACTCGTCCCAGATGAGCTTACTTACTTCTGCCCTAAACACTCCATCAGTAGAGTCGTATTATTTTAAAGCATGATTTTTAAAGAACTTTACTACTTTCTTTCGCTCTGGAACCCTTACGCTGTCGAATACACAGCTCTCCCTCCCTTATTCTCCTGTAAAACACATCTTCAACATGTCTGTCAGCACTCCACCCTTCTCTCGCAAATCACTGCAGTGCCACATATTAACCTGCACACACACCCCGTCACTGACCTCCTGATCCATCATGGGGAAATGACGGATTTCTAAGTTCGCTGCGTAAATTCGGAAAGTAAATCACAAGCAAAATCCAGCAGTTTTCTCAAATGGTAAATTTTACATAATGACCACTTTTAGGGTTGCATCAATCAGTATCATTTTTTTCCGCTCTTGCATTAGCGCCAGAGTGCTTGCACAGCTGACATGAGGTCATTTCTCACCTCACGAGCCCGTGCAAGCCGCTCTCATTTTCCACCTCTTGGCAAAAAGCCGGAACACAGAGAGCGCGAGCAGCAAATTGGATACACACAAAACCATAAAACTGCCTTCCGAGAGTGTAAGAGTACACACACAAACAGAGCTCATATGCTCTACTACACAAAGCTGTGCGAAAATGTGATTAAAACATCGCTCGTGGTTGCTGAGCACGTTTAAACCGTGGGCTCAGAGCACTCGTAAAGCGCATAGTTAGCGCTCTGCCTCGGTTAGAAAAACACTGAGGTCATCAGCGTACTCTCACTCGCCCACCCAACAGCTCCTTTAAAACTTGACCCTTGACCCCGAGCTGCCATGACACTGGTTATTATGGTGTTTTGCATAATAAATCTGATATCAAACTGCAATACATCAGTTCTCTGCTTATGACATATGACCACATTTCATTAAATCTGAAAAATATGATTACGTATTTGCACCACACCAAGCATAGTGAGGAGGATGGTTAGCGTACAATTTTCCAAAGATCACAGTTGGAGATTTTGGGGTCACCAAGTCTACAATTTGACGCCATTCTCAATGACAACAAACTATTTGAAAGGCGTGCCAGAAGTTTTTTTTTTTTTTCCCCTCAACTAACCACAAATGCAAGTGCCTGGAGGTCGCTAGATGCTACTGGAAATTTGACTGGAACTGGGATCTATAGTCAGATGAGCTTTTCAAAAACAAGTACTTGGGGTGGGTTTGAGCAAAAAGAACGGTGGTTATACACCGAACAGCCATAACATTAAAACCAATATTGTGCCTAATATTGTCTAGGTCCCCCTTGTGCCACCAAAACAGCTCATGCCTCGATGGGTCAGGACTCCTCAAGACCTCTGAAGGTGTGCTGTGGTATCTGGCACCAAGACGTTAGCAGCAGATCCTTTAAGTCCTGTAAGTTGTGAGGTGGGGCCTCCATGGATCGGACTTATTTGTCCAGCACATCCCACAGATGCTCGATCGGATTGAGACCTGGGGAATTTGGAGGCCAAGTCAGCACCCTGAACTCTTTGTCATGTTCCTCAAACAATTCCCGAACAAGTTTTACAGCGTGGCAGGGAGCATTATCCTGCTGAAAGAGGCCACTGCCATTAGAGAATACCGTTGCCATGAAGAGGTGTACTTGGTCTGCAACAATGTTTAGGGTAGGTGGTACGTGTCAAACTAACACCCACATGAATGCCAGGACCCAAGGTTTCCCAGCAGAACATTGCCCAGAGAATCACATTGCCTCCGTCAGCTTGCCTTCTTCACCTGGTGCCATCTCTTCCCCAGGCAAGAGATGCATATGTACCCGATCGTCCACATGATGTAAAAGAAAACGCGATTCATCAGACCAGGCCGCCTTCTTCCATTGCT
Source organism: Pangasianodon hypophthalmus (assembly GCF_027358585.1). Taxonomy (NCBI): domain Eukaryota; kingdom Metazoa; phylum Chordata; class Actinopteri; order Siluriformes; family Pangasiidae; genus Pangasianodon; species Pangasianodon hypophthalmus. The sequence continues at coordinate 26,174,239 of NC_069719.1, read as the reverse complement.
CCATGGTCGAATTCTGATGTTCAGGTGCCCATTGTAGGCACTTTCGGAGGTGGACAGGACTCAGCATGGGCACTCTGACTGGTCTGTGGCCACGCAGCCCCATATGCAGCAACCAGGGAACCTAGAGGAAACCCACACAAACTTGGGGAGAACATAGGGAGAGCACAGGATTGAACCAGTGTCCCTGGAGATGGGAGGTGCCAGCAGATAATACATCTGACAAAATCCTGACAAGAGGTTAAAATGGGTCATGGTTGGATCTTTCAGCAGGATAATGATCCTAAACATGGATCAAAGATGGTTCAACAACCACAAAATAAGGTTTTTGACATGGCCATCCCAAACCCCTGCCCGAAAACCTGAGGAGGAGAGCTCATTAGAGAGGAGGTATGACTCTGGGGGTTTAGAGAAATTCTGTATTAAGGAGTATTCTCAGGTTCCTTGCTCTCATCAAGCGTTAGAGGAGATATGAAGTGGAAGTATGAAGGGTTTTTTCTTAGTTAGATTTTTTTCTTAGTCATATTTTCAGAGATTAAGCTAATTAACAGCAGACATTTGCCCATAATGTATTTTACTAAGGGTGCCAATAATTCTAGAGCTTTTTTAAAAGATACACAAAACAAAAGGTACAAGAGATAACCGCCAGGGCTCAATCCAAGTAATGTTTTTCTTTTAAATTGAAAATGCATAAACAGAAACATAAAGACAAGAATTGGACGACCATACCATAACTTTATTGTAGATACATTTAACTACAATTATTTAAAAAAAAAAAAAAAAAAAAAAAAAAAAAAAAAAAAAAAAAAAGGGGGGGGGGGCCTGGGGGGAGAGAGATAAAGAATATTAAAGGTGTTTGTGATCCATAAGGTGCAGATCGTAAACCACTGCAGCACTTTTACAGTATGAATAAGAATTCGTTAATGTCCCTTATATAACAGCGCTGCAGCTCGTGACGGCCCGGAACGTCTCTGGATGAAAATCCCATTCCCAAAAAAAAAAAAAAAAAAAAGTTCACATCACAATCTCACAATCCGGAGCCAGCTCGATGCAGATATGAGTGCATTTGATTATTAGATCTGTTTTTCGATTAGGTGAAAACAAAAACGAGGGGACCAAAATAGCAAAATGTTAAAATACTGAAATGTACACAACTGCTTGTTCGAGCCCTTTTTTCACGGATTTAGGGGCTGCAAAATGATTACATAAGAGGTATAGAACAAAAAAAAAAAAAAAAAAAAAAAGGGAACTCTCTTTACTGACATGCACTACTTGATCTGGAGCTACGATATGTTAAATATAATCTAAATAACAGGAGGGGGGGGGCCTAAACTTAATGCAAGACATGCCTGTCGGAGGAACCAATCAATTTACAATTTAACATTGACAATATTACATTAAGGCAGGACATGAAGGTATACACAGGATGTACATTTAGTCCCAGATTGTAGAGATCAACTATCTTTTTTTTTCCTACAGTGTAACTCCCCGATGATATCCTGCAGGCACGTTGTATGTTGTATCTTTCTGATGACTTATTATTATTTTTTCTTTAAATACAATTGCAAAATACCAGCAGTGGAACAGCAGCAAAGGCCAAAACCACAATTTCTTTAAATGTAACGGTATCATATATACATATTTCTTTTTCTTTCTGACATGAGGTAAAGTATGGCGCCCAAGTGCAATGCTCATTTGTGCTACATGTACAAAAAAAGAAAACAAAAAGAACAACCCTTTGAGCCAGGAAGAGAAACAAAACGCAGTCTGCAGTACGATGGAGGACTACCTGACGTCGAAACCCCCCTTCTGACAACGAGAAAAAAGCGTTTATTTTACACAACACTTACGTCATTCTCTAAGCAGTGGGAGTAGTTCTAGCTCGAGTGCTCTATCATTAGCTGTGATGATGTCATCAAAGTGGGTGTGGCACCATATGAACCATTTCACATTGTGTACAGAAGAGCTTCACTAACATCTGATATTGAAATAAAGATGTGTGTGCCATTGATCCGCTGGAACATTTTCACAATGAGAGCTGAACGTGAAAAATACTCTGAGGACAGAAAAATGTTACAAAGTTATACAGCGAGGTTGAAAAGAAATAGTTTGGCAAAAAATGATTTTATATCACTTCCTGTCTACTCCAAACATAGATAAGTCACTTAGCCAAGATAAATTTGGTGCATGACGTTTTTGCGCTGGAGCTACGAGTGTATATGTTACGCATGTATGTAGCAGATATCTGCCTCAAACCACGCCCATTCATTTCGTTGAATTGGCTGGTGTGTTTGTCATGTGACCAAAACGTCACTGTGTAGCTGAACACTGTAACCTTATGGTGGAAGCCATTTTTTGCAAGCCTACAATGCATAAAGTACGCAGCCTGACGCCCAGAAGTTGATTATTTTCCAATAACAGCATGTTCCGAAGCATTTTAAACATTTCCTTTTAAACCATTTTATTTCTTAATAAACATGTACTTTTTACCAGTTTATAGTTACATTTAATTCTGTGGAATGTCTGAGAAATGAGTTAGCTCTTGTCATCACTTACGTTATAGCTGCTATAAACATTTTCCTCAACTGCCTCCCTTTTCATCCTCTTTCATGAAGTTACTGAGAAGACTTTGTAGGAAAATTTACAGTTTTACCACCGACACCGGAGACTCTTTCTAAAAAATGTTGTATATACAGTAATTACAGTTTCCTTACAGAATAACTTCATCATAACAATTATTATTATTTTTTTAAAATCTGGATATGTGGAGTATCTGCCATGCAAGCGCATTAATATAACCTATAAATTTGCCTAAAACTACTGCTGTTACAGGAAATTAATCAGCACTTTCTGACCAATCTGAATCGAGAATTCTACAGTGCTACGGCATGCGGACTTCTGTTACTTATTTATTACAAGGACACCAAATGCATCTTGGCTGCTCGACTACATTTGTGGGGAAAAGTGTGTCAATTTGTGCAATTTTTAACCAAACTATTCCTCTAAGCCCCTCCTTCCTCCTGAGCCAAACATTCAATCCTGTGTGGCAATACGGAAACCCGTTCGGATCAAACGAGGGGGATGAAACCGAGGCAAAGCGTGCAGGGTCGCTGAACTCTTGCTCAAAGAAAAGATTGCACTCGGAGGAGCGTTAGTTAGGTGAGGCCAGGCAGTGACACGCGTGTCTATTGGGGCCGAAAACACGCTGATAATACATGGCACCTGTTCGCTACAATTAGCCGAAGATATCGTTATATGGTATAGATGGTACATTGGTATGCTATAAAGACAAAAGGCACCATTGATGGGCATCTTATTTTAAAAAATTCATTTGAATGGGAATGGAGTCTAGTGCAAATTGTAGTGTGTGTACAAGCATCCCCGTCTAAGGTGCACAGAAGAGTACAGGAGCAGATATAACCACCTTATTTACGTCTGAAAGATTACAGCTCTATCTACAAATAACATTGCTATCATTTTAAACTAATCACACAGGGTGTTTGTGAGGTAGCGTCACCTGCGAGATTTCACTTCAGGAATAATTCCAGCCTTGCTGCAAAAAAAAAAAAGAAAAAAAAAAAAAAACAAAACAGCAGAGCGCAGAACAGGAGGTACCAAACAGGAATCACAGCGATCCTCTTCACTCAGTCAGGTAGTTAAGACATGTCTTTATGCGACATGAAAAGAAAAAAAAATAATAATAAAAACACTGCAATGACTAATTATAGCCTACAGCTCAATTTCTGGGGTTTGCATGATCAACACAGAAATATCTCTTTTTTTTTTCTCCACCATTAAGCAAAAGTAAACAAGTGAAAATGCGCAAATGAAAGATGGCATGGAAGTAAGACTTAACGAAGACAGGAAAAGGAGGGAAACATGGCTTATACGTGTTAAGGAAGCAGATTAGAGTGCAATCTGTTGATTTCCACAAGTGTTAAGCAACCCTTTCCACTGGTTTGGATTATAAGGAGTTCCACACAGAGGCACTGAGCTGGAGCTTATGTGCAGAGAACGTCTCAGTTTTTCTGTCAAATTGGGGGGGAAAAAAAATCTGAAGGTTATTTATGTGCAGAGAATGTCTCTCAGCTTTTCTGCTCAAAATTTCAAGCACTTTTTTTTTTTTTTTTTTTTTTTTTTTTTTTAAAGGGAAATGATGAAGCTGACCTCTACAACTTGACTGCTGCCGAAACAGGATGAGCAAACCCACGATTTAGGTCAAATAAAGAGGTATTATAGTTACAGTGCAAAAAAGATGAGAAATTCAAGCTTAATAATAATGATAATAACAAACATAGCACCAAAAAAAAAAAAAAAAAAAAAGAAAAAAGAAAAAAGAAAATGCATGCAATTAACTGAGGTATTCGAGTAAAAAATGCCTATTAATATGAAGACAAATACGTGAGACGACAAGCGTAAAACTAAAGGCTGGTTTCCACGTCTCGAGGCGAGTGAAATCACGGAGGATCGAGTTCACTGACGCAGCATCGCATCACTACTGACTTTGGTGAGGTGAATGAATATGATTACAATATCGGTACGTAAAGGTGCTCTGTGTCTTACAGAAGTATCCGATCTTTTTTTTTTATTATTATTTTTGTTTTTTTACAAAATCTGCAGCATATTTCCCGAGTGATATGTCATTTTTGTGTCCTAATATTAAAACTAAAAATCAGTCGACGGAGAGACGTCTAATCCTCGCAATGATCGTCCAACTAAACCAAAAATTCGTTCCTGGTATCAAAAGAGGTTCCTGAAACCCAGAAACCCAACACAGTAATAAACACTTAATATTGATCTCTGTATATAATGGTTTATATCGGTAGCTCTATTAATATTAACATTTAATAGAATCCATCCAGTTGGTCTACTCGGCTATGAAAACATGCATCGTGCTTATAAAGGAAAAGATCAGACACGCCAATGCTGCTAACAGTGGCTGAAAGTGAATGGCTACTAATTAGCACTGTGCGCATGCAGTTCACTCACTGTTCTCTGCATTAACGTGTTCGTTCCTTTTAAAAAACGCTGAATTACAGTAAGTGGGAATGTTAAAGGAGGGTCTTTCTTTCTAAAACACTACGCTCAATGAATTTGGTGCCGATCCGACGAAATGTTCGTGACTGAGCGAAACAGAACGAAATAAGTGCAATGAAGTTTAAGGACAGCGTCTCAAGACCAAGGAAAACGCCACTCTCGCTCCGTGTTCTCTCTCTCCTGCTCTCTCCATCAAAGCGTTTTAAAAACGTTTCAAAAACTGGCACTAGTGCACAGACTGAGGAGTTTAGCGTTTTTGTCATTTTTTTTCTCTCATTTAAATGTATAGCTTTCATTTGAACTATATACAATCTAACACTACTCTAAAGCATAAGCTGATTTACGCACTACCAACAAAGCAGGAGATTTCCTCAAAAAGAAATAATAATAATAATAATAATACAAAAACAGGACAAAGAGCAGACACCTGACCTTTAACACTTGCAGAATAAAGCAGTCTTGTAATCAAACAGCTTGGAGGAAATAAAAGGTAAAGATTGTGTTTGCGCAAAAAGAAAAAGAAAAAAACAAAAAAAAACAATGGAACCCATGAACTCAGTTTGAAGCCTCTGAGTAAGTCGATGGTAATTTCTCTCGGTGGAGAACACAGAATGAAGATGGCCCACGAAGAGGCTTCAGTGTGTCGCAGAGGGCCGGTGTTTGTACGTCTGTGTGTGTGTAGCTCAGCTGTTCTGGACCTGAGGTTGATTGGCTTTGAGGCTGCGCAGGGCGCGCCGTGCCGCTGCTGATTTAGCGATGCGATAGCTCCGACCAACTCCTTTAAATTTTCCTTTTCCTACCACCTCCACAGTCACGCGAACCTTCCCATCATACGTCCTCTCAGCCGGACTGCGAGAGAGAAACACACGCACACAGGATTAAGTCAACTGTTGAGACATAACACTCTACACACCTACACTTCAACCGCCCTAACAACCTATACCCTACTCATTAACCACCCCAACAACCTATACTCTACCACTATCCATTACACACTATACACAACCTGCACCCTACCCCCTAACCACCCCAACAACCTATAATCTGCCTCTAACCTTAAAACCCTATACACGACGTGCACCCTACCCCTTAACCACTCCAACATCCTACTCTCTACCACTATCCTTAACACCCTATACACAACCTACACTCTACCAACAACCTTAAAACCCTGTATCCTTAATAATCTACACTCAAACCCTAAACTACAACCCTACAACCCACACTATACTACTATCCTTAACATCCTAAACACAACCTACACTTTACCAACTTACACTCTATCACTAATCACAACATGCTATACACAACCTAGACCCCACCACTAACCATAACACCCCATACACAACCTACACTCTAACCTACAGTCTATCCCTGACACACAACCTACACTATGACACTAACCTGAACACCCGATACAAAATCTACACGATACCAATAGACCTCTAAACACAACAACCTAAACTTAAAAGCATACATTTGTCCCCAACATACAACCTACAATATACCACTAACCTTAACAGACTTCCCCCTAACACTAACTTTAACACTCTACCCACAACCTAACCCCCTAAGCTTAATACTCTACACCCCAACCCTAATAACATACACTAAACTACACCCTACCTAAATCAAACCTCACCCTAGCCCTAACCTCACCCTACACCCCAACAACCTCAACACCCTCAACACCCTACCACTAACCTTAACACCATACAACCGACCTTGACACCCTAGACCTAACCTCATCCGACACTCCAAAATGAACACTCTACATACAACCACTAAGCTTAACAACCTACACCCTAACTACAAACATCCTTCACACTAAAGTCAAAACCTAACCATAACACCTTACACACAACAATGATCAATTCCTAAATCTCTAACCTTTACACCCTAAACACAACGCATCCCCACCTTTAACTTATATTATGTACAAGATGAGTTTCATTAATCAGGGCGATGAAGCTTTTTAGCACATTAACGCTTTTTGCATCAGAAAGTAAAGACAAAGGCTCAAGGACACCACCACAAATACATTTTACACATTTCAGTACTTTTCTATCACTTAAGTAGACAATGGCTTTTAGATCCTAACTTGTTAAAAACGAGGACTTGTGCATTTACAGAGCACTAAAGAGCCACACCTGAATTTGGCAGTCTCGGGTTCCATCTCCAGTAGCTCTCGCACGGGCGAGCGAGGGACATTGGCGGAGAATTTCTCTGCAAAACAAACCCAAACAAAAGCCAAACATTTCGATATAACATCTCATCACACGTACAAATCAGTACATTTGAAAGATAACTATGTTTAAGGCCCTCGCCGCATGAGCTGACGAACAATCAAGCTATACAAAATGCAGGCGTGATTCGACGACTGTACGCGTCTCGTTCTCACCTATCAGCGGCCTCATCATTGGATAATACACTTGCCAAACGGTCTCAAGTGACATCTTGCTATCCATGTAAATTGCCCCGGCTAGTGATTCGAAGATGTCCCCCATTGCTTTAGGGACCTCAATATCCTCCTCTTTCTCTTCGTCTTCTTCAGATCGGCGCAGCTGAAAGGGAGAAAAGTGATTGCAGGTTTTTTCCTTTCATGGCAGCGTTTTCTCACAGGAGCAGAACTGCATACACCCATACGGCAGACTCATTTTAAATTAATTGAAACCAACAAATAGATGAAAATGTTATATGTAGTGAAATAGCTCGAACAGTGTATGAGGTATGGTCCGGTTTTTTACATCTTCCACCCAATAAATAAGCACTCAAGTTCAGAATTGGTCATACATCACGGGCCAAAACATGATCTGTCCTCAATTACATTTAACATCAGACTTAACAAAAGCTTCATCTGTTGCGCTCCAGAGTCTACTGGAGACGATGCTACTCGGCTATGTAATTAAGGGCAACATTACTTATTTTAATGAATTTGCTTTTCCTCATACAGTATCCAATGTTGTCCCTGTGGCATAAAATGCTTTCCAGCGAAACAAGACTATGGTCAGTGCCAAAATAACCATTTCAAAACAAATTCAATCCAACTGCATTTTCCAAAAAAAAAAAAAAAAAATCCTAGTGAAAAAAATTAAAGAGAAACACAAATAAAAACAGAGAACAGATTCATACTGCCAATGTTGGCATGACATTTCCAAGGGCTCTCGAAGGAATATATTTATCAATAGCTGCTGCACTCAAAACAATGTACACACTGTCTGCTTGGGGAGAAAAAAAAAAAAAAAAACAACTCTGGAGTAGTATATAGAGTTTGTAAAGAAACAATGTTTCAGACAAAAGCACTAACTATTTAGTGCAATAAGTGCTCTCTTTTAAGCAACTGACGTGACGTGTGACGTCTAGCCAGGTATGGTGACCCATACTCAGAATTTGTGCTCTGCATTTAACCCAAGTGCACACACACAGTAGTGAACACACACACACACACACACCGTGAACACACACCCGGAGCAGTGGACAGCCTTTGTGGACAATTGTGGACACCTACAGGGTGTCATATAGAAAAAAATAGGACTTCAGCTAACAATTATTTAGATAATCAATTAATTTATCAATGATAATGACCTTTACCCCCAAATTAATCAGAATATAATTAATATAAAGTAGAATATAGTTGGATTACTTTCAAAATATACTAAATACCAAAAGGTATTCATTTAAAAACATTTCTTTCCAGCTTTCCATCAACTAACACTACTACAGAACTCTTAACTAGGCTTAATTAAATCACTTAACGGGTCGCTAACTGCAATACGGTCATGAGAATATTATAAAATACTTTTTAAAAAAATCTGACACTGAGACTAACACAAGGTCACCATTCTATATATATTTACTGGTTCTGCACATTTTTCACAACTATACATCATTGTGACCAATGGGCCGATAGTCTGAATCGTCCAGAGAGCGATTCTTAATCTTATCTATATTTCAAGCTTTGACTTGTTAAATACCGACCATTTTGCGTTAAAGAAATGAAGGTGCCCAAGATTTGCACAGCACAATGTCTATATACACACACACTCACTCCCGAATCTCTCGAAGCTACTGACCTCAGAGTCCATTCCTTGCATTTCGTTCTTTTCCAGCTGAAATTGCACAAAGTCGTCGATGACGTGGAACAGCTCGGGTGAGACGGCTTTGAAGTACTTGTGGTAGTCGTATTTGACGGCGAGTGAAGCGAATATGGTGTTGTTGACAAGTGCAGAGCGCAGATCGGTCAGGACGCCGGGAGAGTGCTGCCGCGGGTCTTCATAAAGGTGCTTCGTTATGAGGTAGTCTAAAATCGCATCGCCCAGGAACTCCAGCCGCTGGTAACAATCTGCACTCACATGGAGGAGAGACACAGGAGTAAATGGCAAAGCAATGAGAATTTGTATGAACCAACAAGTGAGGTTGCGATAATATTTTACGTAGAGCACTATTTATTTCCTGAACATATTTATCTTAAAGATAAGATTTAATATTATGTTTAGCCTGACTTTACAATCTTCCCCTTTACCCCAAATATAGTCGATCAGCCAAAACGTATGAAGTCTGAAACGTCTTTAATTTTGTACTGGAGATATGTGGCTAATGCTTCTAAGAAGAAAGGCAAGCTAATAGGCTTAAGACTAGCATCATGCAAACTGCACAGCAGTCAACACAATCACAGATTTTTTTCCCACCGTCTCAAATAGACATTTATGTGGTTTCTAACACTGTTATATATAAGCAAATGGATAAAAAGACATTATGTCCTTGTGTTTGAGGTCACTCTGCATTGCATCAGACACAGGTAAGAGGTATGAACTTGAAACATAAGGCAGAGTTGTACTTTAGTGATTTGGATGATCAAATAGTTCCAATTTAATCATATATTTACTTTCAGATCCAAATAATTTTCTGTGAGGAAAGGAGTGTAATGATTTAGATATGCAGTTTACACCAACGTCTTTTCTATTGGCTCACAAAACCTGAGCTCCTAAATTCACAGATCAGAGTTCACTGAGACAGAATCGACGTGTAACCACGACACAGAAGCAAAAACACATCTCTCACGTCACACTTCCTTTCCCCTTTGGTGAACTGGCTTTTCCGTTTGATACATTTTTATTCACGTTTGCTGTGACCACTACTTTAGCTGTACAAGCAGATGCATAGTTTTCAGATGTCTCCTGTATCGCCATGCTACAGCGAAACTGTAGATGCTGGCACCTCTGAACACCCACATTTGGTGAATATTGTGTATGTTTAATTACTGACCCAAATAAATATGTGCATCAGCTTTTTAATTTTTATTTACTCATTAAATTATCTTATTAACTTGGTTTTATCCTATATTTTTAGACACTCGCCTGTGATGGTGTTATAATGATATGAGGCGTGTGTGAAGGCCTGCAGGAGGTAGGCCTTGTTTTTGAACACGTAGTTGATTTTCTTCTCGAAGTTCTCAAAACCCGAGATCAAGTGGTTGAGAGTGCGCTGGGCGTCTGGGTGCTCGAACATGCAGCGTGCTGGGATCTGTAGCCAGCCGTACTCGTCTTCTCCATCGCTTTCTCCGCTGGTGTCATCCCCATCGTCATGTCCCCCATCTATCTTCCTCTTGATCCTCTTCTTCACAGGTAGCACCTTGAGGCCGAGCGAGCAGAGGAACATCTGGGCGGCTCTCTCCCCACAGCTGGTCAGGTAGCAGCCGAGCAGGGCCTCCACGCAGTCTGCGATGCTCTTGTCTGCGATGCACTGCTCTGTGTGCAGGTCGTACGAGATGCACTGCTTGGCTGTTTGAGCGCCGCAGCTCTCCTCGGCCGGGTTCCAGAAACCCACTACAAACTCGTCCTCTTCAGCCGCCTTGCTCGGGTCCAAATAGCACATGGCGTCCCAGGAACTGTAGTCAAAGTCATCATGGCCGCCATCTGAAGCGAACATAGACTTCTTGGTTGCTTTCCAATCGCAGCTGGGTTCAGAAGGGAAGACACCGAGGGGGAACTTCTTCCCGAAGGCGCCGGAGCCGATTAGCATGGTGTCGATGAACTTGATGTGCTCGTGGTAGTACTCCAAGTCGTCCTCAACGTTCACCTCGTCCTTGGGTTCCTTCCATATCACGTCCTCATCATCGTCTACATCGTCCTCGTCGTCAAAGTCGTCCTTGGTGGCCTTTCCGTTGGCCATGTCTTCTTTTGCCTAAAATGGATTTACGGAAAAACAAACAAGAATTAAAGGGGTAGTTTCTGGAAGAGAGTCGTTGAGTGGAATATCCCTTTTAACAGGCCAAGCACTCAGCAACAACATTCACAGAGAGGGATTTGCAATGATTACAGTTAGCGTTTTGGTTAAAACGCTGTATTAAATAAACCCAGGAGGGTTTTAAATGTACAGGCAGAGCCTGGCTGTCCCACTCGATGAGTCATCGGCTCGAATGCAATCCAATAGCTGACACGCATCCTGAATATCATCTTTACAGCATTAGTACACCATAAAGTTGACCATGTGGGAAAGATTCTGATGAATATTCATTAAAACGTTAACAGCCCTGACATCTAATATTGTAATAATATGGAGAGTTGACGCTGAGAATGAGTCAGCTTCAGGCAAAAGCAGCATAATCTTAGCCGACACATGAACAGCCTAAACCACACGGAGCAACCCAAAACACACAGGCCAGCTCCAAAACGCCCACTCAAAAGCGTGGGTGAATGTTTGACATTTTCCTACTGATTTCTGATGAATGCGTTTTTCTTCCTTTTCACTTTTTTTTTTGTTTTACTCAAGGCATGCTGATTAATAACACATGTTCAAAACTCAGCTATAACATGTAATACATACTTGAAACGAACTGCTTCATCATGGTTTGATCATGTTCTTTTAAAACATAAATAAATCACTCGTTAATTCCAGATCTTCCCTTTTTATCCAGCTACATTATGTAATTTATTGACCACTCATGCAATTCCGCTCATGCAGCAGACCGCCAGGCCTCTTTAACTGGCTCTAATAAAGATGCGTGTTAAATTGCATGCTAAATGTCTCACTAAGGCTGCATGATCTACATCACAGAGGAGGAAAAAATTCTGTCCTTGAAGCATGCTGGAAGAATAAATGCGCCGCCTAGTGGCAGAAAGAGAAAGTTCCACTCCCGAATAAAGCCAAGATGTTCTTAATAGCCCAAAGCGGACCCATGAAACCAGCTGGGTAATTGTGCATGAAGATGCATGTTGATATGGAGTTAAGCGAAGCTTGCAGTGCAAAACAAACATCGGCGGGAGCTGTGGGAGACCGACCTCATCCGAGTCCCACTTGTCAGTGGTGCTCTTGTCCTGGTTCACCACGTAGCCTGGGGGAAGCCAGTTCACTGGCGGATCGAAGATAGACACCACCATCCGACTGGGCAGACCCTTCTTCTTCCCCAGGCGGTACAGGTTACAGTTACTGACCTAGAAAAAAAAAAAAAAAACAGCGGAAACATTGTTTGTCCATTCCATATTTATATATAAAACAAGTCAGCAAGACAGTACTTTAAAATGTTCCTAATTAAATGCTCAGATGTGTAATTTAGACACAGTCAGCTACTTCAGCACTCCACATAATTTAAGCCTAATTAAAATATGCTGTTATTTTATAAAGAAAAATGTATAATCATTCATATAGTGATGTTTATTTAATCTTTACGGAAGCGGTCGCCAGTGTCAGCGCTTTGTAACATCACATAATGGTTTAGCGGCTTGGTGGATGGACTGGTTGTTGGTGATTTCACGTTGCCAAAGATTTTGTGTGACAGGTCATGAGTTTTAGAGTTTGCACTAGTGGAAAAAAATGGAAAAGCAAATAAATGACAACAGAGAGTATATGAGAAATGTTGGGTATCCAGTACTTGGCTCAGTTGTTTACTGAAAGATTTATTTTGGTGCGCCACCAGTTATTTATTTATTTATTTATTTTTATTAAAGTCAAGATCTTTCCTTTTCGCATCCAAAGGCTGCCAACTTTAGAGAAACCTGCTCTGCACTGTCTTATAAAGGGAACGAAAAAAAAAATACATATTAAGGAAACTCTAAAAATTCCACTTTTATAAGTAAATTCAGTTCAACTTTTTCTGAGATAATAAAAAAAAAAACTAAGCTGAACAGGAGTGGAGAAAGTTTTCCCTAATTTCTGGAGCTGAGATGAAATTTGAAGTTGTTGATGTCTTCATGAGAAGCTTTCTGCTTGTATTCGGTGTCTTTACATATATTTTAGTAAATAACAATATAAATAAAAAAAGTAAATCACAATGGCACTGTGGACCAAGAGTTATCTCCTTCTTGAACTAGAAATCTGGCTTCCCAGATAAAGAAAACAGGTGTTTGGGGAGAGAGCTGAACCGATGAAACACCTTGGAGTTCAATTAGTCGTGACCAGCATGCAACCTACCTTCTTGCTCCTCATGTATGAGAGCCGTCCCTCATGGGCATCGGGATAAGTGCAGAATAGGTAGGTGGTGATGGCGTGTTTGAGGAAAGAGTCGCCCAGCATCTCCAAACGCTCCAGATTAAACCCGTCGCTGGCGTTGGAGAGGGTCAGGGCCTGCAGAATGAGACCCGGGTTTGGGCCCAGAGCTTTCACACAGTCCCCGGGTAGCGTTACAGTATCAGATGCTGAAGACGACGACGCTATTGAAGGTGCTTCGGTGCTGGTTGGCGTTCCACAAGCGAGCCAACGCTCTGAGGTAGGTTTCTTCACACGTCCATCGTGGAAATCTGATTTCTCATCTGGGTTACATTCATGGCCGTCCTGGGGCTCGCCACTCGGAACTGAGGTAGTGGTTTGTGTCGATACGTCACTCGCTAGCTGGCAGTTTAGGCAAACATCATGGCCATTGCTGAGGTTCCTGGAGCATTCACACTCGCTCCTGTGTTCTTCTGATAGCTGGGCTCTGTGTGCGCACATCTCTAGCTTTACATCTGGTGCGTTGCAATTCTCCTGCGAGACAGTGTCCTCTCTGGGCTCGGACGAGCCGGTGCTGAGGTCCTCCTGGGCAGTGTGATCCGGGGCTGCTGAGCTTGCAGAGTGCTTACAGTGATCGTTGTCACCATCGTCGTCGTCGTCATCATCATTATCCTCTGTGCAGGTGCTGGGACAGGAAATGAACGACTTGCTGTCGATGGATTTCTTCCATCCAAAGTCTAGATTGGAATACCTGCAGAAAAACGGGCACATACAGAAATCAGTGAGATTTACTTAAAAATAAGCAACATGAGCGAAATCGCTGAAAAATCAGATCCAGGTTTTTTCATCCCATCCTTAGCTCAATGTTTAGATTCCAGTAGGTCTGAAATCATTAATCAATAATGAATTAAAACTTTAACAGAAATCATATTGTAGATATTAGAAAATTATAAAGTTAAGTAGAAAATTAGTAATTAAGAGGTTACATGGACGAATAAGGGTTTTATTATCCTGAGAATTATGCACACTGTAGCTGTACCTGATGTTAGATTTCTATCTTTTCTTTTTCTATCTAATCAATGATGTGTGCTTTTTACCCTGTAAAGTACAACAGTTACTGTTTGGAAACAGGGACAGAAGCAGAGCTGGAAACGAAACCTCTACCGATGTCAGTGAAAGCCATGATGCTTCGTGTCAATCGTCCATACACTTCATTTGTGGAACATCAGGGCCGTTTTAGCGCACCACATTCTAAACACACTAGACAGCTACGTACACTCAAACAATCGGCCTCCTTTATCAAACTGGACATGAACAAACTTATTCCTAAAGTATTCACAGGAGTATTTACACAATAAATGTGGTATCCATGAAAATCCAGTTTGGAAAATGTTTGCATTTTACAAGAGCCTTTTAATATCTAAATTTACGTATAAGTAGACTAATGGGAACCATCACTGATGGGCTTCAGTTATCTTATTTTAAAATGGCTTATTTACTGTAGTGGACATAAATTTAACAAAAATTTCACGTTAAGAACCTGTAACAAATCAAAATAAATAAGACTAGCTATTCAATTAGGAAAAAGCAAATGCTGTCCTATAAAAGGAGGAAGAGGAAGAGTGTGTCTACGGTAGCGGACGAGCTATAATGACTGAGATTTAGCACACGACGCCCTTATGAGGCGCTCTTTCACTGTTTATTCTTCATTTTGTCAGCTCTGTCAGCATTTCACAACATGCGTGAGTATGAAGAAAATCAGCATTACCGAAGATTTTGTAAATTAATTTTTTTAGCACTGTATGGCATATGACAACATTTACACACAATCAAATCTCCAGACGGACTGGATTAGCTCCACAAATACACACGAGCAGGTGGTGTAGGATGTGTATCAGTGATCACATCACTGTGCACAGATCATAGGTATCTCAGTGTAATAGTGCATGTTTCCTACAGGTGTTGCACTGACCTGAAGCCAGGTGGCAGGCTCTGAGCCCCCACTCCGGCGTCGATGGCCGTCTGAGCCCGAAGTTCCTCGGCTGTCAGGAGGCAGTGCAGCCTGTAGAGGATGCTGGGAAGGCACACGGCTTTTCTCCACAGAGAAGCAGGGATTGGGTGAATGGCACACAGTTCAGGAACTAAAATCTGAAAAGATGATGGGTGAAGTCTGTTTTATTCATTGGCAGTATAAGTGTGTAGAATTAAGCAGGAAACTTCCCACCAGCTCTCCAAGACTAACCCTGTTCAGCTTACCTGTTTGTTTTGCAGGCTCTCCCACTTGGCCTTCCTCTTCTCTGCACTGCTGAGAGGGAGCGCTTTGCCTTTTTGATTCAGGTGCCGAGGGGTTAAAAGATTCAGTCTGAGAAACAAACAAAAGCACACACTCTTTAATACAGTTCCCTAAAGCGATAAGAGGAAATCATTTTCCAGGCTTGATTTCCCACCTGGAGGATGTGTGGTCCACGTCTAAAAGTGGCTGGTTGACGTTGGACAGGTCTAGGTTGTACTTGGTTTTGTAGTACTCGGCAAACGTCTCATACTCTGGTGAGGGGAATTTACTCAGAGGCGTGAGGTCCGTGTATACGTCAGCTACGTAGAAGCGATGCGGCTGGTCAAAATTACGATACCTGAGAGAGATTTTTAAAAATTTGATAGTAACACTGTAAACAGCAGCTTAAGGATTCACCAGTTTGAATATGTATGATACAGCCAAACCAACTGAATCTTCCCCCAAATGTGAAGTAGGTATGGCCTCTCTGCCTGCCAGTCTCAGTGAAGGAGGTTTGGCCTTTGGGCCTGTCAGTTTCAGTAAAGAAGCTGTGGCCGCTGTGCCTGTCAGTCTCTGTGAAAGAGGCATGGCTTCTGCGTTTATCAGTCTCAGTGAAGGAGGAGTGGCTTTTCCCCCACGCTTATCACTTTCAGTAACGTAGGTGTGACCTGTGTGTCTGCCAGTCTCAGAGAAAGAGGTATGTCCTTTGACAGTTCTAGCAGTAGAGGTGTGACCTCCCACTTCTCAGAGCTAATATTGGTGTTTTACATATTACATGTAATACACTGTATTACATTCTGCTGTACTGAAACAGCTCTACAGTCTATCACAAATCACTAGATGCTTTAAATGTATCTTTCATACATCAAATCATTGATCATGTTTCGAAATGCTTCATCACAAAGGAGGACGTCTTCATCTTGCCTACCTTGGAATGATGACAGCATCCTGGTAGTCCTCCAGTCTGAAAGTAAATGGGTTCTGCTTCGTGTACTGAGTATTCGGAATGCCAATTCGTGCTTCAGATTTCTCAATATCCTCCATGAACTTGAAGTCCATATCCAGAGTACTGGAATCCCCAACTGGAAAAAGGTTTAGATTCAGACAAAGAAAAAAAATTCCTTGATTAATAACCACTGTCTTATCGAATCCTCCCCTTCTCTCAAGTTCACATTCCTAGTGAGAAAAAAAGCCGGAAAAAAATGGTGTGGAGAGGAAGTGCACTCACCCACGTTGAGAGGTAGAACGCAGTAGGCCGAGTCGGCCTCGGTGGGCCTGAACTCCAGTGCAGGTTTCTCCAGGCGAAGGATGTGAGAGAAGATGTACTGGTGCAGGCGAGTGATGAGCTCCAGCTGGGACGAGCTCAGACTGAAGCCCGACTTCAGCAGCTCTATGGAGATGGTCACTTCACCGGAGCGTGTATACACAGGGAAATGAGGAATCTGGAATGTACAATAAATATATAAATGTTTAAACGTGTAAAACTATACAAGAGGTCCAAGCTAGAGAACCATTTTACTAAAAAATAAAGTTCACTTAGGTTCAATATCTGCATCAGGGTTTTACTGTAATAGCACCACGATAGCGACAATTTTCTTTTACATTTTATTCTCATTTAAATCCACAAATGCTAAAACTCCAAAGATGGCAGATTTTAAAGAGTGCACATACACGAGGTATTGGTTTAGCTGTGAGAATGCCGAAGCATCTGGTGGTGTCCTCAGGAGGGTACAGCTTTCTCCGGCGGAAGTTGAGCTCGTCTGGAAGAGGTGTGGTCAAAACCATCCCAATCACGTATAGGTAGTAAGACTGCTCCGGCACAGGGTAACTGCCTCGCAGGCATTCTGGGATCTGAACACGCAAAGACACGCACAAATATTCAAACTGAATTTCAAACACAATGAAGGTGACGGTTTTTACCCTCGAGATATCTTTCAATTTTCAGCAAAAACTTTGGTGTGCTCACGGCTTTGGGGTAGCACTGTCTCCTCTTAGTGGAGCCCGGCCTGCCTGGAACACTGGTTTCCTCTTCATCATGCAAGTCCAGCTCCTCTTCATATTTCACCGTCTCTTTTCCCACTGGCATTAAGTGATCATCCAGCTCACCTGAATCCAGACAGACAAACAGAAAGAGAGAGAGAGAGGATTAGCAAACAAAGGTTCTCACTCGCCAGCTGCTGGAAGACGGTGGAAAAATGTGCATACCTATTTTGTGAAGTTTCTCACAACACACAAGTGCAACAGCTTTCTCTGCAAGCCTCGCGCAGGGCATTGGGGGCCCCTACAACAACACAGACATATCATGAGCATAAAGCTTTTCATTAAGCTGTTATTGTTAAGTCGTATCTTGGTTAGAAGGTGTCTGAGGTTTAAAAAAAAAATAAAATCAATTGCAGCATTAAAGATTTAAGCTTAGAGTCCTCACAGCCACCAGTGCAGCACAGAGCTAATGACCACCCCAAGAACCATTTAACCATCCATCCAGGTGTTGAAATGCATTGTACCAACTATCCAAGTTGCTTCAGATTAAACATCAAACATAATACTCAGCATGAGGAGTTCATTGCTAACAGCACATTGCAGAGACTAACAAATACTGAGCAAATTAAATGTTCCATGTTATCTTAATATGTTCCATGATTGCTTAATACTAAGTTCAGTACTCATTTTGGTCTTAGCACTGGTATCATCCAGTACCAAATTACTACCTGCACTACTTGCTACATACTGGGGAAAGG
Organism: Pangasianodon hypophthalmus; assembly: GCF_027358585.1. Lineage (NCBI taxonomy): Eukaryota > Metazoa > Chordata > Actinopteri > Siluriformes > Pangasiidae > Pangasianodon > Pangasianodon hypophthalmus. Next base: position 26,155,771 of record NC_069719.1, on the reverse strand, counting down.
GGAGAAATGGTATTGATGCACTCCTACTTCTAATTGAAAAGAAAAAAAAAAAGGTGCCAAATAAACAATAAATAAAAAGTACTTACAGTAATGGGCTCTCTGAGGGGCGAGTTGATTGGCAGAAAGAGTGTGGATTGGTACACACCCACTTTCAGCTCTGCAGTCTTACACTTGGGTGCCAGGTGTGTGAACGGGTCACTAGGAAGCCTTGCACAATATCTGCATGACAAAAAGACCAATTATAAACTTTACCCAAGTGCATGCTACACGAGCACCGATTTATCTGTTATAATTTAATGTTTTGCAGACAGCAATTTTCGGAAAATCCGTGTATTGTCTAGGCACTTAGGGATGAACATGTGATCGCTGGTGGGAACACTCAGTCATACTGACCGGTTAACATGGCCAATAGCGGTGTTGATGGTGACTCTGGGGCCTCCGTCGTCAGAGCGCAGAGAGTATGGAGGGAGGATGTTGTCATCGTCCATTATGGACTCCACCTCATACTCGTTACACTCCGCTGACTTGGAACACTTGTTCCTGAGAATCTAAAGTCCAAACAAAACACATCATTAACTAAACGCCTTTAAAACAGCCCCACACAAAGAAATACGTCTCGTCTAAACTGCTGACCTTCTCAATGGCCTTGTAAGTCTTGAGGTCCTCTTCGAATGCTTTAGTGCGTTCGCTGTCGGCAAGCATGATGTAATTGGAGACAGGAGCACGCGCCCGGCCTTTGGATTGCACGTAGGACCGATATTCTGTGGGCAAGTCGAACCGGACCACCAGATTGCACTTTGGGATATCCACACCTTCCTCTACGATGCTGGTGGCAATTAGCAAGTTAGTTTCGTGTGCCCGGAATTTCCTCAACACCTGAAGAAAGCAGGAGGAGATGTTCAAGCTTGGCTGACCAAGGAAGAAAAAGAGGAAAGTAATACAAGATTTAACTTTTACTCACTTCCTCTTGTTTTCTGAACTCCACCTCCATCTGCTTGTTGCGTGGCTGGTTCTTGCCGATGCTGTGGCCAGTGATGAAGTTGCTGCTAATGTAGGCCAGCTCTGGATCCTGCTTACCTGCCTCCTTTATAAGCCTACGTTTCACAGAAAAAAAAAAAACATATAAAGAAATATAAACCAAATGTGACATCACTGGTGTCATATGGAAAAGTTACATTTTGATTTTAAACTAATTCCCATTTTGTCAGTGATGATCATGTCTGTTTGTAGCTAAACTCAGGCTAGATAAAATTTTTAATAGTTTTTGTGCCAATATTTAAAAGCATTTTTAGCATGTTATTCTAAATGCCTGCCTAATGAAATCACAGAGTCTAAAATCATAACCAAGCAACACAAACCTATTTAAAACGACCGCCGTGTAACGCCTTTCCACGAAGATGATGCCACAGAGAATGTTGGTAAAGGGCGAGGGGAAGTTGGCCTCTGCCTTTTCCTTCACCTCGACTTCTTCGTCCTCATCTTCGTCCTCAGAGTCGCTCCATGAGACGTAATTGTCCTGATTGCGGTTGTTGTACCACTCGACACTCTCAAACTGCTGCCTCTCAAAGGGTTTATACTCGTGCAGGATCTCCAGCAACTTGATCACTTTGGGAGTGACGAACTTTAGGTCGAGCGACGCCGGGGAGAAGTGCTCCTCACATAAAGCGTGCAGTTTCCTCAGGATGGTGTCGGCAAAGAGCAGGAACTTGCGGTTCAGCTCTGCCTGCTCGTGCTTGATGTACTTCTGCAGCTCGCGCACCATGATGCCGGCGGCTTTATCCGCACACCAGGGGCCGAGCACGGTCAGAACGGCCCTGCAGTCACTCAGAACCTACAGGAGCAAAACAAGTAACAGGGATGAAGATTCATCTCAAGGCCAAGAATAGGAGCCAGAGGTGTTGACTCCAGCATACTGTTCTGAGACAAGCGTTTTTGAAGAAAAAAAAAAAAAAAAACAAGAGAAAGGTCAGACATTTTTTAAAAGCCCAAAGAAATTTCACCTGAAGTGGAAAGGCTGGAGATTAGACTTAATAACGGGAGATGGAAAAAGTGTCCTTAATAATGATGTAGTAAATAGAATAATCTCTTTAGCTACGTCCAAGAGCGCAAATTAAATATTATGTAATATTATATTATATATATATATATATATATATATATATATATATATATATATATATTGGGAGTACTCTATATTACTGTACACATATATTTACAGTGGTTATCAACATCCTCCATTCATCACATGATTTACAGGTCTTATGACAAGCAGGTGCAGCCCAAGGGTATCAATACATTAATCCTAGTCACAATCACAAACAGTTAAGCTCAGGGTCAGACACTTAAATTATTGGCTAGAAGTTGCTCCCTTTTCTTTGCCTGAAACTCAAACATTGTTTTTGAGCATGTAGTGCACTACAGCTATTCTATAACTGCATGTTATGCTCCATGTAGTGAGCATACACAGTGAACAGAAAGCCATTTCAGATTTGGCTTAAATCGAAGATGAACAATTTTACAAATCTGAATCACTAAATACTACAAAAAATTGTATTGTTGCCTTCTGAAAAAGATTTGAAAAGATAAAACATTGATAGCCGCTGGACTACTACTGAAGATTGCTGTGGTCTGTGTCCAGTAAAAAAATACTTTCTAGCTAAAAATATTATCTTTGACGATTTCATTTAACCAATCAATGGCCTGCATTACTTCTACCTCCACCCACATTTCCCTGTTCTTGACTCTTGGTGCTTAGACAAGATGGGGAACCAAATTCAGCACAGGTATGGAGGTACCATGCGGCCTTTTTTGCCAGTGGAAATAAAGACAAGGCACAGGTGTTTAAAAATGAGCAAGAGAACCTGTTTGGAGATGTAGGTGGGGTCCCGATCCTCCCGATGTGCAGACAAGTTGTAGTCATTGAGGAAATGAAGAGCGTCATCCAGCTCATTTAGAAGCCTCTCAGACAGGCCACTGTTATCCTGGTAAGGGCCGCAGTCCAGCACCACCTCTCGAGGCTGGGTCGCATACCTGTGTTACAAATAATAATGCAAAAAAAATGCAATAATATTTATTGAGAGTCTCTGTGTCTCGGTGAAGGATGTGTGACTATGCACCAGTCTCAGTGAAGGTCACATAGGGTCCCACTTATCAAACTTGAACGTAATTTTGAGCAAAACTGAACTGTTGGCACTTTGTTACACACTGAAGCAACTTGTGTTGTATCTTTTACACATCAGCTTGTTGATGCACAGCTCTAATCATGAGTAAGTAGCCGACTGTGTGAATAACCGCACCTGTCCAGTACGACAAGATCGGTGGCAGTTTCGGCGTTGCTCTTGAGGATCTTCTCCAGGTTCTGGATCTTCTCCTCCAGGTCAGATGGGTCACATTTTCCATTCAGAATTGAAGCGGTCAGACCTAGGATACGTGGGCAGCCTGGACTGTCCTCACATTTCTAAGAGTGCATGGAGAAAAGCGTTAAAAATCAGCACAGAACACATCAGGGGCAAATATTACACCCAAGTGAAGATGTTTTTGTATAATAACACAATCTCAACGTCAAGTTTAATATTCCTACACTTTTAAACTCTGGTTGAACACATGAAGTAAATGCATTCTTATTAAACCATGCTGCTGGACTGACATCTTTTTTACCATCTCTCCTGTGCAAAATGACACCTTTAATCATTTTTCTCTGTATAAAAGCGGACATGATTCTCAAGTTAATACGCTGTAATTTTACCTTCATTATGTCCCGATAGGGGTGGTCCGTGATTGCAAGGTGGCACTCGTCGAAAATGACCAGGTTGATCTGTGATAGTGGCAAGACCCCGAACTTCAGCATGTGCAGAAAGATGTCGCACGTCATAACGAGCACCTGCAAGAGAACGAGGAGATAAATGATGGTGTCCAGCCAAGATTACAACATGACAGGCGGTAGACATATCAGGTCTGCTTATGGCACTTATGGAAACTCATCAACATTTTCAAGTTCCCGAAAACTTTTTTCCATGCGAGTCAAGCTATTCATACCAGAACAATCACTGGACCGTGATCGCTAAACTCATACTTAGGAGAACCTCATTACGTAGAAGTAGCACTCTCAGAGCGATCCACATATCACCAGTTGGATTATTAGCAAACTAAAAAGCTAACTTTACTTTTCTCACTCTTTGTATAACTGCATTGTCATGCTGAATGTTGATCTGCATGAGAGCTAGTCAAAAGCATTCTATTACCCAAGAGGTGGGCGATTTATCATTTAAAAAAATTATAAATCATATCACTGTACTTGAAGACATTTCTACAATACATGACATACAGTAAAATTATTTAATAAATTAATTTAAAAAAATTCAAAGATTCAAAACTGTAGAAAATGTTATCATCAAATCAGCAGCTCCCAGAGTACATAAGTTAGACAGATAGAGTGACACCCACAATATCTCAGAAAACTGTGACAACTTATGATAATATCGATATTATTTTTGTCAAATTGCCCAGCCCTATGTTACACTGTGTATAGGAATAATGAATTGAATTAATCACACCTGATTTTCCTTTATCTCTTCATCCCAAGTCTCCTCAGTCCATGACGCTGTGTTGTCTATATATTCCCCAACCCGAAGATCCGAATGGGTTCTCACAGTGGAGGCTTGCTGAACCACAGATGAAGCTACAACCAAAGAAAATTCATTCATAAATTCATTAAAGAACAGATCCAGATGTACCTGTAGCACCTTCAGACACAGCATTTCTTTTATCAGTTACTGTATTCACAACACAGATTAATCATTAAATAAAATGTAGACAGATTTGATGATAAAAACATAACAGTTCATTGCAGACCTAACTGTATAGCAACTTATTGTATCTAAACACACCGAATCATTTAAATCCGCCACATACAATACAGCGGATTAATGATGTATGCACACGATCTATAGACAAGCGCACAAAATCACGATGGGTTCCCATGATACTCGTACCCGTATTGACCAGGAAAACGGTCCTCCTCCCAGCCTCCTGGCGGATTTGGTGGGAGAGCTCTTTAATAAGAAGTACTGCGATAAACGTCTTCCCTGAGCCTGTGTTTAAGCAGACTATAGTGTTGTGTTCAAGAGCTGCTTCGAGAAGTTCAACCTGATGGGAAAAAAAATTGAACAGGAAACACAAACATATGAGAATATAGATTATACAGACTAAAATTCCTCCATTTTCACATTATCAATATTAAAATGGGGCAAAATGGAGCAGAAATATTAATTGATAAATATATAATATATGCAGCTGCAAACTGGACAGGCATCAGTGCATCAGTGAATATGGACAGAGTCTCTGTGCTAAAAATACACCGTCTTGGCTCAGACTTGCCTGATATTTTCTTGGTGTGTATATGTTGTCGTGGATAGCTTCCTGCTGCCACGGCAGGCCGAAGAAAGGCCCCATGGGAGAGGAGGCAGGGGTCACCAGCTGCAGTCCTGCCATGCTGAGACTCCAATCATCCAGTGTTTATCTCATTTCGTCCTGCTCTTCAAAAGCTCACTGCACAAGGACAAAAAAAAGCACAGACCAATCCACTTACATTCTCTAAAATAAAAGGTTTCGCTTTGTTTGGGGTTTTTTTTTTTTTTTTTTTTTTTTTTGGTTTGGGGGTGCATAGATCAGAAATTTATTTCCTTATAATCGAACCCACCAGACAATAGAAGCTCAGTCTCATGATCTGGTTGAGCAGAAACCTAATGCTAGATAACAATAATGTAAGAAAATATTCCAGTCTAGTTTGCTAGTGTATTAATACAGACAATCTCGTAGCTCATGGTGAGTCAGTCGTGTTAGGTTTAAACACTATTGCTCTCACTAATTAATTTTCTATGGCAAAAATGAATGCCATTGAACCTCACTGTTCAGCTCTATTGCACTCAGAGGAGAAAAGTAATTCTGCTTTTCCAAAATGGCCGCCGCCATTAAGTTTCAGTGTACAGTAAAGAAGCAAAAATCAGACATCAGACATCTTTACTCAACTAGACTCAGGAAACATCATCCAAATTAAAAAAAAATGCAGAAGTACTCCTTTAAGAAGCTTTCTTGCGGCCTGTGTGTGTGTGTTTTGAGTGGACTTACAGGGTGTGTGTTCAGCACGGCACTGTGGATCCAGGCAGCACTTATTCTGGGCTTCATCGTCACCATCAGCACTCCTCACTCTTCTTGGCCACACCCACAGAATCTACAGCACAAAACACAAGACACGTCATATAAAGGAACAAAAAAAATATTCGAATTTCATATTAGAGAAACACAACGTTATGTCACAGTGGTGCTGAATTCTGAAATTTCATTGGATTGACAGTGTTAATTACATTTTTAATACAGCACAGCTCAAAAGAGCCACATAAACAGCTTTATAAAAAAATGTGTGCAATTTCTAATATGGTGAAGTTTTCTGTGAGGTTTGTGGAAGGAGTCTCCAGTTTCAGCACTTTGTAACAGTCTACCACAGGAAAGTCTTAATTCTTTTGCTTTTATGGTTTCTCTGTAACATGACAAGATGCGTTTTATTTGTCATATTAGGATATAACTGGTTTCGCAGACATTTCCACAATTTTAAATGAATAAAAAATGACATTTAGTTCTTTAATTAATAAAATGCATAATTTAATTGTTGGTAAATTGCTGTGGTATGAAGAGAAGAAAACACTTTGGGTCGACTTCAGGGTGGTAACAGCAACTCGGCTTCATCGCACTACCCTGTCACTGATTATTTTCCTATCACAGCACTGATCAGAGTGTTTTCAATTTCACGGGCTTTTAAATTCAATAGTCAGTATTTTGCACAAAGCTTTATTTATGAAACCACAGAAACACACATTACCCTCACACAGCTCACAGACAGTCACAGCTTGAGATGATATTTTTCCAATGTTCTGGAAAAAAAAAAAAAAATCAAACAGAATATTGTTATGAACATGTCCATGGCAGGGAAAGCAAGGAATCTGGATCTGGCCTGTCAACAAGTTTTCGGGGCTCCAATATCAAGAGCAAGCGGCGTTCCCCGAACACAGCTGTACAACATCACGGCTCACGCTGCAGGCCTTCGACTCGGCTCACAACACATTTGCTCCTGGTTAAACCCTGCTCTCGCTCTGGGTGTTGGACTGCCGTGACTTTGACTCGAACGCATGTGCTAGTCGCCTTCAGGGTTTTTTAAAAATGCTGACGCACATATTTTCCGGGTGAGGACACGACACGGGCTGCTCTTAATATCCGTGTAAAAATAAATAAATAAATAAATAAATAAACACATAGTCCTATTAGTGCTTCATCCAGCTGAAATAAAGGGTACAAGAAAACGGTGCTGATATTAATGCAGAACATGTAAGAGTTAAAGCTGAGGATTTCATAAATGAGACAAGCGCTGAACGGGGGATACAACATTGACATACTCTGGGCGAGTAGAGAGAGAGAAAAAGAGGAGAAAAGAGAAAGGGGGCAAGAGAAAGACAGGGAGAGAGACTCAGAGACAGCGAGAGAAAGGCAGGCAGGGAGTAAGAGAGAGAGACGGGGATGGAGGGAGAGAGATGCACAGAGACACAGAGACAAAGAGAGAGAGACACATAGAGAAAGAGTGAAAGAGAGATGTACCGAGAGACAGACTATGTCATAACAGTGGTTTCATCTTATTATGTCATACATGATCTCATTAAATGTGCTTTAGAAAGAAAAATAAAGATGGAAGGAAGAAGCAGAGCTCGTTGCTGCCACTGGTAAAAGTCCTGGGTTCCAGATGAGCAGGTTATCTCTGCAAAAAAACTGAAAAAAATTTCCATTTATGATTCATCTTTTGTAGAGGAGAAAAAAAAAAAAGAAAAAACCCAGAACCATTTCAGATTAGACACCAGTTCCACCAGCAGTGCCTGAGAAAAGCATTTTAAATATATACGGTTTTCTCACCTCAAACACACGAGACAAGAGACATTGACGGATTACCGGAAAAATAAAGACTGGTGGCTTTAGTGTGGCTTAAACCAACATGACCAGGCTTCAAAAAGGCCGTGATGTTTCTGTCCACGTTCTCGTGGGCGACTGGTAAAGGTTGTGTACAGTTCAGACACCCTACAATCAGAGGCACCACAGCTTGACACCTAAAAATGGGGCCAAGAATTTACTTGCCACTTGGAAGAAGAAAAAAAAAAAAAAAAAAAAAAAAAAAAAGCCCCAAAGGCACGCTATCATTCAGGAAGCAAAGGGCCCCCTTCTGCAGAACACGCGTGTCACATGCCTTCATCAATAATTCATCCCTGCTTACATTACTGTCGCTTTAATTTGAAGGCAGCAACACATCCATTTTGGAAGAAATAACATTTGTTGAGCACATGTGGTGCACAGGCGCGGGTCGCGATAATATGCTGCTTTAATCTGGACTGGAGAAACGTGAAGCCTGGATGATTAGCCGGTTCGCCGTTACAGAGGTCGTCACTGAAATCATCACCTCTCCATATGCTTATTGGTTTTTTTTTAGTTATTAGGTTGGGTTTTGTGTAGAATACACAACAGCAGGTCACGGCACCGATCACTCTTTATAAGCACACACGCGACGTATCTCAGGTCCAAGAATCATTTTTACGGAAACTTGCAGGCAGGCAGACAGACAGACAGACAGACAGACAGGGAGAGAGAGAGAGAGAGAGAGAGAGAGAGAGAGAGAGAGAGAGAGAAAGTGAGACATGGAGAAAGAGATGGAGAGAAACAGAGAGAGCACGGAAGGGAGAGAAAAATTTCTACATCAATTTAAGTCACGATAAAAGGAACCTGTAATACAAGAGTTTACACCACAGCACTGCTGATTAATCGAGTCGTTTCAACTGTAACTCAAATCACAGGTTTATATTAATGCCCACGTTCTAACACGTTACAGTTTCTATAGTGACAACGTACACGGCGACTTGTGTGGTCAACATTTTAAAAAAACGTGTGTGTCTGTGTGAGGATATGTGAGGAGACATTTGTGTAACAGTTATGGAAGGAGTCTCCAGTGTCAGCACTCTGTAACAGTCAGAGGAAAATCGGTACTGTAACTGTAAGTTTGCCGTCACGGTAAAGTCTTCAGGATGGTGAGTTTTGCAGTTTCCTGATAACAAGCTGTATTTTTTTTCTCATTAACTTCAAGAGAAAGTGAGGGAATGAGCATTTGAAGGACAATTCAGCAATTTTTACATCACTATACAATATATAGCCAAAGGTTTGTGGACACCTGACCATCACACCCATATGTGGATCTTCCCTGAACAGTTGTCACAAAGTTTTGAATCACACAATTGTGTAGAATGTCTTTGTATCCTGTAGCATTACAATTTCCCTTCACTGGAGCTAAGAGGCCCAAACCTGATCCAGCATGTGCACAAAGCGAGCTCCATGAAGGTTGGAGTGGAAGAACTCGAGTGTCCTGCACAGAGCCCTGACCTCAACCCCACTGAACACCTTTGGGATGAACTGGAACACCGACTGAACCCCAGACCTCCTCACCTTCTGTAACATCAGCGCCTGACCTCACTAATGCTCTTGTAGCTGAATGAACACAAATCCCCACAGCCACGCTCCAAAATCTAGTGGAAAGCTTCCCAGAAAAGTGGTGGTTTTTATAACATCTAAATGGGGAATAAGTCTGGAATGGGGTGTTCAATAAGCACATATGGATATATGATATGATGGTCAGGTGTCCACAAACTTTTGGTCACCTACCTCGCATTGCCTGATGAAATTCTGGTATCAAACATATCTTCAGACAGTAGGCCTCTTTCATGTATTTTAAATAAATTTGATAGTCAATTTGTTTATTTAAAAAAAAAAAAAAAAAAAAAAGGGGGGGGGGGGGGGGGGGGGTTAATAATTTGCCTACAGGCTACGGAGCCCCACACGTGACATGTCTGTAAAAATAAATAAATAAATAAGCAAATAATAAATAAATAAATAAATCATGGCCACATTTTATTAATTCATTCCCTTGTTTTAGGTAAATCATGACCACATTTTAATTTGTTCCCTCATTTTAGGTAAATGGGTAAATGCCTTCGAGAGAACGAATTAATAAAAAAGTGGCCACTAATTAATAAGTCATGGGAACGAATTCTTAATTCGATATATTATCTTTTAGCCACATGTCATGTGCAGGGCTCCATAACAAATCTCTAAACAGAAAAAGAGGTGACTGAGATGTGGATATCCAGAGAAAAAAAAGAGACTTTTTTTTTAAACTAGTTTAAAAGATTTAATGCATTACTGAAGGAATAAAACACAGTGAGGGATACTGATGTAAGAAAATAATCAGTGACGTGGTGGTGTGAATAAGTGTTTTATTTCTCTTATCACAATTGCCCTTTGTAATTATTAACGAATGGCACCTGGTACCTTTTAATCAGTTTATAGGTTTATACAGTTTATAAACCTAACAGGAAGTTAGTTCCTGTTTTTACTTACATTACAGCAGATATAAACAGCCGCTCCGTCACCAGCCTTTCTTTCTTTCTTTCTTTCTCCTTCTCTCTTGAAGTGAATAAGATGCAAAACACTCCAAAGACTTTCCTGCAGCAGAAAACTTGTTACACAGCTCTGAAACTGGAGACTCCTTCCAAAAATGTGAAACTCAACATCTCCTTAGAGAAAACTTCACCTTATGTTTCTTCTTTGTTAAATCAAAGCTTCCTCACTTCCTATATCCCAATTTAACCCCTAATTCTGCAATTATTCCCCTCTTTCCAACACCAATCGCATCTCAAAGCTCAAATTAAACTGATGATAAAATATAAGTCAACACAAACTTCTTAACAAACCGTCAATCTAAAAATAAAAGCTGCAACTTAAAATGCCTCAAGTTTAGGCCTCAATTCGACCTCGGCTCTGGCTGAAGTCCAAACAGCTCTGTATTACTCAGAGAGTGTGCTACAGAGGGCGCAGGCGCCAGAGCGTTAAACCCTACGGAGTGCACTAATGCAGGGAGCACAGCACGATTCGGGATTATCCGCTGATAGTGTGCGTGAGGAATTAATAATAAGCATGCTGAGGAAACAGAAACGTGTGCATCATTCTGCAAGTGTGTTAATCAAAAAGGAAAAGGAATAGAACAATTCAAAACAATTTAAGATGTATTTTTTTGTATCTATATGTACATAGTTAGCTAGTTAGCGTAGTGGGCTAAGAGGCTAACTAAAAAACGGTAACATTATCAAAATATTATCATTGTATTATAGCTAACACTTGTCATTCATGCTGAAGAGGGGAAAGAAGCTAAATTTGCGTCTTAAACACTTTATTTTATTCACACTAATTTCATTTTAAAATAAAACGACGGTTAGTTTAACAGCGGATGGTGACTATGCTAAGCTAAGCTAGCTTGCCGAAATGTCACAGCGCTGGCCTGTTAAGCTAACTGGGCACAATTGTAATTTCTAAATTTTTATTAAACTCCTGCATGAAATGAAATGTTTAAAATGTTTGGTAAGAGTAGAGAATCTCACCTATGATGTGTATTCTGTAGCTTTAGTGCTGTTCAGTAAGTGAGTTTCTGCTGTTCTTACTCCATTCCCTCCTGTTACTGCTAATACAGTAACGCGCGCGCGCACACACGCACGCACACGCATTCGCAGGCGCGCGCACGCAAAGCAAACAGGAAACCTACAAACTGGACTCTTATTGACAAATAAACTTCTTAACTCTCTTATTCATATACAGTGGAGAATTTTACACACACACACACACATATATATATAAGAGAATAAAAAGAAGTTTATATATACACATATATATATATATATATATATATATATATATATATATATATATATAAATTGGGGAAAAAAACTTTACAATCCTAATATAAACTCAAACAAAAAGTGAAAAATACCATATACATGTTGACTGTGTTGTACTGCAATAGTTGTATACAGTAGTCGCTTCTGTACATAGCAAATATGATTAGCAGTGTGAGAGAGAGAGAGAGACATACTCACAGAGAGACAGAGAGAGAAACACACTCAGAGAAAGACAGATAGAGAAACACACACTCAGAGAAAGACAGAGAGAGAAACACACACTCAGAGAAAGACAGATAGAGAAACACTCACAGAGAGACAGATAGAGACATACTCAGAGATAGAGAGAGAGAGACAGAGAGAGATACAGCGAGAGAGAGAGACAGAGAGAGAAAGTGGGAGACAGAAATAGCATGAGACAGAAAATAAAGGCACACATAAAGACAGGCACAGTTTCCATGGTTGTGTTTAATATTTTCAGGTTTTAAATGCAAATTATTATCCTTTCAGTGGAATTGTAATGGAATCTTTAAATGTAGTTTTCTATGTTTTCATAACCAGATTTTAAAATCCTAGAACTGTGCTTGTGGTTGGGATGCATGCAAAATAGAAACAGTTTAGGAAAGGTTTCCTAGGCTGCCACACAGTAAAAGAAATTATTAACAACTGTTCAATTTACTAGACAGACAGACAGACAGACAGACCACTGTCCCTTAGAGTTCTTATGAAAAAATGGCTGAAGATCAAGAAAGAGAAGTCTGTGCCTGTGAGGCTGTAGTTCATTCATTGGTCACTTGGTGGCAGTGTGTACAACAAATTAACCTCATGTCACAGGCTCCTTATAACAGGGTTCTCAAACTTTTTTTTTTGTTTGTTTGTTTTTTTTTTTTTTTGCAGCCAGGGACCACTTTAACAGTGAAATAAATTCCACTGACCCCTTCTACAAATTTAGTTCATGAACATAATCAAACTATTCAAATATCAGGCTCAATATTTAAAATGTATGTGATAATATTTTGGCTATTTATTGGAGCCATGGAACATTTTTTATTGCAGACAGAACTGAATAATAAATACAATAACATAAAGGTGGATTGGGATTTCCACCATTGCTTTATATCATATAGGAGTGCTCTACATAGGGTATGAGAGGGTTTTTACACTTTCTGGAGTGCACTATATAGAGTATACCAGGGGAGTCTGGACTGGGGATTTATAAATTCAAATCCCAGTGCTGCCACAAAACCTTTTCACCCTCAACTCTTCAGATCTGTGCTTGGATTGGATTCTGCCTCACTTGTACCATTCATTCACTCATTCATTCATTCATGTATCTTGGTCAGGGTCGCTGTGGATCGGGAGACTATCCCGGGAAAACTGGGCGTGAGGCGGGAATAAACACTAGCTGAGCGGTCAGTCCATTGTCTCGGGTCACAATGCGCACACATTCACAGCAATTTAGCACTGCCAATACACCTACTGGCATGTTTTTGGGAGGTTGGAGGAAACCAGAGAACCCAGAGGAAACCTACATGGACACAGGAAGAACGTGCGAAACTCCAAACAGGACCAGAGACCCTGGAGCTGTCAAGGCTATTTGTACATTACTCAAAAAGAAAAAAAGAAACCGTAGGAGTCATTTGGTTTTAGGAGGCATATTATTTATTTGCACAAGGATCTTCAATACAAAAGTGAAGTACTGATTTACCAGATAGCATTACAAAACTTAAAACTTGTTCCGCAACCACAAAATCCTCATGCACAGATTGTGGATGTGGGTCTTTTGCGACTGCTAGACGTGTCAACGTACAGGATAGAAGACGTACAATATTTCAACAAGGTTGCCTTTACTTTAATGCCACACACACACACACACACACACACAGTGCTTGCAATTGGTGTTCTGTAAGTGATACAAATCTGTGCAACTGAATTTTCAACAAAGTGTATGGCCATACAGCATTAAGGAAATGATTATCTATAACTTATCTACACATAGAAAGGAAAAATGACAAACGCAACAGGTCAACAGGGAAAAAAAACCCACTTCCTTTGAAATGGCTTATATAATACCAGATACATACAGACCTCACTAAAAATAATCAAAAATTTCAAACCCATCAGCAACACCCTAAGCAACGGGTAAACTGAGCAGTGTAGACATGATTTATGTGCTGTAAAATATACACGTAAATATAGAACAACAGCTCTGTCACTTTTGAAATACTTCATTATTAAAAGAAGAGTAAAATCCATCTTTCATCGGCCCCTCTGAGCGGCGTAACTTTAGCGTCCAACTAAATCTTTGGCGGCTCTTTTTGGCGCTTTGTGTTCTGGAAAGTGCAACTTGACACCGTTGAAGCTTATTCAAAAAGACTTATGGTTTAGAAGTCGTGGATTCTGTAAAAGTGCATTTTAATTAAATTGAAATTTAATTAGGCTGTATTCAAGAGGACCACTCAGGATATTCTTATTTTACATAAAGAAAAATCCTCCCAGCATTTAGGCACGTGTCGATATTAAAGATATCATTATTATTATTTGTGTTGAATATAATCAGAAAACCTGAAATCATACATGACATTTTCATCTTGTTAGTTCATAACTTGGCATTTTAAAGGAAAACTCCACCCCGAAGCTTATTAAATGTTTATATTGAAATATTTGTGATTTTTTTTTGCGATTTCGGTGCTAATTTGCTGGCTGATGCTGTATTTTTCATTATTTTGTGCTGCTCTGACTTCACAGACAGACATTTCTGGTGCAGTTATAATGGCGATCTCAAACACAAGGATAACATTCAGCTCCACAAGTGCTTCTTTTCTCACTCTGCATTTTATAGAAATGTCATATTATTGAGAAATCCAGTGTAGAACTAGTGGGGAGGCAAAGTCCCAGAATGCAATGCAGATGCATGATGCAGAGGCTCAGCTTGGATAGATAGCGATGTACGAGATGATGAGTGTGATGGTGTTGATGCCAGAATCGGTGTGAAAGTTCAAGCTTCAGAAGCTGATCTGTTTGAGCAGAGTGTTCAGATGAAGAGGTAAAAGACCTGGAGAGACTAAACCACTAAAGCGCCGCTGCATCACATCAGTCTCTTTATGCGGACATGAAGCAAGGGCTAAATCCCATAGACAATCCCAGTGGATGTGAATAAAACTCAGAATAAATCCCAGACACCATTGACATTTGCATTGTTGATTATAAACATTGATATGGAAGTCGTTCAGGGTGGATTTGCCTTTAAAAGACAAAATACTCGTTTTCTGCAATCCTCCATCAAAATACAAAGAATTTTTTCCATCTAAATCTTTTTTTAAAAAAATATTAATCAATGATATCGTGATATTTTTAAAATCCAATGAAATCACGGTGGTTAAACCAAAATCCAGCCTTACATCAGCAACGTAACCTTACAGATGAAAAATGTGTTAGGATTTGAAATCGCAATAATCATTTTTTATTGCCACAATTTTAGCATTGGAGCGACAGTTCTGTCCATCATTAATTGATTTATTAATCAGGTGAATAAAAATTTGGGGATTTCCTTCAAATTAATTAAAAAAAAAGAAAAAAAAGTTATAGAATAATAAAGAATACAGCCTGAATGCAGGTGGCCCATTAAATAACTCCTTACTGGTGATGGCAATTCAGTTACGAGCTTAAAATAATATAAGTGCACAATCGAAATATCAAACAGCATACGCATTACCATACCAAAGGCCAAAACTGCAAAAAAGATTATTTATTAGTCATAATATTAATCTTCTCGTTAAAATACGGACTTGTTAAAGCATTCGTGTCCAGAAGATGCAGTGTGTAGGCTATAGAACAGCTGTAAACCTGGCAACCTGTCGGCCGATGCAAAAAAACCTCAACAGTAAACACACCCTTCGATTAGTCCATGCGTGTGTACGAGGATTTAAAATGTACAGATATGGCAACGTGCTGTCAGTTCTCCCAGAATGTTCATTCACGATATGTGAGCTGTGGAAGAAAGCGAGCAGAATCCTGCGTTAATTAATCCTGCGTTGGTTAATCTGATCCCGTGTTTTCACTCATCCAGGTTGAGCAGGAAGCGGGAAATCGTCCGTATGTCCATGTGAGGCAGGACGAACAGGCAGTACAGGAGGAGCCACATGAGCAGCAGGAAGTCGACTTCTGAGAGCTCTGGGTGATTTGCTCGCTGTGGAGTCCGTACAGGACTGCACACCTTCTTATTACACATCACACACCTGTAAATTCAGACAGAATGTGTTACACACTTTATCACTTTACTATGCTAATCAAAATCAAAAGGTGTGTCTCACTGAAGGAGGTGTGGCCTCTGCTCCTGTTAGTCTCAGTGAAGGAGGCGTGGCCTTTGTGTCTGTGAAACTCAGTGGAGGAGGCGTGGTCTTTGTTCCCGTCAGTCCCAGCAAAGGGGGTGTACGTCAGTCTCTGTACGTCAGTCTAAGTGAAGGAGGCGTGGCCTCTCTGTACGTCAGTCACAGTGAAGGAGGTGTGGCCTCTCTGCACATCAGTTACAGTGAAGGAGGCGTGGCCTCTCTGTACATCAGTTACAGTGAAGGAGGCGTGGCCTCTCTGTATGTCAGTCACAACGAAGGAGGTGTGGCCTTTCTGTACGTCAGTCACAATGAAGGAGGTGTGGCCTATCTGTACATCAGTCACAGTGAAGGAGGCGTGGCCTCTCTGCACATCAGTCACAGTGAAGGAGGTGTGGCCTCTCTGTATGTCAGTCACAGTGAAGAAGGTATTCATTTGTCTCCATTAGGGGGTGTGGTCTCTGTGCCTATCAGTCCAAGTGAGGAGGTGTGGCCTCTGTGTCAGTCCCAGTAAAAAATGCATGGTCTCTGGTTATCAGTCTCACTAAGAGTCTCACTTAAAGGCCTTTAGTCTTATTATTCTTATTATCAACATTATTATTACATCTGAGAATTTGAGAAAGCTGTATAGGGGTGTGAGATATAATCTCTTTCACACCCGGTAGACTCATATTGGCAGGAAAACATGCCATTGTGATGGAATGACTACAGTGTAATTGGTGTGAGTCCTGTAACAGGAACAGACTTGCTCACACAGGCGGTTTAGTGAAATGCCTCGAGCTCCACTCAGCTGTCTGAAACAGCTGCTCAGTGTGGGAGCTATTTTGCATTGATTTTGACTGCGCTGGGTGGAGTAATGGTTTAGGGTTGGGCATTCGGATTTCTGCATACACTAGATGAGAAATGAGAAACACACGGTATAAGTTTCGTACCTTTCGTCTGCATGATTTGTCGTTATGGCAGCGGGAGTTTCTCCGTTTTCTCTGGGTTGCTGAAAGACAAAAGACTGCTTCACAATAGGATAAAACATCAGGGATGTGTAGAGAGTTATTCAGGGACTAATAAATTCTTAATACTTGATGGGTAAATTTTGAATGTATTGTAATCTTTATTCAAAAGGGATAGTGAGCAGAAAGTCGTGAGTTGAAAGCTCAGGAATTTTTGGGATGCTTTCACATACGCAGTGTTTAGTCTGCCTGAATCGAACCCTGGCGTGTTTACTGTCTTGGTGTGGTTCTTTAGGGAGGTGAGAACACATCAATCACACTCGGGTGTGGACCAAAACAACCGGTCCGAGAGCGTCTGAGCGATGTGTTCTGAGTCCACTAATACATGAACTCAGCTGCAGTCTGAATGCAAATTGACTCTGAATCGACTCGACTGCAGGAAGTGAACCAAACATGCCGTGAGTTTGGGTTACAGCATTTTTTTTAAGTAGATGTTAGCTGCTAGATGTGAGTCAAAGGACAGAACTGTAGTGCTACAGAACTGTCATGTGCTCTGAAGATTTGGGCCAATAAAAAAAAAAAAAGGAAGAAAAAACAGACACACACCACACACCATGTCATAAACTAGTTATATACTGTAAGTATGTATCACATCATGCAGTTGGGTTAACTCAGAGTCGAATATTTTCTCACTGCAATCAAATCAATCACCAAGGTTCCATTAAAACGGACTAAACTGTTGGACGATTAACAATCACAAGCTCAGGATTGGATTTTATCAGTTCATAAATTTTAGGAATATAATCATTGACATATGTATCTTTCCATAAAGTATCTTATAAAGTGACCTATAAGATAGGTATATCTAATATATATTACCTTGCAGCTATATATCTATCTATCTATCTATCTATCTATATATATACATATATAACATTTATACAGCTTTTGATTATTACAGTGCAGACCTTCACTTCTTTCACCTCCACCACTTCTGGTACGCTCAAAAGTGCCGGTGGCTGGTTCTCATCTTCAGTGCTTCGCTCACTGGCAGCTTCTTCCCTGTTTAAATGATAAAAAAATAACACCTTTCTTTCCCATGACCTTGTGATCATTCCATTCATCAACAAGTCACTCACAGTTTAATGGAACAAAAGGTCCATTTTAACACCAAAGTGTCAGACCTAAGAGCGTCGAGGGAATCAGGAAGACTTTTTAGTCGTTTATCTAAAAAGGAAATCTTCAGGCTTAGCCGCATTTCAAAACCAAACATCATTAAGTACATTTAAGGTCATCTGCAGTTAGCTTTGAAGGGCATTCATGTGAGGTTACGCCCTTCAGAAGAGAGCGAGAGAGAAAGAGAGAGAAAGAGAGAGAAAGAGGAAAAAAAAAAAAAAAGTTTTCTCACTTGGCCGTGGCTCTAATAATAGCACAGTACCTCAGTGTGTCCGTGTTTTCTCTGGCAGCGGCAGAGTCTTCGTTCTTCTCTTCCTCTCTGTTTTTCTGTTCTTCTCTCTTATTGCGCTCGATCTCTGCGTCCAGGTCCGTCTCCACCAAGCCCCATTCTCCTGGGTGTGCAACCCAAAGCCCGAACGGGCTCTGTCCCGGAGACTCCACAACTCCATCATCAACCTGCAGGAAGTTCAAACCCACAGATTATTATTTCCATAGACATACAAAATACAGTGTTCATCAGGAAGACAAGGCTTTGGGATGGTTATGTACTGTACATAAGCTTCATTTACCTGCAAGACTACCTGATTATTAAACTAAATCTCACTCCAAAGTAGGATTTAAAAGTACGAGTTCGCTACCAAGAGCTGATTCAATTTAACCAATTATGAAAAAGGAATAAAAATTTGACACCAAAAAATGTGTTCTTAGTAAATGAGTAAATGAGGATCATACTTTTACAGTAATTAACAGCGTATTAGGAGTGTATGCAAATTTTAATGAGATATGCAGTGTTACAGTTGAAGAAATCCAACAAATAAAAGCATGAACAGGATATTTTAAATAAATTCTAGCTTTGTATGAGTTACCTCTCAAGCTGTACTTTACAATCCTCTATAATCCTTCACATGTATAAATTTGAGAATGTAAAAACTGATCTTTAGTCACATTAATAGAATTTCTATTTATGAAAAAACAACTATGCCAGCACAGTAAGAAGTAAGAAAAAAGTAAGAAATAAAACATCTGTGGGGCACACTGCTCTGGGAAAATAACCATGCCACTGTTCCAAATTATTTTCCGTTAATAACATATATGAGTGTTTTATATCTTATATCACAGCAATTTGCCAAGGCAATTTTTAATTTATTAAAGATTGAGAAGTCATACTTGCACTTAATCTAAGAATAAACAACTCAGCTTGTCATGTTACTCAGAAATGTGTAAAGAAAGTGCAATGAAGACCTTCCTATGGCAGAAAACTTAAAAAGCTTTAGCGCTGACACTGGAGACTCCTTCCAAAAATGCTAAATAAACATCTCTGCACCATATCAACTATAATACACATTTTTTAATCTGGATACGTGTGTTGTTAGTATAGAAACGAATTAAACATATTAGAAACTTGGGCTTTGTCTTGCAGTCAGAACCGACCAATCAGAAGCTAACAAATATCATAGCCACAAATTAAATTGAGACCACAAATTAAATATGATTAATCATACTGCTCTAACATATGATGAATTAAACAAAATATACTCAGCTGGATAAAAGTTTTTTTTCCCAAACTGTTCTTGGTAGTGGACTCTGATTTTGTAACCCTACAGTATTTATCATATTTCAAATCACCTCTTATATTTCTTCTGAAAGCGCTGGTGTATACAGGGATAATTTCATAACTGCACTGCAGTGAGATTCTGATACTGATTGGGAAAATCATCCAAAATGCAAAGGCCTGATCCATTTACTGAAGGAAAAGAGCTTCTGCTAGAAATATCTTCATCTCCTCAGCTCAGCTATTTAATATTTCATCAGTGTGTGTGCGTGTGTGCGTGGGTGTCAGAAAATCAAGAGCCATGCAGTGAAAGTGATGTAATTTCCTCCAGGCTGAGATAACTTCAAACATCCTCCTAGGTCCAGTGAGATACTACAAAAGTAGCTTAAAATCAAGTAAAGTAATGAACCATATCCAGCGAGGTTATAGCCTTCCATAAACATGAGATAAGGTCATTATCGCTGCTACTATTTCCTGATAATCCAGTGTGTATTCACAATATCCTGTCTGTCCTCATTATATGACCCTAATTACGTACGGTAATCACCTTTTCCTGCGCACTGTCAGAGTCAGTAAGCGCAGGTTGCGAGGGCGCGGGCTGCAGAGGAGTCACGCTGAGCGACAGCCGGAGCTCTGCACGGTATCTCTCCACCCGCTCCGTATCCAGAATCTTGGTCTCCTCCCAAGTGGCCTGTCCTTCATTCTCATTATCATACGGCTGGTCTCCTATGCTGGGTGTCGGTGGGCTGAAGGACTGCTCATCTTCTGCACAGGATGGAGTGCCAGGATTTGGCTCGTCCAAGGCCTCAGGTGTGGGGATGTCAGATACAAGGGCATTACTCCGAGAGGTCACAGATACTGGCATGGACATGTTGTTCTCAAACAGTGCATCTTCCATAGCCTTATAATTACTGATATTTTGCAGACTGGATGAGGAGTCTTCTTCCTTCATGCACTCGTCTTCACACTTGTCTTCGATGATCCCATTTTCAGGCATAATTTCAGTCTCAGGAAGACTTTGGGTTGCACTCAGCTCATCCTCCAACTTGCTTTTAGCGACAATGTCCTCTTGAACAAGGCTTAAATCACCTTGACTTGTTTCTTCATCACCGGTGACGTTCTCACCAATTTTCTTGGGCTGCTTCACAGGGCTGGATTCCGGCTTCTCTTCTTCAACCTCCGGAACGTTCGTCTCCACCAGCCTGTCGGTCATCTGTTGGTAGGATTCACCCAAATCTTTCATTGTTGGCTCTTCAGTTTTGCTTGAATCCTCAGTGCCAGACTTCTGTTCCTCTTTCTCTTGGATCTCTGCCTCAGTATCTGTTGCCCCAGGCTGGTTTGTGGGGATCTGAGGAAGCTCATACTCAGTACTGATCTGATCTGCTTTGTCTTCTGGCTTTGGACTGTTCTGATCTGGTTCCTGCACCTGATCTACATCTTCAGACTTTCTGAAACTGTAATTTTTGTCTGCAGCACCATCCTCCATCCTGCTACCAAACACATCTGGCATCTGGTTTCCCTCTATTTGATCATCAAGAGGTTCTTCACACAATTCTGCTCCAAGTTCTTCAATGTCCTCTTCACTCCCTGAAATGGAAATCCTCTCATACTGAACAACAGGCCACTCTTGGTCATCCTCAAAAACATTTGTTTGATCGGATTCAGTAGAGGTCTTCTGTACAGCTTCAGTGTTGGAAGACTCAAGATTTTCTTTGCGATTTTCAGCCAGGTTCTCCAATTCATTTTCAACAACATCAACTGGTTTATTAGAATCTGGGGACAGCAAACTCTTACTGTCATCATCTGGTTGAGGTGTGGATATATCCTTCTGATCTGGATAGTACCCAGAGTCACTGTCCCCATAGTAAGGATCAGAAGATGTGGGTTTATCTGGATTCGTCTCGGGACAAGGTTCCTGTGCATTTGAGTTTTTCATGACATCCTCATTAGGCACATCACTGGCAGATTCTTCCTCCTTAAGATCTAAAATGTACCTATAAGCATCCTCCTCCTCAGACAGCAATGCAGATCTAGCCTCTAAGCTGAGCGAAAAGTTTCCCTCATCAATGAACAACTCTGAATCTACCTGATCTTGCAGACCCCTCTCTGATTCCAGTGGAGAACCTAGTGAGGTCAGATCGCCTGCTGAGGTGGAATCTCTCAGAGAGTCATTGCTGCACGACTGTGGAAGCTCACTAGGCGTCTCAGCCCACGATTCTGGAAAATCCATAGCTGAGTCGATGAGAGACGGCTGTGGGGAGCTCAAGGGAGAGGAAGGGTCCCTGTTCAGGCCCATTGGGCGACTCAGAGGTCGATTTTCTGTAGTACTGGGACTCGAACCCACTGAGGAGTCCTCGCTGTCCCAAGGTCGGTCATCTACCGTTTGGAGTGGGACAGGAGAACGTTTTTGTTCTTGATCTTTAACCACCGAGGAGATAAAGATCTTGGGTGGAGGCTGAACCCAGTCTCTCTTCACTACACTGGACTTTTCTCTCTTCCTCTGAACTCCATTCTTAACCGGCAACTCTGTCATCCGCGCACTGACCTTATTCCTCTCCAGGATATCCGAAGGCTCGTCCTTCAGGAAACAGCAATCGGATAGCACATAAATCACATCTTAAACACACTACTTGATATTTATAATCTGATGGATGACATTCACAGGATCTTACCTCCTCGATTCCTGGAAAGTGCTCCAGAAACTGGGACACGTAGGTCATTATGGACTGTTCGTCAGGACGATTCAGGGTTACGTCTGAGGAGATATGTTTCATTTTACTACACCACTGTTTCTGACCCAATTGTTTTTACTGTTGCAGGAGCTTTCCAATGTAAGCCTTGCATAAGTGATAAATCAAAATCACACCAAATCATTTAGGGAGGCAGTGGTACCTTCAGGCTCCAGAAGTCGTGGGATGCCCAGGCTGTAATGTGCCGTCCTGAAGGCCTCTTCGATGTTCTCTCTGGGCGATCTGAGCAGAGCTCTCCTCATGTCCACCAGACTCGGGTCAATGGACTTGATGACTGCAAGAAACGCCAGACCACTTGTCCAGCTCTTGCCAAAATCCTGGACTGCCACACCATATCTATAAAAAAACAGGATGATAAGTATTGAGCTTTTGAATACACACAGCTTGTGACTGCTCCTCAGAAAGACCTTACCATACTCAGGAACACTTACTTCCTGGTACGTCTCTGGACCCAGTGCAAGAGAGTCTTTATGGCTTTTCCATGATCCCTGGCAACGATGGATGGCTTCTTCTCATCTGACGGCGTGCTGGACTGTGACATGTCTGAGTCTGAGCTGGTTGGGATAGACGACAGGCTGGAAGAGGACGGGAATTGGTTCCTTATGTTTCCTGTAAGCTCTTTTATCTGGGGAAAAGACATACACATTTCAAACTCCGCATGAAAAGTACATGAACTACCATAAGCATAACTGAAAGTGAGTAAATGACTGAAATTAACCTAAATTAAAGCACAAGAGAGGGCGGATTCAGATTTAAGGAAAAACCTTTTGCCTTTATTATTTTCATTTTAGGAAGTCTACTGTCTAGTTAGCAGTATTTTTTCTTTTTCGCTCCTGTACTGCGCATAAAGCAAAACACAATCTATGTCAGTCAATGCCAGATAAGCGAACAGAGACAAGCGTATCATATCTTTACCTGGAAAAAGAGAATGATATTCCAGATCAGTCCGAGCACAATGGAAGAATTGCCATCAGCGACGTCTGCGGCATCGATGCTGACCAACTTTACCTGGAAGAGACAAGTGACTCATCACACACAATCGTGCCAACATGCTGTATTTTTACTGATTTATGAGCTTATATGACTACTTACATTTCTTTCCTCCAGGAATGCCAAAACCCTGGCTATGTTATTAAGCCTGAAAATGCGATGCGCGGACGGTTTGAATTCATGCAGCTGAAAAAATCAGAACACATACTTTTAATATTTCCCCAGCAATTGACAAATAGAGACAAAATAGAGAAATCAAATACTTTCAGAAAAGCCTTGTGCATTAACTGACGGATGCTAATTGTATTTATTTTTAGTGGAGCCAAATCAAATAAACCATTTAAGAATATTTCTTAAAGTATTATCTCTGTTGGTGAATGGACATATAAATGCTGCTTTTTTTTTTAATCTTTTATTCCAGAAGATTCTCACCAGCCTGCATCCTGAAAGCTCCTCCAGCAAGGCCATGAGAACTCGTCCATCTCGAATGTCATGGAAAAGATCATTCACCATCAATGGAGGATTACACTACAGGAAGTAGAGAGGAAATGTAATGCTCAGTGTAATCTGATGGGCTAACTTTTCTGATCCTTTTTAGATAAGGATATTTTCTACATGATGTAACATCTATATGTTAGCACAGGATAGTCACAATTATCCATTTCACAAAAACCTGGCTAATTGGTTTGTATGGTTACTTGATGTCAAGAAAAAACTACCTTTCTTAATAATTTACAGTTACAGCATAAAAAAAGTAATCTACTTTTTTTTTTTTTTTTTTTTTAGGAGTAATGATGTTTTAGGGGCCCAAGCACCAACTTTATTTTTGTTAAGATTTTGTTAAGATTTTTCTTCTTTCATCTAAGATCCTTCATACATCATAGTGATCATAGAGACTTGGTGGACTGGTAGCACTCCCTGACTTCACGCAGGCAAGCAAGATGAGTCAAATCAATCTGCAGGATTACGTTCTGGCCTATAACGCCTTCGCCCTGAGGATTCCCTGACTCAAACCAGCCATTAAACTCTGCCTACTTAGATTTAGAGCTGATTTGCATTTCATACGAAACCCAGTGCTACTAACTCCTCCTTGATAGTTTATCTGATAATCCAAAAATAAATAAGTATAGTCATGGGACAAAGAAAGTACACTCTCTGTCAATTCTGGGTTTTTAATTATCAGGGCCTAAATAACAATTGTGTGGTCCTCAACAACTTCTATAAATAATCAAATAACAACAGTGAAACACAACAGATTTCACTATGTAGTCATTTTTCTCAAAAAGTAAACCAACATTCAGAAACTAGGTCAGAAAAAATAAGTACACCCTATAATTCAGCAACACGTAGAACCACCTTTAGCAACAATAACATGTAAAGTAATCATTTTCTGTAGGAGTCCATCAGTCTCTCACATCATTTTGGAGAAATTTTGGCCCACTCTTCTTGACAACATTACTTCAGTGCATTGATATTTGAGGGTATTTGTTTACGCATAGCTCTCTCAAGATCCCACCACAGCATCTCAGTGGGGCTGAGGTCTGGACCGTGAGACACAGAATTGAAGGAGGGTGTACGTTCTTTTTCCCATGACTGTAGAATTTGATGCCAGTAACGGCGACGGTTGACAGTGATGTCTCAAAAAATCTATTCCTTCTTTTTACAAATTGCTATGCCTGAAATACCCTGAAAATACACTTCAAACAGGAAGGAAGCAATTTAAGAAAACCTATTTCAGACAATTGTGCTTGCTGAGACCTTGTCTTTGTTTGGATAAATTCCAATTCTAATCAGGTCATCTGTTGGTTACAGCGATAATTCCTTATAAATCTTACAAAAATTCAACCACTCGTTCTTTAGATATCGTGCTAATAAAAAGTAGGATGCACAGATGGCGGCAGAAGCATAAATACTAGACATTTCAAAACAGGTTAATGAAATATCAGGGCAAGGACTACTTTTACTAAATCATCTATATCTTGTGGACACAATGTCCAGTTCTGGTACACATCATCAGAACATTCCTAGGACTATCTCCTAATTTCATGCTAATTTTTCACAAGGGGGTGTTATGCCAAAAATTGTTGCTGACGTTTTGCATGTTGCATCTTTGGGACTCCAAAGGATGATGAATGAATGAATGAAAGCCTTTATTGTCATCGTATATCTCTGTATACAACGAAATTAGGAAATGCTACAATTGCGTAAAAAAAAACTGACAGATTTTACAAAAAATTGGCCATTGAGTAGCACTGTATGGTACTACAGAGCTTTATTCTGGCCAAGGTTGCTGTGGATCCAGAGCCTATCCTGGGAATACTGGGCGTGAGGCTGGAATACACCTTGGATGAGGCACCGGTTCATCGCAAGACACCAGCTAAGGTCATTTCAGGGTAATTGTGGCACCCCCTAGTGCCCTTCATGGCAAAGCCATGGCTTGAAGAGAAACTTTCCAGAATTGGAGGCAGTGAATGGTAGTTGAGAGACAAAATAATGAAGACAAATGTGTGATTGTTAATTAGTGGGTCGTCATCCTGTTCAGAAGCCAAGCACTAGGTCACACAATAGAGATTCATTGTGCTGCAAAACAAAGGACTCATCACTCGACGCTTTCCGTCAGTGCGAAGCATGCTGTGAATGGCAGCCTTCTCGTCACCGAGCTGTCTGAAACACTAGAAGCCAAATAGTCGATGGACAGAGAGGACAAAGGGACTGGGATTTAACGAGAAGTCACATGGGTACCCGCAATGAACAAAGTGTAATGCAAATGTGTGAGGAAGAGTGAAAGAGAAAGTGATGCAGACGTAGAGGGGGAGGAAAACCCATAGAGCCAAAACAAGCACAATCAAAATCTAACGAGGAGAGAGAGTGAAAACCGCAGCACACTGTTGAAGACTCAACTTTCTCCAATCGCCTAATACATCATTAATGTCAATTCCATTTTGTTCATTTATAATTCATGGCAAGGGAAGAGACACGTGCACTTCCTGTTATCGTGTGTCACTGTAGTAGCTGTGTGACTTGTTCATTAGCAGTAAAATGGCCTACATCTCCTTCACACGTCCTGATTCTGCGTCCCCTGGGGCGAAAAGGGTCAAGCTTAAGTTTTAAATTTAAACACAAACTTTATCATGATATCACCACTAGCCCTTTTTATTTTCTCCTTCATGTACTGCTTAGCATAACATACTGCTTTAAGCTATATAATGGATTAAAAACATAACACAAGCTAGCCAGCTAGCTAAGCACAGCATTGCACTAGTGCTAGTTCTCTAACTAGGTAGCTTAGCTAACATTGCCGTTAATAATCTGATAGTAAAATGGCTGAAGTGAAGTAAAATGCTTCAATATTTCACTAAAAAACTTAGCTATCTTGTTTGGTAGCAAGCTGACTAACATTAAGTGAACTTTTTTTTTTTTTTTTTTTTAATGATTATGTATCTAAATCAGGAGCCAGGTTTGCTAGCATGCTAGCCACCATTAGGTCAAATGTGGTGATGTCATATGGTTGGCTGATCCAATGTAATCTAATCTCCTTCCTTGTTGACCCAGGGTTGCCTTTACTCTTCAAAATCAGGATGGATCTCTTGCTGATAAATAAACTCGAACAAACCTTCTCTAGATGCAGATTCATCCATCTTGTGAAGGTCCGCTTCTGAACAACTTCTCTCTCAACTGAAAGAAACAAAAAAATCATTTTAATGAAGTCTAATCACACACAGAATGACAGAAAAGATCTACCAGCCAGATACTTTTATCAGAAGGCCATTAATCATACAAAATCTTGTGAAAAGAGGAAGTAGTCAGTAGAGCATAATTAGCATGTACCAGCAATTAGTTGCAATTGGTTTATTTTAATTTTTCACTCAGTTTGAATGCCAAGAATTGTCTTAAAAAGCTGAAAACATTGCACCATCACTGAATTTAGACCTATAGCATTTAACATGTTATAGCAAGTATTTGTGAGTGTGTCAAGCACCGAGGGCAAAGGTCATATCCTTGTGTATTCAGCCTCAATCTGAAATAAAACTGAAATTGCAATGTGACAGTGAAGGCCAGACAGACCGGGTCATATTATACAGTCCGCTTGGCACTGTCCACTCTGTCGTCTTCTTAATAGAGTGTGTCGATACTGAAGTTTTGTCCCCCTCTACTATAGAGGCTCCTTATTAGCATTCAGACCATGTAAATAAATAACTCAACAGGACACAGACCCATCCTCGTGGGAGCGCCACTTCAGCCGGAGCTTCCTTCATTCATTCATTATTCAGATCAAGAAAAAAAAAAACACCCAAAGAGGCTCCATTCGCTGAGATCAATAAGTGTTGTGCAAATGACATGATGGAATAATGACCGAGCGGACAAGTGGGGAGGCCAGGCTAACAGCCATGCACACACTGAGTCACAAAACACACAACAGCACACATTCACCAGGCTGCACACACTAATGTGAGTGGAAACTCACAAACTCACAAAATCTTTTATAAGGTCAAGGAAAAGTAAGGAACAAAACACAACGAGACATGCAGTTCAAATAATCAGCGACAGAGTGGTGTGAGGAGAGTTACTCTTACCTAAAGTTATTTTTGCACAACAGCATTTCCTGAAGTTTCTTATTCCTCTTACACAGAAACTTGTATCAGAAATATCCCAGTGGTTAATTTTTTTATTAATTAAAGAATGACACATTTAGTTTAAGGTTACATTCAATGTTTTAGCTATAAACTGTCATTTCTTCACCAGAATCCTCTCTCTCTTGAAGTTAATAAGACAGAAACTGTCCAGAAATATTAATATTTAATATTAATATTAAATATTAAAATCAATATTAAAATATTATTTTTTTTGGAAAAACATTAATTATTTTGATTAATTTCGATTAATTATACTTCAAGACTTTCAAGCTGAAAATCTGAGAAAGCAGCTATGTTGTTTGGATAAAATACTGAATTTGAGAAATAAGAACTCGCAAAATCACTAGCAGAACTGATCAACGTAACGTAATAAACAAGCTGGCTATAGTTCAGCACTCTAGTTTTTTTTTTAAATGACTGTTTATAGCTGCTATAACGTAAGTGATAACAGGAACTAACTTCACAACATTAAATGTAACTATAAACAGATTAAAAAGTATCATGTGTCACTTTTTTAAACTTCATGAAATAGGTAATCATTGGCAAATTGCTGTGGTATAAGAGGAATAAAACACTTCCGGTCAAGCTGTTATAGAAAAGTCAAGAAAAAGTATGCATTTATTAATTAAGTGCTTAGTCCATGGCTCTGGTCAAAAGAGGTAACTTGAAGCATCAGTGCGAAATAAAAACGTAACCACTTTAAATGGATGTGTCTTAATTATAGCTACGAAGTAATCATTAATGGTTAGGCATTAAAATGTTTTTATTGATGTCGCCATTCAGCCATTTTAGTCACCAATCCAGCCTTCTATAAGCAAGGAATTTTATGTAGCTGGACCTTTTACAAATCTTACTTGAATACGCCTGTTGTATATTAATAATTCCACAATTTGCAAAATAAACACCACTGTCTGTGCCAAAACCTAAAAGCAGTAACAATATGCAGGCTTTCGCGTCAAGCTTAAATCCACTCCATTCATCATGGCTGCCTGAGGTCTGTGATGATTTGCAAGATTAGACTAACAAAACCTACACACAGCATGCACGTCAGCTCTCGCAGGCTCAGCTCGGTATGGTGCTATTCCTGAGGCAGTGAAAGCCGACCGGCGACTCCGTATGAGCTCTGAGCTTCGTTAGCTGCGACAGCAATTTGAATCAGTGATTCCGAACAATGCGATAAAGAAAACAGCAGGCTTGGGTTACACACACATACTTAAAAATCTGATCAGATCAAATGGGCTGATGCGGACATGCTAACGACGTGGCTTTTCTGCTGCCGGAATTATCCAAGAGATTTTCACAGAGTCATGAAAAATGCAAATAGAAAACATTCAAATTTTTTTTTTTTTTTTTTTTTGGGGGGGGATACAAAAAGATACAAAAACAGGGGAACTCTCACAGGAATCATAATAATGAACACCAATCTTTAGGCTGATTAATGGTCAATATTACAGCTGGACAACAGTACAACAATATGGACAGTATTAAAGAATGCGTGTAATTGTCGATATGGTGACACTTTCTACGAGGGGGTGTTTATTTAGTATTTATGGAAGGAGTCTCCAGTGTCAGAGCTTTGTAACAGTAAGTTCTCTGCCATGGGAAAGTCTTCAGGACAGAGGAGTTTATGCTTTGCCATTTCTTAGCATAATTTTTTTTTGTCTTTTCTCTATCTTGAAGTGAATAAAAGAGGTGAAGGAATGAGTTTTTATAGGTGCAATAAACAATAAATGGGTAAAAACTACAATGTGCAGTTCTTTAATAAATAAAAAGTGTAATCATTGGAAAATTACTGTGTTATAAGTGTAACAAAACATTTTAGGATGTATAGTTACAAGAAAATAATCAACAGTGAGTGCTAACAGTAACTCCACTTCATCACACCACACTACCATTGATTATTTTCCTATAAGGACATACATCTATGTGTTTTATTCCTTATGTATTACCCATATTGTACACCATCTGTATAATTGATTAGTTAGAAGAAAAATAACTTTTTCCCCCCAAATGCCACTCTCCCAGAAAGGAAGAAAGGGAAAAAAAAAAAAAAAAAGTCTCCGGAATGCACTTCCATTTAAATGCATGACCATTATACATTCACTCTAGTGGAATTTAATGTTGTTTTCGCTCCCACTAACAGAGCCTGACCCTACTGAGCTAAAGATGATAAATACAGTCCTTGTCCCCTCACACACTGCAGTGTCTTTATTCAAAAGATTGGAAATAATAGTTATGGTGCTGTGACACGTGTTAGCATTTAAACATTTCAATCCAGCCATTATGAGCATGTCAGTGTTTTCACTGGCCCAAATACACGGCTTTAAATTAAGGCTTTTCTGTGGAGGCTTCACGAAAAACGAAATTGTACACACACACACACACACACACACACACATAGAGGGATGATGTAACTACTAAGAATACGTATTGGTATAATAAAGACAAAAATGGAAGATTTGCTCCACAAAGTTGGAAAGATAGGAAGAGATTTTTCCAAAGATGGAAAGAATATGGCACAAACACGACTCTGAATACAGTTGGCCACCCACCAAAAGTCAGTGACCGGGTAAAGAGGGGATTAGTCAGAGAAGCAAGCCAGAAGCCAAGGGTAACTCAACATGATGCTACCACCACCACTACGCTTCACAGTGCGGATAGTGATAAGAAGTTTTGGGTTTCTGCCAAACATGGCATTCTGTGCCAAGGCCAACATATGACCTCATCAGACCAGAGAAACTTTTTTCCCCGTGTCTCAACATGTCGTTTGGAAAGCTCCAAAGGGATTTCATGTGACTTGCCACTCGTCTACAAAGCCCAGATTTGGGAACTGACCAGGCTATGGTTGTCCTGTAAACAGCTTCTCCCATTTAAGCTGTGGATCTCTCGAGCTTCTTCAGAGTTTCCCTTGGTTTCGTGGTTACTTCTCTTACCAACGACCTCCCTACCTGGGCACTGACTTATTCCATTCCATTGTCATATTCTTTCCATTCGTCCTCAAGATGCTGTTTATTTAGATTTGCTCTCTAAGACCTTGAGTTTTCCAGGAACAGGTGTATTTATATTGAGATCATGTGACACTTTAATTGCCTACATAACACAGACAGTATAAATGTTATATACAGGTGGTACTTATCTTAGCCTGAAATAACAGATCTGGTGGTATGCCGGTGCTTTCGGGAAAGTAAAGCCCAGTTGGCACTCGATAGAAAGACACTTTATCCCATCTTTAGGAAAGAGAAAATCGCAAATAAACACTCCAGCTGCACCGTCTCAGCACAGAGAGGCCCGAGTGCAGTGGAAGAGCCGAGTGGATGTTCTTGAGTGCTCAAAAGAGGACAAGAAAGATAAATTAAGTGCGTACAAATGTGTGTCGGTGAGAGAGCAAAAAAAAAAAAAAAGAGAGACAAAGACTGAGCCCATAGAGTGTTTGTTAAGCTATTTTTAAGTATACAACTGAAGGACAAAAAGAAGATTTTGTCCAAATGTGTTCTCATTAATTTGCTCAAATATAGACACTATTTATTCTCCGAGGCTTTGCTGCTACTGGTATAAGATAAAGAAAAGACAAATTTGACATGATTACTGCAAACATTTGTAAACAGTCATTATTCATGTGCTGTCTTATCTAAATGGCCATAGTGTCTACTGTGAGCAGAATTTGTTTGAGGAAATACAACATTAAGACATGATTCATTTTGATAAGTGGTATATGATGAGTCTGGAGAAAAAAAAAAAAAAAAAAAAAAAAACAGCTTAACTGCATTCTGATCACACACAGCTTTAGATGAGGGAAGCGAGTCTCTCCTACACTCTTGAAAATTAAACAATAATCTGTCAGTATTGAAACAGCTCAGTGTTTCCTGATCACGAAATACGGTACAGCAATAACAGCTACTTTTTTCTTTTTCTACTTATTTAATGCTATTTTTTAAAGCTATTTTTTTCTTTTCCCCTTTTTTTCCCCCTTAAACCTGAAATCAAAACTGACTGTTAGCTCAAGTCCCTCATCAGACTGGTTTATGTCTATGATTAATCAGTATTAATCTTTATTTGTTCACTCCCCTACCATACCTAGCTATTACCAATCAGAAAATGCTGAGTCATCTCACACTCCAGTCACCATGATACTAACTAGCAAGCAGCAATGCTAGCGGGATTTCCACCATCTGTGCAGTAGTCTTCCATGATTGACAGAAGACTAGCATCTAGATCTGAGCCAATCACATCCCGGAACATAAAACCAATAAAAGTCCGGCTTTTCATTATTCTCTCCCTTATTCCGTTTCAGTCAGAAACACATCACAAAGCAGAAGAAAAATGTTACATTTTTTAAAATGTTGAGGTTTAATGTTAATATTGAACACAAACTGTGGTGCAAAGTCAATAATCTGTTATTTTTTCCCAAATTTACAAGCTTTCATGAAAGTGCATTTACTGCATGACCTAGCAAGCGTTAGCAAAACATATGGGTGAATGTGAACTAGCAAGCAAAAGCCAACCTATCAAGAGAAAGCTATCCAAGTGAGCATAGTCTACTATGCTAACTCTGTAACTGTTTATGCAGAATTGGACAAGCCTGATTCTTAGCCCTTGTGTTAAGTTCTGTTGCTGTTTTGTAAGATAGCATGTTTATCATTGGCATGAATTCCACGAATAAGTGCACAGCACGTTTCCAAATGCGATAAACACTGCCTTCATGTTGTTTTGTTTTGAGTTCACGTCATGCGTTTTTTTTTACATCACAGTGTGCTTTTGTTTTTGTCCTTTCTTCACCCCTGTCCTGTCATTGTGTGATTACCCTAATGTGTTCACCTGTTCAGTGTTAAGCCTTTGAATAGTTTGTCTATTTATGCCCTCTTGTTGCAAAGTCTTATCATGGATTTCTAGCATTACATCGTCTGTGCCTTATTTCCTGCTTCCCTCTTTCCTGGTTTTGACCCTCACTTTTGTTTTCACATTTTGATTATAGATTATTCTCATGTTACGCTATCTCTGCCTATGCTTTTACCACAACTATGGACTTTGGATTTTTTGAACACGAATTTACACACGTGTATCCTCCTTTCAGTAACCGCATGTTACAATATTGCTCACGTAAATTAGTGTCGAGACTGTATCAAGTGTGGTGGTGTGTTTTTAATGTGTTTGGTGTTTTATGTATGTAAACACATTGTTTTAAATGTTGCTTTGTGGATTTTTGTCCTAGTCATTCTTTTTCTTAAACATCAGCTTGTCCAGGGTCAGCAGGAGAAAATTAGCTATCTGGCTAATTTAAATACATTGACATAAAAAAAATTATATTAATGTTCATTGTCCTTAAGAAAGAAGGAAAACAACAATAAGACTGAAAAAGAAAGAAAGAAAATTAGGCCACGCCCATCCAAAGTTCTCATTTTTTTGTTCTAGCTTTGCACTGTGAGACTTCAAAGTTTTAATAAATTGTCTAGCAATAATATACAGCACTGAGACAGACAGACGGAGAGAGAGAGAGAGAGAGAGAGAGAGAGAGAGAGAGAGAGAGAGAGAGAGAGATCATGGTGTTAAACTGTGAAGTATGATCTCTTAAAGGGGATAATCAATTAAATCAACTTTACAGGCCTTTTAAGTCATAACCAGAAGAAAGCTGGTTTATGGCCTTAGAGGGAAGACTGAGTGAAGAACAAACGGAGGGAGGAAACACTCCAGTGGGTGAGCTTTGTCTTGTTCAGCAGCATTAGCAGCATTTTTTCCAGCCGGTAGAAACACCTGCATCTAATAAAACTGCTTCACGATGTCCTCACATGACCGAAAATAAAGCTGACCTCAGTATCTCTTACATCACACTGACTTTACAGGTTTACAAATGAATGACTCAGACATTTTACCATGCACTTCTGAATGAGTTCATTTACCAGAAAGGCTTCTTATGTTGTTCTGAAAGATTATGTACCTACTGTATGTACAGCCATCAACCTCGAGAATTAATGGCACCCTCCATGAAAATGCACAAATATTCATATATAAGAAGAATAACACAAGCAATAAGTGATATTTTGTGATATACACAAGCACAGAGTGATAGACACAAGTGATATACACAAGCACAGAGATGATTTAAATAAATACTTTTATTTAAATGTTTCTCCACACCTGTCCTGGAGAGAATAACCGCCCTCAGTCTCCTGTTGTAATGTCTTGGTTCACTCCTCCATGCAAAACATTTTAAGCTCTTTTATATTCTTAGGTTTGTGCATGTGGACTTGCCAGTTCAATTCACACCACAGATTTTCTGTAGGGTTCAAATACTCCAGACTGAGTCATTGCAAAACATTGACTGTCTGTTTCTTTAACCATTTCTGTGTTGGCTTGGAAGTATGTTTGGCTTATCATATTGGAGAAAGCTCCATTTATGGCCAAGTCAGAACCTCCTGGCAGAGGTAACCAAGTTTTGGGCTGAAATATCAATATATAATAATAGTCCCCCTTTTTCGCCAAACATGCTGATAGTGTGCAAGACCAAAAGGTTTTCCTGTTTCAGACATGTTTCTTTTTTTATGTCTGTAATTGTGCTAAATGGTATGTTTAATTGCTTATGTATTTTTATATAAATTTTTTTAATATCCAATACCCAATTTGTGAAAGTCAAAAACTGTCCTTCTCTTTTCCATTGAAAGTTCTTTGTTTTTCCCCATGGTAATTGAGGACAAAGGGATTTTACATGTGTGCAACCTTACATTCATAACCTATGGAAACAGAACATGGTTACAGACAACAACAGAGTTCCTGGGGACTCCTAGGACTGATAAGTTTTTCAAGAATCAGTCATTTCTTTGCATTTATTTAAATAATCCTTAATAGTGTCAGCAATCCTGCCACATGTGCTATCCATTATTTTTTTTAGAAAATATTAATATTTTCAAAAGGAGCTCTAATGAGAATGATTTTTTTGGTATAGATAAAGTGTTTCAATGATTTTTGCTCATTTTTCTGAAGGGTGCCAATATTTCAACCAGACACTATAGGTTCAAATTATATTATCTGACACCGAATTAAAAGCAGGATCACACCATTGTTTCTTTTTTATCAAAACAGCATTAATTCCAGCAAGATGTAGAAATGGCAGGAGTGTCAGCATGGTGTACAAATTACATCCCTAAAAAACAGAACAGAAGACATCAGACTGTAAATGTTAGAGTGAATTCATGCCTGCATCAGTGCGGAGGTGGATGTTAAAGATAAACTGGCGGAGGGAGAGCATGAGGAGAGAAACACTCTGCTAACTACAGTCTCTCTCTCTCTCTCTCTCTCTCTCACACACACACACACACACACACACACTGCTTATATAAGAGCTTGGCTGCAGAGGTTTTCATATGCATATCCACATCCGTATGCAGTTGTGAGCGCTAGATGTATAGACGGCACTTCCAATTCCCAGACACTAGGAATTTCTGATGTCTGACCACTGATGATGATAATGATGATGAAGATGAAGATGATGATGTTATACAAAACAGACTGTATAAGAGCTCAGGCATAGACAGACATACAGACTAATGGTACTGCTATAGAAATCAAAACTAGCCTTTTTTCCTTGTTAGCTCATGTCAATGGTCAGATTGTGCATGATTTAACTGTACTAATGACTTAAAGACATACTTATCATTTTTTTATCTGGAATCTTCCACTAAAAGTCAGCGACTTTTTCCTGCCTCTAAATGGCCTCAGATTTTTTTTGGTATGTCACTAATGTTGCATTCAACTCGACGTTGCACTTGTAATTCCCCACTTTCAACAAATAATAGCCACCAGTAATGGAGTGACGTCAAATCAACATGGCTAAGCACATCAGAAATAAACAAAGTAGCACTTATAGAGTTATGCTAGAGTTATGCTGTATATACAAGTATTTGCTTTAGTCCCATCAACATAGACATATTTGCTTGTTAAATCTATAACATTGACCATACAGTTCACTGCATGAGGAGGAAAATATACATCACTCATCACAGTTAGCTGGCTAGACTGTTGATGACAAAAGACAAATACAGAGGCATCCATGTTTTTTTTTTCCACTTTGCAAGTCAGAAAACGAAGTCTTTCCAACCTACAAATTATCATTTCAAGGATAAAACCAAAGTTTGCTCACCCAAACATGCTGCTTTACTTGGAAATACATCAAAAATGGGTTTAAATTTCTGTTATGTTTAAAGAACACTCCAGAATTTTCAGCCACAGGCAAGAATATTGATGTTAACTGAGTTGTAAACAAGTTTACTCTAAACTCAACTTTATAAAAAAATAAAGTTGAAGGGCACTTGTTGAATTCCATCAATAGAAATTAATGTGAAACACTAAATGTGTTGTTTGAAAGTAAAGCTCTACATCTGTATAATTTGTCCTTTCAAACCTGGAAGTACTTTTACAAAGTAAAGAATTGGTGGTTATTTTTTAGCAATGTAGCTTAAATATAGGCACAAAGAACCTTCTGGAAAGTAAACAGAATGACTTTTTAGTGTATTGCTCAAGCGTTGGACAAAAGTCAGATAAAATTCCATAAAAACAGATTTGGTAAGACTTTCTCTCACATCCAAAATCCTGCGCATCCAAAATCCCTTCATTGTTAAAGTATAACTGTTGTAGTTTTAACAATTACGCTTATATTTGTGAGTTTTGGAGTAAACAGGCCGTCCGTAGATTAAAAGTTGCTGGAGTATTGCGCTACATTTCCAGGGAATGTATAAGGAATGAAATATTACAGGAAATGTTTATAGGAAATACTCTACAAAATGGAGTATCTCAAAGTTGATTATTTTCCTAGAACAGCAAGTATTTTACTCTTCTCATGCCACAGCAATTTATAACAGTTACAATTTAAAGTTTAATTTACTAATGAACGACATGTCATGCTTTTTATCCATTTATAGCTATTTTTAACGTTGTGGAACATCAGCGCTTTCCTGGTATCACTTACATTATCACTTTCAACGCAGCACAAACTTCTCCATTCTGAAGACTTTCCCGAGTTCAAGCATGTACTCTTAGCTTTGATAAAATGTGATTGGTGAAGGTAAAGCCTAAGCAATATTTACCCAAGATTAGTCCCGCCCACTTTGCCTTGAAGGAAGTGAAGTTTCATGAGTAAATATAGACACAGAAAACCGAGCCAAGTCTATGCTGTAACTCGGAGCAACTCTGCGTCGTATAGCCGCAATGCATTCAGCAACTTTCAGTCCAACATTTGCATCAACGTCTACCATCATCTACTTATACATCAACGTCTACCATCATCTACTTATATATCAACGTCTACCATCATCTACTTGTACATACATTGTGCAATTTCTTGTTAATATGACGTCGAACATTGCTAGAAATTCTTGAGTGAGAAAAGAAGCCCTTATCCTTTGTTTGTTGGAGCTGACTGTGAAACCTGACGGTTATCTCTTATGTTCGAGATCGCTGAAATTTGATTTCCTGTTAAACACCTTTGTAAGTGTGCTAGCAATGTCCCTGTGTGACATCAGCTCGACACACAACACAACACAACTGCTAACCTCTCACGGGGAATAAGGAAAATACAACACCAACCAATCAATTAGCACCAGAAACATTCCTTTTAAAGAAAAAACATTTCTTAAGGTGATTTCTGAACACTGAGACAGCAATACGACAGCAACAGCAACAGCTTTCATTGTTTTTTTTGTTGTAAAGATTCAACAGATTCTCCATTAACGATGTATAGCACTGTGAGGGATCGAAATGATAAAGTGCAATGTGCACCAGTACAGCTCTGGGGGATTTACATGGCATCTCAGCAGGAAGAGCAATTAAACAGTGCTCTCCGGAGACAGCTGCAGGTTTCCTAGAAGCAGTGGATTAGATAATAAATTATTTTCCACAATGGGCTAATAGTGTGTTGATCCTGTCCAAACAACATGGATGACTCAACAGTTCTGCACTCTGGCGGCGGTTTCACAATGATTAAACAAACACGGCACACTTCAGGATGAGGACGGGAAGCGAAATTGACTTTGCTCGGTGTCAAGTGGACACTGGAGAGGGAGGAGTGTAGCACAGCGCAGTATTGATGGAGTAAAAAGAGGAGTGTGAAGGGAAGAGGGTGGAAGGCTTCGTCCAAATCCGCAGTCCAGAAGCTCGAACAATGCAGCCTACATTCACTACAAGGTGGCTTTTGAAAAACTCCCCCGTTTACGGAATACGACATTCCGAAAGGGGCAGTTTGTTTGTTTGTATGTGTGTGTGTGTGTGTGTGTGTGTGTGTGTGTGTGTTTACATCTTGGAGGGGAACACACGTCCCCACAAGGATAAGGCATGACATTTTTATCCTAGTCGGGACATTTGGCTGGGCACCACAAGGAAAACCGGATTTTTTTTTGTTTTGTTTTGTTTTTTGGTTTAAAAAAAAAAAAAAAAAAAAAAACTAAAAAAAATTTAAAAACTAAAAGAGCAAAAAGCTGTGTGTGTCAAGGGGAATGTTTTTATACCTTAGTGGGGACCACAAGTCCCTATAAGGAAAGCAATAGCATATTTTTAATTCCACTGACACACACACACACACACACACACGCCCCTTTTGGCTCTTTTATTTATTTATTTTAAAATAAAAGCCGCAGGATTTATTTTAGAAACAAAAAACAGGTTTTACTTGTGGGGATGATCCAAAAGTCCCCACAAGGAAAACCTGTTTTTTGTTACTTAAAAAAAAAAAAAAAAAAAAAAAAAAAAAAAAAAAACTGCAGCTTTTACATAAAAATAATAATAATAATAAAAAAAATAAAACACTAAAAGAACCAAAAGGTGTGTGCCTTGAGGGAATGTTTGTATAACCTGGTCCCAACAAAGACAGGAATATCTGACCGTTTTGACTTTGTGGGGAACTTTATCTGGTCCCCACAAAGAAAACCTGTTTTTGTTTATTAAAAAAAAAAACCCAGCTTTTATTTAAAAAACTAAAAAAGCCAAAATGTGTGTGTGGGGCGACATGTTTTTTTATATCACAATGGGGACCAAATGTCCCTACAGGGATTGGAATATCTGACAGTTAAGGTCCCAAAAGGAAAACCTGTTTTTGTTTATAAATTTTTTAAAATTATAATAGTTTTAGAGGCATAAGGTGTGTGTGTGTGTCTAGGGGATGTGGGAATGTTTTATATCTTAGTGGTTACAAAATGTCCCCACAAACATCATATCTGAGAGTTTTGACCTTGTGGGGACCTTTAGCTGGTCTCCACAAGGTCAAAACTGTTTTTTTTAAAAAAAGGCAGCTTTTATTTAAAAATAAATAAATAAATAAATAAATAAATGACTGAGGTTAAGGTTAAAATTAGCTTTAGGTGTACTGTAGCATTAATAATTACGTCAGTGGAAGGTCTTTACGAGGATTTTTCCATCACATGTCATATAAAAACTCATCTAGCTACTCAATTCGCTGTTCAAAAACAGTCGAGTGCGACAGAGCCTGTCTGTTTTAGTGCTGCTTTCCCGTCCCGGCACACACTGGCTCCTTTTCAGCACGTCCAAACACTCGAGCAGATGTCAGTTCCTTAAACGTAAAAGCTGCCATCTTGGAGTCTGGGTCTCAGACATTCATAACCACTTTGCTTTAAAAAAAAAAAAAAAAAGAAAAAAAAAAAAACCTCTAAAATCAACAGTGTGACATTTAACAGGCCAAAAAAGTTCAGAGCCTGCCATCTGGGATGACGAATGACCTTTTTCCGTCAGATAGGATTTCCCATTTCTACCTTCACCTTGTCTGGGCTCAACACTTTTTATATACATTTCTAGGCAGGATTTTCGTCATCCAGGCCATTTTGGATGCCATCAAGGAAGTCAAGGTGATTAATGCTACAGTCCTGAAAGATCCCAAGAACTCCAGGGGATGTCCATAGGAAAACACCACAAGCTTTTCCAAATCCAGCAGACTGTGAAATGTGCAAGCAAATGAGAAGGCAGCGTAAGAGTCGAGGCAATCATCACCACATTTACATCTACTCTAGAGATAAAAGGTGGTGGAACTCTGACAGTGATGAAGGAGGAGTTTGCAGTTTCAATTAGATCTCACGCCAATGATCAGTGTGTTTCCTTGCTGCCTCTCCACACACACACACACACACACACACACACACACACACACACACACACACACATACACACACATACACACACATACACACACATACACACTCTCTAACATTAAGCAAAACAATTGCGACGCATCGACTGGGATAGTCATTTGTAGTCATTTGGCGGATTTCAATTCATTCACTTGGATAGCGGGATTCGCACGTCTAGCATCAAATCTGTGTTCACGAGATCAGACTGCACTTCACTAGCTAGCTAGCTAACTCAATCTCCAAGCCACCAAATGCGAGCCTGGTTTTCTGCCCGATTAGAATCGTATAATCTGACGTAGAAAACACGTTATCGCACAGTCTGTTATAGAATTCGGCAGAGATTTTATTGGGATCATCTCCCTCAGAGTGTGACGAGTAATAATCTTTAATAATCTTTAATCTGTGCTGAAATCGCACAGTGTGAAACAGGCTTTAGACGAATGAACCACTTCAGCCCCAATGAGCATTAACCTCCGAGCCACTAGTGACCATTAAACAGCATCTCAAATCCTAGAGATTTAATAAACAGCTCTCCGGCCCGCTTTAATGTTCTTTCACTAATGAAACAAGCCATGGGAACCCTTTTATAAGGATCCTCTCAGGAAATACAGAAAAAGGTCCAGATTTATAAACAGCACTCACTTTCAGTACCACCTCACAGATTCACAGCATTCAAAGCGAGCAATGAAATAGCAATTTGTCACGTCAGTAAGCACCCAAACTCCCGAACAGGGATATAGTGAGGAAGATGGAGGACAGAGAACTCAACAGTCCAAAGAGTGACTTTGATAAAGATAAACTGAGACTATACAAGTCAGTTCTTGCAGTGGAGACAGCGCAGAAGTTTAACTCTCACATTTAAGATCCTTATCAACACACACACACACACACACACACACACACAAACACACGCACACACACACGCACGGTTTCAGTATTCAGATTTTCTCATATGAATAATCCTTTTCTTTTAATGTGATATACATTCACCGTTCACTTTAATAAGAACACCTAGACACCTACTCATTCATGCATTTATCTAATCAGCCACACACACACACACACAGCCACACACACACACACACACACACACACACACACACACTTAAGCTCAGGTTTTTCCGATAATGTTCACATCAAACATCAGAATAGAGGGAAAAAATCCAATCTCAGTGACTTTAATGGTTGTTGATGCCAGACAGGCTGGTTTGAGTATTTAAGAAACTGCTCATCTCCTGGGATTTTCACACACACACACACACACACACACACACACATATACACAAAGTCACTAGAGTTTACACAGAATGGTGCAAAAAACAAAAAAGATTTTTCCAATTCTGCAGGCAGAGACACCCTGTTAATGAGACAGGACAGAGGAGAATGGTCAGACTGATTTGAGTTGACAGGAAGGCTACGGTAACTCAAACAACCACTCTTTCCAAACGTGGTGAGCAGAAAAGCATCTCAGAATACAAAACATGTCGAACCTTGAGGTGGATGAGCTACAACAGCTGAAGACCACATCAGGGTTCACTCCTGTCAGCCAAGAAGAGGAATCTGAGGCTACAGTGGGCGCAGGTTCACCGAAACCGGACAGCTGATGATTGGTGAAAGACGGTGAGTATGTTAAAAAGACAGCCAGCATTTATTCACCTAAGAAACTACTTATGACTGTGTTACAATATGAGTGCTATATTGTATCATAGGTTAAATGTGAACACCAGTGCCATGGTCATTGATCTTTCATAGAGCTCAACGGATGAGTATTCGTTCCTATACAGTATTATCATTTTGCAACAATAACGCATGACCAGCTTTTGATGTTTCATGGAGGGTCATTTCTGAACAGAGTTCCACACAAACCCACACACATGGCGCAGAGTCTGAATCCCAATCACTTCTCGAGAGGCTGCGATGTGTGGGAACATACTGCGCTGAAATTCCTGCTCTGATGCAGAGGCCGACACTCTTTCAGTGAGCAGTGTGGGTTATACAATCCGCTCCGAGGCAGTGTTCTCTGCAGCATTTCATCCACCGTCTGATTCCTCCCTTCACCAATGTGT
Source organism: Pangasianodon hypophthalmus (assembly GCF_027358585.1). Taxonomy (NCBI): domain Eukaryota; kingdom Metazoa; phylum Chordata; class Actinopteri; order Siluriformes; family Pangasiidae; genus Pangasianodon; species Pangasianodon hypophthalmus. Next base: position 26,113,402 of record NC_069719.1, on the reverse strand, counting down.
GTGTGTGTGTGTGTGTGTTTATGAACGCTTGGCGTAATACCTCCATGGAGACTAAAGGCTGTTGTATAGACCTCAGACTCAGAGCCACTGCAACCTGAGATGATAAAAACTCAACGTCATGCTGAAAAAAAGTACTGACTGCGATGCATCATGGGAATGCAGGAGAGTATACAGACACTGGCTTGCTCTGATACTTGATTACATATGCCCATGTGGACAAATTATAAAGTAATTAGCTAGCCAAGTGCAAAAGTTAGCGCTCCAGTGTGGTTAAAAGCCCCATGTTTTGGTTGCCTGGAAACCTAGACTCAAAAATGGTTGCTAAAGTAATTCTGCATATGACTAAAGGTTGTAACTCATAATGATTATTCCTAGTTGGAGGTCAGAATTAACAAAGAAAATTCAGACTTTCTACTCGAGAACTCGGGACGCTATCGTCAACCCCTCGAGTTCAGCAAGTGACATCAACTCAACATGGCTGCTCACAGCATCAACAGTAAACAACGTAGCACTTCTTAAAATTTCTTTAAATTATCTATAATGTATATACAAGTATTCGCTTTAGATCAATCAGCAAAAAGGACTATTAGACAAAAGACAAACATGGAGGAATCCATGTTTTTTTCCCCACTTTGTAGCTCGAATGCATGAAGATCGAAAATTAGGTCATTTCCAGCTCCAAGCTCTTGATGTCTGAGCTAAGTCGAACGCAGTATAATAACATATAACAAGCGTGAATTAATACAGATAAAGCGAAATGAAAGTTCTTTATCCCTAAGTATTCCTACACATTCCAATGTAGCGCATTGTGTTTGCGTTTCCGAAGTCATTTCAGTCATGAGCCATGTTCTCATCGCGCACCAGGTATAAAAACATATATACGACAGATACAATGGTAAGTAATGAAAAATGAATTATGTTAGATTGCTGTTATGAAAACGTTATGTAAAATCAGCACACACTTAACGTTTTAATCTTTTTAATCACGGTCTCATGATATCTCTATAGAAACCCAACTAAAAATTTCACTCTTTCAAATTTCATATTCAAATTTGGTGAAAAGAACTGTGGGATACATGTGATGTTGCTTCAGACTTATCCAAAAAAGGAAACTTAATAGACTGGTTCTGCTGTCATGCTCCCTTCCAAACAAGAGAGACTTTATCTCACAAACACAACTCTTGCTCTCCTACTAAACAGAAGATTGGCATAGTAAAGATGTTTTCAAGGGTCCATGAGAACAATGTTGTTACGTATCACAGAACTGATTATAAGCACAAGCCAAACTGACGCACAAAGCAAAATCCCCTGAATTAACACTTTAGATATAGTGTCGGATTAACACCCGCAGCGACTGTGCAAGTTTATCCGGACCTAAATTCAACACCAGAGGTTAATTCAATACCGTTGGTGTTAATGAGACTGAATGTGTGAAGCTCATGAGACAAGGACGACCGATTTATTCCTATATTTGTTTATGCACCAAACAACAGAGTCCATGTCAGCGCTGAAGGCCAGACGGAGTAAAGCCACAGCAGACAGACAGCTTTACTGTAAAACCCCTGTGATTCATTTCCACCTGTGGAAACTTTCCTCATATCCCATGATGTCAGAAGAACCAAAATTTTATTAATTAAACACCACCAATAAAAATATTAATATCTACAGTCTCAAATTAACGCTTAGTAAGCTTGTGAAATATATATGTATTGAGGAAAAGAGGAAATAATGCGTAAAAAAGTTAAACATTATGCTATAAATATTATGTAAATGTTTGCTCTCTTTAATATATAGTGTGGGGGTTGAAAATAATGAGACTGCCCTCGTTCATCCATCGCTAGCTGTCGTGTTGCTATGGTTACCATACAAAAGACACAAGTGATCTTTCACCTGCAGGATTATAAGCTGCAACTTTTCATATGATGAACGGAGAGAGGGATGGGGAGTCGTTTACAAATGTAAGAGTCTTTTAGAAATTTAATTCTATCATTTGAGGAGTTGTTTGGAAATGTAAGGGTATCAACTGAGGAGTCATTTACAAATGAAAGTGTATCATTTGAGGAGTCATTTACAAATGTACGTGTATCATTTGAGGAGTCATTTAGAAATGTATGGGTATCAATTGAGGAGTCATTTAGAAATGTATGGGTATCAATTGAGGAGTCATTTACAAATGAAAGTGTATCATTTGAGGAGTCGTTTAGAAATGTAAAGGTATCAATTGAGGAGTCGTTTACAAATGAAAGTGTATCATTTGAGGAGTTGTTTGGAAATGTAAGTGTATCATTTGAGGAGTCATTTACAAATGAATGTGTATCATTTGAAGAGTCATTTATGACTGTATGTGTATCATTTGAGGAGTCATTTACAAATGAAAGTGTATCATTTATAAATTTGTTAACTAATGTATGTGTATCATTTGAGGAGTAAGTCTAAGTATATGCACGTCTATCACTTGATGAGTCATTATAAATGAAAATGTGTCATTTCAAGAAATGTTTACAACTGTAAATATATCATTTAATGAGTTGTTTACAAATCTAAGTATCGTTTGAGGAGTCATTTACAAATGCACATATATCATTGGAAGAGTCACTGGAAGAGTATGCATAGAATTTGAGGAGTCGTTTACAAATGTACGTGAATCACTTGTCTTGTAGCTAACAGGTTTGTGTTTATAATTGTGCTTTCAGAATAAAAATTTTACATAACAGTACCTCACAGCTCCTGGAGCTAACTTGCCTCTAAGGCACACAAGCCTTAGTATGCAGAAATGTTCCAGTGTTCACTTGTGCCTAGTGTTTAAATACCCCTATGGCTGAATGGGGGAAAACTTCGAGAAAACACTGGAGACTCCTTCCATAAATGTTAAACAAACTCCAAGAGTGCTTATATTTAGTATAATCGCACTGGAACGTTTCATTGTGTGTATCACACCGCTCATCTCTGTTTGCAACATAAAATACGTAAAGTTCCACTTCCTAGTTCGAAACGGTTACTAAAGAAGTGTTAGCGACATCATCAGCGGTACGGCAAACAACACGTTTTTCACAAATATAACTTAAAATATGATCGCTCGTTAGATGAAGATGAAAAGGAAGAAGGGACGCCAATTTCGCCAGATGCACCTTTAACAGAAATGTATAAATTGTTGTGAGCTAGCTAGCTGAAGTGTTATTATGTGGGTGTGGCTCCATCGGGAACTATTTCCTCCAGCGGAGCAAAAATAAACAAAACATTCAGCCACATCGTGTCCGAAATGTCACTTTATATAACAACTTAATTAGTTGGAACAACTTAATTGGTTAAGCCTTGATTTCAATGGCTACGTTTCAACATTTACATGCATACCAAATTCCGTTTAAGGTCTATATTTGGGTTGCAGCCATATTCCGAATACGATGTTTATATGTGTACAGGCATCGGAATATTCCTTCGTTCAGTGGATTTTCTGAATAAGGTGTTTACATGTAACAAATTTCCGATTAAAACCGGCATATTCCATAGATGCGAATTGGAATTTGGGGAATCAGAATATTGTCTTAATCGGAATCGGGCAATCAGATTGTGGCGTTTACATGACACAACCCTAATTAGGATATCGCCAAATTACGATTAATACGGGAATATTGATGTGCACATAAACATAGTCATTGTAAGCTAGCTAGCTGACCTGTTATAAAGTGACTGCGGCTTCTTCGGGATCTATTTCCAATAGCGGAGCAAAAATAAACAAAACATTCGACCACATTGTGTCCGAAATGCCACTTTATCTTAATTTCTTGTTTGTAAAACTGCTGTATAAAAACAACACTGAACGAGCAAGAGTGCGATTATACTTCTGCACTGCTTCGTGCCTGCGCCGAATCACAGCCGTGCCGATATTCGGTATAACCGCAATCTTGGTCTTGATATTGCTTAATTAATCAACCTTCTGACCACTACCGTGTGTAACAACTTAATTAATTAATTACGCCTTGGTTTCACTAGTAGACTGCAGAGGAGACAATGTGATCACAAGCAGACGAGGTATAACGAGAAATCGTTGAAATATCGGTATAAAGAGGAAGAATATCGCGGTAACGATAATATCGTGCAGTTCTGAGTGAAAACACTGCGGGATGTTTTTCATCAAATTCCTTCCTCAAGTCTGAGCTGCTAAAAACTTGTTTTTGTATGACTCAGAGCTGGAGATAGAGTTGTTGTTCACGTTACAACAACTTGTAGATTTATTTATTTTTTTCAGTTTCAGGTCAAAATGAAACGGAAACATTTATGTTTGTGATGGTTGTGTTTGAAGCAGAGCCGGTAGCTTTCCTTCATGCAACTTTTAAGTTGATCCATGCTGATGATGATGATGATGATGATGATGAGGGAGTGCAGCACACCTACCTTGGAGGTTTTGCACTCGGATGTCGCTGATCTGACCGATCAGTTCCTCCCTCTCGAACCAGTCAGTCCACTCCTGGCCGGCCATGATGGCACAGCAGCTCCTCTCTGCACCTGGTGCTTTAAAACTCTTTTGCTTTAAAATACTCCTCAGTGCTGCTCAGTGCCCATGCGTGCAGATGTGGGAAAATCCAGCTGCTGCTGCTGCTGCTGCTGTTTCTGCCTCCGGCTCGCGCATGATCAGGATGATGATGATGATGGTGGTGATGAAGGTGCAGCGAGTTTCCTGCAGCAGCACTACACATACACTCACGCGCGCACACACACACTCTCTCCCTCTCTCCCTCTTTCTCTCTCTCTCTCTCTCTCTCTGGACTGAAATGCAGTGCAATGGTAGAAGCACCTGGGTCAGATTTCCCGTCATTCTCTGTGCACGCCTACTAACCAGGGTTGCCAGAGTACAAAGATCAGGGTTGCCAAGTAATCATCTGATCCCACCTAATCCCTCATAATCCCTCCTGCACTGCACTGTAACCTGTTTCTCTTTATGGTTTACTTAAAGGTGCATTAGGTAAGATTAACATGTCATTTTTTTTTTTTTAAATCTCTAATAGTTATGTGGGTTCAACATTTCGCCCATGTTCACGCCAGGATCTATAGTGGCCCGTAGATTGTCTATAAATTGACTGACAGTACTCACATCCAAACACAAACAAGCATTCCAGACCGGAAGTCCGTTTTCCAAATGGGTTTTATCAGCAATTTATACAGCAATACACTTTCATTAAGGCCACAGTCATATTTTTTAAACATATTCTACATATCTTCCAAGTTATTTGCACAAGTAAGGAATAAAAAAATCAACTATTGCACCTTTAATGAGATTTAGAAATCATATCTTGTTTAACTGTCCTAACGACAAATGGGAAATTTGTGACTGAGTTTAATCCTTAAGTTTAATCCTCGATTTAAGCATCACAACTGAATATGTGTCATGATTATATGTATTATATTCTATCATTTTAAAATAATAGATAAATAAGCATTATTTAATCAATCAATTCAATACAAAATAATATAGTGAATAATTGTCCATTCTCTGTACCGCTACACAGGGTCATCTGGAGCCTATCCTAGGGGTACCGGTTCACTGCAGGGCACAATCACACACTCACTCACCACAAACAATTTGGAAATGCCAATCAGCCTACAATGCATGTCTTTGGACTGGGGGATGAAACTGGGGTATGCAGAGGAAACCCCCGAAGCACAGGGAGAACATGCAAGCTCCACACTCACAGTACAGAGGCGGGATTTGAACCACCAACCCTGGAGGTAACCCCCAAGGCAACAGTGCTAACCACTGAGCCACCGTATACATATATACATATATACATAGATAATGTATGATATATGATAAGATTTATCTTTTTTAAAAAAAAGCTAATTACTAATCCAGTATTTATTTATTTATTTTTTAAACATATATATATAGGCCAATTATAAATTAAAATGCACAACATGGCAACCCTGCCCACTGCAGTATCCCTTAGGGATTGTAAAAGCTTTGAATATCATGTAGACCTGCTTTTAAATGTTGCCAGATTGGCCATATTCCCTCCTCTTTAAGATATTTTTAACCACATTGTGATGGGAAAATGGCCTTGTGGGATTGTGAACAACCAGATGCCAAGGGGACTTGTTTTTTTTTTCTTTTTCCCGTGACCTTTAACTCAGCTTATTTGGTTCAGATGTCTACAAGCTGGTCCACCATTGCTATTGTTGCTGAACCTTTCTCTTCTTTTTGTTTCTGCCTTTTCTGGTATGAGGTGGACAGGATTTGGGGTTTATTTATCTATTTATTTATTTGGATTTTACCCTCCAAATGTATTTGATAGTCTTCGTTTTGATTAGCATCTATTTAAACATCTTATCTGAAACATATTATACATTCCTGACCCAACGTCTACAAGTTTTAAAAAAACAAGCATCAAAAACAAAAGTCCAGCCCAAAATTAAATGATTGAATTATTTTTCCTCACAATAATTATTGTCAATCAGCAAAGCCATGTTTGGTGCTCGGAGCTAATGCAGCTAGCAAGTAATAGTCGCTTTTTTAGCGACTAGTTTAACATTGTACACACTCACTTCAGTGTTCCAATGTTTCAGTAGCAGAATAAATAAGTATACAAGTTAATTTGCATCTATATTATCATCCAAATCACTTCTAAAGTCCAGTTGGGTGTCAAAACAGCTACAGTTCCCACCTGAGTCTGATGCTATGCTAGCCAAACTATGTGCTAAACAATAGCGTTGTTCATGGCTTCAAAATGGAGCTACAAGCATTTTGTTTTTATACATAACAGTGTGTCATATCGTGTCAGAAAACATGTAAAGAAGTCTGTTTGAGACACTGAACAACTCCACAAAGCTGTTTAAAGTGAATGTGTGAGTGTTTGTCATGCAGTTTGAACAATGCTAATCTAATGGCTGTAAGCTTTCCTTATTGTTAGCTACATTAGCCTTGTAGCTCTGGTGCAAAACAAGCAATCTATAGACTCTAAATGTTGACGTGAAGGGAAAAAGTGCAAAAATTTGATTTTCAATTTTAAAATCCCTGTTACAACTGCAGAAATGGCATCAGTATGACCCCTTGTCATAATATAATCTGCTCGTCACACATAGCCTTATGCTCTTATGATCTAAATATTATTTAAGTTACAAATAAGAAGTGGTGTTTTTAAGATGAAATGTTCTCCCTTTGGCTTTAGGAGGTGTCGTAAATTTAGAGAATCTAAGGTTTATATGACAGAGCAGCCATGGCACCAGAATTAAATATTTACTCAAGCTTGTAATAGTCTTGGTCAGTCGGTTTCACAAGACAGATGCAGTCTGCATTCATGAGGCTTATACAGGTGTAGTTTCTGTTCTGATCGTGATGACTGAGCACTAAAGAATGTCCACTGTTTTACATGAGCCGTGATTCACCTCCATTAAAGTTTAAACCAGGAATAGACTACACAAATTCAATTTGATCTGGCAACCCTGATAGTTCTGTTATATTTCAGGTTAAATATTCTTTGTATACACAATAATATATCAGGTTACAGGACATCCTGAGGCACCAGGCTACATTAGTTATTCTTTGATCATCCCCTCACCTTCAGCAGTTATGAAGACAATTAGTGAAATATAGAAATCATGAGCCATGAGGTGATTACAAAAAATCTAGTCGGCGTCATTAACAAGTTCACCTAACTGTGTTTCTTTTAAATTGTGTTCACACACACACCTACTGACACTAGGCATGAACTAAAAGGTTAAAAAAGCACCACAGATGGGCCAAATTGGTGTATAGAATAAATATGAATGTAAATACTGTATGTAATGTAATGTAAGTATATAGTATCTAGATAGATAGACAGACTTACAATAACCTGGTTGCATAAGTGTGCACACCCTTTTATAATGGGGTATGTGACAATGCACAGAATGAATCAATCACATTCAAACTCATGTACAAAAGTAATTACCATACACCTGTCATCACTGAAGTGATTCTGATTAACATCAAATAAAGATCAGCTGTTTCTGTAGGATTTTCTTGACATCTTCTTGGTTTCATCTGACTGCTCAAGCAGGTCTGCAAAGAGCTTACAAAGCATTTACGGGATCTCAGGAGAGGAGCACAAAAGAATTTCTAAAACATTAGATATACCATGGAACACTGTGAGGACAATCATCAATAAGTGGAGAAAATGAGGGACCACAGTGACATTACCAAGAACAGGACGTTCCTCTGAAACAGACGAAAGGAAAAGACAAAAACTTATCATGCAGCTCACTCAGAGACTTACAGCAGCATTAAAGGAGCTGCTGGAATATCTGGCAAGTACTGGTCACCTGCCTAAATCACCCCAAACCATGTAGCAAAATGTATTATGGTTTGATGAGACCAAAGTAGAACTTTTTGGCCATAAATCTAAAAGATATGTTTGACACAAAACAAGACAGCTTATTAGCCAAAGAACACTATACCCACAGTGAAGCATGGTGGTGGCGGCATCATGCTATGGGGCTGCTTCTTTTCGGCTGGGAAAATACCAACCTCTTTTGGGGCAAAACCTGCAGGCCTCTGTTTGAGAGCTGATGAAAATTTTCACCTTCCAGCATGATAACAATACAATGCACAAATCCAAGTCAAGAAAGGAACAGCTTTAGAAGAAGAAGATATATATTTTGGAATGGGCCAGTCAGAGCCAGTCGAATAAATAAAATTACCCAATCAAGATGTGCTAAGTTGGTAGGATTGTACTCAAAAAACCTGAGTACTCTATTACAAGCAACAAGCAACAAGCAACAAAGTATTAGTTAAAGGGTGTGTACACTTGTGCAACCAGGTTATTAAAAGTTTCTGTTTGTTTTTCACTTGAATTTTGTTGGTTGCGATATCACATTAAAGGTGGAAAAAGATCTGATATTTATCTTGTCATGGTTTATACTCTGTTGAAGGGATGTTCTCTTCCTTTGTCATACATAGCACACTGTTGCACACGGTAACTCATTTACTTGAATTTAGGCAATTGCTATGTGGAGGCTTTTAAATAAATACACTAGTGCTACATTAACCCACCCCTGTGTATATAAGAGCTCTCCTACTCTATAATCATGATTCAGTAATTGGAGCAATCTCTTCAGTAGTATTCTCTTAAGAAATACAGCTACAAAATTAGGTTAAATTAGGTATCCTGATTAGCAGCCACTTGCAACTCGCCGCCTGAAAATTTCCTAAGACATTAAGACAGATGATTAAAATCTAAGCAGTTCAGCTCCCAGGAATGTGAATGTGAATTTCCTGCAGAGGAGGGAGGATGGAGCAGTCCACAGTCTAAAGGGAGGCCACATTGTGTGTTATAGGAATGACTTCCCAAATGACTTGTCTTATCTTCGTGGCTGAGATGAACTGAAACTGTGCAGTGTCACCACTGCAGTGGTATTTATATTATTTATGCAGGCAGGCTGATGTCTCTGTCGCTGAAGGGACCAGCTGTTATGTAACAGAGTAGAAAGATAAAGACTCACACAGCCCACACATTACCAAGCAGAATTTCTCAACTCTAAAGTCCTTTTGATCAACTACTGTATTATGAATAATGCACTATTACATTTAAGCACTTTATTAACTATGTAAGAATAAATTGCGATGATGCATGCTGTTATAGGAAAATAATCAACCACAGGGTGTATTGCAGCCTTATGCAACGTGGAGTTACTGTTACCACCCCAATTTGCCAATGGTTTTATATATATATATATATATATATATATATATATATATATATATATATATATATATATATTAATTAAAGAACAACCTCATACTTTTTATCCATGGTTTAAAGTATAATGTGTCGAAAGTATCATTTTTAATTCATTCATGACAGCAAATTGCTGTGGTATAAGAGAAATAAAACACTACATCATGTGCTATTCTGAGAAAATAATCAACTTAAGCAGTATACGACTACGATACAACTTTTTTGTAACTTTTATGGGTTAAACAGCACCTGTCATGTCCACCTAGGTTCTGACCCCTATGGCTTTCAAAACCCTCTACAGCCATTTTGACCCTCTTGGTTTTCCACATTCCTTATTTGGTCATTGCTTCCTGTCGCAGTAATCATCCACACTTTTAATTGGTGACACACTGTTTCTGTTTTATCATTCAAAAGAGGGGGCAATGAGTTTTACGTCAGGGTGAATCCATCAGGATAAATCCGTAGATATGTTGGATAAAAGTTTATGGTTTTATTTTATGTTAATATTTATTGCCTCATTCAACTAGCTATCTACAGTCCACAAGCCACATTAATGTTTGTCAACAAGTTAGCTGTTAGCTGATATTTCCGATCTCACCTCAGAAATGTTGTAATTACTGCTAAACACAGTATCATTACAATGACTCATATCTCTCTACGCTTTTGAAGGGAGTGCTGAAGGAAGTGGCTGTAGTTGGATTCTTTTTGGTGAATACAGAATAATCTGGGTTTTTTCCCTTTCTTTTTGCAGGCTTAGGCAAATCAGTTATTCATTAATTCATTCATTTATCTTCAGTAAATGCTGAAATGCTTCCATGGAGACTTCTTTTCAGCAACTGAGCTGCTCATTTGTGTGAAAGATGAGATGTGTGCTTTACTCTCAGCTGTGTGTATGAATCAAGAGTTTTATGAGAGTTAGGATTTATCAAGATAAATGGAAATAATTCTTCATAATGTAACACACAGCAGCACAATAACATTAATGCAGGGATGCTTATTGTATTTGTCAATGACATTTTCAGTGCCTTTCTGAATCATTAAAAATGCAATGACAAGTAGTGTTTTTTTTTGTTTTTTTTTTAATTTCTTTCAATGACTTCAGCCATAGTTGACCAATCGCAAATCACGGATCATAATATCACAAAGTTTGGGAAAGAGCCATATGAGGGCTGAAAGAGTCAACTCTTATTGGTGAAGCAAATGATTTGACTCACTGGAAAGAAAAAAGATATAACAATATAATAAGAAAAATGCTGTGAACATACTATGACATAGTATTCAGCAGATAAGCTCATACCATATATGGACATAGCAGTTATAGCCAGTATTCCCATCACCAGCTTCAGCTACCATCCACTAAAATCACTGACTGCACCTTTAAACACCTTATTTCTGTATATTGTGCTTTTCTATTCTTGTTTTTCACTAGTATTAATCTGCTTCCTGCTTCCCAGTGTATTGTTTTACAGCCTGATTTCCTGGTTCATGACTATTTGATTAGCCTTTGTTCACTGTCTGCCAGTTTCTCGACTCAGCTACAACCTGGGATTATGAATAAAGCTGAAATAAACCTCTGCAGGAGGATGTACACTGCTCTCCTGAGTACACCATGTTATAGCTCTGGCACAGAGGTGATAAAACAGAGCTACACTGGGAGATGGAAACTGATTAGCATTAAACAGGTCATAAAAACATCTATTTTTATTCAGTGGCACTATGTGCTAAAACCATATTACCACAGTGCTGAGGTTTTATTCTTGATATTCTTAATTCTTGATTCTGATTGGTCAGATTGTGACTGGCAAAACACAGGTTTATATTAATGCACTTGCTATAATTCGGTTATCGTTTCCATAGTAACAACTATAAGTAGCTGTTTTTTGTAAGAACATGTTTATATATCAATCACAAGTGTCAGCGTTTTTTAACAGTCAGAGATAAATTTGTAACTTTACGTTTTCCACTATGTGAAAGTCTTCAGGACAGAGGAGTTTGTTTGGTTTCTTTAAAACTTCACAAGCTGTAATTTTTTGTCCTATTAAAAGAGAGAGAAAAAAAACCCAACAACAACAACAAAAAAAAAAAAAACTGGTGATAATATTACTGATTAGAGCTCCTATGATGTAAGTGAAAACTTCCTCCCTGGGCATTGAACAACATTAAATGTAACTATATACGGACAAAAACTACAACTTTAATAAAGGAAAATTGTAATAGTTGGAAAATTGCTGTATTATAAGAGGAACACGATGTTTCAAGTAGTACTGTCATTGGAAAAAAAATCAGCCTCGGGGTGGGAACAGTAACATTCCTTCATCGCACCACCTTGTCGGTGATTATTTTCCCATAACCACATGCCCCAAGTGTTGATTTTAAGTATTATGTAGTCCAGCTTTTGTCTTATGCCAAAATCACACAGAAATATTGAATTATTTGATGAGCACCTTGTATGTTCATGAGCCATAGTCATGGTTACAGAGTTTATTTTGTGTGGAGGAACTGAAAATACTGCTCTGATAGACACAGAAATGGCAGCATACCAGCAGTGACCATCTGTCCACTGTGAAAGCGTGTGGGTTAGTGGAAAAATGTCACCATGGGCCGGGAGAATCTGTGTACGTATGAACACATGATCCACTGTCACTCTGTAATCTCTGAACATTCACAAATATGTGCACATACGCTCACCGACCAAATTATTAAGAACACCTAAGGAGCACCTTCACGTATTTATCCAGTGTGTTTATCCAATCAGCCAATCATGTGGCAGCAACACACTGAATAAAATCACGCAAATGCAGGTCAAGTGCTTCAGGTCGACACTTTTTCCAACTTTCACCTGCCCAGTTTTGATGAGCCTGTGCCTGTTGTAGCCTCAGATTCCTGCTCTTGTCTGAAAGGAGTGGAACCTGCTATTGTAGTCCATCCGCCTCTTGACGTGTTGTACATTCTGAGATGCTTTTCTGCTCATCCCGGTTGTAAAGAGTGGTTGTTTGAGTTAGCCTTCCTGTCAGCTGATCATGTGTGTACATGTGTTCCTATTAAAGTGGCCAGTGAGTGTCATCACCCCCACCCCCACACCCACCCACACACCCATACATATACACATACAGTATGGATAGTCTGTATGCTGCACCTAGAGGTCTTTAAATGGTGACTTTGTCCTCATATGCATGTGCCACGTCCAAATTCAGTCCTTTCCCATGTCCTCGCTCTGAGGGCTCGCTAATGGCATTAGAAGAGCTTATTTTTGGCAAACCATAATTAAATGAGGGTTTAGTCAAAATGAAGTAGCGAAGCTTATTCTCTCTCAACGCACTGGACAGAGAAGATTGGAACATTTTACATTTATTCATTTGTCAGATTCTTTCGTCCAGATTGATTTATATGTAAGGCAGAATCCAGTGCAAGCGCATACGTAGCTGAGTTATTGCAGTTGAGTTATTGCTTAATCCAGTAATGTCCTAGCGTATTGTTTTCTTCTTATTATTCAGCATATTATTCAGTAACTACAGCGAAACTAATTGGAAATGTATCATTATGAGAGTTTTAAGTGTTAATTAAAGGGTTAAGGGCCCAATAGTGGCTACTCTGGCATGATCAGATAGAATAAAACATAATTTTTTTTATTACAGATTTTCCTAAATTAGCTTTACAGATATGTTTTCTAACAACCAGTGAGTAACCCAAGTAGCAAGAGAGAAAAGATGCTAAACCTTGTTACGAACCATGGCTGGAATTTATATGGAATATACAGTAAGTTACTGATTTATAATAATGATATCAATATATCATTATATTGAAATGAATCGATGATATATCATCGATTATAGTGACGTTTTCTGTAATGAGATGTTTATTTAACATTTATGGAAGGAATCTCCAGTGTAAGTTTTCCACCATGGGAAAGTCTTCAGGATAGAGGCCCTTGCACTTTATGCATTTTCTTGCTTTATTAACTTCAAGGGAAAAAAAAAAGAGAGAGGCTGTTTATAGCTGCTATAATGTAAGTGATAACAAGAACTAACTTGTTCCACAACATTAAATGTGACTATAAACAAATAAAACGTATGATGTGTTGTTAATTAATAAATGTTGGCTAGCTGTTGTGGTATAAGACGAATAAAACACTTCAGGATGTGCTGTTATTGGAAATTGGAAATCCATGGCAACAAGGGCTATTTAAAAAAAATAGATAGTTAAACTTTTAAAGGCTAAATTGACTTCTGGCTAAGAAACTGTCCCTGAGAGCAAAACAGCAAAAAGATCAGATAGCTCCATATTCTTGGAGGTGTACACTCGGGCTTTGTAACTCTCTCTGTCGGTGAACTTTAACCCCTGTAAGAGCTGCTGAAATGACACGATCACTGTCTCTGTCACATAAAATCACATTTTATGCCATGCACCATTACAGAGTGTGCACACTATTCACATTCATCGTAAATAATCGAATTACATGTTTCATTCTGGCACATTTACAGACATCCTGCTGTCTTATTGAAGTATCCCAAGCCTCCAAAGCCAGCAAGTAAGAACTGCAAATAAAATGAGTCATAAATTTAAGTGTGTGAGATTTATCTCTCATGTGATGCTGTGCGACAGAGGAGTCGGGACATAATTAAATATTTACTTATACTGGTAAAATGCTGGCCAGTCAGTTTCTAAAAAAGAGATGTACAGTGTACTGGTGTTCAGTGCAGTGTGTGTTAGTGGTGATGAAGCTACAAAGTATTAATGGGCATCATGGCTTGATTTATCAATTCATTATTTTATACACTAATTTAACTGAATCAAATGTTTCATGCTTTGATTCATTCGATTCACCACTCAGAGCGCTGTCCAGAAGCATTGTGGAAACACTGCATCAAATGTACTGTATTTTTGTTTTAAAATTGCAAAAATCAGTGCAAGAAGGAAGTTTTAATTGATTGAGAGTTCTATATTTTAGTGTACAGGTCAAAAAATAAATTGATTTGTTCATTCTTGTGAATTGATTCACGGGGAGTCGTTGCAAATGAATCGCTCCTGGCTTTCCACAATGCTTCTGCAGTGGCGAATCAAATCAAATTTAAAAGAATCGAATTACAAAAGTAACTTATAATAAACCATCAATACTTCCTTGTTTAAGTTCCTTCAAAAGCAAGCTTCTTGACTATAATCAACAGAACCAGAAAATTTAATCATTAAAGTAAGACATGACTCCCATCACTAGACTGCACTTGTTTTACTGTACAGGTTAAAAAAAATGACCATTTGATTCATTCATTCTTGGGGAACGATTCACCTGAATCATTGCAAAAGAATCATTCCTGTCTTTCCACAATGCTTCTGGAGTGGTGAATCAATTTAATCAAAACTTGTTGATTCACCAAATGAGCAGTTCAAATGAATCAAGAGAGAATATACACACGAATGAATACAAGAGTGAGTTATCATAACCCATCAGTACTTCCTCTACAAATCACACACACACACATCAAGAGCAAGCTTCGGTGATATATTACTACTATAATCAACAGAATTAGCAGAAGAAATGTCTAAAGAGAGTCATGATGCCATCACTAAACTTTGTGTTTAGGTAAAAAAAAAAAAAAAAAAAAAAAGATTCAGCCATTATTGTGAATCGATTCACCAAGAGTTGTTGCAAAAGAATCTTTCCACAATACTTCTGCAGTGCCTAAAAACAAATGAGTCAAAAGATTCATGGTTTTATGGAATGAATCAAATTACAGAAGTAACCCATCAGTACTTCCTCCTTTAAAGAGGTCACACACACACACACACATTCTTGACCAAGGTAATATTACTAACATAATCAACAGAATTACACTAAAATGATTCATGATGCCCATCATGGCTTCCTCCTTTAATGTACTCTTCTTTAACATGGCAGCTGAGGAATAAATCATATATCCACCAGGCGAATAATACAAACTATAATAAGAGTTTTCTGTGTTCTGTTGAAGAACCATGCTGGAAAATTTTCCCTGTGCAAATACACTGGGCTAATTTGATTATTTATAATCAGATACACAAGTGCAAAGGGAAGACATGTCTAAAAATAATCTCCAGCATACACTACACAATCGTTATTGAATTGCCGAATGCTTACAATATGCTTTCTTCCTTACAAAACTTGTGCAAAATTATTGCCACCCCATTTAAACCATGTCTTATTTGTTCTCTTCAAGGCACACGTGTCATGTCCTGTGGCCGGGAATGCAAATGGCATGCAAAGCCATGGACACCATTAACATAAACTTTCAGGAAGGAAGTGCAAGATTGACCTTGACAGAACAGAGCACAAAAATGAAAGGGATGAAAGGGTTTAGGGAGTGATAAAAAAAAAGAGGGATTATAATATTTGAGGATTATAATCTGTAATCCGTACTGAACATACTGAACCTTCTCCACTGATTGTTTTTTTTTTTTTTTTGTGCTCAGGTCATCATTTATTCTGGGTTACGACGTTAATCGGGTTTTACTTTGCGAATCTGTTTCAGTGAGTCCGTCTCTTCATATGTCCTGTAGGAAGTACAGAGAGAAAGTGTGTGTGTGTGTGTGTGTGTGTGTGGGAGATGGGTCATGTAAAAATGTAACTGCAAAACTTTTTTCCTGAAAAGCTTCATAAAAGATGTATAAATCTTCAGTTATGTAAGGAAAGGATAAATTAGAGTGGGAGCTTTTGTAATATTTAGTGAATTGCTTCCACCCGAATGACATCTATCTATCTATCTATCTATCTATCTATCTATCTATCTATCTATCTATCTATCTATCTATCATTGTCATTTGTATTTCCTTGGTGGTTTTTAATAAAGTTCTGTAACTCCTAGGTCCTCTTGTGAGCTGTAAGTATTTTTAGTCATATTAAACTTTTATCATGTTTCAGTAGTGATTCTGAAAAAAAAAATTCTGAAAATTTCTCAGTAGTATTAGGAATTAAATGAAAAAAAAAAAAAAGCCACAACAACTATATCAAGGCCATCCAATAATATAATAATCTCCGCTTCTCTGATTAAAGCCACACCCCTGAGTGCAGCATAGGGCCGTGATTGGACAGTGATTACATTTCGGTGTGGCATGTTGGCAGCTGATGGAAGTGAAATGCACTGGAACGGAAAATTCTGACATGATGTCAGCACTTGTTTATTTATCTGAAAAAAAAAAATCAGAAAATTAATCAACACCTTCTGACCAATCAGATTGAAGAATTAAACAGTACTGTGGTATATGTGATTACAGTGGAATATATCATAATATTCCACAACCACTTCACACACAGACGACACAGAGTCCTGAGTGAAGAGTGCGAAAGCAGCTGTGTGAAATCTGTGTGTGTGTATGTGTGTGTGTGTGTGAGTGGGTGGGTGAGTGTATGGGTGAGTGTGTGAGTGGACCAGCACTTGGCATTGAGCAGGAATACTGTTTGAATAAATTAGAGCACTCTGAATGAACTACGCCAGTGGAGGTCTGGATGAGTCGGAATGCCAGATAGAGCAGAGATCAAACATACTTTTACACACACACACTCACACACACACACTCAGACACACTCACCCACACACACCTAAAAGGCAAACAGTCACCCAAGTGAAGGTTTACAAATTGACTCCAGATAGAAACAATGATTAACTTGTAGAAAAGGAGAACACTGCTGTTTCTTAGTAGCCATGTTTGTGTGCGTGCGTGTGTGTGTGTGTGTATGCGTGCTGTGACATATATCAGGCTCGGATTAGACCCAGTTTTCCCTCAGCAGTGTCCTAAATAAAACTAAATGCACAGTGCAGAAGATACCTGATGCCATTTGTGTCCTACTGATGCTACATTTACAAATATGTATGTAGAAGTAATACATTTAATACATTACATACCGGTAAAGCTTCTTTCACAATGTACGTTTCAGATAAATAACTTAAAAAAATCAGCATTTTGCCCATCCCAGCCCACTATAACTTCACTTCACCTTGAAAAATAACAATTAAAATAAAAATAAAAACATTATTTTTTTGCATTAATATACAAATCAGTTTAACATCTCAAGCTTGAAACATCCTTTTCCACAAACTGTCCATTATAGGTTATGAAAAATGTCCATTTTAGTTCATTCATTCACCCCTATGAAGTATTTGGAATGTTCCACACGTCAACAGGAAGTTGCATCATCTGAATTTCCTGAAGATCATGGGAAGAAGAAAAGTCTCTCATTCGCTTTTGCTTTATTTTCAGTGATATTGTGGTTAACTGATGAGGTCACTCACAGTATACATGGAAAATGAACTATTATTATTATTATTATTATTATTATTATTTATTGCACATGCATGCTAGTTAACCACATTTTGTGTATTTTTTTTTTTTGCTAATCCTATGCTGAAAACTCAACCCAGTTACTCATTTAAGAGCAAAATGCAGCAGTTGTCTGCAAAGAAACCTTGTAAAAAATAGTCTGAGACACGCTAACACATTTTTCGAAAGGTTAAATGCATGTTTTCTTAGGTTTATTGTTGAAAAGTGTGAGAAAAAAGTTACCAGGGCTAAGTGGCACCGCACATGTAGTAGCGCCAACATTAATTCTTTTGGACATAAAAGTAAACCACAGTTTACCATGAAGCACAATTGTAAAGCGTTCCTGGTTTCTGTAACACTATCAGATGTTGCACAACTTGCTAAACGAGTTAAATGACGTTCTTGCGGGTTGCTAATCTCTAACACAGAAGACGAGGTGTTTGGATCAGATCCCGACAAAGAACACTGGAATTTCCCATCAAGCTAAAATCCACATGGCACACTGCCACAATGCAGAAACACACACAAAAATGACATATTTTTTTTAAAAAATACATTGCAATGCATTCTATTTGTCCTCTTTTTCTTCCTCTGTTTTCGTATGGAAAGCTCCAGTACGGCTCTAAGTCATGTTTCAGACTGATGTTCATGGATGGAGATGCCAACTGGCCACGCTCCACCATTCTTCTAAACTTGGTTACTGTTTTTAGTTACTTTAGTTACTGTTACCCCCCAGAAGTTATTATTTTCCAACAACAGCATGACCTGAAATTTTATTTAATTAATTTTATTAAGTAATACTTTTTATTAAATCATACTTTTTTTTTTTTTCCTTTTTTTTCCCCATTTAATCTTGTGGAACGTCCATGAAACAAGTTAGTTCATGTTATCACTTATATCATAACTGCTGTAAACAGTCGTTCCCTCACCAGCCTGTCTCTTCTCTTTCTTTCTTAGACAGAAGTTAATAAGAATGAAAATAACGCAGATTGTCATGTCACTGAAGAGTGCAAACTCATATTCATATATAACTATAAACAAGATACAGTACACTATATGGCCAAAAGTTAGTGGACACCTGACCATCACATATCATCAGGTATCGAATTGTTGTCTTATGAATCAAAATTGTATCAGAGCAGATTCAGTGATATCATCAATTATTGAAACGTTGCCTTATGGCTTGAAATTGGATGATATCATATCAGATTCAGTTTTATCATCAAATACTGAATCATTGCTTTATGAATCAAAATTGTTCTGTATTTGATCAGATTCTTAGAGTCCTCAGATATCGAATCGCTGCCTTATGAATCATTAGAATCCATAGAATCATTGCCTTATGAATCAAAATCATATCATGTTTTATCACATTCAGTGGTTATATTAAATGTTGAATCGTTACCTTATGAATCAAAATTGTGGCATAGCAGATTCAGTGGTATCATCAAATATCAAATTGTTGCCTTATGAATCAAAATCGTATTGAATCATTGGCTTATGAATCAAAATCGTATCACATCAGATTCAGTGGTATCAACAAATACTGAATCATTGCCTCATGAATCAAAATCGTATCACATCAAATTCAGTTTTATCATCAAATACTGAATCGTTGCTTTATGAATCAAAATTGTACTGTATTTTCTGTATTTGATGAGATTCATGGAATCCTCAGATATCAAATCGCTGCCTTATGAATCAAAATCCCATTGTATCGTATCGCAGCAGATTCAATCGTATCATCAAATATAGAATCATTGCCTTATAAATCAAAATCGTATCATATTTTATCACATTCAGTGGTTATGTTAAATTTTGAATTGTTGCCTAATGAATCAAAATTGTACCATAGCAGATTCAGTGGTATCCTCAAATATTAAATTGTTGCCTTATGAATCAAAATCGTATCGAATCGTTGCCTTATGAATCAAAATTGTATCATATCAGATTCAGTGGTCTCATCAAATATTGTATTGCTGCCTTATGGACGGAAATTGTATCATATCATAGCAGATTCAGTGGTATCATCAAATATAGAATCATTGTCTTATAAATCAAAATAGTATCGTAAATGTTAAATGTTGAATCGTTGCCTTATGAATCAAAATTGTATCGTAGCAGATTCAGTGGTATCATCAAATACTGAACCGTCATCTTATGAACTGAAGTCGTATCATAGCAGATTCAGTAGTATCATCGAAAATCCTGTTCAAAAGACATTGCTATGTGGCTCTAACACAAATAGCAAACAGAAATTAACGATGTGGAAAAAACAGTGCTGATAGCGCCGTAGTGGGACGAGAGAAAGAGCAGCTGTGTTGAGAATTATTAACCTGAAATATGCACGGGAATTTGGATTCGGTTAGTCGGGGATCAGAAAACGCGACATTTTAAACACTGAGTAAGGACACATTTGTGTACACTGCATATATGTTGCATATTTATTGCCATGGATAAAATACAAAAATATTGGTTAAATACAGTATATCAGCTTTAGGTTATAATAGAGCATGTTATACATTCCAAAATATTGTATGAAAATAACATGAACCTTGTCATTTTAATATAACATACACTTTTTCTTAACTTAGCACACGTTCAACATTGAAAGCCTCTACACCCAAAAAAAAAAAAAAGAAAATAGAAATCCTCAATTAATTTGCATAACTGAAAAATATTTTCTCTTAATTTTCTTGCACAGTGTTATAAATGAGTACAGTATCACGTCTGTAGATCCGCTATACAGGACGTCTGTATAGAACATTTAAAGGGTTTTTAAAAAGACAGACAATGTAAAGTAATGCACGAATAAGCAAAACTTCTACACTTCAGTTCTATAACACGTAGTAGCTGATTAAGTGCAGTCGATTGTACCGAGGTTTTGGTTACACAGGTATCAAGTATTAATGGAGGTTCTACATTGAAGTCACCCTAAACTTCTGTGAAGTTAAAACGTGTGTATGATTAAAATCAGTGCAGTGGCTTTTCTGCATTTTTAAAGAGCAACACCACTGAAATTATTGAAAAATATAAAAAAAAACCCCACAATATTAAACTTTATTTTAGTCATTTCCAATCTCCATGCACGAGCTAGCTTACTCTTAATCATCATGTTACTGAGAAACTACAAAGACTTTCCTGGAGACTCCTTCCATGAAGACCTTTTCATTAAAAAAAAAAAAAAAAAAAATCAGACACCTTCTGACCAATCAGAATCAAGCATTCAGCAGCACTGAATATTGTGTACGTTAAGAAAAACAAATAATGTAGCGTGTATCGGTGCTGATCCGCTACGCAGTTGATAAAATAATTTAACAACTATTAAAAAAACCCTTAAACATACTTAAAAAAACACAACACCACATGACACTACTATTAAAAAAAAAAAATTAGAGTTTTCGCATTATCAGATCACTCAAATGCATGTAAACATAAGAATCCATTTTTTAATCAGTATTCTCTTTCTATTTTTGAAAGATATAATTTTAGCAGCTGTTAACACAAAATAGGAATCATTGGTGTTGCTCTTTAAGAAACACAGGAGATGGAAATCTTATTAGAAAATCAGTATTTATACCACGTGACAGGAGAATGTTATTGCATCATAAAGTATAACAGCCTATTATGTTCCAGTATGCAAATGCAGGCTGTGTAGTACTGGTTTACCAGGCGAAAGGGGTGGAGCTTGTAGGGTTGGGAGTGTTTTAAACGTTCATATATTTAAGAGAACTGACACCTTTACGTCAAGGTTCCTTTAACTTTGAACATTAAATGATGTTAAACGTAGCATTAATAAATCGTAAGTTAACAAATTAAGTTAGTGTGTATTCATTGATGTTTGTTGAAATGTTAACTCACTAAAAATCCACATAAATTAGCCAAAATTATATTACAATATGCTACTAAATGTTGAAAAAACGTCCTGAAATCTTTCTCCATGTGTAAATATTGGAACTTGCTTCAGCCCCAGTTCTGAATTTAGCTAGTTAACATCTGCAAACATGGGCACGTTTAATTTTACTCAATTTTACTAGACTTGTGCGATATAACGATTGAATCGTCTCTACACGATTTTATACTTCCAGTTACGTTTACTCCAATTATATATGTTATATTATATTATCTGACCTGCGTTGGAACACTACAATTTAAAAATCAGCAAAGTTATCACTTACAAATATGCCAAAAGAGCTGTATTTTACTCCTCCAATCAAAAAGGGATGATCAGCCAATCAATATATGAATCTGAAATCATTGCCAGTATGTAAATGAGTTTTTAACTCTCCAATAATAACCAACACCACTTGAAAGCCCCGCCCCCTTCCCTCTATCCCACATGCTCTTGGGGCGCCCTCACTTTATGTCAAGTTAAACGGAGAATGTTTGTTTGCTAATATGAAATAAAATCTATCAGCGTAGGTTTGACGTAACTACCGTTAGACGATATATAGTTAACGTCAACTAACCGATGTCTTCAAAATATTTCAGCCAAAAATGCTCAAGAACGGCTCTTTTGAGAAGAGAAAGAGAAAAAAGATGAAAATTTTCATCTAAATAGGATAAATAGGCCCAAGTGTCAAATCTTTTACACTTTACGAATAAGGTAAATTGTAATGATAATATGAAAGTGATTACATAACGCTGTTTTTTTTTTTTTGAGTACACTCAGATGCATTCACACACTTTGAGCATCAGATGAACAGTGAAAAATGTCAGCCATGTGGACATTAGAGAACAAATTTGTAAAAGGATTATATTGAAAATGTTGAGGATTGGTGATTGCCACTGCCTGCCAGCAGTTCCCGACTGCACAGCTGATAATATTACACCTCTTTCGTACTCTCCTTAATCCTGAAATAGTGGAAATGCTCGATTTCCTGTCTTTTTTTCCTGGATATCGGCTGTGGATGATTAAATCCTTCATCACAATTCTTTAAAATCGCAAGCAGAGAAAATGTTTAATACGTTAAATAGTACTAAACGGAAATTTTACGTAAATTGTTGCCAAAAAGATTTCTGAATATAGAAAATGGCCTTCAGAGAAGTTTTGGGTGACTTTAAAGATTCTTCATGAGCATAACATCTTTTTTTGCATAACGTAGTTTAAAAGAACGCTTAAATAATAGTTTGCTGTTTTTCTGAGGCATAACAGATATTTCGACAGATATTTAACACTGCTTTCAAATACAAAATCCACCTGAGCTTCCTTAAGCAGTTCTCCTTAAAGAACACACACACACCCGTGCACACACACTTCGGCAGGCTCTCAAATCCGACCCCTGTCGTTCTGCATAATAAAAACATATAATCCGAGTCATACAGAACCGTTCTAACAATCTCTGAAACAGCTGCTCGAACAATGGACCTTTATGATGGGATCCTAATAGAATAACTAAATTTGGTCCCGGTTGCTGTAGCAACAGTCGGTCCTCTGAGAAAATCAAGCAAGGGGAAAAAAATGAACGCAGTACTCGGAGGTCAAAAAAGAAGCAGAGAACGTTTTAAAATAAGGACATTCTTGACATACTGGGCTATTTTCACTCCATCGGCTGGACCCTTCAGAACAACCGAAAAGAAACCGGATGAACGTTACTGTGTTGTTCAAAACACATGTGCGTTCCAACATTCAAATATATTTACGAAAAAATTTAATTTTAGCATATCTAATGCAAACCATGACTTTATGTCCTAAAATCTAAAAATCGGTGGCATACACGGTAGTCACATGATACCATGCAGCCATCTTTCTTATGTGCCAGAACGAAATAAATTAAGAAATATTTTAATAATTAAAAAAAAAAAGGGAAACTAGCACTAGCTTGCTATTGAATAAGCTAGTTGGTGTTGCATTGATGGGATGTTGTTGGAGCGTTATAGCTATATTTTAGCTAATACCAGTATTAAATAAGGTAATAACTAGCTAGTTACCATCGCTAAATGAATATATTACATAAACTAATTCGATTGCTAACTCTGATAGCTAGCTAGCTTGATATTTGGTTTGGGTTTTTGTTAGGATGACGTCCGAATTACGAACTGCGTTCACTGCTACCAGAAATTCGCTATCTAACTTGAGCAGTGGTGCTTTTTTTCCTACTAGTGTTCTGTTAATTTTCTTTTTTCTTGTACAATTTATCAAAAATAATATTTAAAAATGTTTTTTAATCTCAGATTTTAAATCACTCCATTGACTTTAAAATTCTAGGTTAATTCATCATATGTGGCTTGCTTTATATGTATAAGCCAATTTTTGTTTAGCTGACTTTGATAATTGACAATCATGAGCAAAGATCTGTTTAAGTTAAACTACAGGTTTCATTTTTGAACATAAAAACGAGGCGCTAAAATTCTTAGCTACAAAAAAAATCAGCATCGGTGACAAAATTGAGGCAGAAAATATGAGGCAGAGATGTAGCAAAGTTTTTGTAACTAATGCATAGTTAATGTCAATATTTGGCTCTTCTGCTACTGATTTAAAGTTATCTTTTTTTTTTTTTTTTAATCCAAGACCATACAAAAGCGCATTTTATCCAACGGCCAACCAAACGTTTTAGTGTTAGATGGAAATATTGAGGTAAATTAAGATATATGCTCTGTTTCAGTACTGTTTTTAACATAACCTCATCAACCCTTCCACTCACCATGTTCCCTTATTGAAATCCCAGACACCATATTTAGGGTAGTTCTCTTACTGTAATAGCTCATGTAAAATTCGTTAGCTGATCTCTTAACGGGTCAAACAATCGAATCAACATAAATGTAGACTTGCTCAGAAATTTGTACGATTTGACGCGATTTCATTTCCAGATGCGGCTGGTTAGAAGTGTAAACCAGAGCGATAACATACTCTGAAATTTATTAATTTAAAACTGATTTGTTCAAACTGGGCCTTCGGGAGCAAACTTGTGGAATGAAATTCACGTTTAACTTAATATTTAGTACCAAGGCAAAGTGTGTTGCTATTTTAATTCGATTTTAATCCACTTTTTGTTGCTTCTTTGTTCACTAGGGCTGGGTGATATGACCATATGATATCGATACCATGAAAATTCGCAAGATATTCCAGGCGTTTTTTTGTTTATTTATTTTTTTTCCTGTGTAGACATCACACTTTGTTAATAAATTTATATATCTTGAATCTAAGAAATGTTTTCAAGTATTGCGATATGATATTTCTGTCATATCGCCTGTCATATCGCCCAGCCCTAGTGCCGTCTTTTGTGATGGAGAAGTTACATTTCCGAGTCATAAAGGGAAGTTAATAAAGGCATGTTAAAAAGAATATTGAAACACACACATGCTAGCATTCTTATACACCGCAGTATACTGAGACACTGGAACAGAAATGTTTCTGCACTCCTTAGAGCTACTCTACTCTGCTTTCTCTGTAATAAAATAAGACAGCGCAACAGCTCGAGTCGTGAGGAACAGGTTGCCAGCGTCAAAGCCAGCCTCCCACTCATACACACACACACACACACACACACACACACACTCGCATACACAGTTCTGCTGGGCCCAGCTGAGTGTGAAATATGATGCTACAGTAACTGATCTCAGATTCATGCAGTGCATCTCTGCAGCTTCTTGTTTTCTGATTTTTTTTTTTTTTGCTTGGAAAAGGAATAAAGTTAACACAATCATATTATGTAACAGTAATAATAATGATGAATATAATAGTAGTACATATAGTGTACATTCCACAGATATTTTGGTGTTTGGTGGCACTGAGGAGGAGACTCAGAGGAAAAAAAGCTCTCTTCAGCGTGTGTGTAGGTGTGTGTAGGTGTGTGTGGGTGTTGTGTGTATGTGTGTTTAGCTGGACAGAGCTTGACGATGAAGTAACTCTCTTTTAAATATGGATAAGTGTGCATAGATGCATGGAGGTGTGTGTGTAGGTGTGTGTTTAGGTGGATGGAGATTGATGTTGAAGGAGCTGTGTGCATAGAAGTATGTATGCAAGTGTGTGTGTGTGTGTGTGTTTTTATGTGCGTAGAGGACCAGGCAGCATGATGCTGATGGAGCAGACGTCTATATGAGGGTGTGTAGGTGTGTTTGTACGTGTGTATAGCTGTGCATATGTGTATATAAGTGTAAGTGTTTAGGTGCATGTGTTATAGCTGTGCTCATGTCTATTTGCGTGTGTATCTATGTGTGCATGCATGTATAGCTGTGCATATGTTTGTTCCGGTGTGCGTGTGTGCATATATTTGTATAGGTGTGTGTGCATACATGTATAGATATGCGTATGTGTGTGCATGTATGATTGTGCGTACATGTGTATAGTTATGTGTGTGTTTGTATACATGTATAGCTATGCACATATCTGAGCGTGCATGTACAGCTATGCATATGTGCATATAGGTGTGTGTATACATGTAGAGCTGTGTGTATGTGTGTATAGGCGTGTGTGTGTGTGCGTGCATGCGTGTGTGTGTGTGTGTGTGTGGGTAGAGCTGTGCGTAAATGTGTAATAGTGTATGTATGTGCATGTACAGCTATGTGTCTGTATGTATGTGCGTGTGTACATGCTTACGGGCGTGTGTGTGTGTGTGTGTGTGTGCGTGTGTGTACGTGTGTGTGTTTAGGTGGGCGGAGGGCCATGGTAGCGCAGCATGATGTTGAAAGAGCGGGCGAAGTTGTTGGACAGCGAGCAGCTCGTGCCCTCGTCCATCATGGGCAGGAGGAAGGCGAAGAGCAGCAGAGCGAGGAGCAGCAGCTGCAGAGGGAGAGCCACGCGACACACACGGTACAGGAACCCACAGCAGCTGTCCTGCTAAGAAACACACACACACACACACACACACACACACAGACACTTATATAAATGGTCTGGGCTGATAAGGCCAAAATTGACCATTCTGGCTTTGGCACAAAACACTACATTTAGCAGAAACCCAAAAGTGAAGCATGGTGGTGGTTGCATTATGTCGAGCCCTAACCTTGGCCTCAGTATTATGACATCTATTTATGTGTGCTACGATATAAAGCACATACACATGATTGATAGATTATCAACGATTCGATGTATGACTAATACACACAGAGGCCACGCCCCCTTCACTGAGAGACTCGAGCAACTTTGAGACATTCTGTGAGTATGGATTAGAGGAACTGCTTGTTCTAATAAACTTCCTGATTAAAGAAACACCACGAAACGCTACACTGACTCACTTTCCCGTGACTCATAAGTCAGAAATTAATAAATGCACACATTCAAAACTGAAAACTCCTGCTGCAGAAATGCAGACAGCATGAAGAAATGCTTATAAATCATGTTCTAGCTCTGTACTGCTTTTGAATGATGGAAGTGAAGAACCACCCACACCTGCTAACAGCGAGCAAAGCGCAGCCTCTGATCCCCCCACCCTCCCCATACACCCATGTACCGCCTATGCAGAAGATCACAGGAGCACTGTGTGTGTGTGTGTGTGTGTGTGTGTGTGTGTGTGTATATCAGAGTGGGAGATTCAGAGAGAAAGCCAGAGAGCGTGAGAGGGGGAGAGAGAGAGAGTGGGTGGATGAGAAGAGAAAATCTTTTCCTCCTCAGCCCTAGTCGACTTCTAATCGGCGAGTTCATTGTAATTACAGCTTGTCCATCTCCCCCTGCGACTGACACGCAAAACACAAAGTCAGAGGATACAGTGAGGCCATTGCATCTGCACAAGCCCTCAAATCATTCTCAAAAGCAAGAAAAGATTAGAAAACTACGGCTCATGTTCCTGATGCTGAAGTTTCGCACCTAATTCAAAAGCTTTTCAACAGTTAGAAACTTTTTAAAACGTGTCACATGTCTGCCTGTGAGATAACACAATTCAACTCAATGATCTGTGATCAACAATACGATATATAAAATATACATTTAAAACTGTTCAGTGTGCCATCATGAGATACGGTGATTCGAAAGTGTTCTGTGAATGGAAAGAAAGGCCACACCTACTTCACAGAGACTTGCTGCAACTGAAGCCACTCCTCCATCACTACGGATAACAGGAAGAAAGGTCCTACAATGAGACTAAGAGGTACAGAGGCCACATCTACTTCACTGAGACTAAGAAGCACAGAGGCCACACCTCCTTCTCTGGGACTGACAGGCACTGAGATCACACATCCTTCACAGAGACTGGTTGCTACTGAAGCCACACCTCCTTTTCTAGGGACGACAGGCACAGAGGCCATGCCGCCTTCACTGGGACTGACAGGGACAGAGGCCACGCCTCCTTCACTGGGACTGACAGGGACAGAGGCCACGCCTCCTTCACTGGGACTGACAGGGACAGAGGCCATGCCTCCTCCACTGAGACTAAGAGGCAGAGACAGTGCATCCTTTAAGAGACTGGTTGCCACTGAGGACACGCCTTCTTCACTGACAATCACAGAGACCATTCCTCTTTTAATGTGATTAACAAGCACCGAGACCACACCTCACTGACAAACACTAACACACACATAGGCCACACCCCTTTCGTTAGGATTGAAAGGCAGAGGCCACACGACTCCTTTACCGACATCGACAGACGCAAACACTGTGCCCCCTTCACAGAGACTGGTTGCCACTGAGGCCATGTCTCCTTCACAGAGACTAGCTGAAGCCACGCCTCCTTCAAGGATGGCACGAACGGAGGTTATGTCTCTTTCACTGGGACTGACAGGCATAGAGGCCATGCCTCCTTTACAGAGACTGGTTGCCACTGAGGCCACGCCTCATTCACTGGGACTAACAGGTGTAGAGGCCATGCCTCCTTTACAGAGACTGGTTGCCACTGAGGCCACACCTCCTTCACAGAGACTGGCTGAAGCCACCCCTTCTTCACTAAGGATGGCAGGAACGGAGGTTATGTCTCTTTCACTGGGACTTAAAGGCACTGAGGCCATGCCTCCTTTACAGAGACTGGTTGCCACGGAGGCCACGCCTCCTTCATTGGGACTGACAGGCACTGAGGCCATGCCTCTTTCATTTGCACAGACATGCACAAAGAAGACTAAGAGAACAGTGCTAATGGAAACTCGTTCTATACTTTCTAAATGATAAACAGAAGTAATAAAGAGCTGGGTGTGTGTAACAGACTGTACTGCTGCACGTTTACACTCCTAATATTCCCACAGTGAAAAGTGGCAATGTGTGAGAAAGACCTGTGGTTTGAGGGAGTTCCCAAGAAAACAGCCTATATTTACTCAGGATGATAATGGCAGGTGACTGTGTAACCAGGTTTCCTTAATGACACCACGGGAGAGGCCTAAAATCCCCTCAGGATGCTAGTGTCATCATAATAAGACTAAAAACACCAGTGCCATGACAAAATGGAGCAGTAAAACCCTTTCTCAGGGCCACCACACCTCTTTCACTACAGCACAAGCAGCCTTTCACAAAGACTATTAAATAGGGAAGAACCAAATTTTCAACCACCAAAACAGCAAAATTTCTCTCCCATGTGAGAGCACAACATCTTGATCAGTACAAAAAGCTGCAGATTTACAGTTAACACAGTAAAATGCATCTGTGTGTGAAATTGCTAACTGTTTACCTGCGCTGATGTTGTGTATTTCATTACAAATAAACCACGATTAAGCTTTGGCCAGAGTGACGGGCGCACATTCAGAACAGAGTTCTGATGTCATTAACAATTTATTTTTGATATCGGAATTATTACGTCTAACAATAAAAGGTGATTTTATGTGCAGAGCCGGCTATACCTTACACATCTGTGTCATTTATTGCCTAGTACTCCCTCTGCTAACATAGCACTTCTGCTGTAATGATGATAAAGCATTATGCTTGGCAGAATCCCAACCATGCTCATCACCCTTACAACACCATTCCCAAAGTGAAGCATGGTGGTGGTAGCGTTACCCTTGGTATTTATATTATGGGCTAATTCTTTTTGTACATTCATGACATATATCAAGAATTTGACATATGAAAGACACAGTAATCACTGGGACTAACACACACACAGGATATACCACCTTCTCTGAGAGACACAAGCGACTTTAGGACATTCTGTGAGCGAGGGTTCCAGGAACTGCTTGTTCTAATAAACTTCCTGACTGAAACTCAACACTGAATCACTTTCCAGTGACCTTACGGCACTAAGTGTTCTCCTCTAATGCTCGATGTGACTAGAAAATACAGAGAGAGAAATCTAAGATCACTCCTCAGTTCAGAATCTTTCCACCTCCTCCAGGGTCCTAAATCCCTCCCTTGTGGACTCTCTTCTTGTGATTTTCAATGGGGTTTGGGAAGATGTATGTTTTTGATCATTGCCCTGCTACCAGGATCCAGTTGTAACCATTTAAAATCTCCTGGTATTTCAAGGAGTCCATGACGCCATGAATCCTAACACGGTTCTTAAGGCCTTTGGAGGAAAAACTGCGTAGCCATGATAGACGAGATTTGGTCCTTTTCTGTATGAACATCCTTCTTTTACGCGAAACCCACCTTGAGTATTTGTTGGGGAAAAAAACTCTATTTTTGTGACCTAAATATTATCAAAAGATTCTGTTAAGGAGCTATTTGTGTTCAGAATATGGAACTTAGTCATGATTGTAAAACTATGAGCTAAGATGTTAAAAGAGAAAGACCGATTGCATGATTAACAAAATCAAACGTATCCTCTGACCAGAATAACAACAATAATCCAAACCAGTGACCTATGACAGAAACCAGGGGCATGGCCACCCATAATGGCTACCCCAAGTCTGAACTTCTGTGCCATTTAATAAATCAGGCACAAAGGCCAGTCTGCATAATCAGAATCAGGCATCCAGGAAGAGTTAGCAGTTTAAACATCATGAGTTCAGGAATACTGGTTTCACAAGGAAGGTCAGACCTGAAATGTATTAAATGCTGCACAGACACACTTTTTGGAAATGACATTTCCCTGTGCAGTCATTATGCAAGTGCAAAATATCATTTATAACTCCTGCATTTGTAGCTGCACATGTAACTGAAGAAAGCTCTATATTCGGTGCAGTCTTTTACTTATAGCACAGTGATCAGTGGACCTGGTTCTCCTCCAGACCTAGTCCTCAGAGAGGCAGAACAGATGGAATGACAGAGGGGGAACGAGGTGTGAAACAAGGTGCAAATCCTAAAGAATTTCGGAAATGAGCCAGAAAGCCGAGCACGCTCCCTACAGAGAGACCGCGTCTCTGATGTTTCGTAAACTCTCCATATCCCACAGAGCCTCAAAATTAAATTTGCCTTGTTGATTGAGAAAGCTCGTTAGTTCAAGCCGATTTAGCCGGTGATTGTTGAGCCGACCAGCTGCGTTTCATTGAAACCTCCCGAGTCTGACCATTTCGACGCATTTCGATCGCTGAAAAGTGAAAGCAATTGTTTTTTATCTGCAAAATGCACCTTAAATGGAGGAAACATGACCTGGCAGACTGAGCGAGGGGAAGGAACGGAACATATTTGTGAACCCTGTTTGCGATGAGTGAAAGTTTTTCACAAGGAAGTGTCTGGAATCTGCAAGTTTGTTCTTTTGTACTGTACAAGAACCGAAAGGTTGAGAACACACGCTTATTACACAGAAATATCCAGAGATAAAAATTCTCTTGACATTTGTATTCTGTTGGTCTCAAGTTACTGTCTCAAGTTTACTGCCAAGATCTTAATCAGCCAAGATTCTCAAGTAATATTTGTCATCTTTCCGGATCTGCCGGCTCCATCCTGATGCTTCTGCACTTGTGACTCGCTTTCTGCTGTTGTGGATGGTTCCACATGGCCATCCTAAAGAAAACTGTTTATCCCGAAGTCTCATCATTGCTTCAGTGCATGAGCTCACCTGGATAGTGCAGATATCTACCCAAGAGCTGCTACTGTAATCAGAAAGACTGTCCTGTGCTCATCCCAGGGCAATTTATTCACTTTCTGCTCATATTGCTCACACTTAGTACTGTTTGTCTTTACTCTTCTACACCTAATAATCCCACTGTCTTGTTACCCAGAAGCTCATGGGTTCCCTTTGGAGTCTGGTTCCCGGGAAATTTTCTTCCTCGTGTTGTCTCAGGAAGTTTTTCCTCACCAGTGTTGCCTCTGGGTCTGTACATTAGGGATCTATAACCTACATCCATAGTGCTGTTATCAGGCTAGCCTCATTAAAGTAAATGTTTGATCCTGTGCACCTTATTCTGGCCTTATTCTGAGATCTGAATTGTACAGCACTGGATGTGATTACTTTCTCCTCCAACTTGCTTATCATTGACGTGAACGACTGAAGCCCTGCTTTTTACACGAGTTCTCTGTCAACACCCTGAAATCAGCGACAAGAAGTGCAGTCTTGATCCTTTTAAAGCAGCCATAACATGCAACAAAATGTCCTAATATCAGAAAATAACATACTAGATGGAGTTACAGAAAAATACAGATACATGGTGCTTCAGCAGTGTTCTCACGTATACTACGCTCCACACCGAAGCCCGTCCCCTCCGGGCAAACTACTGTATTTCTCCTAAGTTTCCTTTAAAGGGAAAACAGGGCGAGCTGACTAGCTCAGTTCTGGCTGGGGGGCGGGGTTTAATTTGCACAGGTTTTCCTGAGTATCTTTCAGGTTATATGATTATTACATTGCTAACCTGTATTACAGGTGGTTACATGCTTATATCATTATATGGTATCTGGAGTTTTAATTTAAAGCTGTAATAACAATTTGGGCTTGATCTAAGCTAGAGGTGGTCCTCTATGTGAACACAGACTTCTGGCTGAAACAGTGTTTCCTTTGGCACGGGTTAAAACAGCTCCTTGTTTTTCTTTAATCAGCTCCATATTACTCATTAATCATTATCACAAGAGCTGTTAAGAGCTAAGAGATTAAAACAGCTTTTATGATATTAAATTTACATGCATTCATCCTTGCATTAGACGAATACAGTTAACGCACACACATACATATAAATGTACAGTACTGTGCAAAAGTCTTAGGCACCCTATTTTTTTTAGTACAAACTTTCTTATAGATTTCTATCTAATGACTTCTAGATTTCCAAACTTTAGTTTTCCAGTACAAAATTAAATATTACAGAAAAATTTTTGTATGTCAGTAAAGAAAGCAGCAGATTACATAAGGGACCACCTTTCAGACAAAAAAAACAAAAATAAGAAGCGAGTGCGACAGAAGAACTGTGGCTGGTTCTACAAGATGCTCAGTAACACGTACAGCTCATTTCCTTATAAAACCGCACAAATTGTACCTGAGACTACGATTTCTTTTTTTAAATCACAAGGTCGTCACACCAAAAATTGACTTTTTTTCATTGATTACTGTTTACTGGTCTTTATAGTATTTTTTTTAAATGTAGAAATATTTAATTTCCTTATTTTTGAAAGCATCTTTGTATATATTTTATATATGTGTGTGTGTGTGTGTGTGTGTGTATATATGTATATACATGAATAGACAGACAGATAGATAGATAGATAGATAGTTAGATATAGATAGATAGATACACATTTCAAAATAAAATAAAGAAAAAAGTACCTTTCTGGTCCGAACAAGCTCCTCCTGCTGGTCTCCTTCATCCTGGAAAAGAGCAGTAAACCAAACTGTCAGGTCAGTTGCTTCTACAAGAGCGCCTCCCTGTGGCTGGAACTGATCACACATTTACAATGTCTTCGCTGCAGTGATGATCTTATTTTGCCTAATATAACTGACAATATAACAACGTTAATAAAAAATAAGTACTGCATGCATGTATTGTGAGAAAGAATGACTAAGCAGGAAAAATACATCTTTCTTTCTCCCAGTAGCTACCTGGAGTTTGAGCTGAGCTTTAACACATTCAGCGTCCTTCAGTTTGGATTTATAAAGCATCCATCTGTAGCGAAGCTCCTCCAGTTCCACATCCTCCGTTCCTGCTTCAGCCTGCCAGGAGCTCAGTAACTGCTGGAACTGAGCTTGACCCCACGGTATGCCAGCACGCAGGCCCTGCCAGCACACACACACACACACACACACATACACAGTAAGAGGAATACATCATAATATACTTCTCAGTCATTTACTATAGTAATAACTTCTCTCACTCTCTTTATAACAGAAGTGTACGATTTAATTATATGTTATATGTTACAATAAATCATATCCTGAAACCCTTTTGTCAAAATGTTTAGGAGTGATATTTGCTCAGTTTTCACTTCACAACTTCTGTTTCTTTTATTTCTGGAAAGCTCGCCCCTTTCTCACAATGAGGTATGTGTAGTTGAGCGCGCTTAAAAATTACGCACTGCTACTTTAAATCCTTAAAATTCACTGCAAAACAGTTCTGTCTGGCTTTTCAGATTTCCCTAAACTGCAACCAGAGACTCGGGCTGAGTCCGAGCGCTGAATGTCTGGTGTTTGATTTGTGACATTTTTTTTTTTCTTCCAGAAAGCCAGACGAAGCACTCTGTTTTATACCACGTTTCATTTTAGAACCGTCCCCCTGCTGAGAAACTTCACATACCAAACACGAGACAGCAAACCGCTCGAGCCTAGCATCTAACAAACCGAACAGGACATTAAAAACTCCTCAAGACATTTGGCTTTTCATCGAAGTTATTCGAAGTAAACATGAAAGTCTAATCAGAAGAGAGAGAGAGAGAGAGAGAGAGAGAGAGAAATGTCGTTCTCTCAGAGGACGTGGTTCACAACCTTGAGTGTGTTCCGTCTAATCTTCAGTTCTTTGGTGCTCAGTGCTCTTTGGTTGTTCATAATCCCTGCGAGTTTCTCGTTTTCTTTACGCAGCCAGGCCTCAAACTCTCTCCTGCGAGATTTCCAATCAGATCTGCGCTGTCTCACCTGCGAGAAACATACACAGTGTTAAAAATGCTCCGGTGGACAACAGATTCTGTTGGTGCCGTCTTCACAGGACCAGGATCCTCAAAGCCTGTTTACAACTTTGGATAAAATTCTGAATGATTAAAAGGGAATTCCTGACCTGAGTGATGTCAGTGGAGCCGTGACCTGAAGCGTCCGTGACGTGTGTAAATGCAGACAGCTGTTTTGGTCTAACATCTGTATTTGAGGGTTTTGCCGTGTCAGCAGAATCTCTTGCATAGTGGCCTTCACTTATTATCCCAACATCTTCTACCCTAGATAAATGCTCTTCAACCCATTCTCTTGTTCTGCCTCGATTCCCGGATCCAATTTTCCTGATCGCTCCTGCTCCATGGGTGTGTCCTCCATCTTTCTGCTCTCCGATACCCTGATATCCTCGTCCAATGGCAGTCGAGTCCACTTCATCAGTGGAAGTGGAATGGCCTCTTGGTTCCCCTCTCCAGACTCCTTGGACGTTCTCATCAGGATATAGGATTCCACCTCGAGGACTGAACTCCCCATCCTCTGTTTGAGACGCATCGTCGTGTTTGGTAACGAATTTCCCGTGTTTGGCAAAAGCCTCGAACCCTCCTGAACCTCTGGCCATCCGTGAGCCCTCAGGAAGCTGCAGGTCGTCCTCGAATCCCGATTGGCCATCTGCTCTGACTCGGATTGAGGATCCACCACTTCCCTCCAGGAAATCGGCTGCATGGTGTGAGTGTAGTGAAGAGTCGATTTCTCCTGAGGCACCGTGTCCATTCAGAAGTCTGAAAGAAAGAATAGCACATTGATTCATGCATATTCACGTTATACAATTATTATAAATATACCTGGAAAAATATTTTACATTTCGGAAAAAACGTTCTTCAACTTGGTAAAGTGATAAAAAAAAAAATATATGCGATCCAGCAAAATGTTTCATCAAATCATTTCCATAAAAAAAGCTTCATGGAATGATGAATCAGACTAAGAATCAAGAAATCAGAAGAGGAAGAAGAATCAGAGTCAGATTAAGATTGTGAATAAGAATCAGAATAATATTCAGAATATGAATAAGAATAAGATTCAAAATAAGAATCAGAATCAAAATAAGAATCAATAAGACTCAGAATCACAGTAAGAATCAGAATAAGAATCAGAGTAAGAGTCAAAATAAGAATCAGAATCAAAATAAGATCCAAATACGAATCAGAATCAAAATAAGAATCAGTAAAGACTCGGAATCACAATAAGAATCAGAGTCACAATATTATTCAGAACAAGAATCAGAATAAGAATCATACCAATAAGAATAAGAATCAGAATTAGAAGAAGAATCAAAACGTGAATCAGAATAATAATAAGAAGAAGAATCAGAATAAGAATCATTCACAATAAGAAGCAGAATAAGAATCAATAGGACTCAAAATCACTATCAGAATACGTTTTGGAGTCAACAACAGAGAACACAATTCACACAATATACACAGTAATATGCAACATACAGCAATTTACATGAAGGACAGTTATTTACAGGAGACATATTATCATTTCCAGTGCTCATCAGTGGTTAAATATAATTAAGATACAGTGGAAAATACGTCCAATTAAATGTGGGATGTGGAGAAGGTCCTTACTCGAGAGGATTATGGCCTGAGGAAAGAAACTGTGCAGATTTGGTTTTGGACACAAGTTCAGCTAATTTCATATTTCAGCTCTTTTATCATCCTATTTTAAAAAATCTGAGTCATCTGTACTAGAATCCATCCAACCTCAATACAGTCAGGTGCTTTAATATAGCACTATTACCCACAATCCCATGCAGAGAGTCCCAGAGTCTCACCTGTACAGGTTCAGACTGAGCGCATGGAGAGACATCCAGGACTCGCGCAGGCGCCTGAGGTCACGCTGAATGTGAACTTTGCCCTCCTGTGAGGTTTTCAGCAGCACGATGTGACCCTGCTCTTCGGTCCTGTGCAGCTGATGCTCCTTCTCTGGAAACTCGCCCAGCGCCCTCTGCAGGAGCCGAGAGAAACAACAATACCCTGAGCATGATGGGATTCCTGTTCAGAGAACATTTTCCCTAGGATAATGCACAAGTTAGTCAGACTCTTGAAACTTGGTAGGAATGCTGGTTATACACATGATAAGTGTGTGTGTGTGTGTGTGTGTGTGTGTAGATGTTACCTCTGCTTCATGCTGCCGGTTCACCACGCTCCACTCTCCGTTCGGTCCTCGAAACGACTCCAGCTTCTGCCTCATGATCATCAGCCATTTCTCCATGTTCAGTAGACTCTCATGGAAACTCTCGTGCTCCAAAATACTCTCCTCACTTTCGTTCGCCTTCGACTGATAAACACACAACACACACACACACACACACACACACACACACACAAAAAGACCTTCTGAACTAGTCACGGATAATATGTGCAAGTGAATGTGAGTCTCAGGCATGTCAGCATTTCTAACACTGAAATAATATTTTCTTTAACGGAAAATAAAACAGAACCAGAACCAGGGAGTGCACATACTTTTTCATATTTAGTTTATATTGTATTTTTTTCTTTGCTTTTGACGTAAGAAGAGTGTATTGAAATTGTTCTCACGGCAGGATCGGGAAGCTGTCGCAAGGTTGCGATGGACTTCAACAGGAAACCTGGCAAGCGCATCACACTCGACACTGTTGCCAAAGTTATTAACAAATTCACAAAGACTGGAAGTGTTGCGGACCAACCGACAAGCGCACGTCCACAAACATCCACTATGCGCGGAGACTTTTGGGAAATCCTGCACATATTCCGTAATTATATTAAATTATACTGAAATTACCATAATTTCTTAATAGCAAATTTCAAATAACCAGACAGCCCAATTTCGGCTTGCCAATTTAAAGAAAGAACAAATGTTAACAGTCATGTCTGCACTATCTACCTCACGACACAAAAAAAAAAAAAAAAAAAACCTCACAAGAATAATATTTTTGCAAAATGGTTACTTTCGGTAGGAGACTATCACATTACATGCACTGATTTTTTATTATTTTTTTTATTTATTTTAAAAACAATATAAGTTCTGTGATGCTTGTGAACGCCATTTGATATTCAGCCCAAAAAAAAAAAAAAAAACATGGAGGAAAAATGAACAAAAGTTGTAAAAGTACATCTCTATCTTTACATATTTAATCGATTAAAATTGAAAAGTAATCTCCATTAAAATTTCAATTTATTTCTTTTACAATTTATTTCTTAAAAAATTTCACTTGTTGATCTTCATATTCGCGTTTTTTGGGGGCAAAGAAAAGACGGCTCTTTTTTTTGCGTATTTTTGAGTGTTTACTCGCGATTACTACGCAAAATGCATAGTAATATGCACAGTAGGCCACTAGGGGGTGCTAATCATCCGCTCACTTTGAGACTGATAGCTAGAGTCACACGCAAATATTAGATCTATGTATTACAGTATATACATATATCTAATATTAGCTTTTTACTCTAGCTATCATACTCAAAGTGAACGGATGATTAGCACCCCCTAGTGGCCTACTGTGCGTGACATATTCATGTAGAATATTTCTGGTTTATTGGCATGATTTCCATTAAAACTAATGAATATTGATTGATTTTATCAGCCGGGCCCTAACACACAGGGTGAAGAAGTTCTGGTGAAGTATAAAAAAAAAAAAAAAAAAAACACTAATTATTCATGCTTTATAGTGCACGCTGTACCAAAACCAACATTCCCCTCGATATCAAATCACAGACGTCCTTGGGGCTTTAATTAGTCGTAGATTTTGCTCCAAAACTTGAACATACCGAATCAGAAGAACTTTGCGAATTTGTGGACAGACACAGAAATGGCTGTTTTCACAGTCACTTTGTTCAATAAGTAAATATCTCACAGAGCCAAAATCCTCCGGCCAAAATAAGCACAGTTTGATCATGGTCTTCACCACCACCACCATCATCATCATCAAAGCACAGCAGGAGGAAAGGAGTACGCAGCTCTCGCAGAATTACTCAAGGCTTGGAAATTTGAAGAGGAGAGTTCGAGGAGTCACTTAAAAAAAAAAAAAAAAAAAAAATCATTCTGCATTGTGAGGAACGTCGTGCCGAGCCTGCTTACCCGAACAGCTTTATAGAGCAGCTTCCAGTCGGAGTAGAGACGCTCGAACTTGGTCCTGTTAGCGGGACTGGAGGAGACGAGCGTCTCCAGAGCGGTGATGTGAGCCTCGCAGTCTTCCAGATCTTTCTTAATGACCTGTCAAGAAAACGCAGCGTATCAGTAGTAGTAGGAGGAGTTGTGGCCAAAAAAAAAAAAAAAAATTCTAATCACAAGATTCTCTCTTGCATGACCTGTGGTCCACGTTTACCAAGCTACTTTCCTTATATGGTCATTGTTTCCTGTTGCTGCTTCCAAGACGCCCCTAGGCTTAAGTTTAACGTGGTGCTCACCTTGAGCTGGTCAGCCTGGCTCTTCTTAGCGAGAATATCAGGTTGGAGTCCGTCTGCAGCGTGAAATCTCTCCTTTATAGACATGAGCTTCTGGTGAATAGAGTCGTAAGCATCACCAAAATTCTTTGTAGTTGATATTAATTCCTGAAGAGTGGACAAAAAAAAAAAAAAAGTGACTCTCTTATACAGCAATAATCAATATTAAACACTGATATTATTATTTTATTTTTTCCCCCATATGTCATTCGACAGGGAAGGGATGGTCTCTGATGTTTGCTGTGAACTTTAACTGAAGCTCTTGACCTGTATCTACGTGTTCATCGTCCGTTGTGATGATGAAATTAAGCTACTCTGAGTTTGCTCTGAGGAAACACCTCCAGCTCGCACTGGCAGCCGGATTCAGGTACCTGCAGTCGAGTTCTCCTCTGCAGAAGTTGGCTGTGAAGCTGCTCTCTCTTCTTCATGTCTGTACTGAGCTCCTCCAGCAGGCTCTGGGCTTTCTCCTCGCCAAACACGGCGCTCAGCAGGTCGGCTTTCACCTGCAGCAAGCTGAGCCTCTCCTGCAGCTGCACGCTGTCTTTCAGGAGCTTCTGCAGAGCAAAGGAAGGAGAAGCACTCAAAACCAAAGCAAAAAATACAACATCTGAACTTATAGTGACCTGTGTGCTGCCTCACAGTCTCCAAATGCTTAGTATCAACTAATCCGTGTGTATATGTATGTGTGTTTGTGTGTCTGTGTGTGTGTGTGTTTATGTGGTCGTGTGAACTTCAGGGAGAACACAAACGTATTTAAATATAAGAACGTCTGTCAGACATACAGCAGTTAATCAATGAGCGGCGTGTACAGACGAGGAGCTGAGAGAGCTGGACAGACTAAAGGATTAAAGCTCCGCTGCATCGCTCTCTTTAGGTAGAGAGGAAGCGAGGGCTAAATCCAACAGCACCAACAGACCAACATGTTGATAAAAAGGAAACTCCATAACAATTGAAATCTTGGGCTCCTTTAGTATGTAGGTTGGAATCAGGACGGATTTTTTTTTCTTGAACAGTTGTATAAATCAAATGCATTTGATAATCAGAATAATTTACAATGAAATATGAATATCTTCCAGCCTCACTCAGGGAAATATGTGCAAAACAAAATATGAGGTGCACAATGGCCAGCATCCACTAGGGGGCACCCAAGGAATACCTCATTCCAAAAAAAAAAAATCTAAAAAAGTTATATAAAGTTCTAAAAGTTATATAAACCTGAAAACAATACTACACCATATGTAAAGAAAAATCTATTTTTTTTCCATCCTATAACAAAGCTGTTAGATTTGCTAAGAAGGCATTAAGGTCAGAATGTGACGTGATAGTTAATCCCTGACAACAACAAACATATAACAGATACACACATACATGTTTTATCAACGTTTTGTTGAATACATTCTGAAAATGTAAAATGCAAAACGGATCTCTGCTGCAAAATCAAACTGATTTGTTGTGAAATTGCTACTTTAATATCCAGGATGTAAGATGTGATGAATAATCCGATCCGTTGCCAAAAAAGAAAAACTCTTAGAAAATGGCAACTGTATATTTGTCTTTCTGTGTTAAGAAATATTTGTTGCAGTGTAGTTTTTTTCTACAGATATCAAGTTAAAACAAGAAAAATTAATTAATTAATTAAAAAATAAAAAATAATAAAAAAAGCTCTGTTGATGCGTGGGTGCTTTTTGACAGACGTTTCCTGGATAAATTATACAATTATTTATTTAATTTAAATTCAATTTTCATTTTGATCCATTTTATTATTTTAATTACTTTTATTTATATAATTTACTTATTTTATTTTGCATACTTTATACTGTTATTATTTTTATTTCTTTTTTTTTTTGTACATTTATTATTCATCAGTCGGAGTAGATGAATAGAGCAGATGTGTGGGTCATTTAATTTAAAGCGAATTTTCCATGGTAAGGTCGACAATTCAAGAATATTTTAATCCTATTTTCTGCACAGGTCAAAGTTATCTAACTTTTTAAAGTGAAAATGGTAAAAGCGGTGCAGTTGTTTCACCAGCCGCACCAGACTTTGATCCAGACGAGCTGATCAAAGATGATTTGGGTTTTTTTTCCAAGATATCAGAGATGTATTTCGTTTCAAGGCTGTTTAATGTATCTGAGTAGTGAAATGATGACACTTCTTCATGTTTTGGTTAATATCCGGGCAGAAGCACTTGGGAAAAAAAGCTGTCTAATGAGCTTTCCAGGAAGTTCCCTAAAGAGGCTATAAAATACAGTCATCTAGTCTGATGGAGGGCTTGTGTGTGCATAAAATCTCTGATGACTGAAGGCTAGTTTCATGTAGTATTTAATACGTCTGTGGAAACTGAGATCCGAGTGAAATAAAATTCCAAGCTTTAGATGTGTAACTGCCATTAATCTTGAGTGTGTTATCATTGGAACTGAATATAATCGCCTCTACAGCACATATATATATATATATATATATATATAGCATATGTAAATATATATTTTTACAAAATAGCTTTACAAAATCAACTCAACACAGAGTTTAAACCAAGAGCAGATGTCTGTGTACATCAGTAACACTTTCTGACCAAAAGATCTGTCAGAATAGATCTCTAAAAGATCTCTGACACTGTGTTACCTCGATATTCTGCACGAGCACAGCCATGTGGGAGAAGTCGGTCACTTCGGCTGAGGTGTCGAGCATCTGAGACGCCAGCGGACTCCACTGACTAAAGACGTGCAGGGGATCCTGTAGGAGCTGCTTCAGAGCTGTCTCGCTCTCCGAGCAGAGCCGGAACGTGCGTCCTTTCACACTGCAACACACACAACGAAGCATCAAAACGCCGTCCAGCACGTGGGCAAGCCAAAGACAAAAGGTAGAAAGGTAAAGACAGGAAGTAAGGAAGTGGCTAAATATGGAGACCAGTGAAGAGTTTAAGAATAAAGAAGTAAGGAAATGTGCCACAAGTGCATCTTTGGTGTATTACTGATCCAGGCTTTTACAAATAAATCTCATTTCAAATAAAATAAAAAGTCACTAACATTTCTTGTATAAAGAACATAATTATTTAAAATTGCCCATAAGATAAGTATTTAAAAAGAAATAACACTTCGGTATGCTGTTATAGGAAAAAAATGAACCACAAGTGCTGCGAGCTACTACTGTCACGTTTGCTACTAATTACAAAAAATGTAATTAATGAATCATATACTATACTAAATATATCTTATGATAATACAGTAATAAACTATGTAAAATGATAACTAAGGCATAAATCATTATCTTGTCATAACGTGTGTGTGTGATTAATATACTCAAAATGACACCATTCAGAGTATAAAACGTGTTTGTGCACATCTGCGCCTAATATTTTTGGCAGAATTCCACTGATGAATGACGAGCTATGAATCATGTGAATAGTGTGTGTGAATTATGTGCTGTGTGAACAGGTTGTGAATCGGTTGTGAATCGGGTGAACAGCTTATGAATCGTGTATATGGGTCGTGAATCGTGTGTACGGGTCGTGAATCGTGTGTACGGGTCGTGAATCGTGTGTACAGGTTGTGAATCGTGCGTACAGGCTGTGAATCGTTTGAACAGCTTGTGAATCGTGCGTACAGCTTGTGAATCGTGCGTACAGCTTGTGAATCGTGTGTACAGGTCTTGAATCATGTGTATAGGCTGTGAATCGTGTGTACAGGTCATGAATTGTGTGAACAGCTTGTGAATCGTGTGTACAGGTCATGAATCGTGTGAACAAGTCTTGAATCGTGTGAACAGGCTGTGAATCGTGTGAACAGGTCTTGAATCATGTGTATAGGTTGTGAATCGTGTGTACAGGCTGTGAATCGTGTGTACAGGTCTTGAATCATGTGTATAGGTTGTGAATCGTGTGTACAGGCTGTGAATCGTGTGTATAGGTTGTGAATCGTGTGTATAGGTTGTGAATCGTGTGAACAGCTTGTGAATCGTGTGTATGGGTTGTGAATTGTGTGAACAGCTTGTGAATCGTGTGAACAGCTTGTGAATCATGTGAACAGGTCTTGAATCATGTGTATAGGTTGTGAATCATGTGTATAGGTTGTGAATCGCGTATACAGGTTGTGAATCGCGTGTACAGGTCTTGAATCATGTGTATAGGTTGTGAATCGTGTATAGGTTGTGAATCATGTGTACAGGTCTTGAATCATGTGTATAGGTTGTGAATCGTGTGTACAGGCTGTGAATCGTGTGAACAGGTCTTGAATCATGTGTATAGGTTGTGAATCGTGTGTAC
The DNA here is from genome assembly GCF_027358585.1 of Pangasianodon hypophthalmus. Taxonomy (NCBI): domain Eukaryota; kingdom Metazoa; phylum Chordata; class Actinopteri; order Siluriformes; family Pangasiidae; genus Pangasianodon; species Pangasianodon hypophthalmus. Next base: position 26,069,874 of record NC_069719.1, on the reverse strand, counting down.
AGGCTGTGAATCGTGTGTATAGGTTGTGAATCGTGTGTATAGGTTGTGAATCGTGTGAACAGCTTGTGAATCGTGTGTATGGGTTGTGAATCGTGTGAACAGCTTGTGAATCGTGTGAACAGCTTGTGAATCGTGTGAACAGCTTGTGAATCATGTGAACAGGTCTTGAATCATGTGTATAGGTTGTGAATCATGTGTATAGGTTGTGAATCGCGTATACAGGTTGTGAATCGCGTGTACAGGTCTTGAATCATGTGTATAGGTTGTGAATCGTGTATAGGTTGTGAATCATGTGTACAGGTCTTGAATCATGTGTATAGGTTGTGAATCGTGTGTATAGGTTGTGAATCATGTGTATAGGTTGTGAATCATGTGTATAGGTTGTGAATCGTGTATAGGTTGTGAATCATGTGTACAGGTCTTGAATCATGTGTATAGGTTGTGAATCATGTGTATAGGTTGTGAATCATGTGTATAGGTTGTGAATCATGTGTATAGGTTGTGAATCGTGTATAGGTTGTGAATCATGTGTACAGGTCTTGAATCATGTGTATAGGTTGTGAATCATGTGTATAGGTTGTGAATCGTGTATAGGTTGTGAATCGTGTGTACAGGTCTTGAATCATGTGTATAGGTTGTGAATCGTGTGTATAGGTTGTGAATCGTGTATAGGTTGTGAATCGTGTGTACAGGTCTTGAATCATGTGTATAGGTTGTGAATCATGTGTATAGGTTGTGAATCATGTGTACAGGTCTTGAATCATGTGTATAGGTTGTGAATCATGTGTGTAGGTTGTGAATCGTGTGTACAGGTCTTGAATCATGTGTATAGGTTGTGAATCGTGCGTTGTGTCAGTCTCTGCTCACCTCTGGTACTCTTTCACTGCAGTCAGTACTTCATCAGCAAGTTGTTGGTAATCATAAGGGAAGCGGTATAACTCCTTCAGCTGGGCTTTAAGCTGCTCGACCTGAGGCTCCTCGGCCGAGAGGACTGTCCTCACATCCTGCAACACGAACAGACACCACTAATAAACAAAATACACAGATATCAAGAACTTTCAAACATTCAGAACAGTGTTAATGACAAGCACCGCTGCATGGAAATTCACTGTTTCATTTTTTCCCCTATAATCTTAGGTCTGGCTAATGTTTAGCTAGCGCACTGCTAGTCTTTTAGTGTAACGTCATCTAATTAAGTACTTTATTTTTATTTAATGCCTAATTTTATAGCGTTATAGTAGCTAACTACCAAGATGACTAGCTACTTTTCTTCTCGCTTGATCCAGCGTGAGATTGCACTTAGTGGGGTGTGATGGTCTGTCACTCCCTGGTCAGGAATTTACCCGAGGTGTTTTTTTCTACTCCATAATTACTGCCACAGAAATATGCAGGCTATGCGCTATTTCTGCTGTGTTCACTATACGAGCATGTTATCTGGTGGACCAGAGTTTAAGGGTTTAAATAGTGTTAGAGACTCACGGTATAGCTCTTCCACTGAGCCACCATGTTCTCCTCACTCCTCTCTCCATCCTTATTCTCCAGCTGCCGGCTCATTTTGTGCACAAGGGCTCGGAGCCGCTTGATGCCCGCTGCCAGCTCCTCTCGCCGGGTGTAGTACTCTCTCTGGGCATCCATAGAGCCCTTCAGCTTGGTGTGGATCTCCTGCAGCTCCAGCCGCATCCTCTGCCATTCCAGCCGCAGCTCTTCCACTTCCTCTCTGATTAGCTCAGCTCCTGCAGGTGACGTGTTGGCCTTCACCGCCTCGGCCTGGCCTTCGATGTACACTAATGTCTCTTCTTCACGGGCCACGCTGGCATCCAGGTCCTGGAAAGAGCAGCAGAGTGGGTTTAGGTTCATGCGGGTTAATACAGTCTTCGTTACATATTTAGCCCCGCTTTCAAATGTCAAGTTAGCATTAAAATTCTAAGAACTATAAAATGGGTGTACTTAGGGTGCTTTTACATATGCAGTGTTTAGTCTGTTTGAATGGAACCTTGGTGTGTTTTCCCTCTTAGTATGGCTCTTTAGACAGCAGAGAACAAAACAATCACTCTTGGGTGAGGACTAAATAATAAATAATAAATAAGTGAACACTAGCTCAGTGAGAAAGTGATTCGACTCTGAATCGACTCAGGAAATGAATCAAACGCGTTGTGTTTTTTGGGCTGAGTCATAAACTGAGTCATGAGACGCAAACTGAACTCTGCAGAAACGCCACGTATTCTGGATATCTAGACAACAAATGCTGGATGCGATACACAAAATGTTTTAAACTATCTATTTATATAATTATCTAATCATTTATTTAGCACCAACACCGTGTTCTTTTCATGCTCCGATGATTTTTGTGACTTCTCTGTGTATTTGGCAAAAGTTCAAAAAGCCAACATGCCCCGCAGCCAACTTTTTTTTTTTTTTCCCTTTTTGATTCATTTAATTATGCGCAGTGTGAAACCGAACCTAATCATAAACCAACCAAAAGAATCATTTTCCATCTGATTCAGACTCACCAAATGAACTAATATGTGCAAAAGCACCTTTAGAGACAAAGCTGCAGAAAGTGCAAGTGTTAATTTTGGCACTTAAACATAAACATAAACACGATTTCACACGAAGAATTGGCAAATAAACACTTTTGAATGACATGCAATGACAAGCACCTAACATCTGTCCTGAAAACGTTAAAAAAAAGTTACAGCTTTTACCTCTGAGTGTTGTAAATCGCTTACACTGGAGACTCCTTCAAAAATGCAATAAACATCTCCTTATCTCCTTACAGAATCCTTCACCATATCAAAGATTATCTTTTTTTGTTAAATAACGGCACATTTTTAATCCATTTATTTAATTAGAGTTAGATTATGTACAGCGTCCACCATACAAGTCGCCGTGTAAGTTGTCACTATAGCAACGATAACGTATTATAATGAGCACATTAATATAAATAAACCTGTGAATTGCCTTGCATAGCACTGTGGTATAATCACTAATAAATAATAATCCGAAACATAATCAATATCCCAATACGCCAAAGACTACATTTAAAAAAAAAAAATAGAAAATAGTGATTGACTTCATGATGCATAAATACACTGTTTTTGAAATAAATAATTATAATTAATGATATTAGTACAAATTCTGGTTTAACCTAAAAGTAATGAATAGAACTGAGCCCTATTCACAGCCAGCATGACTCACTTCCCTTTGTAAAGTAAAAATATTTTTCTGCGGAAGATCAGTGCACACCCTCCCCCTTTCCTGCTTAAGTGGGTTAGAGTACCTGCAGGGCTTGTAGTCGATTCTCCGAAACGTCCTCCATCTCCCTGAAACGATTCACTTCTACTGTTTTCGACGCCAACCATGTTTGGAAATCATGAACGCGGCTTTGGTGCTGCTGATGCTCTTCTGCGACCTTCTGCACCAGAGCTAGCCTCTCCTGCAAATCAGTACGAACAATCACATATCATAATCATCTCCATAAACAAGAATGAAAACCACTACACGATTTTTTTTTTTTTCAGTCAGATATATGATTAAATCAATCTTTTTATGCACTAGACATAAAGAATGTCACAGTAAGTAATATAATAGCACGGGATTTTTTCATTTTGTATCTGGTATCTCAGTGATCTGGTATGAAACGTGTTCAGACATGAGTGCATAAAAGAAACAGGACAGTTGAAGGACAGGACCAGACCTTATCTAGCATTCCAAAGAAGTTTCGCTGGCTAGCAGAAGAGCTTTGGCACACAATACACTCTACTTTTGGAATTACTTTATAATACACCTTGTGTTTTTAAAAGAAAAACTCTTATATAAAAGCTGTTATGACAAATAATTACAAGAGATGAATCATCTGTTACGTTAAACAAATTAAGTGACATTTAAGAGCTCTACTTTTTTTTTTATCTGTTTACAGTTGCATTTAATGTTGTGGAACGTCCACGAACATTGCCTCACCAGCCCTTTTTTTCTTTTTTCTCTGGAAGTTAATAAGACAAAAACGCAGCTCGTTATGCTACAGAGAAATCCTTCCCTCCTGAAGACTTTCCAGTTGCAGACATGTTAAAAAGCGCTGACACTGGAGACTCCTTCCGTTAATGTTAAATAAACATTTCCTCACAGAAAACTTCTTCACCATATCATCTTAAATTGATTCAAAATTAATCAGTTCATGTGGAGCGTTGATATAAACCCTACGATTTGACTTGCAGCTGGAACTACTGTCAGAGCCGCTGTTATAGGAAATTAATCAACACTTTCTGACCAAGAGACTGAATGCAAATTTAATGCACCAGCATTCAAAAAATCCTCAGCTTTGTTCCTTTTCCAAACAAATTCAAAAATCACTTCATCACATCATCCCTTTATTAACTATTTTCCTTTTATGTCTCGCTCCTAGGTGTTTTCTTGCTGACTTATTGGCTTGGATTTCCACTCTGACCATCTGAAAGTTACCTCCACCCTGGTGCGGATGTTGTTGTATGCCTCTTGCAGTTTGTTCTGAGCGTGCTCGTCCACACTGGGGTCCTGGGTGCGGTTATAAAGTGTGGAGGCCTCGTCCAGCAGGCGCTCCAACAGCGGCTCCTGGGCCTTCACGTTACTGCAGGTCACGCGGTGATGCTCCACCTGCCACAGCTTCTCCCTCAGAGCCAGCTGCAGCTCCAGCTGAGGCTCCACCACCCGCTGCACCTTCACCAGCCACATGTAGAACTCCTCGTGGGCCTTCAGGTACTCGCTCCAGTGCAGCCACACCCACTCAATACGGCTACGGTAGAAACAATGCCAAAGACACACATTCTACAGTGAGAGTAAAAAGTATTTGATCCCTTGCTGATTTTGTTGGTTTGCCCACTAATAAAGACATGATCATTCTATACTTTTAACGGTAGATGTATTCTAACATGGAGAGACAGAATATCAAAAAGAAAATCCAGAAAATAACTTTAAAGAATATATATTAATTGATTTGTATTTCATTGAGGGAAATAAGTATTTGATCCCCTAGTATGCATTGGGAGTTCTGGCTTTCACAGACCAGTTAGACACTCCCAATCAACTTGTTACCTGAATTGAAGACACCTGTTCTAACTAATCACCTGTATGAAAGACACCTGTTCACAGAATCAGACAATCAGACAGATTCCAAACTCTCCAACATGGGTAAGACCAAAGAACTCTCTCAGGACCTCAGAGACAGGATTGTTGACCTGCACAAATCTGGAATGGGCTACAAAAACATTAGCAAGATGCTGGGTATTAAAGTAACAACCATTGGTGCAATTGTGAGAAAATTTAAGAAGTATAACATGACCATCAATAGACCTCGGTCTGGTGCTCCACAGAAGATTTCACCTCGTGGGGTGGCAATGATCATGAGAACTGTGAGAAATCGGCCTGCAACCACACAGCGGGAGTTAGTGAATGACCTCAAGGCAGCTGGAACCACAGTCACCAGGAAAACAATTGGCAACACTTTGCGCCGCAATGGATTAAAATCCTGCAGTGCCCGAAAGGTACCCCTGCTTAAGAAGGCACATGTGGAGGCCCGCCTAAAGTATGCCAATGATCACCTCAAAGCTGTACAAAATGATTGGGAGAAGGTTCTGTGGTCAGACGAGACCAAAATTGAACTATTTGGCCTAAACTCTACTCGTCATGTGTGGAGGAAGAAAAATGCTGCCTATGACCCCAGGAACACTGTGCCCACCGTCAAGCATGGAGGTGGAAGCATTATGTTTTGGGGGTGTTTCTCTGCCAAGGGCACAGGGCTACTTGACCGCATCAGTGGGAAGATGGATGGAGCCATGTACCGTGCAGTCCTGAGGGACAACCTCCTCCCCTCTGCCAGGAAGTTGAAAATGGGCCGTGGTTGGGTCTTCCAACATGACAACGACCCGAAGCATACAGCAAAGGCAACAAAGGAGTGGCTCAAGAAGAACCACATTAAGGTCATGGAGTGGCTCAGCCAGTCTCCGGACCTCAATCCAATCGAAAATCTACGGAGGGAGCTGAAGGTCCGAGTTGCCAAGCGACAGCCCACCAACCTTAATGATTTAGAGAGGATCTGCAAAGAAGAGTGGGCCAAAATTCCCCCTGATATGTGTGCTAACCTTGTGGTTAACTACAACAAACGTCTGTCCGCTGTGCTTGCAAACAAAGGCTGTGCCACCAAGTATTAAGTGCTTTTGGCTAGAGGGATCAAATACTTATTTCCCTCAATGAAATACAAATCAATTAAAATATATTCTTTAAAGTTATTTTCTGGATTTTCGTTTTGATATTCTGTCTCTCCATGTTAGAATACATCTACCATTAAAAGTATAGAATGATCATCTCTTTATTAGTGGGCAAACCAACAAAATCAGCAAGGGATCAAATACCTTTTACTCTCACTGTACGTAATGACATTACTTACATTACATTACATTACACAAATACAGCTTGTAATGCTACATACTAGACACACACACACTCACACACAAACACCAAAATCTTACAGGTTTAACTCCACATAGTGTATATTGGTATGTCCATTTACAGGACTAGGCTTGCATGATTATGGTCACAAATATATTTTGGAAACAATGGGCTTTACATTTTTTAATAAGGAATTTGTTGCTCTGGTTGTAGTTTCCTTTCCATCCACTCAAAAAAGGATAACTGTTGTACGACCTCGGTTTAGTATCTCATGGCTCCATTAAGTCATTCGTTAAAAAAATGGTGCTAAATATAAAAAAACAAAATACAATGCAAAATAATAGGAAGCGCTCTATTATAAGTGGCTGAATAATAAGGACGGAAGCCATGTTGTTAAAATCAAACAGCGATTAATGTGATAAGTACAGCTAGGACTATTCATGCAACAATGTCTGTCCTACTAGAAGTTTATTTCATGCTTGTCATCTTCATTTTTAAATTGTCCCCCAACCCCCACCCCCTTATTTATTTATTTATTTATTTATTTTTTACAGCAAAGAAAAAACCTACTTCGGTCCACATTTTCTAGCCCTTTTCTATTTTTTTCGTCTTAATGAGAAAAGCTTACTTTTAAATGTGGTGTTCTAGATACTGTTCTGTCCTGGACACTTCTATTCAAAAAAAAATGTGGCAACTGCAGAGGTAATTTGCATATCGTCAATGCTGAACCCAGACTTAAGCAGCTGCAGAACCTGACTCTGAATACACGGAACTTTCCTTGAATAAATCAGAATAAAGCCCATGTCCAGGATTTAAGTATTGTATGCATGTATATATAAAGAGACACAAAACTTTTTAGTATGCATAGCTATGGATCTTTTGTGTAACTTGACAACAAGCGGCCACTGGGAAGGCTACTTGCGAAGAGTGCTTGGACCCCGCAGATCGCTGCCTGTGGCTATATTTCTAGTTTATTTCCCATCAAGTCAAGAAATGACAGCTACACGTTGCGTGAGATTAATTAATGAGACTGATTATGTAATGAAACTGATTAATGAAGTAGAATTATAGCACAGCATCCACTTTACTGTCGTACCTGTGTACCTTTCATTTCAAGTGCTCTCCATGTGAGAAGGCATATTTAACTCATAATTAGATAATTATTCATAATAAAACTTATAATTATTATAATAGCGCTGTGGAAATCTAGTGATGAAGAAAAAAACATCACAGCATCCCTGTTTTCCGTTAGCTATAATACGGATGTTTTAGGAATTTTTAATGTGATGTCAATGGTACAAAGTTCATGTCCATACCTGTGGCAGTGGATGATGTAGGTGGACGTCTCCTCCCAGAGAGTCTTAAGTTCTTTAAGTTTGGAGTGAGTCTGGTTCTTCAGCTCCTCATCTCCGTTCTTGAGAAGAGCGTCTGCGGCCACCAGGGCCACTTCCATTTTCATCCGGCCCTCCGGCTCCGACTCGTGGATTTTCTTCAGGGCAAAGCATTAGCACATTCATTAAACCGTACACAGGAGATGGTGTGTTTTTAATATTCACTTAATACATATTAAAACATGCAAAGAGTGAACGCTGCATCTCCTGTACGGAATAAAAGAGAAGCCTAAAGCCCATAATCTGCTAATCAAGTCCTGAAGGAGAGAAGGAGGACTTGGCGGTAGGCTGTGGTCACATGGTTGGAGTAATGAAAGAAACAATTATTTCTGTAGCCTATTAGAATAAATAAAAATTCAAGTCTTGTAAGGTCACATCTAGGTCGAGTTTCAATCAGTCAAAATCGTGACTTAAGATTGAATTAAAGGATTTAAGTATTACATCACTGATGCATTTATATATGAGAAGAATTTATATATTTATATATGAGGAGAATGATATTATCACAAAACTTTTTAGTATGCACAGCTATGGACATTTTATTTAACTTGGCAACAGCTGACCACTGGGAAGCCTACTTGCAAAGGGTGCTTGGACCCCGCAGATCGCTGCTTGCTGCTATATTTCTAGTTTATTTTCCATCAAGTCAAGGAATGACAGCTGCATGTTGCATTACTCAAATTTAGTATCCTCTGGCTTCATTAAGTTGTGCACACAATTTACTGTCGGCATGCAATATAAAATAATAAAAGGCAAAATAATAGGAGGTGCTGGATCAAGTGCTATTTTATAAGCTACTCAATGATTAGGATGGAAGCCATATTGCTAAATTAATGTGATAATTACAACTAGGGCTGTTCATGCTGTAGTATACTGGCAATATACTAGACTCCTAAAAAAAGAAAACAACGCAGTTTGTCATGTCCCTGAGAAACAATGTTACAAGGAAATAATGTTACAAAGCGCTGATACTGGAGACTCCTTCTATAAATGCTCAATAAACGTCTTCTCACAAAAAACAATTGCACACATTTTTCTTTGTTAAATATTAAAAAAAAATTTGTGATTAGATTATGTGAAGCGTCGCCATGTACGTCCCTATGAATTAGCTGTTACTATAGAAACAGTAAACGTAGGCCTTCCCCGGTAACAGAATCGTCTTATTCGGTTAACAGTGTGGAAAGTAACTTTGGTAAAATGTTAAAATGAGATCTCTGCATTTCCCTTCAGGGGAAAAATAACAAGCTCCCGTCCCTATTCCTTACCAATCCTGCCTTTACCAGCTCTAATGCGCTCCCAGATCCTTGTGGAACGCCAATCGCGATCACTTATTAACGTCATACCATACACAGATAAGATGTAGTGTCTTTTTTTCTACAGGAAAAACATCTCTTTATGTGATGCCCTACAGAGAAGATATTCCGTTCTCCCTCTGCAGCTTGTACTGACTTGATTAACAGCCAGCAGTTGTTTTTCCTCCGTACCCTTCATGTATAGAACTCTTTTCAGCTCTTTCAGCGTGCTAACCTCCTTGCAGACAATGAAGACTCCTTCCATCAATGTTAAATAATAACCTCTTATCAGAAAACATCACCATATCAACGCTTATGAAGCTCGGAAGGTAGAATGCGGGTCATGGTCTCACCTCCGTCTCTTTCAGTCGGGCCTCCAGAGCCGCTCTGGGTCCTTCGGTGTTGTCGTTGAGTTTAAGTCTTTCCTGGACGGCCTGCATCCACGCCTGCGCCTCCTCCCATCTCTCCCTGAACTCATTCTGCTCCTGCTGGGTCATGGGCTTGACCAGTGCCTGCACACACAGCACACAGCACACAACGTGCCGTATTATTATATTTTTCTAACATTAGGCATTTTCTGAGCACTTTGACAAACCATAGATATATCAAATATATTGAAACTTTTTTTTTTTAACACTACGACGTGCAATATAATACTCCATACTTAATTTACTGTATATAGACTAACCCACACATTGTCCTGTGATTTGCCGTGGATTACCATCCGAGCTGCTGTTATAGAAAATAAATCAACACCTTCTGACCAATCAGAATGGAGAATTCAACAGTGATATGGTATAATAGAGTTTTAAGTTAAAATTAAGTTAAAATCATGCTATCGTGACAGACACATACGTATATTTTGTACTACTTTTACATTTTACTCTAACGCAGCTTAGTGCAAGTGCACTTTGAGAAAACAGAGTGCTTTCACGTCTATTAATCCAGTTACCCGAGTCAGAATCAGAGCGAAATTGATTCTTTTGATTCATTTAGTGTTAAGTTTGGTTTCATTTCACACTGCACTGCAATTAAATAAATTAAAAAACAAACTAAAATCTTCGGGGAACATTGCTCAGGGATTTTTTTCTATCGCATATTATTGACCAATGAGTCAAAAAGTTTTACGCCTAGTTTTTTTTAGCCCTATACACCCTTCAGACAATGTTTTTTTTTTTTTTGGTGCATTTAATTTAGTGCAGGAAAAACAAAACAAACCAAAAACCTAATGAACCGAAAAAAGTATCAAATTTGCTCGGATTCTGATTCGGCTAATACGGCTTAAAAACGGTCTCCGACTTTCCAGATGTTTCAAGCGCTAAACTGTAGCTAGTTTTAACGCACCACAAGGTATATCGCAATCACAATCATATAATCACTTTATACTATTTTGTCCAGATGGATAACAAACATCTTCAGAGCAGCAACCATTAAAAAAAAAAAAAAAAGAAGCTAACTCTCCATTTCACTGACTCGAGCAGTTGTGCTCTGTAATGAGGAGGGGATGTTTGAAATGAAATCTATTTCCTGAGTGAGTCACTTTCTCCCACCGCAAGCTCGCGGCAGTCCCCCTGAAGCCGGCTGTGCGGCGAGGAGCAGACTACGAGAACTCTACCGCTCTGATTAAAGCAACAATCCAGCCATGAATGAAACCTGCACTATTTTCCGCCATCCCAAACAGTGTTGATTAATGAAAACACGCTTGACGTCGGAAATTTGCTTCCTTTCTCCTGTAGGTGCGAGTCAAGTTGAATAAAGGCTTGTGGTTTAGCTGCGTGTGAAGGGGAAAAAAGATGCAAAATTGATCACGTTCATTTAAACGTAAGATACAAAAAATTCGGACAATTCACTTGAAAACAGAGCTCTGGAAAATTTACAGTATAATATTAATATTGACAAAATATGTCAATATAGGTTAATATGGATACATTCCAATCGTATCCATTGCGATTCAACAAAATCAAATTAAACAAAAAAGATTAATTATTTCACAATATGCCTTTCTGATATATCATGGATCTCACGATATCTTCTTATTAATATTTTATGTTTTTTTTTTAAATTACAAACAGCCGATTTTGTACGTAAAATGTTGTACTCAATCTTTAAAATTGTAACAATTTTACTCCCCCACCTTTTTCAGATTTATTATTATTTAAAACATTTTTAATGCATTTTACATATTGCTGTATAGTTTAATATTTAATATAACTGTATATCGTATCATCGTGATTTTTTCCCTCATATCACCCATCCCTAATGTGAACACTGTCAATGTTGGCTTGATGGAAATTTTGTACTGAATATATTTAAACTTTTATTTTTAATACTACAGCGTGTCATATAATACTCCATACTTAGTTTACTGTATTTAGACTAACCCTGTGCTCACACTGTCCTGTGATTTGCTGTAGACTACCGTCCGAGCTGCTGTTATAGAAAATAAATCGACAACTTCTGACCAATCAGAATGGAGAATTCAACAGCAATGTGGATTATAGAGCTTTAACAAAGTTGGAATTATACTATCATGGCAGACACACACCTATACTTTGTACTACTTTTACATTTTATTCTAACACAGCTTAGTGCAAGTGCACTTTAACGTTTTAAAGTAACACTTGAGTGGATTTTTTTGGTTACTGAGCTTCTGCTTTTTTTTTTTTTTTTTTTTTTTTTTTTTAACAGCAATAAATAACTTCTTCTTTTACTGATGTGAAGGATTTGTTTGTTCCACCACTGAAAGTCTGCGATTCATATGCAAATACTTCGGTCTTTTCACTTTCGTTTTGTAACACACAGTTAAAAAGAAAGACACTGCAAAGTCTAGACATAAGATAATCATTCTAATTATTATTATTATTATTTGCAGTAGTTAACTAGTAGTAGTATTAGAGTAGCAGTTTCTTATCCAATTCCTTAATAAGAATCTTATGGTTGCATGGTTAGTCATCGTTACCGCATCATGAACTGTTTTCCAAAGCAGTGTTCATCCATTTTGTGTCCGGCTATGACTCCCCAAAAATTCCACCACCCCCTCCCTGTGGACTCGCCCTGAATCATCCTACAGCAACCTCCATTTCTGTGTAATCCACTACGTTATGTTACGTTGCTCCCTTTGTGCCGTTCCTAGCACGTTCGTAACTTTCTCACATATGACGGCTATCAAATCAAATGTTGCTGACCAGAACAAATCAGCGCTACACACTACCACAGTAGCTACATTTCGATTTTTTGCTGTATTTCCTCACTCTCTTTTGCAGCTTCTAACATTAACAACGTGATAAATACTGACAGTGTAAGACATTTCATCGAAATGTCATTCTCAAAAAGTAATCAGAGAGGGGATTAGAGCTTTCGGTTGGCAGTGGTAATTTTCACCACCAGCTTGTGTGTTATGTGAGGAATAACACACTCTAGACTGTGCTGTTATACAAAAATAATGCATGTCGAGGGGATGGGAGGGGGGTGTGATGTGGCACAACGCGCAACGGAGTGCCGCTACCCTGCCAAAGTGCATTATTTTTGTATTACAGAAAGTTCTAGAGTGTGTTATTCCGCTTATACCACAGCGATTTGCCAGGGATTACAATGTTTCATTTGTTAATGAACAAAACATCCTGCATTTTATTGTTTTATGGTCAGATTTAATGTTGTGAAATGTCAAAGTGACAAGTTAGTTTCTGTTCATGCCTACATTATAGCTGCTGTAAACAGCCACTCTTCACCAGCCTTTCTCTCTCTCTCTCTCTCTCTCTCTCTCTCTCAACTTTCTTTCAAACTCTCTCTTTCGAACACAACTTTTCTGAGAAAATAGAAAGTTACAAAGTTCTAAATGTTAAATAAATGTATCCTAACAAAACAACGTCACTGCATCAGTGATTATATGTTTAACTTTGTTAATAAAAAACGTCTTTTTTAAAAAAAAAAAAAAAACAACTGTTTATTATTTATTATTGTCCTACTGTCCGAGCCGTGCTGTTATACGAATATAACGCTGATCGGATTTGAGAGTTCAACTACGCAGTAATTCACAATTATACGTAAGCATATCATGAGGTTATACCTAATATCGGCACGGCTGTGATTTGGCTGTAGGCTGAGTGCTGTAGGTGATCACTGACATTTCGGACACAATATGGCCAAATGTTTTGTTTATTTTTGCTCCGTTAGCGGAAATAGATCTCAAAGAAGCCATAATCACTTTATAGCCCGTCAGATAGCAGGTTTAGCTAGCTTACGATGATTTGTACATTCTCGTTAAAGGTGCTTCTGGTAAAATTACTGTCCCTTCTGACGAGCTTTCATATTTTAAGCCAAAAGTTACATTCCTGAAAAGTATCGTTTGCCATGTCCACTGATGATGTCGCTAACTTTACTTTAGTAACCGTTTCGAACCGGATTTTTACGTGGCAAATACAAACGTGCTGATTGATACGAACAGCAGCACTTCCCAGTGCGGTTATAGGAAATATAGGCACTCTTGGAATGCTGATTGACCAATCAGATCAGGTGGTTTTCACACTGGGAACATTTGCTACGGTCTGAATCCGAGTGCGATTGTTCGTGGCGTCCCAGCTGGTTTCAGACTCACTTGATTCTATCGAATCTTGGTGCATTTGTGTTCATCTTACATCATCACAAATGCGCAGGGAGAACACAATATGACGCACCATATATTTTATTTACTTTTTTTATTGTTATATTGGTGCTATTATGCGCAGCAGAGTGAACGACACTTAACGTCTGCATTCTTGTGAGTTTTGTTGAACTGCTCCTGTATGTTTTCTTCTCCTCATATCTGAAAAAGGCGCCTCACCTCTTCGGTGTCCCACAACGTTCCCGTGCCACTCATGACACACGTGTGTTATGGAAACTAATGATGTCCTCATCGGCTAAAACACACACACAGGTTACTTGACTTCCTGAAGTAAAGAAGTGTGGACCCGAGTGTGAGCTGTGTTCACATTCACGGGGATCGTGGCACAGTTCCAGAGACCACCTCCTACAGGAAGTCTCGGGTTCGGTACGGCGGTGCGCTTCCTGGTCGGCATTTTAAAACTGCCACTGTGGAAGCCGCCTTAATGGACTGGAACTAACAGTTGTATATTACATGGTTGATTATTACAATGATATCATGAGACCGTGATAGTTTTAGATACTGTGACAAATCTGAATCGTAACACCCCTAATCCTTAATAACAAACCAACAGTAAGCAATAATGGTACATTGTTCTGAAAAAGAGGTGCAGGATATAGTATTAAAGCAGATATTATATAGTTTATAATGTTGTTGAAATTATTATTTTTTAAAAATCCCAGATGATTTCCATCCAATCCAGAGCAGATGATTTGCATGGCAGTTGGAAACAGAAATGATAATGATGATAATAATAATGATGATGATGATTATTATTATTATTAATAGTAGTAGTAGTAGTATGATGATGGTGACTATTATTACTATTATTATTATTATTATTATTAATAGTAGTAGTATGATGATGATGATGATAATAATCAATCATAACGACTCTCTGCTTCTGTTTCAGGGAGATTTATACAAAACCATCTTCCTGATTGTCAAAATACAAGACTAATATTTCAATTTTTTAAACAAAAACAAGATTATAAAGAACATTAAAGCACAGTTAGCTAAGCAGCTCAGCTCCTCCACGCTGGAAACTTTGCATTAAGACACTAATACACGTAAATCTGTGCAATAATCCCAACACACACACATAAATAAGTCTAAATGAGTCGACTTACCTTTACTTGTGCATCTGAAACGCAAAAAAAAAACGTCCTCGAAGCGATTTCGGAGTACAAAAGTTGTCCAGAGGAAGCTAGCTAGGAAGCAGCAGCAGCACTACTGTATTACTGCAGCTTCACTGTCAATAAACGACCTGCGTCCCTGACAAGGTCTGAAGTGCGCATGCGCGAAGCCCTCACGCATGCGCACTAGGGATTTAGCGTGTTTACAACGGTTTTACAATAGTATCCTGGTCATGGCTATGCCATGCTGCCTGTAAAATCTAGTTTTTCACTTAATTCAGTTTAATTTAATCGAACCCTTTCATGCATAAGTTATTTTTATAACTATAGCCAGCTTCTGTAGATTTTCTCTCTTTTTTCCTTTCAAAATAAATGAATTTTGAATGAATATCCCAAAAAGTAAATGGATTGTCCATGCATGAAAAGTCTAAAACTATACACTTTAAATAATAAGAAGAAGAAAATAGTATTAAATCTTCCAATGTCAATTTTTTTTTTTTACATTCAAGGCTAAAATATGTAATTCTAAAAACAAATTATAGAAAATAGCATTTCTGGACATGCTAGGACATGCACAAGATGTATAAGATGTACACAGGTTAGGACTGTTGCATGATGCAAAGAAGTAAAAAAATAAAATAAAATAAAATAAAACTTTCCAAAACAAACAAACAAATAACACACTTTTTAAATTATTATAAAAAATATATATATAACAAGAAAACCTTTAAAAATGAAATCAGACACTCTGAGACTTTCAGTGGAGTCTAGCACAACAACATTTTTATTTATTTATTAATTTTTTTTATCATTATATGTAGAAAGTTAGTAAAGACTGAGAATGACAAATAGTCTAGAGAGCTACAGAAGTTTACGTTAATTTGCATTATTATAATACATGATCTCATGATACTTACATGATTTGAAGGTGAATTACATCTTATATTTTCCTAAAATATATATATATATATATATATATATATTTAAAAAAAGAAATAGACCGTCCATAAGAGTGGACACTTTGCATGAAAGGGTTAATTCAATTTTATGTATTTATTTATTTAATTTTCTGAAGCTGGGGTTCTAGCGCTAGCCTTCTCAAACATTCTGGAGGCAGCAATCCCTTTAACTGTCACTGAACATAATACAAATATTTATAATTGTCATGAGGTTTAAGTTGATATTATTTATAAGCCTAATTATTAGAGCTGCTGAGGTTGGATTAGTCAAAACGCTAATGACTATAATAACTTAAAACTTGAATTTGTAACCAGTTTTTTAAAAAAAAAACTCACAGATCCCCTGGCTGTGCTTCACGGACCCCATTTTGAGAACCATGGATCTATACACGGATCAGCCATAACATTAAAACCACTGACAGGTGAAGTGAATAACACTGACTAGCTTGTTACAATGGCATCTGTCAAGGGGTGGGATATATTAGGCAGCAAGTGAACAGTCAGTTCGTGAAGTTGATGTGTTGGAAGCAGGAAAAATGGGCAAGCGTAAGGATCTGAGTGACTTTAACAAGGGCCAAATTGATGATCAGGTCTCATCTACTGCATTTGGTGTGTTGATTTTATTCATAAGACCTTCACACAGATACATGGACAGGAAATCAGGCTGCAGTGAAAACATGTGAGGAGCTTTCCTTATTATTTATTTCAAACACTCAAATAAGAAAAGCATGTCGTAGAAATATGTACACATAGACACATCAAATCCAGCAGTGCACACATCTGTCTGCAGCGTAGTATACCATATATAAGTGATCCATTTAATCTAAAATTTGATAAATAACACAGCAGGAAAGCAGACTAACAAAAATTACTAATAACAATCCACCTCTTATACTAACAATCATTTACACAAATGCTCCAATAACATCTGATAAGATACAAGAAATAAGTTAAGCACCTGATGAGGTGTAAGGACTCATTCCGATTAAATGAAAGTTTACAGCTGTATCTCGAATTGTGTACTTCACACACTTTTATGTAAGTCATGTGTTATGTTTAATCAGTGGATCATAGATCTTATGGATCATTTTACACTGAAAAAATGGTTACTGTACAAAAGAGTTGTGTAGCTACTTTTTAAAAGATCAGGCAACCTGTTTTGATGTTCTTAGGAAAGATGGACTCTTTTAAAATCTCAACTCTATGGAACGTCTTCGTTTTTTATTTGACACTTCAATCATCTGGGTATTTTTTTTTACTTTCTTCTTTGGTATTTTTTAGACTAAATGATGAACTGAATTTTAATTCTGAAATGAATTAGTAACTTAATTCCAAAGATTACATCAATATTTACAAGGGGAAAGTTCCTCATATTCAGAAACGGGTTACGCAGCTGCTTCTGATTATTAAAATTTCCTGTGTGTAGTTCATGCCTCCAAGGAAAGGAGATTTTCCATCAAATGTAATGCACTGTAACATGAAAGCATGAGACATTTCCAAATGAAAAATAAAAAAAAAGACTAATACTATGATACATGAATGAGAAGATGGCAACCATCTAATAGGAGTCTAGTATATTGCCAGTATGTTGGTTTAATTGAACAAAATGGCTTCCATCCTTATTTTCTGACAGCTTATAAAATAGCACTTGATCCAGCTATTATTTTGCATTTTATCTTTTTATATTGTACATTAACAGTTAGTTGTGCCCAAAACTTACCAAAGCCACAAGATACTAAATCAAGGTCTTGAAATTATAATGTGTGAGCAGGACTGAATCACGCTTTTACTTTTAATTCACTATTTTGATGCACTCACTCTCTGTATAAAATGTACCCAAAAATGTGGTTTGAAGGATAAGCTGACCATGCACTCATCTGCTACATTTACAGCTTACTTTAAGTAAAATCATAATTTTATCCATAAAAATTTCAGTGCTTATGCTAAGCAGTGTCTCTGTGTCCTGTGTCATCTGATGTGTTTGCTTTCTTGCACTTTATAGAGACAAAAATTATTAATACATTAATTTTGTAATATTTATGCATTTAATACTGGCCTCAGATGAAGTACACATCAATGCAGAACAAAGCTCATGGGTGGAGTCAGACCTGATTTAGCTCCTCCTCCCTGGGTGGAGTCGAGCTAAAAGTCTAGGAGATGGAGACAGCTTCATGTGTTTCAGGCTGGATACGTGTAAGTGCGTTGTTTTGCGTTGTACCGCGTTGTGTGTTGTTTTGTGTTGTGTGTTAGGAATAAGGGTTATGAGTTGGCTTGTAGGAGGAGTCGTATCAGGTCCAGCTCCACCCCCTAGACTTTTGGTTCTGCAGTTAAAGAGAAAAAAACATGATAATAAAATAAACATTTGCAGAAAGTGAAAAGGGGGCGTGTGCAGGGCGGAGCTGGAACGGGCGAAAGAAAACAAATCCAGGAAATATGACACAGGAAAAAAAATCTGAAGGTCTCTGTGAAAAATTATAATAAAAATCTGACAAGGGTAAATGTCAGTCTTAAACGTCAACACAAAAATTGACCAGATGTGGTCATCGAGTCTTCATGTCCCAGACACATCTGCACATCAGCAATAAACAGACCAGTATATGAGGTTGAAAAAGATGTAGGATCCTGGAAAGATCATGCGCGAGTACTTGTCGATGACGTGTGTGTTCTGGACTATGCTGAAGTTGCGCAGACCCTTCTTCTTGGTAGCCGTGGAGGCATTGCTGACTGACAAGTGCACCACCATGTGCTCACGTTTCTCCATCTCCTGAGGCATCATGGGAGCATCGGTGTAGCCGGCCAGGCTGTTGGTGTCCGCCTCGCTGCACGTCCCGTCCAGCATCATGGTTCTGGTGTGGGACAGGCCACATGAGCAGGACAACGACTGAAACAAGGAGGACACTGTGAGATCAGCGGTCAAAGAGAAAGTTATACAAGCAGGACAGGCATTCACTGATGTTATTATTCAATAATACAGTGCGGAGAGTAACAGAGTGTGTTATTATCCTGCAGTGTGTTATTACCTGTGCTCGGACTCGTTCTCGGAGTTTGCGCTCTCTCCTATCCTGTACAGTGGAAAGATAGTTGACTGCGGCGTACTCAAGGACGGAGAGAAAAACAAACACGAAGCTGACCCACAGATAAATGTCCACAGCTTTGATGTAGGACACTCGGGGCATGGAGGCATTCACGCCGGTAATGATAGTGGACATAGTGAGCACCGTGGTGATACCTGTGTGGGGGATAAATGTTCAGTTTCACTGTAGCTACTGAATAATCACTACTGCAATCATTACTAAACAGCATACTTTATCATAAATTACCGAGTAATAATTTACAGTAATTACTAAATAGTATACCTTACAATAAATAACTATGTAATAATTTATAGCAGCTATTAAATACCATACTTCAGAATAAATAACTGAGCAAAGATTCATATTAATTATTATATAGTATATTTTAGGATAGAATAACTAAGTAAAAATGTATAGGAGTTAATAAATAGTATACTTTACTACAAATAACTGAGGAAAGATTCACAGTGCTTATTAAATAGTGCACTTTAAGATGAATTACTGAGTAATAATTCATAGTAGTTTCCAAATACTTTACATAGTAATTACTATATAGTATTCTTTAGGATAAATAACTGAGTAATAATCCATAGTAAGTAATAAATAGTACACTTTAGTATAAATAATTGAGTAATAAATTATTGCAGTTATACCTATAGTATACTTTAGGATGAATAACAGTAATAATTCATAGTAGTTACTAAACATTACATGTTAAGATAAATAAATGAGTAATAATTTATAGTAATTACTAAATAGTATACTTTATGATAAATGACTAAGTAATAATTCATTGTAGTTATACCTATAATATACTTTAGGATGAATAACAGTAATAATTCATAGTAGTTACTAAATCCTGTACTTTATGATAAATAACTGAATAATAATTCATAGTAGTTACTAAGCAGCATACTATAGAATAAACAACTCAGTCATAATTCAAAGTGGTTAGTAAACAGTCTACTTTAGGATAAACAACAGATTAATAATTCATAATACTTAGTAAATCGTATACTTTAGGATAAACAACTGAGTAATAATCCGTATTAGTTAGTAAATACTGTACTGTAGGATAAATAACTAAGAAATAATTCATAGTAGGTAGTAAACAACATACTTTAGGATAAATAACTGAGTAATAATTTATAGTAGTTAGGAAACAGTGTACTTTGGGATAAACAACAGATTAATAATTCATAATACTTAGTAAACAGCATACTTTGTGATAAATAACTGAGTAATAATTCATAGTACTTAGTAAATTGTATACACTGGGTTAAACAACTGATAATTAATTCATAGTAGTTAATAAACTATATAATGTAGTATAAATAACTGAGCAATAATTCATCAGAGTTAATAAATAGTATAATTTAGGATACATAATAAGGAGTAATAAGGTTGGACTTTTGGTGGTTAAATTATGTAAAGCTGCAAAGTCTATTGTTAAAAGTGCTACCAAATAAAATTGAGCTGAAATGATTTGAAAGGTTTTACCCAGGGAGACTCGGGCTGGCACGGCTCTGCGATCGATCCAGAAGGAAACCCAGGACAGCATGACCATGAGCGTGGCTGGAAAATACGTCTGCAGCAGGAAGAAGAAGATGTGACGCCGCAGTGTGAAGTTGATGTACAGCCGGTTGTACCAGCCTGAGACAGAGAGACAGAGAGAGAGAAAATTCAGACAATCAGATCAATGTGATCTCAGTGACACTGATCGTGCCATTGTTTTGGCGCCAGATGTTTGCTAGAGGTTTTCAGAAACTGCTGATCTGTTGGGAAACAGCCGACAAGAAAGCACCTCGTTGATGAGAGTGGTCAGCTGAAAATAATAACAACTCTATACAAATATGGTGAGCAGAAAAGCATCTCAGAATGCACAACATGCTGAACCTTGCAGCAGATGAGCTCCTGTCAGTCAAGAACAAGGATCTGAAGCGTCACAGAGGAAAAGGCTCAGCAAAATTGGACAATTGAAGATTGGAAAAACACCAGAAAAAGACTATTTTTCCAATCATCAACAGTTCAATAGTAAAATAAATAGAACAAATGAGTAGAGCTAATCAACTGCATGTGATGTCTTTCAGACCTGTGCTGCTGTAGAAAGCCAGACGAGAGGTAGTGTGAAACTTCTGGATGAGGAACTGAGAGAGGGAGATCCTGTCATCTGTGCTCAGAGACTCATCCCCGCTCTTCCAGTACAACATCAGATCTTCATCTGTGTAAGCATCTGTGAGGCAGAGGAACAAAGCACAGGAATAATGCAGGAACCTGGATTACAGCAGAGATTGCCAACCAAGTGGTCCAAGGACCCTCAGAGATCTGGGACAAAATAAGGGTTTATTATAAAACTACAATAGAAATGATGAATAATAATTAATAAATAATACTAATGTAACTCCAAAATGGTGCGTTGTTACAGACTCAAAGCAGTAGGAGTGATAACAAATGAAGCACGGAGTGTACTACAGTAATTGGGTCAATGTTAGCTCTTGGCTGTTGTGTGTTAAGAGTGTATGTGTGCTGACTATGAATATAAACTACTGCATCAGCCCTATAAAAAAAATGGTGACATGATATTCCAAAAGATCTCAGCTTTATATAAAGGTGATACAGATATTGTAATAGTTTTGATAAATAGTGAAATAAAAAGGAATTTTTTGTAGTGGACTTTTGTGTGTGTGTGTGTGTGTATGTGTGTGTTTGAGTAATTCAACTCACAACTCTCGAGCTCTAGAGAACATGTCTGCGAGTCCAGAGGAAAGCGGCTGAAGTCCATGTTACAGGCGGCTGTAACCGTCACTCTGAAACACACACAACACACACACACACTTACTAACCCCACAACCCATGTGATGACTTTTATGACAATCTCAGGGTATGATAATCGTACAACCCAATTTCATAAAATGAGGATAACAGTAAATCTGATATCTTCTATTGCTTGGAGCTGGAAGTGCCATTTGTGCCAAAATCAGATTTGAGACCAAATCTTTGATTCTTTTGGGATTCTGTTGGGTTGTGATCAAATAAATCACGAATCCTTGATCTTATCCACAGAGGGCTGTTGTGATTTTCATCCAAGCCAAGTTGATCGACTCATCTGCTCGCGTTTGGTGTGTGTAATTTTCACAAACTTTGTATTGCATCATTTGCTGTTCTCACCTTTGGTGTGTGTATTTAATCCACAGATCTGTGCTTTTTTTTTTTTTTTTTAAATCCTCTGCTCTGTTTTAGCTAGCGTGCAAAACATAGGCTGGCTAGTGGATAATGAATATTTCTCTTTAATGAGTGTTATATTGGTTATTTTTGGCAATTGAGTTTTTATTCTCATACCACATCTGTAATTTTGCAGAGAGAGTGATATTGACAGCAGATAATTACATTGTGTTCTGTTGTGCTCCAACCCGCATAATATTCCCCTCTTATAATATGTGATCACGTCAATTATATCATTTTACTAAATGCTATAAGTAGTACACATCGTCTTTTCCGAAGAAAAGACAAAATCTTATATTTAACATCTTTAAATTAAGTCCTTAGGATGAAAAGAGATATATTGTATGTCTGAATAAACATCCTAAATGATTTGAAAATTGCAAATGCTATACTCGTAATAATAAAATGTTTCTAAACCCACATCATCATGTGATTATAGGTACTGTACCTTTAGGTAAAAACTTTATTTGGACTTTATTTGACTTTCACCTCTCAGTTTTAAATCCAGTTTTAACGCCTTTGAAGCCTATAGAAGAATATTTCTATATTCTTTTTTTATACTGACTTTGAAAAGTACCATATATTGAAAGTATATCATCACACCCCTAGCCTCCAAACTGACATAAAGGGATGATATCAAGGGTCAAAATTAATGTAAAGGGAATGGAAACACAGTCTATGTATTATTCATCAATCCTTCAGCCCTGTGTGTTTATTTCTTCTCTGTTCTGTAAGAGAAGTCGTTAGTGAGTCAGTACTGTCCACCTTGTATCAGCCAGTATAAATAAAATAGGCCAGAGCCATCAGTACTGACAGTTTCCCTGCAGCAGCTAGGTGGATATTTGACTTTGAAATTAGCACTGGCCCTAACACACACAAGTAGCTCTGCCCAGTTCCTCCATCATGTCAGCAGAGCCACAACAAAAGCATCACCGCAAGCGAGTCCCAATTTTAATGCATGCAGCATGCACAGGTAATACCACCAAGCTGCTGTAGGGCATAGTTTGCCTTTTCACAGACCACAAATATTCCTAAAACAAGTCCTTGGGCTTTGGGTGCATAATAGTGTTGTGTAATGGTGAGGATACGACCTAAATGTCAGCATCCGTTTACCAGCATATTATTCATAAACTGTGAAAAATCCTTATTATTAAATTAGATCTCCATTGTATAGAAAAATCCCTGTTTATCACTGCAATAAATACAAAAAATGAAACCTTGGATAACACTAAAAAATTGCATCAACTTGTGCAGGTAAAATGTTTTTCCTCAAGGACAAAGAGGACTTCAGACTGGGTCAGCACTTTGAGGTAAAGCTGTTCTTTTAAGTTTTCAAACGTGGGGGAAGTCTTCAGGACAGACGTGTTCGTGCTTTCCAGTTTCTCATTTACGCAACAAGCTCAATTTTATTCTTCTTATTAACTTCAGAAGTGAGAGAAACAAAAGAGGCTTGTGAGGAAACAACTTTATAGCTGCTGTAATGTCCATGATAAGAGGAACAAATTTGTTTTTTGGACATTCCACAAGAAAACAGTTTGTACTTTTTTTCATTGTTTACTAAACCGAACATCATCTTTAGCAAATTGCTCTGGTATAAGTGCAATAAAGCGCTTTGGGTTGTGCTGTTATAGGAAAATAATCAACTTCGGGGATGTAACAGTAACTGCACTTCACATTGTAATGTATCACAATGTGCCAGGCTTTAAGTGGGTGTGTTTATTTCTGTAGTAAGTTCATTAGCTAGCATGTTACACAGCTGTGTAGTTTTGCTACAAAAGTATTGCTTTTGTAGCAACTTGTCACTTTTTTTCAATTCCCATTCAAGTCCCATTGTCACTTGAAAGCATAGTGAAAACTCAATAACTCAAATCATTAAACTATGCTAGCAAAACACTCGCCATTTTGTTTGCTCCCACCTCAGACTGTAGAGAACATGGCCGTCTGGGAAAACCCTCAACATGATGTTCTCAGTGGTGGTGTCGTGGATGAAGGATCTCTTCGAGTGCACAAAAAACACATCAGGCACCCAGATCTTTTTCACCAAGCGTCCGTCGAAAGTCATGCTTTTGTTCGTGGTGCTGGCAAAGGACAGACGCTCGTCCTTCCAGTAGTGTCTAAGGTATAAGGTCATGGTGAAGTCCTGCACAATGACAATCAGTTCAGAAGAATTTATAAACTGTTGCTAGATCACAGTTACAATCTAGTTTAGTACACTAAATTCTGACTGCTTAGAGAAAAAAATGTCTGACATGTAGCAAAATAACTGCATGCTTCAATTTATTTATTGAAGATTTTTGCATAATTTACTATATTTAGTTATTTAATTTCATTAATATTTTATTAATGACATAATTTACATAATATACAGTAAGAGGTGGCTCATCCAGATGTCCAGATGTTAATCACCATAAAGTCCTCATTCACAACACCATACATTTTAAATTCTGTTGAAATATTAATTATCTCTTCTGAGTGACTAACAGTTTAAAAAAATTACAGCTATAAGTTGATGTTCCATTGATTTTTCTCAGCTTTCTAGATGTTGCGCCATCCTGGGGCAGATGCTCACTGATCCATTTAGCTTCCATAGTTAATGGAATCCGCTAGTTATTATTGCACCTAGTGGTTAAAAATGGGAACTGCAGCAAGCACTAAGAGTCCCACTGGGGCAGGAATCACGCTGCCCCACGCTCAATCTGTGAGCATCTTCAGCTGATCGGACAGATAATGAGATGGTTGCCAGAGTCGTAGTTTTTACACCAAATATGGATAGTTTAAAAAACACTCTGCAGATACCAAGAGCGTAGATTGAATCAGAATGAAATCTAATACACTTAAAAAAAGCTCAGTGATTTTACATAATTCAAATGCGTACATCGGTTCCATGCGATTGAGCCGATTTGCATTAACACAATTTGTTTTCGTATACCCAACATGATTTGATCAGGTATTTTCAAAGCCCTGAATAAAACTGAACTCCTGAACTGAGGATCAAAGCCAGATCACTGGTGTCTTTGAACAGCCGCATTACCACTGCACTATTCTACTACATGGGCTAAGCATGTTAATTTAATACTATAGTTATAGTTCTATTGCTATAGTTATAATATTTTGCCTGTTTAAGGTGTAATAAAGCATAAAGAACTCCAACTGTTTCAAAATTTTGATTGACAGTTTATACTGCATACCAACATGTAAATGCAACCAAATGTAAATGATCACAAATGAAACTATCACGTCAGGCTTTTAATTTTTTTCCCCCCAAAGCTGTAATGCTGTATTTTCCACTGTATATATATATATATATATATATAAAACACTTGATCTTCTACTCTCTACACTAAATCACTGTAAAGTACATCATCCACCTGTTCTTAACCCCTGTTACGTAACCATTAATATTTGGCTTTTAGTGACCTGTAATTATGCACGGCTGAAGGATGGCACTTGGATGTCACACAGGATTCAAATGAAAGGAATTCAAATATAAAAAAATTTAAATCATTATATCACAGCGCTGTTGAATTCTCGAATCTGTTTGGTCAGAAGGTGTGATTAATTTTCTGTAACAGCAGCTGGAAATAGTAATTCAAATCACAGGCACACATTCCCAAAGAGCTGGAATTAAACAGACAGAGACTCTAATTTATAATAATTGCTTGATGCTGGTACTAGACACCAGGAACAATCCGATCAGGGGTGCGTCTCAATCAGCTCCCTAGCTCCCTAGGTCGTGAATCAGTTTATCGTTTATGCGGGTTTGGGCACTTCTTCAGAAAATAAGACGTCATTTCCAGTAAGGGAAAATAGTGAGCATTGATGCTCCCTGGTTTTTGCTGTGCATTGTGGGATTTTTTAGGGAGCAAACATTCCAGTGCACTGGAAGGATTTTGCGATTGAGACAGCCCTTAAAATGGCCGACTCCCTGATCAGTGCTCTAAGTACTGAACTAGGGAGCTGATTGAGACGCACCCCATGTCTCTTACGTTCCCCTTACGTACCCTAATTCTGATTACTAACTCTAAGTCATTTGAGAATCAGCTGATCCCAATAGTTTTAAGGCTTTTTATTATGGGTCTATTATGCCAACTGCAAAAAAGTGCTGAAAATAAAGTGCTTTTCTTAGTCATAGCCCTCATTTCTAATTAAACATGGTGTTTCTTAGCAGATGGTCTCACTCCTAATGAGCCAAGCAGCTTTTAAATCTGACATATTCCACAACTAAAGGTTGCCGGCCGTTAATATTTATGAATTCCATCATTTTCATGAATAATGTTGATTAAATCATTTGGCTTTCTTGCCATGATTCCATGCCGAGAGCGAATCACACCTGGGATAAAACAGGAAATACAATACACAAACTTCTCAAAATGAATGAACGAATTAACTACAGAATGGAAAACTACACAAAGTTGACAAAAGTTTGAATAAAGCATGGCTGTACAATTGCATTTTAATCAGCATCACAAGTTTTGACCTCCACACAAGTCCACACAGTCTACTAAGATATTGATGAGCTCAGAGCTAGAGCTAGAGTTAAGTAGATATCTCTTAAATGATACAGTTTTTCTTGACTCTGATGCATCACTGTTCTGGCATGTGTCCTAGTATTTTCTATTTTATAGTTTTGAGAGTTGAGTTACGTGTACATAGTGAGGAGTTACAGACTTAAGCGCTACACAGATGATATCACAAAATAAACTGCAAAAACAATTGCACCAGTTTATCAAAATTGAATATTTTATAAATGGCCAAAGGCAAGAGATCTGTTTAAAGCCAGTGGTCTAAGACACCGTCTCGGACAATTCCATTTCAAGACAAATCTTGCAACTTGGCATGATTTGAGATGATTTTAATAATCTGAATTCGGCGCAAAGCAAATCAATGTAAGCATGTGCGTAACCCGACTCTGAATACGTGTAACTTTCCCTGCGTGAATACTGATTTAAGTCACTGACTTAACACGCAAATTAAAATAATAAAAAATGTTTTTTAATGAAATAATAAAATCATAACATGCACTAAAACTTTATTTGCCTGGATAATTGTGATAATTGTTACTTCAATTTTGTGAAAAATAAGAATTGTTATTTTAATAAGAATCTGGAGCACAGTAATGTGCTTTGAATGTTCTATACATTTATTGACAAAGACGACATTACGATTCCAACTGTAAGGGGTGTAAATGTTTAAAAAAATTTCCTACATACATACTACATAATAAAATGGAAACAAAATGTAAACATAAATAAATCAGACAAATGGAATGAAAAGGTGATAATAAATGCAGAATGATAATGCTTGTCTTATTGTTGCAATGGCATGTCTAAGGATACTAAAATAAAAGGTTTTACCATATCTACTTCTGAAATACTGTCCAAGCTTTCGACCTGGACGTCGACGCCCACAGGAATAGCAGGACCTGCAATGAAGAATAGACATGCAATTATACCAAACATGCAATTATCCAACCATTTCAACTGACACACTGGTGCCAATAGTTTAGCATGATATTCATCAAAATGAGGGTTACATAACAGCTCATTAACCCACAAACCGTGTACATTGATTTACATTGATCACATGAGTTTGTGCTTAGAAAATTTCCAAAACCTGAATTGTGTCTGTAGTTTTTGGGCCACTGGTACGTGTGATGGCTCTCTGTCATGCAGTGTGTGTGACACGTTGAGTACATGAGTGGACATTTATCCAGAGCAAAAGATTTATACACAGCCTCAGAGCTGATAAATGGCTTAAACTATAATCATATTATTCAGTAATAAAATCATTTTTATATAGCACAATGATTTAGGAACATAACCATTTTAATGCAATTTATCAATTTGTCATTACATTAACACAAAATTTCCTATTGTGTAGTACGTAATATACCTTGTATTAAATTGCTTTTTAAATTACTCAAGTGTACACATATATATATATATATATATATATATATATATATATATATATATATATATATATACATACACACACACACACACACACGCATATATATATATATATATATATATATACATATATATATATACTGTAAATCAGAATTGTAGTCAGTTACTTGACTATCTGATTTTATACCACAATGCTGGAGAATTCTCGAATCTGATTGGTAGCTGTAACTTTGTGGATTCTTACTAACATAACAAGTTCAGTTTTTCATCTTATTACCTTTAAGAGGAAAAAAGAGAAAAGCTGGTGAGGGAACAACTGCTTATAAATCCTATAACGTAAGTGATAACAGGAAGTAACTTGTTTCACAATCATTTCAAACTTTAAATGTAACTATAAATGGATAAAAAAAAATGAAAAAAGTACAATAGGCAATTCTTTGTTTAAAAAAAGTGTGCCGTTATTGGAAAATAGTCCATTTCAACTCCACTTGGTTGATTATTTTCCAATAACAGCATGCCCCTTTACAGAGACATACTTTTATCCAAAGTGGCTGTTCAAGCACAGAATTATTCGGTGTGTCCTCTCAAGTCTGAGCTTTTTCAGATCTCTTTCATCAGATTTTTGACATGAGACATCAACAGACCATGTTCAGTCAGCTGGAAATGCAGCTTTGATATCTTTCACTAATATCCACTCGGTGGGCCTTTTGGTGGGATTAGGATAAGAGCAGTATCTGTTACCTAAAAGCTCAGACTAGTGGTATGATTTAACATGCAAACAGACACGCAGATGATGGAGGACTGAACTGAAAACATGGTCATGGGTGCCTACAGATGATAGGTGCATCATATGAATGTCAAGGTATAGGAAAAGGTTGTAGCAGTGACATGCCATCGTGACACATTTGAAAGCATAGATCATTCATAGAGCTAGGCCATTCTGCATGTTTCTAAATCCAGCATGCATCTGAAATGGTTCTGGCTCCGGTCATAATTTGGAGAAGAAAACATGGCAGGCAAGAAAACGGGTGGATGAGACTATTATCTCGGCAAGCTAATAATAGCGACTTCGACCTCATCCGAGAGCGACGGAGCCATGACGACCAACTCCAAGGCTATTTTAGGTTGGACAAAAACAAGTGTGATGTCTTTAAGGTTGTATTCAGTAGCTCTGAATAGCATCTCCTCCATTACAATGCTGCCTTCAACTCCTGCTGGAAATATTGTAATTATGATGAGATGAGTGCACTCGATTGCCACCACAATGCCGTAATTACAACTTGGGAACTCATATTTTTCTGTGAGCCCAGACTTTCTGAAGGAGCGTGCCAGTAAAAAAAGTCATGGTGGCTACCAGTATGAATGTTACGCCTACAGCAGCCGGCACACGAACACTCGCATTCAAGTCTTTTTTAAAAAAACTTCACTCAACACAATGCGAAAAACCATGATATCAGCGTTTGATTCAGTTAGCCTGGATTAAAAACATCACTCTTCATTTTCTTTCAGTAAGGCAAAATGAACTTCTCGTAGTTGAGGATACAAAAAATAAATAAACTAAAAAAAAAAACAAAAGAAGCTTTTCACGCTGTCTAATTTTTTAGACCAAACCCACTTGAACACACACTACGTCGTACTCACAACCTCCGAACTCGTACTTCTGAGTAGCACTTTCAAGCAATTAAGAAAAAGGAGATATCAGAAATTGATTTTTACAGTAACTCATGTAATCCTGAAATTCATTTGCAGAGTGTGAGCTAATCTGGCAGCGGTCACACACATGACCAGTCAGCTTCCGTGTCATGCTCCATTCAGGCTTGATATCAGATGAATCAGGCTACGCAGGAACACAGCTTGTGAAAATCAATGAGCACAAACTAATCAACTCCCTGCTACATGTCTGTGTCTGAAAGTGCCCTTGGCTGGATTTGTCCCATATCTCATGCAGCCCTAACCTTTGGCTGCTGCTAAAGCTGAATGTGCGCGGCTCTTTCGAGCGGGAGGCCATGTGCTAATTGCTAGTGCTGCTTGTGCTAATCCACGTGGCCAGACGCACGCAGTTAGCACAAAGCTCAATCTCCTCAGAGGATCTGGTGAGCTACAGTAGAGCATTGCGTCCAGATGGGCAAACTCATCAAAGAGCTGCTGCTTAATTCTTTAACAGGAAAAAGATCCACAAGGGACAAGTGCACACTTCAGCTGTCAGTTATAACAGCTGCGTGCTGTATGTCAGTGCTGACGTGTCAGTGTATCTATGCAGAAAAATTTACATATTACATGTAAGTAGGATGTAACCGAAATACAGTTATGAATAGGAGGTAAATGAATCTTTTTTTTCTAGTGGTTTGCTCCAGTGCCTGACCTAAACACCATATTTCTATATAAACTAGCACAAAATGCAGAAATAAATATGCTTTTGTTTATTATTTATTTTTGATTGCAATATTGGCAAGTGCCTACATTGATAAATATATTATTTATCATATGTAATCTGATTTAAAAAAAAAAAAACATGCACAAGTCCAGCATAATCTGTCCAGCAATGTCCACTAATCCCACATGCATGTAACCATCCATACTGCAATGGTGTGATGTTACACTCTTTACATGAAATGATAAAGACACTTCTCAGTCAAAAGATTATCCATGACCTTAAAGCACCATTTGGTAGCTGTGTGTAGATTATTCCTGCACTTTAACCCTGACTCCTGTGACACCTTCTACCTGAACTATGCTAATGATGAGAAGTCTATGTAACATAAAAGCATTAAAGAGAAACTGAATTAAAGTAAAGAACATTTTATATTTCTCTGATTACGAGCTGTTATCAAACCATATTATGAATTCCCAGCATGCTCAGCTGGTCACAGTAGCACATCAGTGACAGTCTCCAGCAGATCTGTGGATTCACTGGCAGGCTGAATTTTGGATGAATGTGTTCCAGTGTTTGGGCTATCTTAATCCCCTTCTGTGTGGCCCCCTGCGGAGGGTGATGCTATTCCGCAAGGTACACGCTGTCAGAGAGAATCACACACATACAAGCAAATAACACACTGCTGAGCCAAAGAAACATCAAAAAGACAGCTGCACTATGTCAGAGTGAGAAACTGGATTATAAATATATCTATTTCTGTCAGAATCAGGAGAACTTTACTTTAGAACAAACACACACACACACACCTCTTTGATCCAGTAGGTGATGCACAAAAACTTTGATATTATTGTTCTAGAAACTCTGAAAACTGACAAAACATTGTACTTCTCAAAATGATCATATAAATTAATTTAAGTGACATAGCTTAATATTTGAGGATGCAACAGATGCAGAGTAATTAATCTTATAACCTTAATAAGTCTATATGTTCATGACTTCTTGTGAATTGTTGAAATTTCCTAACCTCCTGGATTTCTAGCTAGGACTGCAAGCTCTTCATTCTGCCAGGACACAATGGAGTTTGATGACGGCATAGTTGCTGAGCCACTAGAAAAAGGTAAAAGGTAAGCTCCTTTGTCACGCTATTGCAGCAGGTAGAGAAAAAAAGCACAATATATTTGGCTGATCAGCCATGTGGAAGAGGAGGAGTGCATTAGAATGCAGAATAAAGGAGCTGGCAGTGGGCTTGAGCCAAGTGAAAGAGCAGTTAATGGCAATGCAACGACACAATGGACTGCAGTACTTGGAGGAGCTTACTACAGCCATCGCACATACAGAGACCCTGATGTGCTTTCAGTGGCTGTGTTTTATTTCTCTTAGATTGAAACCCATTTTGGTGGAGAGTGCTGGGTTTCAGCAGTCTAAAAATGAGAGTACAGCACAGCAGGGGTATTGAATAAGTTGCGGCTTATTTTA
This sequence comes from Pangasianodon hypophthalmus, assembly GCF_027358585.1. NCBI lineage: Eukaryota > Metazoa > Chordata > Actinopteri > Siluriformes > Pangasiidae > Pangasianodon > Pangasianodon hypophthalmus. The sequence continues at coordinate 26,037,979 of NC_069719.1, read as the reverse complement.
TGGCAAAAATAACGCAGGAAAGAACAAAGAGCTATCTTATTATGGATGCAGTCACAAAATTGTGAGGGGCCACACATATGCAGACTTTCTTCTTGTAATAAAACTGGGAATGATGCACCTCAGACAGAGTAGTGACAAGAGCATGTGAAATGTTGCTCCAGCATTTGCTCCAGAAGTTTTCTCCTTCGAGTTTTCCCTGTGTATGATAATTATTTCTGAACATGAGTTTGATTGAATTTGATTGGTTAATTCTGAGTACAGTCACATGCCCCATTATAAAAGGGTGCACACACTTGTGCAACCGGGTTATTATAAGGTTTTTCTTTTTTCCCAAAAACCTTCTATTTGTTTTTCACATGGATTTTGTCAGTCGCTATATCACATTAAAGGTGGAAAAAGATCTGGCATGATTTATGTTTCATTTTATGTTTCATTTGTTTCATCTGACATGACTTTGTTCCATTTTTTATATCAGAAAAAAACCTGCAATTTTAACATGATCTGTATCTGTGTGTGTGTGCGTGTGTGTGTGTGGAAGAGTTGGAAAAACAGTTCTTGAAGACATTCTTGAAATGCAAGCTGTATGGATAGTGATGCAACATTTCAAAGGGGTTGCACATATTAGTGTGACAACACCATGGTGGTATTTTACATCAACAACCAAGGGGCCATAAAATTGCAAGTGATTTTAGTGGGCGAACAAGCTCTGGAAGTGGGTGGATGCACAACTTCTGTCCTTAACAGCTGCCAACCTAGTCAATCTGTTTGCAAACAGACAGACAACTCACTGTTCAACATGTTTCAATGACAGGTCAGAGGCTTTGGGCCAGGAAGTATTGGCACACAACTGTCCAAATCTACAGCTGTATGCCTTTCCACCACTGTCACTATTGGATGACATGCAGCACATGCAACATAATATGCATCTATACTACGCAACCATTGTTGATGATAGGCCCATTCTGGCTGAACAGACCATGGTTCCACCTGTGGTTGGTCTTACTGACCTTCACCCACCTGACCGGACCTGCTATCCCAGATGAACAAGTCATTGTGGCAAAGCAGACCATACACCCTGAAACTGTCTCTTTGGTGTATAAAGGAATGCAGGAATGTGGAATATTTTCTCACTATGTTGCTCACTACTGGATTGAGTAATTTGGGTAAGTAATTAGAGTAAATAACTGGGATAACTAATGTGGTATATGATTAAGATAAGTAACAAGAAGAAATAATTGGGGTACGTAATGCTGGAGAAAATGATAGAGGCTAAGTATTGGTGTTAGTAATGGGAAAAATATTTAGAGTAAGTAATCAGCATAAGCAAGGGGCAAATATTTGCAGATGACCCATTGGGGTAAATAATTGGAGTACATATCTGGGGTTTGCAATTGGACTAAGTAATGTAGTAAACATATTGTTGTGAATAATTGTGGTAATTAATTGAGTAAGTAATGATGTAAATAATTGCTTTACATAATATAATAAATATTTGGTTTTAAGGTAATGGGCTCGCCTCCAAATGCCGGTCTCATGGTGAAGTCATGATCATCCACCCTGAGTAGCTGCTCTGTTTTCACCTTCCTGGATTTGGTCACATCTGGGGGCTTCTTCGCCAGAGGGCTGAAATAAAATAATAATCAAAATATGACCTTAAATTCAATCTATTCTGTAAAACAAATCCTTATTACAGGATATACACTATAGCATACAATCAGGAATTAAAGCTCAGTGGTGACTTCATGGCATAAAAGTAGAACCAGCAGCTTATAATAAACACATAATTAATTTAAAATACAGTAGAGCCTGAATCAGTCTTCTTTCTTCTTTTTTTTAATACCACAGCACTGTTGCATTATTAATTCTGATTGGTCAGATGTTTCTATAGCAGCAGCTCTGACAGTAGTTCAGTCTGCAATGCAAATCATTGGTTTACAGTATATTAATGTGCTTGTTTAACTACATTATAGTTTCTATAGCTAGAGCTAATTCACACGGACTTGTATGGCAGATAATTCACACAATCTAAGGCTAATAATAATCAGATTAAAAAAACATGTTATTTAAAAAATGTGTAATGGTGAGATTTTCTCTAATGAGATGTTTATGTAACATTTGTGAAAGGAGTCTCCAGTGTCAGCAGATTGTAAAAGAGCGTTTTCCACCATAGGAAAGTCTTCAGGTCAGGGGAGTTTGTGCTTTTTCCAGTGTCTCGGTAACAGTGACAAGCTGCATTTGTGTTGTCTGCTATACAGTACTGTTTATAGCCACTATAATATAAGTGATAACAGGAAGTAACTTTGGATGCGGATGTTCTGCAACATTAAATAGCTACCAAAATCTTTAAAAAGTATGACTTTTATCTGTTAACAAATATAAAATTGTATTCTTTGCCGAATTTTGCTGGTATAAGAGGAATAAAACACTTTGGCATGCACTGTTTTAGGAAAATAATCAACTCTTAACTGACTCTGAGCTGAAATTTGAACCAGACTTTAAAGTATTTGTTATGCATTATGTGTGCTGGTTTTTATCATTCCCTGATACTGCATCTCTGAAAGCTTACACTGTTTATGTGCCAAAGAAACATAAAGGAAATCATTTAAAAGGAAATCATTAAGCCACAGAGACCCCACTCCCACTCGCTATATCTCATCATTTATCATTTATTTCTGTGACAGAGAATTCCAGACTGACTCTGACACCACAGTAATGTGAGAACGGATTTCTAACGTACATAATAAGCGTTTCTTCACAGCCCCTGTGCTGATGTCCTCCATGCAGGAGATTATTGGCTGTGATAGTGGCTTTAGTTGGATGTTGTGTCATCTCAGTGGTAAGTACCAGATGGATGAAACGTGCGCGAGACACGTGGCTGGCGTGTGGTGTATGAGGAGCATCAGGCACAGCATGTGCACAGTGTACAGCGCCATGGTTGTGTGTGCCGGCTGTCTGGGTCATGCTAATTGTGCCCTGGCCTTTTCCCTTTCATTAAGAGTAAGGATGAGTCATGATTAAAAAGAGAACAGGGTTTTATGGTTTGGGGGTTGGTTGAGTTATGAAAGGATGGTGTTGGATTATCATAGATATTGGCAACTTTATCTTTATATTCTTGGTTATGATTTCAGTGATTGGTTACAAAAAACTAATAATAATAATAATAATAATAATAATGATAGAAAGTTTTACCTTCATCCTTAGTATACTTATCATTCCATCTCCATTTTTATCATGATACTACTCATGCCATGATCTTTAGCAATATTGTCTACATTATAATCATCATCAGTGCTATCACCATCATAATTATCAATATTTCATCCCCACGAAAGTCTTCTTTTTATGTCTTTGCCACCATCATCATCATCATCATCATCATCAACATCATCATCAACATCATCATGTACCAACTAATTATCACTATTATCTTAATAATAATAATAATCACCATTCTGATCAAAATGATCAACACTGCATTTGTACCAAAACCTTCTTATGTCTTTAGTGTCGTTGCTTTCCTGACCATCATCATCCTCATCCTCATCCTCATCATCATCACCCTCATTATCTTAATAACTACCATCATCATCATCATCATCATCATCATCAGGTACCCACTAATTATCATTATTATCTTAATAATAATCATAATCACCATTCTGATCAACACTGCATTTCTATGTTTTTCTTACGTCTTTAGTGTCGTTACTTTCCTGACCATCCTCATCATCCTCATCATCCTCATCCTCATCCTCATCATCATTACCAAATAGCAAACTGACCATCACAATGATCCTGATTATAGTGTTCATGATCACCATTCTTATCATTTTACATCTGTAGCTTCATCATCACCTTCATCATCATCACCACCATCATCATCATCATCATCGTCATCACAAAATAGCAAACTGACCACCATTATGATTCTAATTATAATGATCAATTGTCATTTTACATCTGTAGCTTCATCATCACCCTCATCATCATCATCATCATCATCATCATGTACCAACTTATTATCACTATTATCTTAATAATAATCATAATCACCATTCTGATCAAAATGATCAACACTGCATTTGTACCAAAACCTTTTACGTCTTTAGTGTCATTACTTTCCTGACCATCATCCTCATCATCATCATCATCATCATCATCATCCTCATCATCAATAACAACAACAAACAAACCTGTCATTAAATTATTCCTAAAACCAGTGGAAAGATTTTCGCCTAAAATGAGCACTCCACATTTCAGCAGTGAGCTCAGACCTGAATGCATGCTCCAGTTAGACTTTTTAAGCCATCCTCGCACTTCATTTAGTGATGTAACTGAAAAGCAGCACTTACGCTCCCCGTTTCTCGGTCTCAGCTCCGGTCCAGCGTTTCTCACGCGCTGCACTGTAACTCCTGCACTCCTCCACAGCAACCAGACACACGGCGACAATCAGCAAGAGCTCCAGCCCAGGCATCCTGCGCTTCACCCTGCGCTTCACCCTGCACCTCCGCAGCAGCTTCACCCTGCACGGCCACCCTGCACGCGGATCATCCCTGAGGCCTCGGACCCGGGATCGGCGGCATCGCTCCGGTCAGAGCGCGCGACAGGCTGCACCGCGCTTCGCTATGGCAACCGTTTAAATCTCACCGCTATAAGTACTCCTCCTGCTCCCGCGCGCTATTGGTTATAAAACAGGTTGCCAGATTGGGTTGACTGTTTTCCAGCTAGTGTTGCCAACTCTTTTCAGGGGAAAGTAGCCAATGCATGCTCAAAAAGTGGGTAGAAATCGCCGGATGACGTCATGGTCTAAGTTGCATAATGGTTGAATTGTCATGATTATATCAGTGATTGGTTACTGGGAACAATGGTGATCGGTGATTGGTTAATTTGGAAAAGTTGATCAGTGATCAGTTCTTTGGTAATAATGATGATCAGTGATTGGTTACTGAGAACAATGGTGATCAGTGATTGGTTACTGGGAAAAATGGTGATCAGTGATTGGTAACTGGGAAAAATGGTGATCAGTGATTGGTAACTGGGAAAAATGGTGATTGGTTACTGAGAACAATGGTGATCAGTGATGGGTTACTGGGAACAATGGTGATCAGTGATTGGTTACTGAGAACAGTAGTGATCAGTGATTGGTTAATTTGGAAAAGTTGATCAGTGATCAGTTCTTTGGGAATAATGATGATCAGTGATTGGTTACTGAGAACAATGGTGATCAGTGATTGGTTATTGAGAACAATGGTGATCCGTGATTGGTTACTGGGAAAAATGGTGATCAGTGATTGGTTACTGGGAACAATGGCGATCAGTGATTGGTTATTGAGAACAATGGTGATCCGTGATTGGTTACTGGGAAAAATGGTGATCAGTGATTGGTTACTGGGAACAATGGTGATCAGTGATTGGTTACTGAGAACAGTAGTGATCAGTGATTGGTTAATTTGGAAAAAAGTTGATCAGTGATCAGTTCTTTGGGAACAATGGTGATTAGTGATTGGTCATTGGGAACAATAGTGATCAGTGATTTGTTAATTTGGAAAATGTTGATCAGTGATTGGTTCTTTGGGAATAATGGTGATCAGTGATTGGTTGTTGGGAACACCTTGCATAAGCATAACTCACTGGAGGTGAGTCGGGCAAACCTGCTGTCTCACTTCATATAACCAGCAGCTGTGATGTGAGCTGGAGAGCTTCATCAGGTGCAGGAGAGTTGCTAATGTCTGCTCCAAAAGTCAATAGATTTGGCTCTTTTTTTTTTTTTTTTTTTTTTTTACATAAATCCACTAAAGATGTCTAAAAAGTCACCCAATCTGGCAACAAAATTGTGAAGTTGGCAACACTATTTACACCACAAACAGGTTTTTTTTTTTTCTTCTTAGCTTGCACCCATTTCTGGCACTGGCACACATTTCTCAATAACTAAGCTTATTTATAATTTGTGCAAAACTGTGAAACCTGACCTCACATAATATATTTCACACAATTTGCATTTCCATGTGTGGTGGATTTTCTACGTGTAGTGTGTGGTTTTATTTCTAATATGTGATGTTTTTCCCCCAAATCTTTCATTTATTTTGTGATTTGCCAAATCACAAAACTGAAGGTTTTACAGCCCACACAGTAGAGTCTTTGGAACAGGGGAGTTTGTGCATTGTGGGTTCTCCATAACACAACATAACATACTGCATTTTTTTTTTTTGTCTTAGAAAAAGAGAGGCATTCATATTTTTGAGGGGCTTTAATGAACTTATAAGGCCAATTTTTTTTTTTTTTTTACATTTTTTTCACATTCTGTACATTAATTAAGTGGGCTTTATGTACCAGAATGTAGAACTTTTTTATGAAAAAGAGGTGACTGCTTAACTCTATTCATTATCAGAAATATACATAGATAACAGCCATAACATTAAAACCACCTGCCTAATATTGTCTAGGTCCCCCTTATACCACCAAAACAGCTCTGACCTGTTGTGGCATGGACTCCACAAGACCTCTGAAGGTGTGCTGTAGTATCTGGCACCAAGACGTTAGCAGCAGATCCTTTAAGTCCTGTAAGTTGCGAGGTTTGGCCTCCATGGATTGGACTTATTTGTCCAGCACGTCGGCTTGAGATCTGGGGAATTTGGAGGCCAAGTCAACACCTTGAACTCTTTGTCATGTTCCTCAAACCATTCCCGAACAAGCTTTACAGTGTAGCAGGGCGTATTATCATGCTGAAAGAGGCCACTGCCATTAGGGAATACCATTGCCATGAAGGGGTGTACTTGGTCTGTAACAATGTTTAGGTAGATGGTATGTGTCAAAGTAACATCCACATGGATGCCAGGGCCCAAGTTTCCCCAGCAGAACATCTCCCAGAGCATCACACTGCCTCCGCCGGCTTGCCTTCTTCCCATAGTGCATCCTGGTGCCATCTCTTCCCCAGGTAAGTGATGCACAGTGCTGCAGTAGCTCTTCTGTGGGATCAGACCAGATGTGCTAGCCTTCGCTCCCCAAGTGCATCAGTGAGCCTTGGGGGCCTATGACCCTGTCACCGGTTCACCAGTTGTCCTTCCTTGGACCAGATTTGGTAAGTAATAACCACTGCATACCAGGAACACCATACAACACCTGCAGTTTTGAAGATGTTCTGACCCAGTCGTCTAGCCATCACAATTTGGCCCTTGTCAAAGTCACTCAGATTATTATGCTTGCCAATTTTTCCTGCTTCCAACACATTAGCTTTGAGAACTGACTGTTCACTTGCGGCCTAATATATCCCACCCCTTAACAGATGCCATTCTAATGAGATAATCAGTGTTATTCACTTCACCTGTCAGTGGTGTTCATGGTATGGCTGATCGGTGCACTTTGAAATGTATAAATAACAAAAATATAAATCTATTTTCCATTTCATATGACAAGCTCTATTTCCTGGCCGTGTTTTGCTGATGTAAACACACCCTGCTGTACACCGCACACAGGCTCATTTAAAGCTATCTGAAATCAGATTACCTTTACTCAGCTTTGTGAGATAATGCTGAGGGAAATTGGATCCTTTCATGTTTGGCACAGCTTCTTTACAAAGAAATCACATCGGTGTGTCACAGCTAAGAACAGACAGGTCCTCTTCAAACAGGTCTTCACTCTGTGTCCTCTTCATTGCTAGTAGTTACACTGGTGTCTTTGGAGAGAATGAGATGAATGATGGGTCGCATTTCTGTGCAACTAATCATAGAGTAATTCATTGTATTGCACTCATGCTGCTCTAATGTGAAAATGCTAGGTGGTAGTGTTCTTTGGGTAGTTTCTGTATTATTGTAAGTGTTCATGAGGGAGCAGGCCAGATTCAGCTTATGGGTTTTGTACAAAGATGGTTGCTTCTTGTAAAATCATGGTTTTGCAGGTGTGTTTTAATGTCCATAGACTCCATTTTCAGTGGTAGTTCTTTAATAGAAAACTGTTTTGACTGTTTACTATAGCAGCCATCCTGGATCTAGCAATATCAAACACTACTGTGGTTCTCCAGGTTCTCCAGGTTGCTCCCAACTACATGGGTGTGGAGCACAGATCTCCATCCAAATATTTTTACTAGTGCTCATGGCTATTCTAGTCAATTATTTTCATTCATTCAGATACAGAGAAGTGGCCAGAGTTGCAGTGGATCCAGAGCCAGTCCTGAGAACACTGATTATGAAGTGAGAGTACATCTGGGATGGGACACTAGTCCATAGCCATGAACCATGCACAAACACTTGCACACACATTCACAACCAGGGGTAAGTTACAGAAGCCAATTCACCTACCAATATGCTTTTGGGAGGTGGGAGGAAACCAGAGAACCCACAGGAAACCCACACGGACACGGGGAGAACATGTGAAACTCCACACAGAGAGCAACCCAAGCTGAGGATAGAACTGGAGTCTGGACCCTGGAGCAGCCAGGGAATCAACCCCAGTCAATGGGGCTGCACACGTCAGGATGGGGGGGGGGGGGTGCGTCAGGATGATCCAGTGATCCAATGTTGCGACCCATGATGGGAGCAGCTGAAAGAAGAACAACAACATTTTTGAGTTTTGAGTGTGTGCAACATTCTTGACCATAGCTGCATAGTGTGAAGAAGGCTAATCAAAATGGAAGATGTTATCAGTGCTTGCAACAACAAGCATGAATAATGAAACACCAATTTTTTTCTCTAAGGTTGCATCGGGAAGAACGAACAGATGAGGAAACCCAAACAGTGAGTCATGTCTGTCTACATCAAGGACTGTTTACTGCCGTATTTTAAAAAAGTTGTTGGTTTCTTTTGAAAGTGTAACATATTGGAAGAATATGACTAACTCAGCATACAATGATAGCACATTATCGTATTGTATTATTGCATATTGTGTATAAAAATGTAATTAAACTCATTCTATTGTAGGATAAATATCACTTGTTTTTATTCTTATTTCTATTTTTAAAAGGAAAGCATGACAGTATTTTCGCTTTCGATATATTTTATGTTAATCGAAATGGAACAAATTATGTCTACCAAAGCAAGCTCTAAATGAATAAATAAATAAATAAACAAATAAATAAATAAAATCATGCAGGAGGTAAACATCACAATCTGGCAACCCCAGATATAAACCTGCACAGCTGTATTAAGGCTTGACAGGCGCTTACAGTTAAAAAGCAAGAGCAAGGCACCAGGACTGTTTTTTTTTTCTTTTTTCAATCTAGACAAAAGGTTAGTTGAGCAAGAGTGTTTATTATAAAAAATGTTACTGCTGTAACTTACACAATTAAGTTAATACACACAAGGACTGTGTACTGTATGGTGCATGTTCACTCTGTAAAATGTTCATATATCCTTAAATGCTCAAATATTGTAATTCATTTCACAGCACAGCTAAATTTTTGATTCTTGAAGAAGAAAGTGTTGATTCATTTTCTATAATATCAACTCTGACAATAGTTCTGGCTGTAATTCAAATCACAGGTTTGTATTAATGCGCTCGTTATAATGTTATCGTTTCTGTGGTCAACAATATTTAGTCAACAATAATCTAAGACTAAAATAAAAGGATTTTAAAAAACATGAAATTATTTAACAAAGAAAAGTGTATAATTGTTGGAATGAGTCTCCAGTGTCAGCGCTTTGTATACAATCTTAATTTGAACAGTCAGAGTTGTGATGTCACAATGGGGGAATAACTGTTCATAGCTGCTATAGCCTAAGTGATAACGAGAACTAACTTGTTTTGTGGACATTCCACAGCATTAAATGTAGCTATAAATGGATAAAAGTGTAACATGTCGTTCATATAAAAAAAAAATTTAAAAAATTGTAATCGTTGCTGTTGTATAAGATGAATAAAATGCTTCGGGATGTGCTGTTTTTGCAACTTCGGGTTTGTAACAGTAACTCAGGTTTGCACCGGCCATATCACACCACTCAGTCGTTGATTATTTTTCTATAACAGGATGTCCTGAAGTATTTTACAGCTTACTTATATTATGTACTACAATACAGTAAGCTTATGTATATTACTGTATTATTTTGTCTGAGCTATAGCATGCATTACCCGACTCCTCTACATTCACTTTAACCCTTCAGATATGAAAAAAACGTAATATATCTATACTGAAGCAGCTCTATAAACAGATTTAGCCTATTTATCCCTGAGGGTGTGGGATATTTTGGGAATACCCCAGTGGTCAGTAATCTTCAGAATAATGTTGTTTTGGGGTTGTGTTTGGTGCCTTGGGCCTCCTCGCTCCTCAAATGTGGATCCACAGCAGCAGATGGTGTGTCACTTTTACACACATCCTCCCTCCCTCTCACACACTCAGCTTTGCGGCTGCTGAAGTTCAGCTTATCTGGGATTTCAAGGCGATTCAAGAATAAATCTGGCTGCTTGGTTTGCGTGGGTGGTTTGTATGATGCACCTTTATCAACTTAACAAGACAGGATTTGCATTTAATATTAAAAGCTATTTAATTTGAACTAATATCCAAACCGTATAATATTGATTCATATTTTAAGTATATATATTTAAAAAAAGTCATCTTGCTACTAAATACTGTTAATCATAACATTTAATTTTATTTATATAATGGCTACACTGCTCAAAATGCTTAAGTGCAAATGTAGAGTGCAAAAGTTTGTATCCCTTTTGTCCTTTAAAGTTTATCTTCAAAACATAATTCATCTATTTTTTTTAAATTTCTTACTGAAAATCCATTACAACACCCAACGTAAATATTACAGCGATTAATTCACAGTCAACAATGACCTTAATTAGTAAGTTCAAAAGTTTGCACCCCCATTTAAATGTTCTAGTTAATGTAGAGTTGTATGCAAAAGTTCGGGCACCACTGACTCACGGCTGTTGAGTGATAGCACAAGATTTTAAGAGTCAGAGAATTTATTATGCTCTGGAATTGTTGTTCCAAATGACAATTCTTGACCTGACAACATCAAAGAGTCTTATGAGTCAATTATGGCCTAGTGAGTTAATTAAGTTCTGAGACTTTACAAATGGAAGGGTGTCCAAACTTTTTGCACATGCAATTTACTATTACTATTTTTTACGTCTATCAAATATAAAGTAATTGTTATTATTAACATTTGCACAAAAATCTTCTTTAGAGGCTGCGTTTACTTCTTTTCTTTTCAAAAATCAACAAAAAATGTAATTTGGCCAGGGGTGCCCACACTTTTGCACACAACGCTATTTGAATGTGCATTAGTAAAGTGTCCACTGACTTAAAATAAACAACATGAATTCTTTATGTCTTATTTAAATTAGGAAGAGTTTAAAAGGGCTCAAATTCTCACTCTGTTTGATGTGAGGAGCCAAATGAATAATTATTGAGAATTAGGAAAGCTTTAAAGCACATGATCTAAAACAGAAAATGTTGACTTTCGCAGAACTGAAGAACAAATGATAGAGTGACTGTTAGGCTTTTACAGGATGAAGAGATTCTTCAATCTTCATGCACTGGTGTATGAACGGGAAGTTATAAAGATATAATGGTTTGCATAATGTTATTAAAACAACGTACCTACAACGATCCTAGAGTTTGACATAAACTAATATCAATATTAGTACAACAGCATTGTAAGAATATTTAGAATTGTTACAAACAATTTATCAGAAATCACTTAAATGATATCACACCAATCTTATAATTCAGTTATTCATTATGAAGCATATTATTACTTATTATATATACAGTGAAATGAGTCAGAAAGACGTGCATTTATTAAAGCAAGGAAAGTAAGTCTCGACCCATTAACAGCTCCTGGGGGTTAAAAGTCAGAAAAGTGTTTAACATGCACAAGTATGCATGCACAAAATTGCTTACATCCTCCCGAATGTTTTTCTCCAAGGTACCGTATATTCCAAAATAAATAAAATGTTATATTCATTGTTAGATTTTAATTGTTATACTTAGTGCCATATTAATTGTTAATGAGTTTGTATTGTGGAAACATAAAAGTCACATTACGGCCATGTTAGAAATTATTTATTAGTTTATAGCTATATCTGTACAATATAAATGAATTTGTAAAGAGAGCCAAAGATGTAGAAAATTATATATATATATATATATATATATATATATATATATATATATATATATATGGTTTAATTACAACATACTGTATGTTGAATATCTTATAACCAATTGTAATTAAACTATACATACATATATATATATATATATATATATATATATATATATATATATATATATATATATATATATATATATATATCATATATATATATGTATGCATTACAGACACTTGTTTAAAATTCCTAAATGTAAATGAGCAGAAGAAGTGCAACTGTCATATAATTCATAAAATAAACTTTAATGTAACTGTATTTATATACTAAACACTAGGAAACCTAAAGGAAGTCATTTTAGACAGACCAGAAGAATATTGCTGGTGTCTGTATCTTCTGCAGCCAAGTGTATTGAATGATTTGGACAAACTAGCACTCATGTCAATGCTAGTTATTTACAGAACTGTGGTTCTATGAACCGTAGGGATGGTGTATAACACCTGAATAACCCTGCGTTGTCAGTTGTTTAATAGGCTGGAAAAAACAGACAAGCGTAAAGAAACAACATAAAGAAACAACTGAATGATGAAATGCACTTGAAATGCATTCGAAACACTTTCAGTGCAAATTGATTACGCAAGGATTTGTCATCAATTCTATCATTTTGGTCTCCTGCAAAAAACAAAATGACCTCCTTGTGAATGACACTTTAGGACTCTTGTGGTTGCTGCATCCATCTTGTGGCTATCTTGTGTGTTAAACAAACCCATTTGCTGTGACTGGTCCTCGCCTTATACACACAAGATGGCTTAAGAGACAACTTCTGAGTTTGCATAGAGGTGAAACTCACCAGAGAGTGTATTCAGGGCTTTCATGAGGATCCTAAAATGAGAAATGGGACAATCTATGGCAACTAGTGGACTTTGGTCTAGCATTTCAGAGGAGAAAAGAAAAAAAAACTGTCTGTCGACTCTTCAGCGACTCTAATTTTCAAAACATGAAACATTACAGCTTCTGGATCAGATCCTCAGTTGCAGCCAATCTTGTGCATTTATTTAAATAAACAGAAAAGATATCACACTGGGGGAAAACCGTAAAATGCAATATACAAGTGATATTGCTTTTCTTTAGTAATGTAGAGAAAACGTTCCACACTGAAAAGCAAAACCTTCACTACATCACTTGAGTGAGAAACAACCAAAAGGCGATTGCGTTTTTTTTTTTTTTTAAGGATGAACTGCATTTCACTATGTGAGACACAAGTGCCATAACGAACACAATCGCCGTCCAATCACAGCACCCGGGCCACAGCTGTAATTAGAAAAGGAGCAAAGGTCCCGGAAGTGTCATTTTTCAGGACCCTGTTGTTCTCCATGTCAAAGAAAACACTACAAAAGAAAGCTTGTTATTGGCTCATTGTTTCTAATTTCCTATTGCACTGAGCCCTTAATCATCAGGTTTTCAGAATTATTACTAAAACATTACTAAATATTAAAAGTATTAATGTAACTAAAATACTTACAGCTCACATCAGGACCTGGGAGTTATGCTATAAAATTTCTTGCTTTCACTGATGTTGTATGTTCATACCTGAAAAACGAGGCATTTTGTTTATGTTCTTAAAGTTAATGCTTTAATTTAAAAAAAATAAAATGAAATAAAAGGAAAGTGCTCAGATTTTGTCGCCATTCAGTCATGTTATTTGCTTAAGCAAGGAATTTTATATAACTAGACATTTTTGGGGCGTGGCTAATGTGATACTTCACATCAATGACAGTGTGTCCTTATTTTCCCAAGAGTATATTCTTGACATTTTCCCCATACATAATGATCGCTTTCTCTCTCACACACACTTATCTTTTATCCTGAAGGTACTTTAATCTTTTTCTTCTCCCGCATTCAATAACCAATTCTTAAATTGTTCTAACAAGACACACTAAAAGTACGCCTCATGTTTGATGTCTAATGGGTCAGATCAGAAGTCTTTTTGAAGTGAAATTATATTTTCCAATTAGCCCAGAGGTCAACATCCCAATTCTGAATCCAGTTCTTTTGATTAAAGTCGTGTTTGCTGACGGAGTAACGACATGTCTTTCACAAAGCAGGAAGCTCCTGAATGATAATGAAAAGTTTGCTCAAGCCTCAGAACAAACAGAGGAGTCAGTTAAGGACAAAGCACTCTGCGTAACAATGAACCCTTAAGCAAAGGAATTACAGTTATTCATTATTCATAGACACCAGCAACTGGGGAACGGACAGCTGGATGGTGTGTGGCCATATGCTGTTTATGAGCTTAATGACAGGAAGTGTATACAGAAATATGCTATTGAGACACAGTCTTTAGTGGATGTTTTGTCTAGATCAAATTAGAGGACACAGAGTTGAACCACGACACCAGAACATGTGTGTTAAGTCCAGGATTTCTAGCAAATTTGTCCAAATCTTGATAAACACTATTCTGATATTCTGATTTTCCAGAAGTTCTGTTTTGTTCCATATCTACAACAGCTATTGCTCTGACTGTAGTGTTCACTCTAGTTCGAAATCAGTTTCAAAATCAATCAACAGATTAAAAAAATGTTGTTTAACAAAGAATCTCTGATATGGTGACGTTTATTTAACATTCATGGAAGGAGTCTGCAGTTTCAGTGTTTCCTAACAGTACTCCGCCTCGGAAAAAATAGCATAAGGATTGTAAACAGGTTGATTAAAGTGAATGTTTTATGCCTCCGTTTTATATATATATTCACATCTCAGCAGGAAGCAAGCACAGACGCCAGATCTGCTGCTTATTTATCCAAAATGTCTGCCTGAAACTCCTCTTCAAAGACCTTTCTAGATTTTGCTCATGCAACAGCAGATACAATTGCTGTGCACCCTGCTGAACAATTATGAAATATTCAAGAAAGACAGGAAAAGTGAAACAATGTCTTCCCGAATCATAACTCTCAGCCTGTGTTTTGAAGTAGGAGTAGTAATAAAAAAAAGTTGTTGCAACTTAGTCTTCAGTTTGATTTGTTTCATGACTCCTTGAATTGCCACTTTGTTTGAGTTCTTTTTAGTTTTGCCTTTAGTTATGAATTTAGTGATTGAATTTAATGATTTTTGTTTCATCTTGTTTCAGTTGATTTAAACATGAACTTCTATTCACTGTAAAAAAAAAATGTCTGTAAATATTACGATAATTTATATCAGTAGGCTTACCAGTAAAAAAAAACTGTAAAATTTACAGTAAACAACTGTAAAAAAAAAACATATTTACAGCAAAGTATTGTAATATCATACATATTATAAAATATCACAACCACATAATGCAGTACGTTATATCACATCACTGTTAAATTCTCAAATCTGCAAATCTGATTGGTCAGATGGTGTTGATTAATTTTCTATAAAAGCAGCTCTGACATAAAAAAAAGTCATAAAAAAAGATTAAGATTAAAATTGTTTTCTATAAAAGCAACTGTTCCAGCTGTAATTCAAATTATATTAATATACTCTGGTTAAAAAAATGTGAAAAAAAACAAAGAAAAAAAAATTGTTGTTTCTCTAAGGAGATATTTATTTAACATTTAGGGAAGGAGTCTCCAGTGTCAGAGGTAAAGCTGTAACTTTACGTTTTCTTTAAGCTATTGTGTGTTTGTAGTTGCTCAGTAACAAGCTGCATCTTATTGTCTTATTAATGTAAAGAGAAAGTGAGGGAACGACTTTATAGTGGTTGTTACATAAGGAACTAACTTCATCATAACACACTTTCCCGGGAATCACGGCACTAGATGTAACATGAAACAGTGACAGAGACATTAAATACAACAGACACAATATACTACACACTATCTAATACATATAAAGTGTTGTGTGTGGGTGGAACTGGTGTAACGCCTCTCTCGGAACGAGTGCAGTACAGTCTCAAATGAGCTTAAGGCAGATCTGTCTATGAGTCTGATGGCCTGGGGGAAGATACTGCTCATGAAGCTGTTAGACTTGGCCGTGAGCAGTCCACGAGAGGGGTGTGAGAGAGATCTTTCCTGTGTCAATGTCCTCAATATCAGGAAAGCGTGAGCCGGCGCTAGTCTGGTCAGTCTTCCTTCCCTGCTGCAGTTTCCGTACTCTTCCTGCAGTGTTTCTGTAATGCGCACACATACTAAAATGCTATACATTAGCAATAAGACCCTTCTAAGCGCCTACAGGAAATACATGTAGGCAGATGTAACAGATGTTATAATGTCAGTACGTCTCCTGGGTGGCGCGGTTCATTTTTCGTTCCCCTTCATTTTTTTTGACAAGCCGTCAAAGCAGACGAATTGAGTTGGAACTACGGCCTTGTTTATGATTTTGGTGTGCATGTAACATTTAAGTTATTAATGGTTCCAATTTTAAAGCTGCAAAGCCTACCAGGGTAGTGAACTTGTTCCACTTTGGAGGCATTTATTTTATTTATATATAGTTCATTTTCCCGTTTCCAA
This sequence comes from Pangasianodon hypophthalmus, assembly GCF_027358585.1. Taxonomy (NCBI): domain Eukaryota; kingdom Metazoa; phylum Chordata; class Actinopteri; order Siluriformes; family Pangasiidae; genus Pangasianodon; species Pangasianodon hypophthalmus. The sequence goes on along the minus strand of NC_069719.1, from coordinate 26,021,459 downwards.
GTACTCTCTGGTCGTAATATGAGGACACTGAGCTGTGCTTAAGTGTGTATAAACTAGTAGAACTATTAAACCGCCACAAAAACAAGCCATTTCTCTACAACCTAATTCACTGATGCCAACAAAGCTGTGTTTAAACACAGATATATCCTTATTTCCTGTTGGGGAAAAAAGAACAGCAAAAAGAGCAACAAATGTGATTTCACCAAACAGTAGGAACTGCATTTCCTCCAGAACCAGAGCTTGCTTGAGTAAGAGTGTCGTTTATCATGTTTGTCATTTGATGACAGTCCAGACATCCATAACACAGTTTTAACAGCATTTAAAAGCTGTCTGAATTAGCGTACTTGCAGTTTTGCGTCCCTAAATGCAAATAGATTACCTGGCTACGTATCCTGAGTGCTAACAGCTTTCTTCAGCTTTCTGGAATGATTCAGAGATTCTTATTTTTGCATTAATGCATGAATCCATTTAACGTCTAATGCTTGAAATATGTGCATTTTTTTATAACCTTTAATGAACACAAGCTACATGTTCAACAGGAAGTTGCATCATAAAAATTTCCCAAAGATCAGAGGAATTTCCCTAAATTTGATTATAGATGGATTAACATTAGAATTTATACTGAAAATTGGCAGATTTTTTTTCTTCATAACAGTGTATGTTCCTATCTATCTTTCTATCTAGCTATCTATCTATCTATCTACCTCCATGTGTATATATACATATATATATATATATATATATATATATATATATATATATATATATATATATATAAAAGAAATGATTGTCCAACATTTTTTTCTGTAAAAGTCTTTCCCTTGGGAGTGTCTTGATAGTGAAATAATTCTACCACTAGACAAACACTAGAAAAAAGTATATTTTTTGGTTTTATTAATTGTGTGAAGGTATTCATATTTGATTAGACGAACCTCATTTGCATAAATAAGTGTATTTTTGGAAATGTTCCAGTACAAAAAAACTCTTTAAGAATATTAGCATTCAAGTGGCAAAGCTTCATTGTGATATCTTTTGTTTTAAAAAAATTACCCTTTCAATGTGTGAATAGTGTCTTAACTGCAAAATGAAGCATCCCCCCAATCCCCCCCAGTCCCCAAATATACACACACTCCCATTAAATATGAGTTTGATTATACAAATACGTCAGAAATGCGAATAATGAATAATGATGAACTCTCTGTGGAATATGCCTGCACTGGCTTTCCCATCAGATTTGCCTGTAGCTTACTCAACTACTGCTACTGAGTAAATGGAGTTTAGGAGATTATAAAATCCAAACATGAAATTGTCTTACATAACCTACTGCGGCTTCCCTACACACAATTTAGCATCCGTCCCAAGAGGAGCAGCTGTTACATCAGCAGCTCTGACCTCATCAGGGTCACCGGCTCTTGTGTTGAAGGAAAAGATTCATTGGGGATTACACTTAGTGCTTTATACACACACACACACACACACACACAGCATCATATGCACGCACCCATCACTCAGTCCAATGAAACTTTCGAGTGTTGCCAATCATCCAGGTTAAGGGTTATTTTAGTACGTGTGGTTCGTCAGGAGACCCACCAGAGGTCAAAGGTTCATTCTGTTATCCTGACTGCAGAGCAGTAAGCATGTGTGTTCATTGGTTTTAACAAAACCAACGCAGTACTGCTGCTGGATGCTCGCACAATAGCCAAGGAGGATGAAAAGCAGCTGAACTTTAAATAGAAATATCTTCTTCACTCTTATAATGCTTATACACACCACAAGTTGTGTTATTTTTACCAAATATCTCATTATGTTGTTCCCTTTACTTACTATCTCATTATTTCTAGATAGTATGTTGTTATTTTGACTTAATATCTCATTATTTATGGATATTACGTTGTTCCTTTTACTTACTATCTCATTATTTCTAGATAGCATGTTTTTATTTTGACTTAATATCTCATTTAATATATTTAATATATATTTTATTTTGACTTAATATCTCAATATCATTCAAGATATTGTTACTTTTACTTACTATCTCATTATCTTGATATTATTTCGACTTAATATCTCATTATTTCAAGATACTGTTATTTTGACTTAATATCTTGTTATTTCATGGTATGTTGTTCCTTTGATTTACTATCTCATTATCTCAAGATATTTCGACATAATATCTCATCATTTCAAGATACTATGTTGTTATTTTGACTTACTGTCTTGTTATTGTGACTTAATATCATTATTTTTGACTTGATATCTTATTTTGTTTTAATATCTCATTATTTCAGGATGTTATTTCAAGTCAATATGTTGTTATTTCAAGATATATTATGTCGATTTAACATCTCATTATTTAAAATAATAGGCTGTTTTGAACATATCTCATCTCAAGTCATTGTTTAAAGATATATTTATTTCACATTATCTCATTATTTTGATTTAATTGCTAAATATTTCATAATATTTCAACTTCTCGTTATTTCAAATTAGTTATTCAAATTATCAAAATAACAAGCAACTAAAATAAAATAATGACATATCTTGAAAGAACAAGATATTCAGTCCAAAAACAAGATATTAACATAAACGCTTGAAATAATTAGTTAAGTTTAAAGTTAAAAAATACTATCTTGAAAATAATGAGATATCAAGTTGAAATAATGAGATAAGTTAAAATAACAACTTATCTTGAAAATAACAAGATGTTAAGTTTGACATGATGAGACCTTTAGTTAAAAAAAACAACATACTGTACTATCTTGAAAACAACAAGATAGTAAGATGAAATACTGAGATATTAATTTAAAAATAATGATATAGCATATAACATTTTTTCTTATGGCTCAAGGCTTCTTTTGAAAAAAAAAAAAAGAAAAAGAAAGAATTCTTCTGTTTTGTTCCCCTCTGACGAAAACGTTAAAAGTTCTACGTAGAACCATAAAGCAGAGGTTTCTGTCAGAGAGAACCTTTAAATATCCAAAAAAAAGTGTATATTTCATAAATACTTTGAGAGGAGACAGAAACGACTGAATATTTTTCTTAAGTGTGAGAGACGGGAAGAGACCATGTTACGTAATATTCTTTATTAATAGTATAAATAAATAAATATACAGCAACTTAGCCGCATAGTACACAGTGAGTATAAAGAGCTCAACACTAATTTATCTTAACACTTAAAATTAGTTTCAAACTGGAACTATTCTGAAATGATAAAAATTAAGGCTTAGTTGTTGATTATGTAAAGCATACAGTTGAACATTGATTTCATTACGTTTAAAAAAAGGCATAATTAGCACCTAACTAATCTAATTGTCCTAAATTAGTGAAGTTCACACAAAACTAAACATTGATCTGATTAAAATTTTAATTCCTAATAACTGACCTCCCACCGTATTCTTTCTTTAACAATAATTTACAACTTTTTCTCTATAGCATACAACGTTTAAAAAATATTTTGTTTCCAAGAAACAGTAACAAATGTCAGTGTGCAGGAGTGAATTTTAAAAATGAAATATAGATCGGTTTTATAAAAAAGGAGAGATTTGTGCAAATGGTACAAAAATGTACGCACTTTCTACATTCAACTTTTTTTTCTAACAAAAAACGTATAAGCTAAAAGAAAGCAAAAAGAAACATTTTTGCAATCTTAAAGCAACAGGCCAGCAGAAAATGAAACGCAATTTCCCTTTCGCCCAAATGTAGCCACCAAACATGTTTTGTGTCCAAATTTGCTTGTTTTAATTTTGTACTGGAGCTACAAGGTTAAAAGCTAAAGTTATAGCCTCTAGGTCCTATTATGTCACATCATCACACATCCGCCTCAAACTGGGTTGAGTTCAGTATGTCAGATTTGTTTTAAGTGGTTTCTATCTTTGTTATCTTTTAACCTGTACAAAAGGATGTTGCCGAGCTAAGAACATACAAAAAAAAAAAACTGGAGTGGCCATCATGGAGGCTAAGTACGTTATTCCTCAGCACCGTGTCTGCTATCACTGTGTGTAAGAGACTTAGGTAGAATGGTGCGCAAATCAGAGGCTGATCCAGTCTTGTTTTCGGATGCTACTGAGGCCGGAGTTAAACATGGTGGAAAAACCTCCCAGACACTGCTGTAAATCGAGCATCTTTCATCCAAGGTAGAAGCATTGAGCCATAAGGAGGATTCTGTTATTGGACATGAGCTTCCATGCTGTGCACTCTCAGTTCTGGCAGGTCATTTACACAGGTACATTTTAAGACGGTTTTATTATTATTATTATTATTATTATTATTATTATTATTTTGCATAGTTATTGAACTGATTTATTTCTATTCCTCGGTCACTGCAGCCTAGAAAAGAATTGTAGACAGAAATGTAATTTGTAGCCTGAGTTGTAGCTATAGTTGTTAATTCAAGCTTGGTTGGACAAGTACAGCATTTGATAATAATAAATTTAAAAATAGCGACAGTCTGAATCATTTCACGCTTTAAATATGGAAAAGAAGACCTGTCGACGATTTTTAAAATTACTTCTCGATGAGTAAAAATCCACAATGATTGTTAGCAATGATTTGGGTGAAAATATCTCTCTATATCTCTAATATCTCTCTGTCTCTGCGGTTCTATGTGCGCAAATGACATTACTAATCCAAACTATGTCTGTAGCTAGATGGCAAACTGGTAGCTATAAGACCCCAAGCATGTCTTATCCGATTGTCTACACTGGGCGAACCAAAGGAAACATTGCATACATTTCTTGTTTTTTGCCTTTAAATCTGTGTCCCTTCAGTGTTTCATCTCAACCTGTCCTTCTCTATCCTCGCTGTTTAAAAAAATTGTAACGTTTGGTGGCAATTCTACCGAAGCCTATGGCAATTCAGTTGTAGTAGTCTCTAAAAACAACAACAAAAATATATATATAATAATCATTCTTCTCTTCCCACTCATTGGGTCATTCACACTGAGTCACATTACAGTCAGTAAACTAATATCACACATCTAACGTCAATCTACTGTCAGCTATGAATTTAATTAACTGACAAATTTAATATTACTATTATAATTTTAAAAATCTAAAGACTGGATGTCACACATGTGGTTTTCTATTAATATTTAAATTAAATATTTAAAAATTTGTTAACACACTGAAAATTAAGATAGTTGTGAATCTAGTCTGTATGAATAATTTGGCTTGGTTTATTCTTAACATGAAGTCACGTCGTGTCCTTCAGTGGTGCTGAGTGTGTGTCCCGTTCGGCACATTCTGCCTGCTCCACCTCCTCTGGCTCAGAAGTTTACGGTTTCTCAGCACCTTCAGTCGCAGGTCGAACACTTCCTCTATGGCCTTCTTGAAGCAGTGAAAGTTGTAGTCGATGAGTCCTGAGGAAAGAGAAGAATTGAGGAAGGTTTACTTTACAGTTGCATGAAATTTGTTTCGAACAACATGCATTTACAACAAAAACAATAAAAAACTAAATTTTCAATATAAATGGAAATATATTGCTCCTCCATCTCATGACTACTGGAGAGGCTCATTTTCTCGTTCACTTTTTAGGGAAAATTAGATTCTCGTTCAGGTCGAACATGCAAGACTTTCATCAGACTTGGGAATCTTTCCTCACCAATTTTTCCCCCAAAGGCTACTACACTTGACATTCCAAATAAATAAAAAGTTTCTTTCTTTTTGGCTATACACAGTTGTTTTTTCCACCAAATATTTAATTATTTGTTTGTTTAGTTATTTAACTTTCTTGTTGTTTCTTTCTCTCTCTCTCTTTCTCTCTCTCTAACCTTGAGTGGTGGTAAGTGGGTTCAGTGGGTGGGTTCAGTGGGTGGGTTCAGTGGGTGGGCGGGGTCTTTGTGCACTATTGAATATACTCATATATGTTTGCAATTTAAATGTAATTCTGTAAATTATCACATTCTCTTTCTTGTGAAATAATAATAAACAAAGCATTCAAAAAAAATATTACTGATTCATCACTAAAACCAGGACAAACATTTTTTCACTTTTCATGAACAGATTAATCGACCATGACTCAAGACCAGGAAGGGGGCGGGGATTCCAGGTGGTGTCAATTAATAAAGGTGAGTTCAAAACGAAATTGCCAATCATTCCGGATTCATATGCTGACTGGCTTATCTTGCCAAATCTTTGAGTGATAAATCGTACTTGCGTACTCTGATGTTAAAATGTGAAGCTCCTACGCAAAATCTGTCAGTGCTGCAGTTCCAGAAAACAGAAACTTCATTAGAAATGACCCTCGTCAAGAAATCCAGATATGAATATACAAATTGGAAACTCTAATAACCCTTCAAACCACATCTACTTCCTGCAAAACTGCTCATACATCAGTGAATTGGCATATTGGTACATCTCATATATTTAATGATGTCATTCCATTTCCCTGTTCAATCCTAAGATATTTTGCAATCAGATCTTCAGATTTGAGTTTTGACCACTCGGAGCCTTCATGAACCACTCTGAATCCTCATAAATAGATTTAACAAATAAAAAAAACATGTTTTCAAAGTTTCAGGTTACTTGTAGGCTAATGGTTTTGTAAATTGGAGTCCTGTGTATGCCAGCGAGATTCTGAGCCCTCAGATGCTCAGCGCTTTAGCCCTGGGCTGGATTCTGCCTCCTCGACTCAGACCTCGCCTTACACAAAAGCATCTGCTAAAAGCATCTGTTAAATAAAATTTTAACGATCAGCAAAGGGGACACCAAGCACTAACACAAAACCAGAACACATTTAGAGAGTCCTTAAATGGTAAGCTGTTAAATAATTTAAACAACTATCTTATATCTATAAGACATAAACAGTTTTGGTGACGAATATTCTCCGAATCAATAAATTATTCACTATAAAACTGTTTTGTTACATTCTTTGGATAAAAAAAATCTGAAAAGAATTTAAAGGAGACCGCCGTCCTGACGCACATTAAATATGTTTACACTGAGATATTTGTGATGTACTAAATGATGCTGGTGCTGATTTCTAGGTTGATGCTCTTGAGCTTTGGAAGTTGATCTGTCTGAGCAGAGTGTACAGATGAGAAGATAAGAGAGCTGGACAAACTAAAGGACTAAAGCGCCGCTGCATCACTCTCTTTAGGCAGAAATGAAGCGAAGGTTAAAGCGCACTGGCGCCACCATCAGCAGGTAGATGAATAGCATTGTGGGTAATGTAAAATGACAATTTCATTACAAAATATATTTTGGACGCAATTGCAGATCACATGTTAATTATAATTAATAATATACAAGTCGTTTTCTATAAATACCAAGTAGTAGCTGAATGGTAAAGGGGTCATGAGAGAGAAAGCAACTGGAGGGCCTTTAAGTCAAACTCTTATCTGCTCAGTTCTTTACATGGACTCGATTCTGCCTTGCCCAATTGTACACTGCTTTAGATAAAGCCACCTGCCAAAAAAAAAAAAAAAAAAACGTGGATAAAATTTTAACAACAAGTTCAGGGACACTAAATGCTAATGCAAAAAATAAATTGTCCTAAAAATACATCATATCGCTATGCAAAACATGACTCCTGAGAAGAAAAAACATTTAAATATGTTATCTGAGTGCTTTGCATGACACCATAAAAGAGTGCTAACGTCCTGAATAATTTGCTTTATTGAATAATTTACAGTACACAGGTATTAGCCTCGGACAATAAACCGTTTAAGTTTCAAATATTCTGCGAGGCAATTTGAATCCCTCCATTTTCACAAACAATATACACTGCATTACAATACGCAGGTGAGGATTTAATAACACCAAAGCCTGTCAGATTAATGTTAATGTTATTAATGGTCTACATGCAGTTAATATTTTGTCATGGTTTTACGAAATAGTTAGCACATTTACTCCATGCAATGAGAAAGCCTTAGACATCTTTAATTTCAATTATAATATATTTCTGTAGTCTATTAAACAGGCAAAACAGCTTTACACAAATTCCTAATGAAAATCCCTAAGGATGGCGCCGGAGGTAACTGCGGTGGAGAAAAAGTTCCTAATAACATCAGAAAGAAACGACGAACAAAAACTAATCAAAAAAGGGAATTTATCCTCCTCTGGTCAACTCCTCTGGAGAGTGGGATTAGAGTAGGAAGATTACAAGTGGGTGGAACAGTCCCTGTCCCCTGAGATACTACAAGGGCTGGAGTTAGACACCTTATCAGCAGGGCTGGCTGCTATAAACTGGCTGCTATAAACTGGCTAGCAGGGCTAAGCTTATCCTCTCTTTCAAGGAAAAAACTATACATAAAAAAAGATTGGGTTTTGGCATCCACGTCGTCTTATTTGCTTTTAACAAACACCTTAAAGTGAATTAGTTTTGACTTTTGCGTAACTGAGGGCCATCATTGGTCATAGGTAAAAGTTCATAGAACTGTATGAAGAAGCGAGGCTGGGGCTGATTTCCTTCTAGCCCAGACTGTAGATCAGTGACCGTCATGTCAGGTGATTACACACAGTGATTTACCATCCACTGAGGCTAATTTATTTAAACCAGCTTTGCTGACACATCCATAACACATCATGGTCAACGATTGACTGAGAAGGTAAATGCGAAATATAATTGTAATAATCAGGAATGATGTGTATGACCTTCGATCACTGATTTTTTTTCTTCCAAAATGCCTTTGAAAAAGAAACTAGAACTCAACAGACTAAGCAAACATTTTCTGATCAAAATATACATATATCAAGGGACAAACAACAGCAATGTTTTGTCTAATTTGAACAAAAAAATCTGCTAATGACAAGCACCGCTTTTCTGTTTACCATCCTTCCTTTTCAGAAGAGACACAGCATGATTACAGAAAAAGCTAAGGAGCACTTTCCATGTCTTTCAATGAGTTACTGATAGGGAGTAGATTATTTTTAGCCTTCCTATTCAATATAATGAGTAGCTGTCACCGATTATAAGAAAATGTTCATTGTTTCTTTCATTCATCTTCAGTAACCACTTTCCCCCCCATCACTATACACCTGGAACAGCTGGAAAACACTGGAAAAAAGGCCGAGGTAGTAAATTTTAGCATGGTGTGTGAATTCTGGCAGACAGTTCCTCAACCTGAGCTACCTCACTCAAGTTCATAATTGATCTCAACTAGCGAAACGTGCTGGATTGTTTATTTAATGCTGCTCACACAGTTCAAATTTTTGTTTGTACTTGCTTGCGATATTTTCCAACAATTTTTTCCCCCAAAATATAAATAAATTTGTAGCCTAGTTTAAACTACGCAACCCTGACAAGGCAGTTACTAAGGATGCTGTAAATGCATCACGGAGTATCGCATGCTTATATTAATGACATGCTTCATATCTGCTTGCACCAAAGTAAAATCCTTCCATGTGTGTGACTTGAGGGATCCCAGTCCCAATGCTCACCTCTAGTCTTAACCAGATGCTCTTTGAACATTTCTGGCAAGCTTTCTTTTTAAATCGTAACTGTATTTGTATTCATTTAAAACAGACGATCTGTTCATTCTAAATAATGTACCCGTATTCGATTATATCCCTAACACCCTGGACACACAGATTCATACACTTATTTTAAAGTGGGGCAAAAAAATGGGGCGAATGGGAGAACTTGGAGGAAACCAACTGGGAGAACATGCAAAACTCAGAATAAAACTTTCCAAAAACATATTTGACAAACAGAATGAAAAATGAATATGAGGACAAAGGAGCAAAAATACGGAGTGCTGACTGAAAGTTCCAGAAAATATCTGACTCTCATGCAGTGATTGGCAGTCAAGCGGATGTATTTTTCTAATTAGCAGGAGATTATGAGGAAGTGATGACTGTCTATGACAGACATCATATGTCAAAACCTATTCAAATGCTAAAAAAAAAAAAAAAAAATCTCCACTGAAATAAAGCACTAGTTCTGCTGTCAAGAATCCAGTTAAAGTTTTCCAAAGAACTGATGCAACTTGAAAATCTTTCATTAACACATCACTGACATGACATTAATTTAATTTAGTTTAATAAAAAAATAAGCATGCAGAGTGTACTCTTAGCTCTGAAGGTGCACGCAAGTCAGCGTGACCCTGAAACTTCCTCGATTCGCTGTCCCTCCTGCAGCGCTGCTAGATCTCTGCATGAATATTTCAGCATTCATTAACTTCCCAAATCCTTCAGCGTTATAATACTTTTATTCTCAAGTCTCAGCGGAACCACATTATGCTCTTATGTTTCAGCATATCTGCCACGTTTGGCTCAAATTCATTTGGGCTGAAATTCAACAAACAGCACAGCAGAAGTGTTGTCATCGCTGTAACTCTAACTTCAGTCCCATAGGATCAACAGTACAGCAGTTTTCAACCTATTTCAAACAATATTTACTGTATACAATATAAAATCCTGCTTTATACTCAGGAGTAGTGCATCATACTTGAGATATGTTGATTACCCAGAATGCAAGCCTTGCCAAATACCCCAAACACACATACTGATGCATCACTGAGAACTACTGCTCCTATAATGCTAGTACAGTATCCTAAGTAGGGGTCACACCAGACCTTCACCTTGCTGAATTTTATCATTTTTTTATTCAGTGAACAGAAAATACCTGTGTTACCATACCATATTGTGATGTATGAAACTTTTTTTCTCCAAATATGGACCAGAAGGCGCTTATGCATTTGGATTTCATTACTATCATTTAGCATTATTTTAAGAAATTTGTACTTTAAACCTTATTGTTACTAATTTGTATGCCAGAAATACTCTTAAAATATACTTCAAACAGGAAGGAAGCTATTAAAGAAAAAGTATTTCAGACATATGACCTTGCAGTGACCTTGATCCTGTTTGGATCAATTCCAAAATCTAATCAATTCACCTACTGGTGACAATGACACATCCTTATGAATCCTACAAATCTGCTTTTTCTTGAGATATCGTACTAACTAGAATGTTGGACGGATGGACGGACATCTTGAAAACATAATTCATAAAACATTGAAGCATAACAGCAAATCAGAAAATGCAACAAAACAAACAAAAAACAAACAAAATAAGCAAATCAGAAAATGCAACAATGAAACAAAACAAAAACAAACAAAAAAACCCCCAACAAATCAGGAAATGCAACACAAAAACAAAAACACCCCCCCTCCCCAAAACAACAGCATATTTGGAAACACAACAACATATCAGAAAACACACCACCACCACCAAAAAAAACCAAACAAACAAACAAAAAAAAAAAAAAACCAGAATATTTGGAAACGCAACATAAATGGAACAAAACATATTCTTTAATTACTAAAAAAAAAAAATTATAATCTGCAATTTGAGGAATATAAGAGGAATATAAGAGGAATAAAACACTGCTGTTATTGGAAAATAAAAAACTTTGTGTCACACCACCCCTTAACTGATTATTTTCCTATAACAGCACACGTGTTTTATTCCTTACATAAGTCCCACACACTACCTGCTGACCTTCAACACTCCAGAAATAATCCATTAGTTAGTTACCAAATTCTTGATTCTTGGGAATCAAGAACTGGGGAAACAAAAACACTAAACGATGCAGTATTGCAAACTTCCATGATTGCAGTCTGATCACCCAACTTTCACATTAAATATCTAATAAGGATATTACTAATATTAGTAATAATAATAATAATTATTAACAAGTGAAAGTATTAGAGTTTGGGTGCTCACCTTTTCTCTCAAAACTCTCTTCCCTGAGGAAACAGACGAGTGCCAGGAATTTGGTGACCTCTTTAAGGTACATCACTGTAGTGTTGTTGAGGTGGATGATGGCCATGGATTCTTTATCGTACGGCGAACCGGCTACATCTTCACTCAAACTGACAGGGAGAAACAGGACAAATAACATGACAAAATGAGAAGTTAATTTTTTTTGGCAGCCCAATTGTGGAATCACCCATTAATGATATAATTCAACCTTACTGAAAGCACATTGTACAATAGACACCGTCACTTAGCAACATTAATCCAAAAGGCAGAGAAAAGGAGGATGGTAATTTTACAAGTAGGATGATTTTTGGCGTTTTTTTTTTTTTTTTTTTTAACTGGGGACAGTTTAGTACCTTTTCTTCTGAGTGTGATAAGCAAATTGTGGGTGATGGTGACAAAAAAAAAAAACCTCTCAGAAAGAAAAGTGAAGCACTCAAATTTACGTGCTCTAATATCTTCTAGGGTTTGTGGACCCTTGTGTTGAGCTTGTGTTTAAAGTCAGTGCTGCGATCTTCTTGTATTAAAATGTCGAGGATACATTTTTAAACGTCCATGTGAAAAGTAAATCTGCATGTGAAAATGGACATAGTGAAAAGACACCTCTCCACATTTACAAGAGGTACAACAGCATTGCTAAGAAAAGCTAGGGTTTTATATAAAACATGCTTTTTAGGATGAAAGGAAAGAGAAATAGCCATTTCGAATTCGTAACTGGAAGATAAATAAGTGAAAAAATACTAAATAAGTGAAATATAAATAGATTCTGATATTAATTACTACAGCTGCTCGTCAATAAGACAAACTACTGCAAAAAAAACCCACAAAGTGTCATTAAGAGCCAAGCACCAGTTGGTGTATTTCAATTAGCTGTGCTTGTCAGGGTGCGATAGAGGAGGCTCAAGTAAACATTCCAATCCTTCTTCTAAAATCCACCTTTTAGTGTCACCAAAGAAATTAATTCCTGATGATTCTTTAGGTCCCAAGAGGTCTAATGGTTTTTGTATGATCAAGATCTGCCATATTAGAATGGCCGGTATATTTGGGATAAAAAAAAAAAAGTGTCCTATTGTCATAAAATTTAAGTGGATTACATCTAGACTGAGCCTCGCTCAAGTTATCAGTGGATTTTTAAATATTCAGAACCACTCCCCAGTGATGTCTTAGCAAAGTAAGGCAACATCTCAGCATGTCTTTGTTGTACTGACACCATATTTGGTAGTTACCTCTAACAGTGGTTCTATAATTAAAATATAACCTTAAATACCCTTAGCTTTTGAACTCTTTACATAAAATGAGTTATTTGATTTGAATAATGGATTACATTACCAATACTGAATTATTAAAAAGTCTAATCTAGGAAGCACGCAGACTTAGCTAGTGTTTGCAGGGAATATTAGCTAGCTAGGCAACTTATAATACAAGAGCAAGCTACTGTCAAGCTACATGGATACTTACATAAAATTTGTCAAATTACGTGTCCATTTCCAAGAGTTTTGGTTTCACTAATGAAACTTAAACTAGTACCAGCTAGCTTGATCTTCAGCTGTGTCCTAATGTTTAAAAGTGCAGTGACATAGGAGGTATGAATGCAGACAAAATTGGCTCCAGGGGCTATTCTCATTAAATACCTGTTCCAATTCTGGCATTCAGATTAACATAGCTGGAAACAAGATTAAACCAAGCCACCTTCAGCTAACGTTGAAAGTAAGGGGTCCATGTACCCATTTGTCCCTGATGGAAACTATGCCAGTGGTTGTTTTTCATCATAGATGCATCGTTTATGTTCTATGTTTGCATTACATCTATTAACAACCAATCATTTTACAGCACAGAGAGGAAGTGCCAATACGGTGGTTAAGCGGGTTTATGTCAATACGCTTTCTATATGTCTAATAAATCAATCAGTTTGTACACCAAGCAGTATTGTATTAAAATGTGTCTGTAATTTATACTAATATGAAGTACTGCTAAGCACTGGGTATTTTAACATTGCCACAGCCTGTTGAGTAGCCTGTTGAGTAGTGGGCAGATCAAGAGGACTAAGATGATGCTCTCATTGGTCTCTTAAGCATTTGCTGAGACTCATCTGTTCTGCAGGCCAGCGTGGGCAGACAGCTGGCACGCCCCAAGTTGCGCCTGAATGCCTACACCTTCCTGCGCATCAGCGTCCAGATCTCACCGGGTCAATGGGGCCTGAGGTGCTTCACTTCGCCCTTCTGTTTACAGATACTCTTCAAACACACTGCCAGTGGTGCTTAAATTGAAATGAGGCCAGAGAAGAGAAGTGGTTGCTGCATACCAAATACTCCATTCAAATTTACTTCCACATTCATTATTCCCCAAAGGCGAATGAGATTAGCCTGATGTTTCATTACTTATGTTCATGATACAAAGTATGGGAAATAGTATATTTTGGTAGGGAAAAGTGCATTTTGTGTAATCAGGTAAATGAGATATTTAAAGTTACCTTTAAGCACTTTTTCCCCCAAAAAAATGTTTTTTATGGTACAAAGAAGTCCCAGTGATTCATAACTGGTGCCTTAAAAGGACGGTGTCATGCTCAAGTCCACCTCCAACATCAAACATTTACAATGGTTTATAGACTTATTACCATGTGTATTTGTACTTCCACTTTTACAATGTGCATTTGTTAAAAGAAAAAAAAAAAAAAAAAAGTCGCTCTGGATAAGGGTGTCTGCCAAATGCCATAACTGTAAATGTAAAAGCTTTCCAGAACAGTAGCCCAAATTCAGCTTACTATAGCAAATAATGAGTTATATCCTAAGTACAAGATGTGTAAGGAATAAATAATCAGGTATTGCTACCACTCCTGAGTGGATTACTTTCCAATAATAGCCTTTCCTGGAGTGTTTTATTCCTCTTATATCACAGCAACCTGCCAACAATTCCAATTTTTAATTTACAAATCAAAGGCACATCATGCTGTAGTAATATGTAATGTCTGGAACATCCATGAGACAAGTTACTTCCTGTTTTCACTTATGTTATAGCAGCTGTAAAGTTAATAAAATAAATAAACTGGAAAGTGCAAAGTCCTTCATCCTGAAGACACTCCCATGGTGGAAAACCTTACTGACCGTTACAAAGCACTGACACTTGAGACTCTTTCCATAAATGTTTCATAAACATATCTTTACCGAAAACTTCAAATATATATAGTCTGAATTACAGCCAGAACTAATGTCAGAGTTGCATTGTTATTGAAAGTGAAATCAACTGACCGATCAGATTTGAGAATTCAAAAGCGCAGTAGTATAAGCAAAAGCAATGCACAACGAAGTCTCCCAATATCAGAAACTAAAATTCAAGCTGGAGCTGATGAATGACGTTATTTTCAAATGCCCTCATGACTAATACGTAATATGAATCTGCATCTCTTTTTCTGAATGTTAACACCAGGCTTGCAAATACCACAACAGACTCATCTAATTAAAGCCATGATTAAAGAATTGCTTGGAGAGTACAAAACCTCTCACTGATTTATTGCTTTATAGAAATTACTCACCCATAGATGCAGGAAATATCGATGACGACATCAATCATGTCGCAGCACAGCTCGTATGTCTGCATGTCCACTGGACTGCTGTCTGTGGCAATGTAGATCTTACTGACCACGTCGAACAGAAACGCCTTTTCGATCCCTGAATTCTGCAACAAGAGCCAACAAGAATTAAACTGTTGCCTACATTTCTGCTAGCAAGTGCACCTTTGGTCAAAATATTTGTTCTAGAGTGACTAACATGGCAGAGGCTAAACTGGAATAAAGTCACTCCACTGCAGTTTCAATACATGTGGTGTGCTGGGTTAAAATTGATCTGGTTTTCTTTTGTTCGGATGTAGCGCTATCAAGTGTAGGGAAAGCTATAGAGCTTGAGCGAGATGTCAGAGAAAGAGGAGATTCACGATTCTGTGTTCACGATTTAATACAATTTGATTCTCAAAATTTGAATAAATAAAAATTATGACTGAAAAGACTTCTTTTTTATTTCTGTATAATAAACAATGCAAAACAACATGCATTTTTGTCTGTATAAATTTATACATTAAAATAATTCTACAAACAGAGGTTTAATATTGTAAAGAAAATATACTACAAGGTAAACAAGTAAAAATAAATAAATAAATGTATAAATTCTCCCAAAAATTTTGATAGAAAATTTTGAATAAACAAAGTGTCTCACTTTGAAAATGATTGACTGAAACACAATAAGCTCCATAGCAGAACTAGAGCTCCAAAGTCAGCTAAAGTGCCCAATTTCCACTGCCTTTTTATCGGGCACTGTAGATCACAGAGGGGTGGGGATGGTGTTGTTTGAAACCTACTGAAGAGCTCTTTTTAACCGTTGTGGTCATGGAACCATTTAATGGATAACGTGTGTTGCTCATTGCAATCCAGAGCTGTCATGCTATCAGTCACTTCACAAGTGCAGAGGATCTTGATCTTAACAGTCTTGTGGCTGAACCTACACAAATCCCCATAAGAACATTGCGAAATCTAGTAGAAAGTCTTCCCAAAAGAGTGGAGGCTGTTATAGTAGCAAAAAGTGGACCAAGTCCATATTAATGCCCATGGTTTTGGAATGGGATGTTCAACGAGCAGATAGGAGTTTTATGGCCAGGTGTTGACAAACTTTTGGCCATATAGTGTACGTTATTAAAGATGGTGGACTTTGATTGATTTCCAGGCCACAGTCTGAAGGGTTTGCCAGGTGGTGAAAATCCATATCAGTGATTGATTACACTTGCAGCCAATCAGTTTCCTGTATGCCTAATACTGGGTACCACTGCTGAACAATACATTCAGCACTCTGGACCACAGTCTCAGAAAAGTACTTTTCCTTGTTGCTGGAGTGGTACAATAAAAGGTACACCTTTGAACCTGTATCTTTCAACTTTAAGGTATATAATTAAGGACCACTGATGTATCTGTAAATCTATACTCTAGAAGCTAATTAGAGGTACACTACTTGTACCTTCCCAGGTAAAAGATATGTACTGAAGGTACAAAGGATGTATCCATGATTGTACCACCCAAGCAACAAGGAATACTACAGTGCACTCTGCAGTAGGAGAAGCCTTTCTCCTAAAAGTCAGTCCTTTTGCTTATCTGGTGGCTTTCTGATTTCCAGCTTGGCTTTGCTTGGTGGGCTGGCTGGTGCCTGACTAGATGGTGCCATTTAGTTGGTGCCATTTACCTGGAGCCAACCATATGTGTACAATCTGTGCCCAAGGCTCATGTTTATCTCAAACATCTGCCATCTGTAAATCTTAGGATAACTGAATAAATAAAAGACATGCATGGATGCATTTTTTTCAGGTAAGCTGCTGAGAAACTAAATTAATAGGTTGGGTTTCATCTCCTGGACTTCTCTGTCATTGTTTTTCAGAAGCTATATTAACTTAGAGTAGTCTGATTTTCCAATAGGACATGACTAGCTCTGCTTTGTTTTGTTCCTTTCATAATTATCATGATCATGTCTTCTTTCCCCAGACCCGGTTGTGCTGACGTTTTTCCACCATTCCAGCAATATCACAACCATGACAGAATTGTGTGTCTTGGGTTACATTTGTCATACTTATTATTACTTTGTGTTGACAGTAAAAGTCTGGCTAAGAAAGAACGTTGTATTTAAATATGAAATGAACATAATGAAAAACACTAGGCTCTACTGAGTTCCATAAGGAGCCAGGACAAATTTTACTATCTGAACATTATGCAACGTTTCATAACATTTATAAATAATATGTGAGTGTTTTTAGTTTTTTAAAACTAAAATTTAGTTGTCTAATGTTAAGTATACTTTTCCTTTTTGCCTTAATGTCTAGAACAGTTATCCTTAACCCTGTTCCTGGTGTTTGATAATTTATTTATTATTCACAACATTTTTTTATATTTGAGAATAAATATTTATTTAGAAAAAATAAATAAATAAAAATATCTAACACTGAAAGAATAAAAAATTTCTAACCTTTTACAACTTTAAGGATTAAATACAAAATGTTAACATTAAATCAGCTTGTAATTATTTTAAAAAACAAAACATTTGATAAAAGATACTGCAGTATCCACAATATCAAATATATAAATATTAAATATAAATTAGTTTTTTAATGTTAATCACCAGATATTCTAAGAAAAATCATTATAAATTGTGATTAAAAACAAAGAAATAAACATGTTATATAAACAAAGTTTATTAATATTTTTTCCCCTTGATAGTTCACTGCTGACTTTCTGCTGCCATCAGCTGGCTGGTATAAAACATTTTATTCATACCCAAGCATACTCTATATTGTGGAAAAGTCCATATTTAAAAAACATAACCTTTGCAGGTAAGATAATGAGCACGTGTGTGTATTAATACTCACAGATATAAAAATGTTGAGTAGATTCTCCAGAGTTGGGAGCTGTGGAATGAGCTTCTGCACCACTTTACTGAACGCCTCGAAGATGGAGTGATCATAGATGCTCGTCAGGTAGAAGCTGAAATGAAAGAGAACAGGAGGTTTTCCTTTGAAGAGCCAGTCAAATTAGTTCTTTTCAATTATAGCTTCTGGGGTGAGTTTATTATCGACTGCAAAGGAAAGAGTGATGTTTATCTGTTAAGCAAAGAGATACATAGAACTGTTTAAATTCATAAATCATTGGAAAAGATCGGAGGGATACTGGCCGGAGATACTGGTACAACAAAATCATTTATACAAACAGTATAATACTGATTATGTAAGTACAGTTTGGCTTAAAAGGATTATGATATAATGTAGACTAATATTTTCCCAATACAGTATTGTTTATCCTCAACTCACAAAGCCTATTTACATTAAATAAAGGGAACGATTCTGCACAAACACTGGAAAAAACCCTAAGACTTTTTAAAGTACCTTCCTTTAATCACCACCTGTCATCCATGATAAGATGAAGCTCTATTTGCTGTTAATATTTCACCAAAATATTACTCTCTTACCACAGCAATACGCACCAATTTTTTTTATCCATTTTATCCATTTATAGTTACATTTAACGTTGTGGAATGGCTGCAAAATTGCATACACAGCAACTATCAACACTCGT
Source organism: Pangasianodon hypophthalmus (assembly GCF_027358585.1). Taxonomy (NCBI): domain Eukaryota; kingdom Metazoa; phylum Chordata; class Actinopteri; order Siluriformes; family Pangasiidae; genus Pangasianodon; species Pangasianodon hypophthalmus. Next base: position 26,002,661 of record NC_069719.1, on the reverse strand, counting down.
TCCATCAACAACCTCTCTTTCTCTCTATTATTCTTGAAGTTAACAATACAAAAAAGGCAGATTGTTAAACTCCCCTGCTCTATTGCAGAAATCATCCAGACTGTTACGAAGTGCTGACACTGGAGACTCCTTCCAAAAAAAATACACGTCTCCTTACAGAAAACTTCAGCATATCAAGGAAAAGATGTTTTTTCTTTATTAAATAACAACACACTATTTATTCATGTATTTATTTATTATGGGCTTAGATTAAATGGAGTGACATGTTTACAAGTCGCTGCTGTTATCGGAAATTTATCAACATTTTCTGACCAATCAGAATCGAGAATTCAAAATCACAGTGGTATAAACCATTATACCATTATTCTAATGTCAAGTATGAGTACATACCCCGCAGTATCAGCCTTATACGAGCGCTACCTTGTACCTGTGCATTACTAATACAACACAGACACACACACACACACACACACACATACACACACATACATACATACACACAAACATAGCCCAGCATATATTAAACCTACCTTAAATGTATCCTCTCTAAGCCGGCGTCTGCCAGGTCGTCGTTGGCGCGTTTGTGTATATCTCTCTGTTTCTCGATCTTGTGATCGTCGGAAAGGCCGTCCACTTTATGGATGAACACTTCAAAGTTGATGTCTGGGTTGACTTTATAGGCTCGAGTCACAGTGAGGTGGAGCCTGCTCAATGCTTCCACATAGTCATCCTAAACAGAAAGCAGGTATCAGGGTGAAGCACGTATCACAAATTCACTCTGCAGCCTAAATAAATGGATTAAAAACTAGATATGGTGAAGATTTCTGTGAAGAGGTCTTTATCTAACATTTAGGGAAGGAGTCTCCAGTGCCAGCACTTTGTAACAGTCAGAGGTAAAGGTGTAACTTTAAGCTTTACAACTCGTAAAGGAACGTCTTCAGGAAAGAGAATTTTCCAGTTTCTCACTAACAGGTGACAGAATGACTGTTTATATCTTCTATAACGTACGTGATAGCAGGAACGAACTTGTTTCGCAGATGTTCTGCAACATTAAATATAACTATAAACTGATAAAAAGAGGCATGTGTGATGTATTTTTTCACAATTTTTTAAAAATTGTCAGCATTGGCTATGTGCTGTGGTGTAAGAGAAATAAAACACTTCAGGACATGCTGCTAGAGAAAAATAATCATAATTGTGCTTCTCCTCAGGCCACACACCACCCCATTAATGATTATTTTCCCAGAACAGACCATCCTGATGGGTTTTATTACTTACTTCAGAATACATTCCACTCTCCATGTCATGTAAATATACGCAAATCTAGCTGATTGTCCGTAAATCAGTTTTATCTTGTATTGTTTAATTTGCCGCTCCAGTTGTTCCTCTTTATGTTTTTATCTCTGTCATTGTAATTCAGTATGGTTGCAAATATTGTAAATATTGTACAATATATTGTAAAAATGTTCAGGACTGGCGAAACACCTGTGAGTCGATAACGAAAATGAGCGCTCCCGTGCCCCGGAATATCATCTCGTAGTCGAAGGTGGGGTCGAAGAAGTCGATCTGACCAGGAAAGTCCCAGATCTGGAAGCTGACGAACGAGCTGTTGGACACGTCCTCTCTGCAGATCTTATTAGTGCTCTCCAGGAACAGAGTCTCGTTGGGGGACATCTTGTGGAAGACCACTTTCTGGATGGAAGACTTGCCGCTGCGCCGTAAACCCATCAGCAGGATGCGAGGCTTCACCTCACTGCAGAAGGGATCTCGGAAGCCCAACACTAAACAAAACACACACAAACACACATACACACACAAAAAGAAGTGCTTAGTAACATTTTTTAGCTCCGTTTTACCATGTAAATTCCGATTATTGCTCTTTTTTGGTTGATGGTAGGTCAGTGATTGCAGTTCTTTCCACAATGTAGGACTATCAGAGTACCAGAGAGCCCTTAACCAAGACTCTTAACCCACAACTAAATAAAAGTGTCTGACAAGTAAGGAATAAAACACTTTGGGGTGTGCTGTTATAGGAGTATAATCAATGACAGGGCTGGGACAGTGAAAATCCTGTAGTAAATTATCTGAAACATGCACAGAGGTTGTTGTGAAGGACAATTTGTCTGTGTTTAAAATGTCTTTTACCTTTCTTTTACACATAGTTCTAAATGAAATATCAATGGAACAAAAAAATGACACCTCAATTGTAGAATCACTGTTCTAATCCTAATATTAAATATTCTTTTTTAAAAAATAATCTGTACTTTTTTTTTTAAATAAAATATTCCTTCAAAATGTTCTGCACAACCAGCAGAAACACTCCCTCCTGATCACATGCTCATTCAAGCTCTGGGACTGAGGAATGTGGAGGGCCTTCACAGACACTTCCAGGCCCAAAATACTGCCCTTGCAATTCATGGCATGTTTGTCAGAGGAACACTTCTTGGAAAAGGAGTAAACATACGCTTGCCACAAGAAGCTGTTCCATCTAGAAACACAGTAAACTATTACACTATTACACAAATACAGTAAATACAATCAAATTCATCTTAATCTTGTTTTAGTAAAAAAAAAGAGCAGGGAGCAATGAGGATTTTGCTTTTCAGTGTAGCATGTTGTCCTGATCTCATCTATCATCTGTGTTGCCATCTTAGTTACTTTCTCCACTTCTCTGATCTCTTTAGGGGCTTTGTTTAAAAAAACTTTAGATTTTAGCAACTGTCCTGCACTCTATACGGCTCAAACCTGACCGAGTCATTCTTACATGAGCCGACGGTCCCAACAACCAATCACTGATCGTTGTTGTTTCCTAACAACCGATCACTGATCACCGTTGTTTGTCACACCTGCGCACTACTCTGTTCTTCATTTTAAACTCTCTTCTTGGTTATATTTATATTTAAGTAATAAAAGTGAGTTATTCCATCTGTAACCATTTCCTTCATATCTATTTCCTCACTACCATTGTTTCATTTTGTTTGCGTTCTTGACGTCTAAATAGTTTAGTCTGTGCTGCCATGACCAAAGACTTCTTTCTGTAAGAAATAAATTATAATCTATTGTCTATTCTGATAAAATTCTATTCTATTCTATGGAAAATTTTCCATCTTCATGTAACATGTTATGCAACTGATAACGACGATTCATTGACTATGCAAATTAATCAATGATGTCATCCGGAGACGTCTAGCAATTTCTTGTACATACTAGCTACGTTCCCCTGCGACACTGCTTAGTGCTGATGCTGACACCCTGTTGATTGTTTATCACTAAAAGATAAACAGATGTAAGAGCAGCGCTGTGCTTTTCAGTGCGGCATGTTTTCTTCCTGTTACTGATGAAAAGCACTACAGCTTGTGAATTATATTTCATGCTTTTCTATCTGGAACTCAACCCTCTTTAACCCTCTGGTTATCTAAATACATTCTGGAAATGCAACTTTGTCTTAGACATAAAATCACCTCTTAGTGTGCCCCCTCACCCCTTCTAAAAACATGGACATGCCTCTGTGTTTAAAAAAAAAAGTTACTAAATTTATATAGGTTGAAGTTCATGCATTTTAGTTATATAGCAGTTTAAGGTTTTAAACACTGGTCTGATGTGAGGACATTAATATTATTTGCATGCATCAAGGTTACTGAGGTGTCCTTGATTAAACAAAGTGACCTTGCAAAACCTTAAATAGATCATAGGAAGTGGGAAAGTGGGGCTGACCTCCTTCATCGCAGCCGCACACTCCATCCTCTGTAAATGCATCCAAATCATCATCATCATCTTCATCATAATAACCAAACGACAAGGCTTCATCAAGCTCGTCCCCTGTGCTGTAATGCGTCCCCTGGTTTGTCATTGTTTTCTAAGTTTAGTGCAATTTCGTGTGAAAAGTCCGGACGCAGCCCGACTTTGCCACATTTGTCACCTGATCAGCGCGAGCCATGGTGACCTTTTACCTCCCTCCCTCCTGCCCTTCTTCTTTCACAGAGGATCCATTTAACACAACAAGCCACTAAAAAAACTCCCCATGCACCGCTACTAATCACTCCCACACCAAGCAGGATGAGTTTTCACAGTAAACAAACTGCCAGGGTAGAAAACAGTCCGAAAAACGACGCCTCCTTTCCAGGGCGCGTGTGCTGGGAATCATGGGAAATGTAGTTGTTTATCTCACGTCCTGCACGCGCGCCTGGCCCACTATAAACACGAGATTTAAAAAAAAAAGCTGCTACTGTAGATGTGCTACTGAAATGTATATAAAGCAGGCGTATATAATAATGTTTTTATCAACTTTTTATCAGGGGGGTAAATATTTTAGGCAATACCTGCCTGAGTAGATAAATAAAAATAGAAATGTCTTGCTCCATTTACTCTATTTTATTTTGAAAATGATATCAATGGAAATTAAAGAAAAAAAAGAGAAAAAGAAATAAATTATAGCAAATGGAAATTAAAGAAAAAAAAAATAAAAAAAAATAAATTATAGCAAAGGTATGTACACTTTCAGCATTTTAGTGCATATTTTTTTTTAATAATTTTGCAATTATTTTTTTTTTATTAATTTTATTTTTGAATTTTTTAAAAATTGTTCTTTAACTGGAGAAAAATAACTGGAAATGACATTAAACACACACACACACACACACTCTCCAGAAAAAAATCACACTTGGAAAAAAGTAAGTGGAAATGTTTGGCCATTAAATTCACATTAATAAATTAAATTTAGGGCATACAGTATTAGGTGTGTGTGTGTGTGTGTGTGTGTGTGTGTGGGCGCAAGTGTGCTGGATGCCGCTGTAGAACTAATCTTTAATTGTGCAATTAAATGACTTTTATAACAACCAGTCATTTAATTGCACAAAGTAAAAGTCAAGAAAAATAATAAATTAATTTAGGAATCAAAATTAGGTTTTTTTTTTGTTGTTTTTTTTTTTTTTTTTTTTTTTTTTTTGGTAGAAGAAACATGTTGTTAGGAAGGATCTCAGATTTAGAGGTCTTCAGAACATACAGCCTCCATCTCACTTCATTCATTATCTTTATCTTTCTCCACAACATGTCTTTTCATGGCTTTACCTTTGGTGTATTGATTTAGTGTAACTGACAAGTGCTATTACACCTCCACTCCACTCAGGTATACTGCAATCAATAACCATGATTCTTGTAAACGATGTCATCTACGTTTGGTATTAGCTCATCCACATGAGTGTTTGCACAACAGCATGGGCTTCAGCCTTAATGTCACAGGGGTGAAGTCAGTAAAGCAGCATTCAACCTAGAGAAATCATGACTTCCACATCCTCAGTCTGTCTCTACAGTTGAGAACTTGAAGTTGGTCTATTCAAACTAAATATCCCCGACCTTGCTCAATACAATGGGGAAATCCTTTAAGAGTTGGGAGATAAATTCATCTTTCATTGAAGTTTCGTCACTCCCAAGCAACCCAGAAGGCTCTCCTGGGTTTACCAGGTAAATCTGGCCAACACCTAGTGTGACAAATCCAACTTACCACTAAGCAGTTATCACAAGACAGCCCTGGCCCTCTCTTTATTCAAGTGTCCAAAACATATGTCTAAGGTTATGAGCACCATGACTGTCCACAAGTCTCGCAAGAGTAAAGAGCTGGTCCATTGTTCCATGGCCTGAGCGGAACCTGCGTTGTTCCTCTTAAATCATAGCATAGACAATTCCCGGGAGGCTGAGGAGTGTGATTCCCTATAATGGAACACATCCTCTGGTCCTCTTTTTAAAAAATAGGTACCACAATCCCAGTTTGCCAGACCAAAGGCACTGCCCCAGATCTCCATGGAACACTGGCATGTTAACCACACAGCCCCAACCTTGTCCAGTGCCTTCAATATGTCTGGCTTTCTCTCCTCCAGCCATGGCACTACGAAGGTTGATAACCACTATAGTAATCTCAGCCACAGATGTGGACTCTGAAGCTTTTGCCAGATTCTGTCAAGTAACTCTCCAGGGTTGACCAGGTAAATGATGCTGGTGCAGCGTGCAATAATTCAATAATTCCAACTCACCACCAGTTTTTGATCAGTTGACAGCTCTGTCCCTCTATTCACCCAAGAGTCCCAAGCATATGGTCTCAAATCCTATGATACAATCACAAAATCATTTACCTTTGGCCCAATGTCTTCTCGTACCATGTATTCCTGGGGTGAGGGTAGAAGTCACTGTCTAAGGAGTCTGTGCTTAGGAGCAACACTGTGTTCCCACAGTAGCACTCTGGAGTCAGTACAAGATACCCTCTCAAGGACCTGCACCACCTTGCATTACTATTTGGGGCATATACACAAAATAACAGTCAGAGGTTTCTTTCCTGAGCCTTGAAACCTAATAGAGGCAACCCTCTTGTCCACCAGGAGACACTCCAACTGTGAGGCCCACAACCTGGGACTGGTGATCACCCCCACACCTGCCTGATTCCTGTCTCCTGTAGGAACTCTCGAGTAGGAGAGAGACCACCCCTGATCAAGAGGTTTGGTACCAGACACATTATTGTATGTGGATATGTGTCAGTCTGACTATATCTAGTCCACATACCATTCCGTATCGCACACTAATTCAGGTTTTTTTTTCCCCTGTCAGTGAAGTGACATTCTGCATTCCCAAATCCAGTTTCCATTGCAAAGGTCTAGCCTGTCGAAGACTGTCCATTACATTCCTGCCACCCAGCTGGCATTGTACCTGACCTCCACCTTTCATCTTGCAGGTGATGAGCCCACCATGTAAAAAGTGTGTCAATATTGTTCCATTCAGTCTTGACAGGTTGTCAAGAAGCTGTGTTAGGTGCATGAACATTAAGTGATATTTGCGGTAGGGCAAAAAATGGTGTCCATATACATTTAAAGGCTTATAGTGCTACTATATAGATAACAAAACTACAACCCCCCATCCTAGCTGTTTTATCTTTCAGTCAGAACCATTAGATCTGATGGGCATCCACATAGCAAAGACAAACTGATAGCGTTCTACAAATCTCTATGAAGCTGTTGTGTAAGAGGTCACCCATTGTGACCTCTGGCACTCGCGAGGGAAAATCAAATCAATCCTTCATTGACTCTGTCAGAGGGTGATGGAAAGCTAATTAAATGCCTGGGGCATGGCTGGTTGTTTCATGTGTGTGTATCCAGCGTAGGGCACGTCAGGATAACAGACTCACTTGCACACATTGATTGGATGGAGGTCTTTCTCTTTTTGTTGCTTTTTAACAAAACAAAGAAATTAGCGCAATTTGAAATGATTTCTACACTTTATATTCTTTGAACAAATCTATAGTTCAAAGTCTCTAAATAGTGTACAGTATGGCAAACACTATACATTGCCCCGGGTTTACATTAAACAAATTGTTATGGCATTGAATCTTGCGTGATTCAGTCTGGTCCAAAGTCTTCATCTAACACTTATGAAAGCAAATCTCACACTACTAGAGTGATAGGTCATGGTTTTGGATGGCTAGACACAGAGATGGACAATTTAGTTAACAATTGAACATAGCACATTGACTAGCTTGTCTTGTTTTATATATTATACATTACATTAATCAAATATAATTGAGAAATGCACATATAAGTTTGAGGTGCTTTCTATATTTGAGCCACCATATTAATAAAGATCACAACGATAGGACAATTACAAATTGTTTTGTGGGAGGTAACACTATGGTGTAAGGGGTTCTTGGTTGGTTGGCATCTGCCATTGGGCATTGTCCAGGTCCTTTCAGATCAATTTCTTCATCCTGTTAACTCTGCATCCAGCAAGCCCGTGGAGCATTCACTGTAGCCAGCATTATGCACAGAGAGAAGCTGTGTTCATAACACAACTCCACAGTTTTAAAAATAGGAAAAAATGTGACTTTTTTTGCAAGAACATGAGCATCTTTCTATCAAGAAAGGTAATGGACACTTCCTGTTGATATGTGAGTTGCTTATTTTGGTGTAAAAATGGATTCTATCTTTTTGTTTGGGATTTCTGAAACCTAATTTTGCCCTGAGGAACTTCCATCCTGTTTCCCCATCAAAAGAAGACCTTAGAAATAATTTGGGAAGAGATGGATTTGCAAATGCTGATTGGATCTACAAACATTGTTGTTATCTGTTAAAGATTATGACAAAATCCAGTTTGGTTTTTCACGATGAAACAACAAGACTTTGAAGCAAATATATTTTTACATCAAGCTTTATGTATAGAAGACTTTATTTTAATATAACTTGAACATGTGGCTGTAAAAATGGGAGACTGGAACTTGTTGGGAAGCATCTTGGAGGAGGTTCACGTTCACTCCACCATCGTGGGCAAAATCTGGCTTACCATCCTGTTCATCTTCCGCATGCTCGTGCTCGGTGTAGCAGCAGAGGACGTTTGGGTGGATGAACAAAGTGAGTTTATATGCAACACGGAGCAGCCAGGCTGCAAGAACGTCTGCTATGACCAGGCATTCCCAATCTCGCTCATCCGCTTCTGGGTACTGCAGATCATCTTTGTCTCATCTCCTTCACTGGTGTACATGGGTCATGCTTTGTACCGTCTCAGAGCTCTGGATAAGGAGAGGCACAAGAAGAAAATTCAACTTCGAGCTGAGCTAGAAGAAACTGAGTTCTTGCTGGAGGAGCACAAGCGTCTGGAGCGAGAACTTCGCAAGCTAGAAGAACATAAAAAAATCAAAAAGGCTCCTCTGAGAGGCTCTTTACTACGCACATACATCATCCATATCCTTACCAGATCTGTACTGGAGGTGTGCTTCATTGTGGGCCAGTATATCTTATATGGAATAGGGCTGGATCCTTTGTTCAAGTGCGACAGGGTACCTTGCCCCAACACTGTGGACTGTTATGTGTCCAGACCAACAGAGAAGACCATCTTCATGGTTTTTATGATAGTCATTGCTGGGGTTTCTCTGTTCCTGAACCTCATGGAGATATCTCATTTGGGGACAAAGAAAATCAAACAGACTTTATCTGGCTTGCAATTCACAGAGGACAACAGCCTTTGCAAAGCAAAGCAAGCAGCAATGGCGGATTTATCACTGAGGAAAACAGCAAAAATTAGCATTCAATCTGGCCCAATGGACTCTCTGTATTTACCCAGTATGGGTTCAAATACCCTGATAGCTGAGCAGAGACATAGCATCTTTGCAGGTACGACTCTTCCTGTGTCTTGCCTAATCCAGACACGTCAGGACAGCCAAGGATTTATCCATAATGGACGTCTTCAAAGTCTTACAGAGCAACATAATGCTGAGGATCATCAAAATGATGACTTGCCTCCAGAAAGCAGCACTGGTTCATGTAGAGACAGCAGACTTTCAAACTCAGGCCAACAAAGTCATGAAGGTCAGCACATTCAAAGGCCAAGCCATAGTGAGATACCAGGCTGCATTCGTAACACTATGCACCGATCGAGCCATGTCCCTGAGCCAACTGAGGATGGCACAGACTCCTCAGACAGTGACTTCTACCCTAACCCCAGGAAAGCCAGCTTCATGGCACGGATGTCTTCAGACAGCGTCTCGGCCAGCCCATCCTGCCCCGGCACCAGGAGCTCCGAGTCTGAGCTCGGTTCACTTAATGACCTACCCATGAACCCACCACCGGGAGGACGGAGGATGTCAATGGCAAGTAGAGCCAAAAGACACACGGCCACTGACCTGCTGGTTTAGAGGCTCAGCTCTTGTAATACAGTCTTCTGTGAGTAGCTTGTGACCACTGTAAGACAGAGGAGTTTCATAATATAAATTCACAAATCATTTGCTGTTCAGTTATTTTTTAAGGATAATACTTTTCTCAGGGTTTTTTAATGGTTAGTTATTAAACTGTAAGCTTTCCTGGCATCGCATATTTCAGTTGGTGCAAACTATTATGACTCATTGTTCAGTCCAAATCTTTAGCCAAAGTGTGCCTGCCCAAAGAGGCATAAAGTCACAATAATTTGACTCAATATCACAATCACACATAGTCCTAACAACTATTTAGCCAATTGAAATATTTTTGGATCCTGACATCCTACACATCCTATTTCAGATCATCAATATACGTCTCAATTCCAGCAATTGATACATGAATATCTTTAGTTGTAACTATAATATTACTCAGTGTAAATTTGGTTTAATTTAGCAATATGGCTTCCACTCTTTTCATTCAGTAACTCATAAAATGGCACTTGATCCATTTTATTTTTTATAGTTATTTGTGCATAAAACATAATGTATGCATCGAGGTCATGAAATCGTATTGTGTATGCAGGATGATATGCTTCGATATCTCTGATTACGATGGATTTTAAAGCTCTGATACTATTAATTAATTAATTAATTACTAGTGTGATATTTATGTATTTAATATTGGCCTCAAATGGCATTCCATAGGTTTTTGAGTGTATTTACACCTCAGAACAGACAGTAATGCTAGACTTTATACTGATCCTAGCTCTAGATGGAAAAAAGGGACTTAAATTCAAGGTCAGACTCATACATAAGTGAGACACACCTCTGTTTTCAGCAAACTCCATAAACTCTCTGAGCAGCGCTTAACTCTGTACACATCTGAGTTCTGAATGCTGATATGTGCAATTTCTGTTAAATCCTCACTATACACTGAACTCAGCTCTGAATAATATGCAAAACAGAGTGACATAATGCATAAGAGTTGATATTGGGCAGGTAGCTAACTTTAGGATGATGTACAATAACGTCTATATTGTTTGGACGATTTAGGTTGGTTTGACTAATATGAAACACCATTTCTTCCCCCTCTGTACACTACCTTTTGTCTTTCAGAGTGTGTTCTTGGATATCTCTTCCATCATGAAAAAGTGATAAGGATGCCAAAAAAGAGCCAGAGGACTAGAGGACAGGCCGCAGGGGTGTCAACCATGTTTAATATGATTCTCCTTTTTCTGATAAGAAGGAGCTGGTTCTAACAGGGGAAAGTCCTGAAGGGATGTGCTGACATACAGAATGCTGAAATACTATATATTTTATTCATTTTTAAGCACCTTTTTAAAGATACCAGTCCTGCAAAACAAACAGCTTTAACCATGCTCTGTACAGCTCTTGCAATTCTGAACAAAATAAATTGTTTTAGTGCACAAACACACACACACACACACACACACACACACATATATGTGTGTGTGTGTGTGTGTGTGTGTGTGTGTGTGTTTGTGCACTAAAAATATATATATAATTATTATATGAAATCTGCATTTATATATTCAGGATTTATAAATATATGTTCACGAGTTATATTATGTTATATTCAGATTTCATATAATTATTTCCTTTCATTATATAAAATAAATTGTTATATATATTTTACTGTGCAAGTGTTTTATATATACATAGAAAAAGTATATATATATATATATATATATATATATATATATATATATATATATATATATACATATGTTATATACTTTTTCTGTATATATATATATAAAACACAGCACAGTAAAACAACCACACCAATTCTTAAAAATATCAGAACTCAAAAGAAACAGTAATTATTTTAACTCAAGAATGTTTTTCTTGACCTTTTTCTTGACAGAGAAGAATCTGGAAATAATATTCTGCTTACAGGTAGAATTTTCATGCATTCTCCTTCAACCTTTAACATATAGCAGTTTTTGGTAGTTGAACTTATGGGCTGCCAAATTATACAATATCAGTACAATTTAGTGGAGATTAGTTTGATTAATTGGTATCTGTGTCCAATCTGTCATTAAACAAACACACAAACAAAACATTTAGGGTTCTAAATATGGAATATGGGAGCACTCAGTAAAAATGATCCACTGCTAACTGTAGATCATCTGTGACATTAAAAGAAAATGTCGACATACAATAACAACAAACTCCTCAAATTTCTCAGCATCAAATTCTGATTTATGTCTTGTACCCTGCAATAAAAATAAATGTAAAAAAAAAAATAATGCTGTTTTAATATCAAACAAGATAAGGAAAGTATACTGAGTATATACAGACACACGTGATAGTCAAAAGTTTAAATAATTTCCTCGAAACGGTTTGATGTGTACGCCAGCAAATAGCAAAGCTAAGCAACTAAAAAAACTAATCACAGGATTGGTGACTATTTATACCATGGTGTTGATGAATTCTCAGTTCTGAAGGTTGATTTATATATTACGGCAGGTCTGCTGTACAGTAGTGCAGCTGTAAGACAGATCGCAGGTTTATATTAATGCGCTTGTTCTAATAATAATAATAATTAAATAATTAATTAAATAATTAATAATAATAATAATAATCTTATTATTTCAATAGTAACAACTTACACAGGGACATGCATATTTAACATCCATATATTTTAATCCTAATAATAACCATTTATTTAACATTTATGGAAGGAGTCTCCATAAATGGAAAACGGTAGGTTTTCCACCACATGAAAGTCTTCAGGACAGAGGAGGCTTGTGGTTTTGTGGTTTCTTAGTAACATGACAAGCTGCATAAGAGAGGCTAGGACATTTCTTTCCCCAAGTCAGTTTAACACTGTTGGTGTCATAAAAAATAAAAAAAAAGCAAATAAAATTGTAAGGATACTATCATCTGAATCAATTCAAGCATATACAGTATTTCTTCCTTCAAACTTTCAAAAGCTGTAAGCCTACCTGAGTCTGATGCTGACATGGACCAAACTACACTATGTGCTGGGATACAGCAGATAGCAATTTGTTTTCTTTGTTTCTAGCTGTCTCTATTTTAGCTTTTATCCACTTTTACACATAATGGTGTGCAACACAGTGTCAGAAACCACATAACAACTCTACAAAGATTTAGATATGCAGTTTGCACAATGATAAACTGGTATTTATAAGCGGTAGCTTTTGTGCAAAACGGAAAAAAAGGGATGCTTCACCAAAGTTTTCATCTATTCTCATGTATAAGATTAGTATTAGTAGATTTTTTTTAATACAATGAAACACCTGCAACAGAATTTAGACATGGGATATTTATTAAACAGTGTAGCACAGTGTAACATCTAGCAGTAATGACAAGAATGCACTGTGTGTGTGTGTGTGTGTGTGTGTGTATGTGTGTGTGGTTTGAAAATATACAGAAATACAGAAATTACTCTTATGATATATTATTAAAAGGCTGTACAATATACAATATTTAAAATAACAATATTAATCTACATAGTCTGTACAGTATAATGGCTATAATGTTATATTATGACTCTTGACCACAAGATGGCGCCGCAGTCTCACTTGTATTGTATTTCTGTAAATCTGGTTAAAGGTTTTCCGTTTTAATAATGAAAGACAAAATAAGCTTGGAAATCTGTCCTCGTATGACTCTTCTTTGTTTAAAAAAAAGTCTACAGTCTGAAACTAATAATTTCCATCATGTTCTCCTCACTATAAACGTAGTTGAGTAGTAGCCAGTTTTCTTTTCGAGGCTAACGTAGCTAACAAGTGAGGGAAGCATGTAGCTAGCAGCTTAGCATTGTGCTAAAAACTCCTTTTTGTGTAAATGGTATTACAGAGCCAAATGTTTATTTTTTTAATCTTTATTTCTCTCTTCTTGTTTCCTTCTCTCTTTCTCCTCTTCCACCTCTCTTTCTCTCAGTGCTCAGTTGTTGTTCTTGAGCTCTATATTTAGCTACTCCACCACTATAATAAGGCTACAGCGACAGATTGGGGCCTTCAGTGACACCATTTTATGCCCCTAACAGTACATTTCATTTCTCTAAAAACTAAAGTAGGCCTCATTTGTTAGACAGGAAGGGTGAGTGAAGACGGTTAAGTCACATCATCATCACCATCATCATCATGAGCATCTGCGTCTAGAGACCTTAACAACTCCATCAGGCAGAAATGCTTTCTGAGGCTACAGGAAAAACATAAGATAAGATATGACATTTTTAAAAAAATGGATGTAAAGCAAAGGTGAAAGACATTCAAACACACATAAAGTGTCCTTCACAACAACCCAATGAATAAAACCTACCACAACACTCTAAAAAATCTCTATAACTACCCTTTACTATGAAATATAATCATTCAAATTTTATTTTTCAAGGAATGCGTTAATCTGTTTAATCTCTCATGCTTAAAACATTCTTTTCCGTGAGTCTTTCATTATAGGTTGTGAAAAATGTCCCCCGACATTCACTCGACCTTGCTACATTACACATTGAAATATTTGGAATAGTCTACAAGTCCAAGAAGTTCAAGAGGAAGATGCATTATCCAAATTTCCTGAAGATAATGGAAAGAAACAAAATACATTCTTTCATTCGTCTTCTTCTTTCAGTTGATATTGTGATATCGGCTCATGAGGTCAATTTGAAAGTTACCCAAGTTAGAGTTTGAAAATATTAATTAAAAAATTTATAACAATTTTAAGGGACTCATTAAGTAAATGCCAGTTGCATGGATACTAGTTAACCACATTTTGTCTATTTGCTAATTGTATTGCTGAAAAAACTCAATATACAGCCAGTGTTAGCAAAGAAACCTTGTAAAAAAATTACATGTTATCTAAGATGGGTTAAAACATTTTGAATGTATGTTTTCTTAGATTAAATGTTTAAAATGCTACTAGAAAAGCTTCATTATGGGGAGTGTGTGGTGGCTTAATGGTTAGCACCGTTGCCTCACACCGTTGGTTTGAATCCTGCGTCCATCCTGTGTATGTGGAGTTTGCATGTTATCCCTGTGCTTCAGGGGTTTCCTCCAGGTACTCCGGTTTCCTCCCCCAGTCCAGACACATGCTTTGTAGGCCGATTGGCATTTTCAAATTGTCCGCTGTGTGTGTGATTGTGCCGTGAGATGGGTTGGCACCCTGTCCAGGGTGTGCCCCGAGTTCCCTGGGATAGGCTCCAGACTCCCCCATGACCCTGTGTAGGATAAGCAGTACAGAGAATGGATGGATGGAGTTACAAGGGCTAAATGGTACCTCAGGGGTAGAATCACCCAGTGGTATTTTGCCATCAGTATAAAATCATGTGTTTCTGCATACTGTCAGCAAAAATTTATATCATGCAATATGAAGTGAGTTGAAGCACTTTGGTACCGATTTAAAAGCATTCAGATTTCTGTCTGTATGTTTTCTGTGATTATTATACTTGCATTGCTATCGGAGCCTCATTAAATGCTTTTTGCCTTAGCACTTCAGTATGAGCTGATATTATAAGGAGTAGAGAGTAGAGAATTTTAATGGGTTGCACCATGCTGCTCACCAGTACTGATCTACTAATGGAAATAATTATCCTCAAATGAAACTGGTCAGTCAGTCTACATCACTCTGATCAGAAAAAAAAAATCCACAAGTGGAATCACGTGGCTCCAGGATGCAGTTGGACTGAACAGAAATTATGTCAAGTGATAGAAATAGAACAGCCAATCAGCTCAATCAAACTCTTGAAGTGTATGTGTATGGGTGTGTGTGTGTGTTCTGCCAAATGAAGACTTTCAGTAAGAAATATTCGAGAAAACAGTCTCCATGCCTATTGCCATGGCAACGCTCACGTCTGCTCCTACATCCTCTAAGAATCGACAGAAATAAACTCATATCTGCAGTGAGTCAGTGATTTAAAATAAATGAAAATGCTGTGTACACACTGTTCGGGCTTCTAGGGTCTTTCAAGCCAAATGTTTTGCAAGCTGTGAAAATGAAATGTGAATCATTGATGTGTAAGGTGTAATTGAAAAAAAACCAAAAAAACAGCCAAACACACAGTCACAGAGAGACTGAATCCAGCACCATCTTAATTGGCGTGTGGGACCCAGGTCAGGATTTTCTTTCAGGGCCCAGGTTTTAAGGGAATGTGTGTAGTGTGCATATACTTTAAGAATAAGCGATAGAACAGAACCAGCATGCCAATGACAGCATAGCAAAATAAGCATTTCTTCAATACTTAAGGACTTTAATTGCCTTAGCAGTTTACCAAAGACTATTTCTGTAAGGACCTTTACACCTTAAATGAGTCAAAGTCATAAGATTCCTGCGGAGTCCCACAGATAGTAAGTGCATACCAAGTGCCAAGTCAGCATAGTGCTGAGGTTCTCCCTGGCAGAGGCAGAAAGCCCACTGGACAGAAGGCACTGGTGCACAACCGACCTTCCCACTCAGTTCCGGATTCAGTCTTGCCTGTTGCCTCAAGGTGGACACAAGGGCCTGGTTTCCAATTCTGCTTTCACTAGTTGTCAGAATACACTGGTGGCTTCCTTCCTGAGTAGATCTTTTGTGCCAAATGGCACTCTCAACCAGGTCATCTGTTTCTGTGGTTTTGGCCCATCAGACCAAATCACCAACTGTGATCAAGCAGTCCAGGAAACAGCTCTGAATGCAAGAGCCACAAGCACACAGGTCTTGTATGCCTAAGATTTTCTACAAACGGCTGTATTGTCTGATTCCTAGGATTCTGACTTTTCTACAAGGACTGCTAAACTGCTCCATGTCCCTGTGTACCCGAAAGGGCCTCTTAACATCCCATAGCCATATTACCACCTTTCTAAACTGTCTCCACCTGTCACTGACATGGTTTCCTAAGCGCACACTGGGGGATCTCACTTTTCTGCTCGAGTCCATTAAGCATCTCCCTGTTGAGTGTATGTGAAAAGCAGAATTGAAATGGGTGTCTCTAAAAGCTGCCTTTTTGCTAGGCAGCTAAGAATTGAGACCTTGCATGGTCTTGCAATAAACTGCGTTTGTGCCAGACAACCCTAGTGCCCTAGTGGTTAAATTTGACATTCCTACCCAAGGTCATATCACCCAACTTTGTAAATCAGTGTACTGGCATTGCAGCTTTCAGTAAGGGGTCTCTGTGAAGCATTCCTTCCTGTGTCATGCAATATGATGTTATTTGGACTGGATGGCCAACAGATTAATGTTTATTTTTTATGGGAGAAATTTACATCACAAGGGTTTGTTTTGTATGTTTGTGGCATGGCAATGCAAAGATAAACTCATATCAATAAAAAGTTCACTTGAAAAGCTACTATGTTAATAATGTATTTGTGCAAAAGAGCATAACAAAATATGTCTCAACATTCCCCATAATTGCTGCACTGAAAACTCGTATCTGTTGCACTGTTATTTTTTACAAAGAAATGGGCACCTGACACCTCTGTACATGGCCTAACAGCTCTTGCAAATTTCTAGCAAATTTCTCAGTCAAATCAGTAAAAGTCTTGCTGACTTGTAGCACTGGTCAGTGTACTCATACCATCCTCCATACCATCAACTTCTTATCCTAGCATCTTAACACCATATAAATTCACTATTACAGCAGCTCAGGCTAACTGATTCCTATCTTTAAAATACAGTAACTGGCCAAGATAGCCAACATACTGTTCAAAAGCACATACTATTGTACAAAATAGTACAACTAACTGCATATATTAAGGCCACACTGCTGTACCAGCACAACAAAAAAGTACTTCTTGGAAAGCAGAGAGCTGCACACAGTGGCAAACTGTGTGTCAACATTAAGTGACAACATTAATATAATACCTTAACTATAAACTACTTATCATTCATAGCCAAGAAATCTCAAGAATCTTACATTCTCCAGGTTGATTGCTAACAATTATTGGTTCCTGGAATGTTCGTGGAATATTTGTTTTTGGTTTTAAAGTTCCCAGAATGTTTCAGGCACATCACTGACTTTCTTAACCAAAATAGAATTTTCTGAAAATGTTATGAAATGGTGTCTGAAAAATAACCCAAGGGGAACCAAATGCTAATGTTAGGGAAATGTTCTGTTTGCTGGGTAGTTAGTTAGTTAGTTAGTTAGACCTTTTCCTGTGGAAAGAAAGAAAGAAAGAAAATCCATGACTACATCTCAGATATATCTTATGAACCATCACAAATGGTACAGTACTTTCATATTTATTATATGGACCCATTGTAGCTTTTTATTCCTGAACTTTCCACCCACTGAATCCAATTTACTTAATGTGTTAAAATGAATAAATCTAGATACTACCTATAGAGTGTTTATCACATCAATGGCACGGTAGCTTAGTGGTTGGTACGTTTGTCTCGCATCTCTGGGGTTAGGGGTTCAAATCCTGCCTCTGCCCTGTGTGCATGGAGTTTGCATGTTCTCCCTGTGCTTGGGGTTTCCTCTGGGTACTCTGGTTTCCTCCCCAGTCAAAATACATGCGTTGTAGTCTGATTGGCATTTCTAAACTTCCCGTAGTGTGTGATTGTGTCCTGTGATGGACTGGCACCCCGTCTAGGGTGTTCCGAGTCCCCTGGAATAGACTCCAGGATCCCCTGTGACTGTGTAAGAAAAGCGGTACAGAAAATAGATGGATGGATTTTGCACTGATTTTGAAGTTTGCATTGTGTAAATAACAACAAAAAAAAGTTTATATTGTTTATACTTATTGAGTTATTAAGTTACTGAGTGTGACAAGTGCTTCACTCCACACCACATTATAGCAATCTGAACGAATTGCACTTCAGGAAAATCCTTACAAAACATGTTGCTAAAGCAACTTAAAAAGCCACCTATACCCAGTTAAAATAGCTAAGGTGATTTAGCTAGCGTATTGTTGCTTATCATGAGTGTTTAAATAAAGTTAGTAGAGTGTTATTAATATTATTTTGGAATCGAAATCGTTATTGTGTAGAATCGACTCTTAGAATTGAATCCCAACAAAACGGCACAAGCATCAGTTTAGGTAGATGTTTATGTGCCTGATTTTTAATATAGTCATAAAAATACATAGCAGCATTTGCACAACAATGAATGAACATAGTATAAAATAATTAACTTGAATACATAGGAGACAAACAAAATCCACATTAAAAATACTAGCTGGAAAATGTTGTGGGAGCACATCGCTAGTGACAGGGATATTAATTTTAAACAGGCGGTTACGGTAGCTACCAAAGGGTCCTCGAATAGTCTTATTCAGCATTTTGTCATTTATTGTGGTCGAAACTCGAATAGCTCCGTCCTCCCTACGTGCAAGTGCACTCACTGGTTTCTGAAACGATGGCTTTTGTAGACTATATAGTGCACTATATGTTGAATTTGGAGCCGTTTGGGTTTCAGTCTGACACTTCCGGGTAAACAGTGCAGCTGGTACTGTTACTGTTACTATTAAGTACAACACAAGAGAATCACTTCCCGCAATGTAACTAAAGGTAGTCTTGTTATTGTTTATTGCTTATTAATTACTATAAATTTAATCGTTTATTTATTTATTGCTTGTTTTTCTGTGTGTCTTCAGTCTTTATTTGGCAATGTTAGACACCACCTGTCACTATGTATTTAAAAAAAAAACAAAAAAAAAACATTATAAAGTCTATTTTCCTTGTGTACTTTTTTTTTTTTTGTCTTGAAACCAAAATTGTTACTTGTGTGCATGCATTGTGTAGCATTGATCCTACACACTGTTTCCATTAAATTATCCTAAAAAAAAAAAAAAAAAATCTGTTATAAATATATACCATTCATCAATTCCAATGCTGTCTGTAAATTTGTATTATTTTATAATAATGTAAAATGGCATGTACTTTGAATTTAGATGGCTGTGAAAGAGAAAAGTCGGCCATCCAGTTAATCATCAGCAAAATCCAAACAACTGCTGCAGTTTAATGAACTCAGAGAAACTCAGTCTGTTACTTTTCTTCAGACGATCAGAGCTGCAAAGTTAAAGATTCATATTGCACTGGCTTGCATTTAAATATATGCAATTTGTGATATTGTCTATAGTTTTAGCTCCCGTCTAATATCTGTCAATAACTCAACAATGACACTATTAGGGTCGAGCAGTGAATTATAAGAGAGCACCATCCTCCGAATAGCAAACACAGAAAACAGAAAAGTTTTAACCTTTTCCTTCAAAACAAAAAACAAACAAACAAAAAAAGGCATTGTATGAAATTCAGAAGAGTAATAACAGATTTGTCAGAGATATGTCATGAATCAAACTTTGCCATGAAACCAGAGAGAGTGTGGGTCAATACCCAAAAGATGTTAACAAGCAGTTATAAGGGGAAGTTATGAGGCAATATTTAGATGACACTAATAAAAGGAGTTGTGAATAATGAAAAATGACGATGAGGGAATATGAGTGAAATGTTGCACCATGTCTCCTTGGTTAAACAAATGTCTTCTTTTTGCCCTAAGCCTATGCAAACGCTTGCGTTCAACAGCACATGTAAATGACCTGACTTCAGCCACTGTTCTTGTATTTCACCAGGAAGAAACAACATGATTGAGAAAAGGCGTCAAGACGAAGAGGTCAGAATTAGTGCAGACCTACTGACTGAGCTGCTGTCTGTGGAAAGGGCCAGCTTCTCCGGAGAATGACGCGATTTCGGCGCAAAATATGTGTGGCCTTGACTGCACTGGCCCTGTTCATCTTGGTCATTCTGAAAATCCTGTCTCTGGATGACAGGATCTCGGGGGGTGGCTTTGGACTTGAAGTCTTTCCTCAGGAAAGGCAGGGAGATGGTGCTGCTGAGATTCATGTCATACCAGAGACGAGCGTGATCAAAAAGATGTGGAAGGAAAAGGTTGCGAGCATCTTCGATAGAGGTGCTCACGAGGAAGATTTTCCTCCTCCAAATTACAACGTACATGTTTTCTACTACACGTGGTATGGAACCCCTCAATTTGATGGGAAGTACATTCACTGGAATCATCCACTTCTGCCACACTGGAACCCCAAAGTAGCGCCGGGCTACGCAACAGGAACACACAAGCCTCCAGATGACGTCGGTGCCAGTTTCTACCCCGCCTTGGGGGCGTACAGCTCTCGAGACCCTTCTATTATAGAGGTTCATATGCAGCAGCTACGGACAGCATCCATAGGTAAGACATAACAACTTACTAGTCAGTATTTCTGTCTGTAAGTCAAATCATAGGTTCATTTACACTGTATATATATTTATACAATGCACTTGTTTTCTGTAAGGAGACATTTATGGAAGGAGTCTCCAGTGTCAGTGCTTTGTAACGGATATATTACACAATTTCTTTGCTTGTTTTGATCATGATACTCTGTTCAGGTGTTCTCGCAGTGTCCTGGTACCCGCCTGGCATGAAGGACGATAACGGTGAACCGACTGAAGACATTGTGCCTTTGATTCTGGAAGTAGCCGCAAAGTACAAAGTGAAGGTAGAAGTGTTTTTAAGTTCACTTTTTTTTTTTCTTTTTTTTTTTTTTTTTTTTTTTTTTTTTACATAAAGTCTGTGATTTCATGCTTCATCTTGATCATTTTTTTTTTTTTAAATCCAGGTGGTTTTTCATATCGAGCCATACAGAGGGCGCAGTGACAACACTATGCTTGAAAATATCAAATACATTATTGAGAAGTGAGTATAACTGATAACTTAATCGTCAATGTCATTTTAAATCATTAGAATAATCAAGGTAAAATATTTCTCATGCTAAATAGCTGAAAAAAATACAGTGAGGAGAAATAAGTATTCGACCACTTTTGTTTTTGTTATCCGATATACTTCCAGTGCATATATCCCGATGAAAGGTAAAGGGACGGCAGAAATGAATGACATTAGTACGGCTTAATTACAGCTTCGAGATATCTTTAGTAAGAAATAATCAGCATTTTGCAGTATTATGGTTCATTCCTCTTAGCAAATCATGTGCAATTCCCCAAAGTTATGAGGGCTCCTCTGATGGACGCAATTTCAGAATAAATTTTCGATGGAATTCAAGTCAGGACATTGGCTAAGCCATTCTTCTTGAGTTATTTTGGCTGTATGTTTGGGGTTGTTGTCTTGTTGATACGTCCATCTTCTCTCCAGATTCGGTTTCATGGCCAAGTTCTCCTCTAATATGCCTCGGTATATCGCTTCATTCATGTTTTCTTTGATGATGTGTAATGCTCCCAACCCCATGCTTCACTGTGGGTATGATGTTCTTGGGATCCTATGCGCAACCTTTCTTTCTCCAAACGTGACAAACTGAATTATTGGCAAAGAATTCTATTTGTGTTTTCGTCTGACTGTTCCAAAAGAGTCCCGATTCATCTAAATAATTATAGATCTAAATGCTTATCATCTCTGTTTCTTTTTTTTAGCAGAGGAGTTTTGCCTGAGGTGTAGGAATGGAGATAACTGTGTTGCAGTTGCATTGTATATTGTTCTCTGTGTATGCGTAGGCCTACAAGCACACTGTGAAACATCACACAGACCATGTCATATCAGGAAGACCCACTACAAGGAGCTGTATTACGTGTCAGAGGAATGATGGAGATCAATTATCTATATCTACAGGATCTGTAATATGTCCTCCGTGGTCTCTCAAAGCTATTACGCCAAGCAATATAAAACTGTTGTCTAACAGACTGCAATGTGAAACAGCTAGCAAATGCAAATGACATATTTCAGTGTAATTTTAAACCACAGATGTCTCAAAGATGCATGGAAAAAATTACATGCCGATCAATAATCGAGATACGAATTTTTATGACATTCTAATTAAAGACCTAGTAAAAATCCCTAGTTCTACCATTCTAGCCAGATTCTCATTCACACCTAGGAGCAGTTTAACATACTGGCATGTATGAACCTTGATACATTGTGGACATGGACAGAAAACGAAACTCTACGCAAATGATTCTCAGGATACACCTGGACGCTCTAGCTAGACAAATTAATAGTACCCTATGCAAAATAAAATAGATGACTTGTGAGTGTAGCTACATGTTGGTTGGATGGGTCAGTCCAGGTGACAGAATTGATTTGCACATATTTGAAGATAAACAGGATTCAGGTTTCTGTAACTGGACCAAAGTAGACTGTAGTGCAGAGCAAGGCGACTGTGGTCCTTAAGTAGACTACATAATGGTACATGGTGAAGGGTTTACAGTGCATTTATTTTTGCGTAATCTGCAGGTGTGCTTTCAGACATATTATATACTGTGGGATGTGTAGTACAGACATGAGTGTCCATGCTGAGCTGAGTGCAGGAAGCAGAACAAAATGTGCAGGTTCAACAAAAGTTCAGATTTTTTTTTTTTTTTTTGTTCAGTGCTCTAGATAGGAGTCTTGATGCAGCAGGAGCAGGAAAATATTTTTGCTGCCTAAAAAAGGACAGGAAGAGCACTGAAGCCACAGAAACACAAGAAACATGATGAGTTAAAAAAAAATTAAAAAGTCATTGAAATATTAAAGGTCAACACACAATTTATTTTATATAATACACACTTTATACCTGCATTTGTTGGCATTCACGGAGCTTAATTGTGAACATAAGTGTAAAAAAAAAAAAGCAAGATCAATTTGATGGCAATATTTTCAATCATAGGTTAAGTCTAGGTAAGTTATATGTGATTAGTAAACCAACGTCAGGATGGTAACAGTAGCACATCATTGATTATTTTCCTCTAATAACCTGCCAAGTGTTTTATTCCTTACGTGTTATATTGCATACTGCAACTATCTTAAATATGCTTCAGTTGGCTTTCAGTGACATGTGATTTCTGCACATAGGTATGGAGATCATCCTGCTTTTTTCAGATACAAATCAAGCACTGGAAAGCTTCTTCCATTGTTCTATATATACGACTCCTATTTGCAAAGTCCAGATATCTGGGCGCAGCTGCTTAAGAGCACTGGGAAGAGAAGCATCAGAAACACCCCATATGATGGCATCTTTATCGGTCTTCTGGTGGAGGAGAAGCATAAAGCCGAAGTCCTGGCTGCTGGCTTTGATGGAATTTACACATACTTTGCAACTAACAGCTTTTCCTATGGCTCCTCTCAACGGAACTGGAGATCCATAAAGGCTTTCTGCGATAGCAACAATTTGATTTTCATCCCCAGCGTAGGTCCAGGCTATATTGACACCAGCATTAGACCCTGGAACGGTCAGAACACACGGAACCGCATCAACGGCAAGTATTACGAGACGTCTCTGAAAGCGGCGCTGGAGACCAGGCCCGAGATCATCTCCGTGACTTCGTTTAACGAGTGGCACGAAGGAACTCAGATCGAACCAGCCATACCTAAAACAAGAGGCCGGACTGCTTACTTAGATTATCTTCCCTACAAACCGTCTTTGTATTTAGACATTACACGCAGGTGGGCGGAGAAATTCAGAGAAGAACAAGAGAAATGGCTACAGTGACTCATTCGAATGCGATTTGAATCTGGATGAATGAATTCTTAATGAAATGAAATGTAACTATTTACACTGAACTCAGCATCTTAGTCAAGTATTCAGTCACCTCGCTTGTGTTAAATCCTAGACGACGTCATCTATGACGAGCATCCATCAAATGTCCTTATTGAAATGACAGCGAGAAGAAGTAGTCTCCCATACTGTCAGTTAAACACATAAATACAACCTTACAATTATTTTTAAATCTGAAAAAAATGCAGAACATGAATTTTGTTGATTCTAGTTGAGAAAGTTGATTGTTCTTCCGTTTCATGGATTGTTCAACAGATTATTCATCACTTTTGATTGAAATCTATGTCATACTTGGTTTGCTTTGGCAAAACCTTTTGTCTGGGAAAACCCATCAAATGTCGCGATGTCTGATATCTGAAATCAGAGAGTTTTTCTGTCAATAAAATAAGCAACATATCTACGAAAACCTAAATATATATTTCACCATGTGGAAATGTTTTTATTTAGTCTACTCTCTAACCTTGCCTTGGGTATCTTCTTGCAAAGAGCATGTTGTGTAAGGAACCAGTTTAACAAAAACAGTGGCGAAAACAATCAGTCTGTCTAAAGATGTCTAAGCTAAGTGATATTTCCTCACACAGCAAGTGTCATGCTTTGATCACGTTCTTGGATAGCTACAGTAAGGGGAAATAAGCATTTGGACACTTTTTTGTTATTTAATACACTTCCAGTGCATAGATCCACTTAAAATGCACACACATAATAGGTCAATATCAATATTTTAGTAAAGTTGTGTGTGAATTACCAATGAATTACCAACCACGTGCATGGCACAGCTGATTTGCATTTGCTGATGGCCACAAAACTCCATAAAAGGAAATCGCACACAGCAGAAATGACAAGCAAAAGGCTTTCTCAGGGTAGATGTGGAAGTTATTTTAACTCAGGTCTATGATAATAATATATATATATATATATATTATTTAACAGCATAACAGCATCTGAAAGGCCAAAATCAGGAGCCAAATTATGAAAAATGTGAATTAGAAAATGGTTTGACATGAAAATGGAGAAAAATATATATCTACTGTATCCATTTGATTGTACACCATCAAACCCATCACACAGAGAAACTGCTATGTTTAATTGTCTTTTTTTTATTCAAAGCAAAGTGTCTTGGCGGCTTTCGGCCAGAAATCCCTGGCACCCTCCACGATGCCATGCTAGAAAAGCAGAATGGCATGTGTCCACAGGAACTGAATGGCCCAAGCACACTAGGGAGCATACAGCATATTGCAGCTTGAGACATCAGTCACAAGCAGTAAAAGAAGATACTGTGGCAAACTGAACCGACTTATACACCGCCTGAGTCTGTCCTACTTTATACAGCGGCATTCTTATGAATGCCTTTTTCATTTCCACTTGTGTTCACGCATCTACGATGCGATACGATGAATAAAGGGAGCTGACTTTATGGAAATTTCTTAAGAATTGAAAGGGCAGAACAAGACACAAGACAATGTCATTCACTGTTTCTGTTTCTTGTCAGACCATGACTCACAAAATTCCACTACCACAGAGGAGCACAGCACATTGCGAAATCAGGAGAACACTGCAAGCTACAAGACTGCATTAAGGAATAATTTGGATAGTTAGGCAACATAAGAAAGTCTTTTTGTCGCTGATGTCAGTGTTTGTGTTGGTATATTTGTCTTATGTTGTATAAAGTGCATAGAAAATGTGCAGAGTTCTTCAGAAAAATCCTCCAGGTCCAGCACATTCTTTGCTTTTCCAGCATCTTCTGCATATTTGACGCCTTTCCAAAAGCTGCTATATGATGTTCAGATCCATCTTTTCACACGTAGGACAATCGAGGGACTCGTACACAACTATTACAAAAGGTGCAAACATTCACTGATTCTCAAGAAGGCAACATGATACATTAAGAGCCAGGGGGGTGTAAACTTTTGAACAGGATGATTGGTGTTATTATTTTGTCTTCTACGAAACTTATGTAGCGTCTGAAGGGCAGTACTAAATGAAAAAAATCAGATCGTTAAACAAAACAATAACAATTTGTACCAATCATCCTGTTCAAAAGTTTACATCCCCCTTGCTCTTAGTCTATTGCCTTCTTGAGCATCAGTGAATGTTTGCACCTTTTGTAATAGTTGTGTATGAGTCCCTCAACTGATTTCTCTTATTATTTTTTTTTTTTTTTAATTATTAACATTTTGCAGATTCTGAAAAGGCGTATATAAACTTATGACCACAACTATAGAATATTTTGATAGAAAAGTATCTGTCATGGCATATCTATTCAAAGCCTAGATATTATCTCATGTACCTGATCTATATAACACACATGAGGAGGTAATGTGATTAAATAATATTTAAGCAAGTAGCAAGTAGCATTGCCGCCTTACAGCTCCAGAGTCCCCGGTTCGATCCCGACCTCGGGTTACTGTCCGTTCTCCCCATGTTCGCATGGATTTCCTCCGGGTTCTTCAATTACCTCCCAAAAATAGGCCAGTAGGTGGATTGGCTATGCTAAATTGTTCCTAGGTGTGAACGCATGTGTGAATATTATGGAAAGAATTTTCATGTATGAACAATAAAGCTATTGTATGATTAGTGAACTTAGCAAACGAAATGTTAGAAACCTGTTTTTTGCAGAACATGAACTGGACAGAGCGTACTTTTTTTTTAATAACAGCCTGTGCTTTTTAGAAGATAGGAGAAAATGTGTGTGTGTGTGTGTGTGTGTGTATGTACATAGGAATGTGAGGGAAAATAGAAGAGTAGTCCTCATAGATAAGGATGGATAAACAACAGTGCAGGTGGAGTGTGTTTGTTACTATGGGGTACCTTACTTGATTTGCTTTTCTAACCAATGAAATAAGACTTTTTATTTTCGAATAACCAATCACACAAGACTACACCCTATATGAAAAATTATCATCTTTATTATGTTTTTCTTTCTACATGCTGATGACGATGGTCAGTCTAAGGTCAGGCTGTGAGTACTGCAATAAAGAGATCATTTGATGAAGAAAAGAGTCTCTGTCTCTGTCTTACTCGATCTTAAGGTGAATTTCCATCACAATATGTGTGTGTCCGGTGTGCTGTGATGGACTGGCGTCCTATCCATGATGTATTCCCATGTTGCCCCCAGTGTTCCTGGATTCATCATGACTCTGACCAGGATAAAGCGCTTACCAAAGATAACTGAATAAATGAATACATGAATGAATAAATAAATACATTTTAATACATTTGGGTAAATGTATTTTTTTTTCATATAAATTGGCATGCAGCATTTTGATTAAAAATAAATAATAAATTATGCCAGGAGATAAGGGTTATGAATATATGAACTGACCGTTCAAGGAGTGGTAAGGGTCACCAGGGAATGTGGGATTGAATAATAATCCCAAAACTGCCCTTAGAGCAACTATTCTGTATTATTTAGAGCATTTTGAATTAAATATGTTTGTTATATCCAAAGTAAGAGACCATCACGGTACTCATGGGTTACTGTTTGCTGGCAAACAGTAATGATAGGAAGATGTATTATTAGGTTTGATGTTATTTTATCTGTAATGCTGAACTGTAATATTGACCTGCACTTATTTTTAAGCAACAGACACAAAAAGGCGGTCATGAAGAAACAGGGGAATATTACTGAAGACTGCCAGTGCTTGTATTCAGAGCAACCTCAGTAAGAACCTGCTTCTTATTTACTGTCCACTTGGGTTTGAATATTAAACTGTTGCTAGATTTAGTCCATTAAAATCTACTATATCCTCATAGGTTGAACAAGTATTACTCTAGTCATTCATTTTATTGTCATCCAACAAATTGGCAGGAGGTAATGGTCAGTGGATAGACCCTGCAAGAAAGAGGTGATGGTCCCCAGGCAATGTGGGTCTTGAATAATAATAATAATAATAATAATAATAATAATAATAATGCCAAATCTGTTTAACACAGTGTGTATCAGTTTGTGAGATATCCATATCTCCTGATTTTTTAAAAATATTTTAAACAACAGGCAAGGAAAATATTGCTGCATGAGAGCGCAGAGCAAGCTGAGCTTCAAAGAACCGCATTGGAGAGCCAAGACACACGCATACACACACACGCACACGCACACGCGCGCGCAAGAGGACTACAGACGCATTTGCGACAGATAGTATACACAGTGACATGTCTGCTCATCAGGGTTCACATGTCATGCTCGGAGAGGCAGGGAAAGAGCATGGCTTGGAGATGCTGGCTCGGGGCTTGCAGTGTTAGCCCACCTTGGCTGGGTTCTCACTCGCATGCGCGTGCTGTGTGGGAGAGCTGCAGAGATGGAAATGGACGGATGATGCTGCTGCTGCTGCTCCTTTCTCTCCTCTAGGCTTTCTCTCAGCCAAACCAAGGCGATGGTGAGTGCAGCTTTCCCCCTATTATTATTATTATTATTATTATTATTATTATTATTATTATTAGTGTGCCCATTTATGTGCACGTTGGACAAAAATGGAGAAAAGGAAAACGCGCACGTGAGGATGCGACCTTTTTGTTTTTGTGGCTATTGCAATGATGAAAATCTGCACAACTGCAATTCAGATGGCACAAAAGACAGCAAATAATATGTATATATATAAAAACGTGGTATGATTGCATTTGCATAACCCGAAAATGCATACATATATAATGTTTTATATATATATATATATATATATATATATATATATATATATATATATATATATATATAACATTTCCTAATATTATATATTGATTGGAAATAACCCTCTTGCACTCATATTGCTTTCCTGCTGCTGTAACAATGCTCAGCTGTAGAGCTGTAGATAATGAAATGGTTCATGCACTCATGATAATGAAATGCTGTCAGTGCCATGCGTCCCTGTCATTTTTTTTTTTTTCCTCCTACAAAAACACGTGAGTCCACTGCATGGCCCAAATACTGCACAAAAATTTGCAATTGCCTTTACAGCACAATCCGCAGGGTTTTCTCTTGCTTTCTTTTCCTTGCAGTGGCCAGGTGCATTGTATGCAATCAGGCATAAGTAATGTTTAATCTGTATAAAGTGAAAGAGCAGCGTATATACAGCATAAATATATCCCTATAGGTGTGTGATTGTTCATTGTTTTATTATATACCCTCTCAGGGGAAAAAAAAGGGTACTAAACTGGACCATTTGTTGTCGCTGGGGTGTTAACATCAAGTGTATACCTTTTGTATATTTAGTACGTGTCTTTTACCTATCAGATCTTATCATGTGGCAGCAGTGCAATGCATAAAATCATTAAAATACAGGTCAAAAGCTTCAGTTCATTTTCACATCAAACATCAGAATGAGGAAAAAGTGTGACCGTAGCATGGTTGTTGGTCCCTGGGTTGAGTATTTTATAGAAAAGTTTACACAGAATGGCGTGAAAAAAACAAAACAAAAGAAAACAAAAGAAAAACAACACAAAGTGAGGGGCAATTCTGCAGCTGGACTCATCAGCATCTCATCGATGAGGGAGGTCAGAGGAGAATGGCTAGATTGGTTCAAACTGAAAGGAAGGCTAGGGTAATGCTATTAACCACTCTTTACAACTATGGTGAGCTGAAAAGCATCTAATATTGCACAGCATGTCAAATCGATGATGGTCACCCAAACTGGACAGGGTACTGTTTATTATCTTTTTTTTTCTGAGAGTATGTATGCATGTATAGACAGATAGCAAGATAGATAGAGTACTATGAACTGAATGCAGGGTTAAGAGCATTTCGTGACTTGCTTTGAAACATTATGCATTATGTATCAAGGTTGTGATTAGGAGAACAGAAAGTTCCCCTCAGTCTCGTGTGCAGCGATAAACAGTCCTGAGGTTTATGATCTTGCATGTCAACCTTTTTTTTTTCCCCATCTGCTGCATCGTCAGTGTTCCTGAGTAAACTGAACTCAGTAACTGTCCATAACAGGCTATGGACAATGTGAAGCGAATGCCATTCATCATTTATCTGTTTGGTATTGTTTGGAAATGCATTCATACCATTATACAGTACAACCTATCTGTGCTTCCTGAAGATGGCAGTATTCCCATTTACTCAAGTGAAATCAATTTTATTGTTATCCCACCCATCTTGATATATACAGTGGAGTGAATTTGAGTTGAGCATCACAGAGCAACACAGCAGCTCCAACACACACTGTGCAAACAGACACAACCAGCACTATATAATATGTAAGGAATAAAACATCACAGCCATGCTATTATAAAAAAAATGCTAAGTGTGAGCCAAAAAAATAAAGCATGCTTGACACTCATCCAGGATCTGCTGTATTCTCCATGTAGAGTGCTCCCGAAAATATTTTCTGCATAAAACTTAATAAACTAGGTTATTTATTGGTAGACCACAGCACTGCTGAATTCTTTAATCCGATTGGTGTTGATTAACTTTCTATAACAGCATCTCTGGCAGTAGTTTGGCTGCAATGCAAATCAAATGCAAATGTTATTTAACAAAGAATAATATATAATCATTGATATGGTGAAGGATTCTGTACATTTATGGAAGGAGTCTCCAGTGTCAGCACTTTGTAACAGTTTCTGCTATTAGAAAGTCTTCGGAACTTGTTTTACATTGTAAAAATAAATGGATAAAAATACGACTTACGCTTTAATTGATTTAAAAAAATGTAATCACTGAAAAATTGTTGTGGAGGAATATAAAAGGCACATCCTGTTATAACAGTAACTCTGCTTCGCATCAGGCCACATGACACCGCCCCTTCATTTTTTTTCCTATAACAGCACACCTGTTTTTTTACTAGTTAACCAAAAAAAAAAAAACTTAATCGAAAACAAAGCTCTTTAATACATTTTAAAGAAGTGAATCCATGAATTTTTTCTTCAGTCCACTGACTATATCTTGTCTGAAATGCTTATTGTGTCAAGCTGTTTGTGTTCCTGTTGTGTAACCAGTGCATGCAAGTGCACTGAGAGAGATTCAGATTGCAGCCTTCAGGATTCTGAAGCTTGTGGCCAAAAAAGTGTACAAAAAAAAATATCTGTCAGTGGTTCACGGATGAAGTGTCCACCGAGTGTCAGTCTAGACTTCTTTAACCCCAGGTACAAATTCCTAGCAAATCCCTAGCTGCTCCCAAGCCAACTGTGAGATATGATCACTCCAGTTGGTCCTGGGTCTGGCCTTGGGGCTCTGTCCATTGGGACGTGCCTGATGGAGCTCTCTTGGGAGCTGACCATGGGGCATCCTTGTACCCTGCCCAGATTAGGGTCACTGGGACCTACCGCTGGAGCCAGTGCTGGGGGTAGTATCTGCAAGCAAGTGCCTGGTGACCAGGACATTCATGTAACCCAGTTGGGCTCAGCCCAAAATGGCGATGCGGCACCATCTTGTGGGTTCACACCTGCAAGATAAAAGGTACAATGATATTTGTGTGACAGTTTTAGACAGACGAGACCTTTGCAATGGAAAAGGTCTTATAATGGAATAGTGTTTTAAAGGGTAAGCAAACTATTTGACTGTTTCAGCCTCAAATAAATTATATTATTCTTTTATCTTTTCAATAGGGACCTACACTGAGAAAACTTTCCAAGACTGGACCAAATGAAGATTCAAATGTGTTTAACTCTTCATAGCTACATTTTGCATTGTTACTGTTAAAAAAAAACAAAACAAAGAATTGGCCGAAGCACCTGCTTTGCAAAACCCTTTCTGAATGACTGCAAAACTACCAGGTAAACATTTAGGAAATCATTTGCTAATTTCTAATTTATCACACCGCTATAGTAATATTATATCTCTGTCATTTAAAGGCCAGAGTATGCCATCTGCACCTACACACAGGATTCTGCGACCCCTCCTGCTTGGCACCTTCTTACTGGGCTGTTTTGTGACTCTGTTTTTGATGTACATCAAGCCGTCCACTAGCTGGTTATCGGGCCCTGTTGAATCAGAAACATCCACGGCTCGAGTAAAGAGCCTCCTGTCCAACAGAAGTGAGCAGAACCAGACCACAGTGCTCGTCTGGCTCTGGCCATTTGGGGAAACCTACGACCTGAACGTGTGCAGCTCCCTGTTCAGTATCGACAACTGTTTCATAACCGCCGACCGCAACCTTTATAACAAATCCGATGCAGTCGTCATCCACCACAGGGACATTAGCACCGATCTGTCCAACATGCCGCCAGCATATCGACCTCCTCTGCAGAAATGGATCTGGATGAACCTCGAGTCGCCATCGCATTCATCCCAGTTACCTGGCATCGAGAACCTGTTCAACCTGACCCTAAATTACCGTCAGGACGCTGATATTGAAGTGCCTTACGGCGCCATTGTCGCCTCCCAAGGCGAGGAAAGCTTTGTGCCACCGAGCAAGAGCAAGTTGATCTGCTGGATCGTGAGCAACTGGAACCCGGATCATGTCCGAGTGAAGTACTACAATGAACTGTACAAGCACGTGGAGATCCACGCCTATGGCCAAGCGTTTGGTGAGTACATATCGGACCAGGACTACTTCCCCACCATCGCCAGCTGCAAATTCTACTTGGCATTTGAGAACTCGATTCACAAGGACTACATCACAGAGAAACTGTATAACCCGCTCTCAGTTGGCACGGTGCCAGTAGTTTTGGGCCCACCGAGGGAGAATTATCAGAATTTTGTAGAAGGCGATGCTTTCATCCATGTGGACGACTTCTCCTCCCCAAAAGAGCTGGCTGATTATCTTTTATTTCTGGACAAGAACGAGGAACTTTACTTGAGGTACTTTGACTGGCGTAAACACTTCAAGGTAAAGAAAGCCTATTTCTGGGCTGAACACACTTGTCTTGCGTGTGATTATATCAGAAGACACAGCGAGTACAAGGCGTTTAATAATCTCGATAAATGGTACTGGGGTTAATCTGGATATGCTGATTGGTTGATTGGTTGGAAATGATATAAAAGGTTGATACCATATTTTCCAGGCTATAAGACACATTTTACCCTTTTAGAAGGTAAGACTAATACAACAAACTGCCGTGTATGTTATAATTTTTGTATGTGCCCATTTGGGAGTCATTTGATGGTAGACCTGCCACTCCAGCTTTTCTTTAAGAAAAAGTTACATTCCCAGTGTTAGCTTAGAGTTAACATAACAGTGAAAATCTTTGTAAGGATGGACATAAGTCTGCTTTACACTGTGTGACTTTTTGTGAGGCTGTTAGATTTTAATCAAAATTATCATAATTGCCTGGAGGACAAATAGGTTCAAAGACCAGATCTTTATTGATTTTCGCAAAACAAATGTATCGTTTGGTGTGATTGTTTAAACAAAATGGACTTTAGGGAACGTTACTTAATCCCACTGCCTGCTGCACTACACACATCAGCTGTGGTGTGATAATAAACAGTTACCTTACATTTAAGCATATTTTGACAAAATAAAGAGACTAGCCAGAGTCAAATAACGTTTACGTGTAATACAAGGTGGAAAAATCACAGCTCGTAGCCGAAACATTGGCCAATGACTTGCTGACATTTTGTTAAGAGTGGAAACCCAATGTGCTACCCAATGGCAACCAAACCACAGGACTAGACAGCAAATTGGAGCTTCCATCAATAAATGTATCACTGCACTGATATCACACAATCTGCCAGATTTTATTGGCATCATGTTGTAACACACTATAAACCTATAAAACCATCGTTACCGCACAGTGTAAAGCAGACTTTAGAGACATTTTTAGGCATTACAGAGGGATTAAGCTCAAGGCTAAAGCAAAACAGCTCAGATAGTGTATATAGCTGAACTAGAGCAATACAAAAACTAAACTTGTTTAATACGAGTTCCATTTCAGAGGTCATGTATTTTCATTTAAGAAAATTCAATTACATTGGTTGCTGATTTAGTTCCGCTTTCACAGTGAAGCACAAAGAATTTTAGGAACGTGTCTCATATGTAAGTGGAACTTATTGTCCGGAAAATATGGTAAATCGATACGAATGAGGATCAGCGTTATCTGCTTAGACTGCTCTGGTTTATTTTTGTAAAATGAAGTGGATATTAATTTATTTTGATAGTCATGCTGAGCACTTTCCATATTTATTAATTTGAATGCAGAGAACATATTTTATTATGTGATAACCTTTGTGACTGTTTTGTTTTCTTATTGCCTTATTTATCATGTTTCACATTTGTCGATGGTGATTTTAAATTGTCATTCCACGTTCACATCCGACTGACTAAACCATAAATTACTCCAACTGAGAAAATAAGTGTTGAATAGGAAATAGCTGTGTATTATTTATTTCACTACGATATAGTGTAGGTGTGGTGTTTGTCAAGTATGCAGTGTTTACAGATCTGTGAATTGTGTATGTGTTGTCCATTGCTGTAATTAGTGTAGTGTCTAGAATTTTTTTTGGTCATAATTTTCTTTGGATCTTACTTGCACAGTCACGAAAGGCCAATGACCTTGCTAAAGCATCAGCGCACTGTTATTACTTTTTAATCAGCCACAACATGCGCTTTCATCAACAGCTCAAACTCAAATGCTACTGTATAGTGTTATATCAATATACGTCGTAACAAACAACACGTCATCATACATCAGAAATGTCATCTTTTGAAATTTTTTAAAATTAGGAGTGTATGGAGAGTTGACAATGTGAACAGTTTTACTGTAATACTACATACTAGGGCTGCGTCGATACTGATTCTGACATTTCTGATACTAATACATCCGATACCAGGTGATGCTAAGTGACTTAAGCCTAGTGCATGTGGTTGCGCTAAACAACAAGCAATAGATCACAATTAATGATCAAAGCAAAAGAAAGCAGACTGCAAACTGTGCTCTGTGAAAATATCAAGAGGAGAAACTACAGCATCTTCCTACAATACAAGTAACCTTATAAAACATCTTAAACATAAAAATAAGCACAAGGAGTTCATTGCTAGCAGCACAGAGCAACACCCAACACTGCAGCAAATGGTAGCTAGGGCAAGAAAAAATGTCTACATAAAAAAAAAAAAAAAAAAAAACACTAAAAACAACAAATCATACATTATTTACAGCTGCACGGCTTTTTCCGAAGTGAAACAAACCCCGCTGTTCTTCATTGCAACCCTACTCGAGCTAAAGTTACTAATGTAGCTAGCTAATTCACTTAAAATCAGCTAGCTAACATCATAAAGTGCAAGTGTAGCAGCTTAAGTGCATGAATATGCACATTATCATGGTGTATATGTAAACCAGGGAAACAAAAACAGTGCTAAATAACATGTCCTGTGATGTCCCTGATTGGTTAATGCTAAGTATTCATCTCCGTATGATTTACTCATTTCTTTAAAAATTCCCTCCGGCTGCACCAGTTGGAAAGCAGTGGTTTATTGCTTTTAAGTTATATGTCAGTGATTGTTTAAAAGGAAAGAACAAAGGGAAGTCCTACTTCGGAGAAGTCAGGTTTATGATATCCGGATATAACTTCAATTTTCCAAACAGGACAACATCCATCTAAAAGTGACATTTTTGTTCATCGTTAATTATAATTTGAGTACATGTATGGCAGATGGCTGTTCATATTTCCTGTGGACGCTGTGCCCCTTGGTCGTGCATGTCCTCATAAATTAACACTACGTCTAAATATCAACATAATTATTTCTTTCCATTCTGGCGTGTGTGAACATTCTGTCCACTCCGTGAAAACCACAGTACGCCAAAAATCTGAATTGTGTTGATGCCGAAAAATACAGATCGCCTCTTCAATCAGAACAAAATGCAATTATTTCTTGAGCGTCTAGATCAATGCACACTGTGCACACATTTGTTTTTCTTTTAAAAGCTTAGATACATTTTAATAAATCAATAAATCGTTCACCTCAAAGAACATTAGAAAATGGCGAACGTCTGCGAAATTGGTGTATTGGCCTTATTGTAAGGCGTGGCTAATATTCATACATTTCAGTTACATAATTCTGTATTTTCTCTAATAAAAGTGAAGTACTATATTGTTACTTAGCCTACTAGCCTACTACTGCAAAATTCAGCAACGGCTAAATTCAGTGAAAGAAACAGTTGCCAAATTGTATGCACTGGTATAGCATAATAT
The DNA here is from genome assembly GCF_027358585.1 of Pangasianodon hypophthalmus. Lineage (NCBI taxonomy): Eukaryota > Metazoa > Chordata > Actinopteri > Siluriformes > Pangasiidae > Pangasianodon > Pangasianodon hypophthalmus. Next base: position 25,966,438 of record NC_069719.1, on the reverse strand, counting down.
TTTTGTAGCATTTTAAATCTTTTTTTTTTTAAGGTTTTCCAATCACACCATTCCATTATCACACTCCTGATTTAAATGCTGTGCTATTTTTTTTTTTTTTGTCTAGCAGTGTGAAAAATATGAAATGAAGAGCACAAGTCCATTATGCAAATGTAGGCATGTGTGTGGGACTGCACACCACTCACACACATTTGTAAGAGCTTATGATATGAGGTCTTGTTTTTTGGGGGACATTAATGAGAAAGTCCATGGACTTTTATTGTAGATATTGTTCTTATGAAGAGAGAAATGTAGCTCTCTACTACTCTATTCATAAACACTAGCTTAGCAAATGTGTTCAGTGCCAAAGCTTTTCCCTTGATTGTTTTTCTCTGATCTACTTTTACTGTGAAAGGCTATTTTTGGATTAGTGTAATCTAACAAGTACTGTATGATACATTTACAAAGAAATATCATATGGATGCACGCACATTACTAAAGCGCTGTGCTTTGTGTTCTAATTTTAGTTCACTGCGAATGGGAGATTCCACGATTGCGCTGGCATTTAGCCCTTTTCAACATTGGAACTAACAAAACATGCATTTAATCATTCAAAAAGATGTGTCAGCCCATCTCAGGCAACTATCCTGCTGCGTTTTTGCTCATTTTTAATCATAAAATTGGCAAAATGACACAGTGTGTTGAACTAGCATCCATGAATGTTAAAGACTTTCTAGTGATTTGCTTAATTTTTTTTAATTAATAATTTAATTTGTCTCTAATCTGGGTAACAGGATTGTACAATTCAAAGCAACCGCACCAGTCAATATCACAATATTGTCATTAAAAAAATTAAGAGAGAAGAATGAGACTTACTTTTCTTCTTCTCATGATCTTAAGGAAACTCTGATGATGATGACTTCCTGTTGAACATGTGACTTATTGGAATGTTCCAAACGGTTTCATGGGGTGAATGTGTTACAGGTAATATAGTTGGATGAAACTAAAATGTAACATTTTTCATAACCTTTACTGGATTATTCATGGAAAAGGATGTTCCAAGCATGAAGTTCATACATTAATGCAAAAATAATGATTTTTGAAGTATTTTAATGATTATATTTTAAGGTAAAGTGTAGTTAGGGTGGGCTGGAATGGGCAAAAACATTTTTTGGTCTGAGATAGGCAAAAATATAGTTTTGTTGGGCTGGGATAGGCAACAATACAGTTTTTTGGGCTGGGATAGGCAAAAACGATGTTCTGTTGGACTGAGATGGGCAACAATACAGTTTTGTTGGGCTGGGATAGGCAAAAATGATTTTTTTTTGGGTTGGGATGGGCAAAAATGCAGTTTTGTAGGGCTGGGATAGGCAAAAATGCTGTTTTGTTGGGTCAAGTTGGGCAAAAACGCAGTTTTGTAGGGCTGGGATAGGCAAAAATGCTGTTTTGTTGGGTCAAGTTGGGCAAAAACGCAGTTTTGTAGGGCTGGGATAGGCAAAAATGCTGTTTTGTAAGTTATTTATCTGAAACATGCACATACGTTGCTGTAAAGGACACTTTACCTGTGTCTAAATGTAATATCTGTGGGACACAAATGGCACTTCAATCTTGGAATCACCCAAACACACATTAATGACAAGAGCCAGAGATCCAGCGCAGGTCAACACTGATGTAAAGACTTAGGACCCACAATTTTTGGATGCTCATTTTGTTACATAAATGCATTACGGTGTTCTATTATTGCTGTTTCTTTACTTTCCTCAAGCTGATGCTATTTTAACAGTGCAGTTGCTTATAGTGTCTGTGTTGTGTCTGTATCTTGTGATCTAATGTCGATTCAATGCAAGACCTTTTTTGGAAAAACACACACACACACATACACACACTGTATACACTGTACACAATACAAATGTACAAAGTTTTCTGATAAATCTGTAAAGTTTGCTCGCTGAGAATCAGCTGTGATCACACCATGCACACCATGACGTGTGAGGAGCTGGAAGAAGCAGCTGCTGGATGTTCTGAGCACAAACAAATGCACTGAAATATACAGGAAGTGGAGAAGAAGCCTCATTGTGAAAGCTGATAGGACATCCTCCTCGAGCAAAACAATAATCCCAAGTAAAATGTGAATGGATTCAGGACAGTCTTTATTTATTACTGCACAGCGTTTCATTGCACCTGCGGCTCTTGAACACTGACTCAAAAGAAGCCCCAGAGGTGACGTGAACCGGAAAAAAAAAAAAAAAACACAACAACTTTTATATCTGGTCTTGTGTTTGAATACCAACTCTTTGTGAAAAAGGATGTTATTGCTTCTTCACTGGATCATCCTACTTTTCTTTCTTTCTGCACTCTATCTAGTTCTCTCTGTGAGGTCTTGGTTCCCTTTAACAAACTGTCTTTGCATTCAGAATGTGTTAATTGTGTGTGTGTGTGTGTGTGTGTATGTGTGTGTGCCTCTGACTGAGTGCCCATGCTGCATCATATACCACATACAGAGTGTTTCTCTATGCATTATGCGTTTGACATGTGAAACTGGACGGATTTTCTGAACTGATCATGGCAAGATATTTTACCAAAACATTATTTGCCAAATGATTTAGATGTCTGATGTCTGTTAGTGTCCTGAAAATAAAATGTCTGATTTAAATTACATTTGTGTTACATTGTATTTAGTGTAAATACATCATGCATGCCAATGGAATTTGGTACTAGTTATGAGTAAAGTGCAAACGTTTGCACCCTCTATGGTCTCTATGTACCTCAATTTTGATCATTTTTTCACAAAAATATAGAATTGTTGTTTTCAGAGTTAGGCATGAATAGAGAGGATTTAAAACTGAAATTGCAAGTGTTCAGACCTCAGATGTAACAAGATATTTAAGCGCTATTCAGAAATTATGCGAGAGTTAAACACATGATAATTTAATTTAAATGCTCACCTTCTCATTCATATGTAATTTTATTATTGTTTTTTTCCTTATTTATTTCTCCTGTTAAACTGTACTAAATCAAAGGAAAAATACATTATTTCCGACTTCAGTCCACATTTTCTATCCCTGATTTTTTCAGGCTTAGAGGAAAGAACTTGTGTTTAAAGGTAGTGCGATAGACATCTGGCACAATTGGTTTGCATAAAAATCTGGTTTGCATCATCTGACTGGTGTAACCAGAACACTAAGCACCTGCGTAACCCGACACTGAATACGCAGAACTTTCCCCATGTAATTACTGACGTAACTTTTGGACTCTCTGAATACCGTCTTATATGAATAGTACAACTAAGAGGATCCAAAAGCTGTTCAGAGGATACCTCTGACTGCTACAAAATCCTGACACTGGAGACTCCTTCCAAAAATGCAAAATAAACAAAAAACTTCACATGCTTTTAAAATCTGTTTATGTAGAGTATCCACCATATATGTTGTTACTATAGAAACAGTAACATATTAGAAACACAAATCTGTGATTTGGTACTACTCTCAGAGCTGCTGTTATAGAAAATGAATCAACACCTTCTGACCAGTCAGATTCGAGAATTCAGCAGCACTGTGGTATAAATTTAAAGTAATTGCCCACTTTACCCACTTTAGCCTACTGAAGTAGAACATAAGAATCAAAATTGATCTGAGCAATGCAGCCTCTGATGTGTTGCTTTCAGTGACCTACAGATGTCTAGAGAGGTTTAGCGCACCCTAAAAATAATTCTAAGGTTTTAATATGCAAGAGATCACAGGCGCTGAGCGTTAAACAGCACAGTCTAAAGCCTGCGATGAGCTGTGTGCTTTTTCAGCCACATTTCAGCTGGTATAAATAGCTCGACACATACACTGTAAGCTGACAAACTGCACCAAGGAGACAATATCGCCACGCTAACAGCCAAATTCTCCGGCTGTTGTTGGAGACCCGAGTAGCTGGTGATACTTTGGCATTTGAAGCTAACCAACCTCCTGCTGTTTGAACCTCTGAACCTCTTATTGAGTTTACAGAGTGAACTTTACGACCTCCATCACATCATCCAATCTGATCTTAGGATAAACTTGTAGAATTGAGTATGTTGGACACCATATAAAGTGCTAAGAACATTTGCATCACATTAACATCTAAAGTTTGGTTAAAAAAAAAAAAAAAGTACGTGTCAAATGCAGCTGTTCAGACAAGGCTTCTTTAATTTTGCACTGGATCTATGAGGTTAATGTCAGCTTCCAGTTTGTCATCATATTGTTACCCTGCAAGCATTGGCAGGCTGTAAGCCAATTAAAAGACAGTGTGCAAATTTTAAAAAATTAAAGCTAGACTAGCTAGCCAGATTTTATAATGATTTACAGTAGAGAAGTTCTGTATTAGACTCACTGTGATGTTCGGTAGCGATTAACTGTTGTGTTAAATATGTCTAAGTGCTGCTATAGCCTATACGTAACACTCAGGATAATGTGTAAGAAGCATTTTTTGCTAGATAGCCAAATACTGTATGTAGCTAGAAACATGTAAGAATTAACATGAGCTAGCTTGCTAGCTAACAAACATCCCAAGCTACTGAAACCCCAACAGCATTTAGCTAACTTAGCTAGCCAGATAACATTACCTTTCTTTAAATACTGTTGGTAATGGAGGCGGGGTTTACTTCAGTGTAGCTTACTAGGTTAGTTAATGTAAGAACAGAATAGGAAACATTTTTCTGATTACCTGTGTAGACTGTGGAAATGTCGGAAAAAAGTCATTTGTAAAATAATCACTCAAGCAGGTTTTCAGCAGACGACTTATTTACTCTTAAGTGTGTAATTTCCTTGATCACTACTTTTACTGAAGTGAATCATTACTACAGTAGCAGTACTTTTACTCAAGTCAGTGTTTTGTGTTTTCACCACCACTGGATATAGATACTACAGTTTAATTATGGTTCTGTGCTAGATAAATGTGCCTTGGGCCCTTAAACAAAACAGTTACCCCTCAACAACTCACTTGGTTTGGGTTTGGCCTCACTTTAAGGTCCAGAATTATTGGCACCCTTGATGAAAATGAGCGAAAATTAATATATATAAAACGAATGACGTGTATCATCCTGGTCAGGCTGTGAATAAATTCCTATTCCAGGAACACTGGGTGTGAGGCAGGAATACACCCTGGATAGAAAACCAGGGAACTGTAGATCACCGAGGACACACACATTTACACAATCATTCATATCTATGGGCAGTTTGGAATAGCCAATCTGCTATGTTTTTAGGAGGTGGGAGGAAACCAGAAAACCAGAAGGAAACCCATGCAGACCATGGGGAGAACATTGGTTCTGTTTTCAGTCTAGATGAATTCTCAATTGAATGTAAGTCCTTTTCATTGCAGTACTGGGTTTGATCTGTTTTTCAAGAGGTCAAAGAGATATAGAACTACACACTGTACATAAATAAAATCCTTGTTTGTGTTTGTTTTAAAGCTAGCCACCACATTACCAACCTAAACCTCTTTCCATTTGTTGGAGGTCACACACTCATCAAGGTTTATCATAGCTGTAGAAAGGAGTTGTTACCCTACGCTTGTTAATCTTCTCCTGTCACTGTCCCACAGTCTCTGTATGAGCAGCTCTGAGGGGGTCTGGATGTTTCTCTGGACTCTCTGAAGGGGTTTACAGTTCTGCAAGATCATAAGGTTTTGCGACTGTGCCTCCTTGTCTTCGTCTCTCCTGAGTGTATCCTGTTCCAGATGGCCGGCTAAAGCCATTACCTGACTCTGAGCGAGTGGATTGTGTTGGTACGGTCACCCGATCTCAAGCCAATGGCTCCACTTATGCTGTCAGCGCCTGCTTAAGCAGCTGTTGGGCATGTTAAACTGTGAAACCCCTCTCTTGTTGCACATAGTCAGTACGAAGAAGCTGATGCATTAGCGTCGCTCAATTGATTGTCATCAAAAAAAGAGGTTAATTCATCAGATTTCTTTATCCAGTCCAACGCACAGACACGTAACTCTCCGTGAAATGGAGACACAGGTAGTCATCTGACGTCTCTTGATAATTCAAATGATAATGGCCCAAGACACAAATCTTATTTTTTGAATCTCTTTTAAAACTGACCTCATTGGCACCGATTACCTCATACATTTTCTTTCAGCTAAGCCCCTAGCTGTTTAATACCGCAATCACGAAACGAGAGAACGTTAGAGAACATTTTTTTGCAACCGCTATCAGATAAGTAACTGAGCAGGAGCAGGGAGCAATTACTTATGAACAGCATTCTGTAATGTGTCACGTAATATGCATAAGGTAGTCAAAATATCTGTCTTTAAGTATTTATGAACAATCTGTATCCCAATGTATAACAAACAAAATAGAAATATAAAATAAAATGTTTTGTTTTATCATTTCTTATTATCAGTGAATATTTTCACAGTTTCACGCCATTATTAAAAGTAAAAAGACACGTTATATGTATTCGATATTCTGTGCATTCTGTTCCACTAATGAGCCAGTGTATTTTCAAATACACTCAAACATTTAAGGGTTAAAGAAGCGATTTGTATTTTTTTTATCTCCCTCTGCTGACTGTGAAAGGAATTACACCTGCAATGAAAACACTGACATTGACTCCTTCATTGAAACTACGTAGGCTTTGTGACTTTTAACACAAATTTATTGTTTTATTGTATGTATTGTATTACTGTTTTTTTTAAACGTGGGGGTGGAGCTAATTTCACACCAGAAAGAAGTAAACAACTTAAAATGAAGACACTAACAAGATCCACCACATGGCAATATTAACCTACATATAAATCTTTATTTGTTAAATAGAGGTTTTCTATATTGTAGCTATAGAATTCTTAATTCTGATTGGTCAGTTTTCTACAAGCGCAGCAATGACACTAGTTCAAATCGCAGGTTTATTCATATAAATGAATAAACTGAATAAAATTAATATTAGATTAAATCTAATCATCTAATATATTATTAGAATGATTAGAATAACAGCTTATTCACAGGGACTTGTATAAACAGATTAAAAACATGCTGCTATTTAACAGTCAAAACAATGTAATCAGTAATACAGTGAAGTTTTCTGTAAGATGTTTATTCAACTTTTATGAAAGGAGTCTCCAGTGTCAGAGCTTATAATAATCAATATGTTTTCCCGCCATGGGAAAGTCTTCAGGACAGAGGAAATGCAGTTTCTCTGTAACATGACAAGCTGCTTTTTTGGTCTTATTAATATATATATATTACATTACACTTTATCTCAATGTTTATTATGCATTATGATTCATTATAACTAGTGTTGGTAACACATTACAGCACTAATAACAAAGAAGCTTGGTTTCAGTTTGAATAGTCTATCATTCCTTTTTTATTACACTATGTCTATTAATAACTGCAGTATAGTTGTGTTTATAACCACAGTGGAATTACGGACTTGATCCAATTATAAGAAATGTAATCTTGTACATGCTCCAGGTTTAATAATCATTATTAAAATAGGTCTTACTTTACTTAGAGCTCACAAATATTACTTATAAATCATCGTACATATGTTATAGTATTCATAATAATTTATAACATTGTTGCAAATACACGCTACAATACAGTGTTTCTACAATTCAACATAATACAGTATGCAAGATGAGCACTTATAATACACTGCATATTAACCAGTGCATAATAGACACTGCTATAATGTGCAGTGCATTTTCACAAATAATTTTAAGAATATGTAAGGTACAATATTCTTATTAGCACATTCTAATATGTTATGAATGTATTTATAGACCATTATAGATACATACTGTATTTCTAACATTGTAAAGGAGGTTGTAAATCGTGAGAGAGAAAACAAGCAAGACGCAAGTAGTTTCGGCCTTTTGTTAAGAACTGGAGTTGTTGACCTGCTTGGAATCGCTGATATTTTTAGGCAGGCCGAAAGTGATATTCCCACACACACACACACACACACACACACACACACATACACAGAAGAGATACGCACAATGACACTGACAAGTACTACAGATCAGTATCAGAGATGCCTAGCAACTCTGATTGTGTACGTTTGTTTATTGTGACAGTAGCTATAATCCAGTGACACAGATTAATCAGATGACAACTGCATGACTGGCAGGAGCTAAAAGCCGCGTGATGATGGATGCAAGTGCATATACACTTTACAAACACAACAGGCCATGTTAACATTCGCGCATGCATGTGAAGATGAAAAGAAATGAGAAGCAGCCAGAAAGGGAAGAGTAGATCTAATATCTAATAGAGGCTCCTCTATCTAGAAAAATGACCTCCCCAAGTGCAGGCACGATAGATTAAGTTGTTGAATCGCTGCTCTCCCTGAGCTATTTTTGCCCCTTTCCTCATACAGATGAAAAATGATACAACTTCAAGCTCAATTATTTATATATTTTAATTAATCTTCTGAACCACATCGAAACAATGACGTGGTTCACAAAACAGCTTGTAAATGCCATAATTAGCAAAAAAAAAAAAGTCTTAATTACAGTGTAAAACGGCTCTTTTTCATGATGAATTCTTGTTTATTCAGCCCTTGCTGCAGAATCCCTGTCTCTCGGAAATCTGGCGATGGAGAATTAGTTCACAGCTCTGTTCAGCTGATGCTCAGCCAAGCTGAAGCAATGTCAGTGGATAGTAAGACGCCTGGCACGCAGTCAGCATTTGGCACCAGTTCATGCTAAGCCTTTAGTGACCGCCTACAGGCACAGACGGGCATCGAGTGTCTGAGGACACGGTGCAATCAAAATGTCAGATATTTGCAGCAAATAGAGCAGTAACTGATCGGGTTATATATTTATATGTTTACAAGCAAAAATATTGGCACGTATTGCAATACACGGGCAACATGTGTGGCACCCCGGCTGTCTCAGCAACAAGGGTGGCTGTTGTTCCAGCCACCCTGTTATCTAAGGAAAATGAAAAAATAAACATTGCAATGCTTAAAACATGGTCAGGGTGACAGCTGTGAAGCTTCTAAGCTTCTTCAGTGCCTTGTCTAAGTATTCAACCCCTTTTTGACTTTTCCACATTTTGTAATGTTCCAACCTGGAGCTGAAATGGACTTCATTAGGATTATTATATATAAAATCATAACTATAAAAATCATTATAGTTATAATAAAAAAGTAAAAGTTGTGTTGGCATGAATATTCGCATCAGTTGCTGTGAATTCCCTAAATTGGTTCTGGTGCAACCAGTTGCTAGCAGACGTCACATAATTTGTTGAATGGAGTCAATCTGTTTGCCATTAAAGTGTCACATGATCTCAATACATCTGTTCCTGGAAGGCCCCAGAGTTTGTTAGAGAACATACCTAAACACACAAAATCATTAAGACCAAGGCGTTAGCAAAAGAAGTCTGGAACAAAGTTCTGGAAAAGTGTCAATCAGCATTTGGTTATAAAAAATATTTTTAAAAAATCTATTAAAAAATCCCAAACTTTTTTTTTATTTTGATTTTTTAAAAAGAAAGACTCGGTCTAGAAGAGGCGGTCCACCAAATGGCAGTGACCAGATTAGGAGGGCATTAATCAGAGAAGCAACCACGAAGCCAGAGCTCAACTTGATGCTACCACCACCATGCTTCGGGTTATGAGTAGTGTTTGGTTTCCGCCAAACAGAGCGCATTGTGTCAAAGCCAAAATGTTGATCTTATCAGACCAAAGAATATTTTTCCATGTTGTTGACTCACCACATTTCCATAATCCCCGGTTGTCTGCTGTGTCCAGTCTATTGTTGTCCTCTGAACAGCATCTCCCATCTAAACTGTGGCTCTCTCTATCTCCTTTAGAAATATCCTTGGCCCCCTGGATGGTTCTCCATGCAGGAGAAATTGTGCATTAGAAGGTATTTGGGTGATAATATAGTTCATATTTAATTTGTGTATTCTGCTAAGGTATTAATATTTTTATATACAAAGACTGAGCCAAACGATGTACTTTGAGGTGAGAGTATTTGCGATTTAGCTAATTTATGCGAAACTGGAGGCTATAATCTTTCCTTACTATATTACCTATATTAGCCTTGTAGCTCTATTACAAATCTATATTACCTATATTAGCCTTGTAGCTCTATTACACATCTAAATAGCAAACATTGCCTATATTTTTAAGTAATATGGAAATTATGCACAGTTATTTTTGGTCTTACCATTCTTTTAAAAATACATCATAAAATGCAATGAGGTCACATGATATTCTTTGGAGCCTGGAAGTGTGAATTGGTGTGAAACTGCAGTACTTTGTATGCTAATAAGTGAAGCTGTATCAGCCATGGGAGAGTTTGTTCTCCTTCACATTCTCTGTCCAGATTTTGGACTTTGTTTTCTTTAAAGCAGTATCTCGAGTAGAGTGTTAATTTTCCTGTGTTCAGACATGTGTTTATCCCTCCTGAAAAAAAAGTCATGGAAACAACCGGAGGTTTCTATTGGATCCTGGTCGTTTTGTACTGGTTTGTAAAGGTGACTAATTGTATTTTGTGTATTCCATATTGAGATCAAAATGTAAAGGCTCCTAATCATTTTACAGCTCACCTGTGACAGACATTTTAATAGTTTTTCTAAAGGTTTTTCAAGTTCCTACAGGAGTCTGATGGTCTCTGATGGTGACCCTGAGGTAAAATTTATTTCCCTGATATCGATTGAGGCTCCCACCATAGGGATGATGATAAACTCAGCTTTCTCAGAGACCATATCTCAGAGCAAGTTAACAACTAGGCCACTATTGAAAACTGAAACACCAAAACTGAAACACCACACAAGCACAAGCACAAGCACACCACACAAGCACTCTGTTTTTGGTACAGATTTTAATGCCATTACAATTACAATTACAATTACAATTGGGCCAATTTTGGACTTACAATACACTTACTGTCGCTAAAATTACACCTAATATATGTGTAAACCTTTCCTTATTTGTCCCCAAATCCTCTGCTATCTGGGTAATTTCTTTAATAACATCTGGAACTGCAATCTGGTAATCTATATGCTGGAGCTGTATGTCTTGGAAACCATTAAATCCTGACTGAAAAATGTTTACTGGAAACCATTAGCCCACATATTGTTCTAACGTGAGCCTCATTTACTTATCTTTTAGTAAAGTCATGTGTAAATGTTTTTCAGCCAAACCAAACAAAAAAAAATTCCTGCCAGATTTACAAACGTTTCAGTAACGCTGATTTTCTTTGTACTCGTGTGCGTATGTTGATGAATGCCAATCATACGTAAATTACCACGCACATTCAAGGCAAAGCTAATTTATGTTTCGTGACGCCCACAAAACTCCATAAAAGGCAAAGCTCATACAGAGCTAAAATGGCAAAATGACAACTAAACGGTGAAAGAGCGCCTCCTAAATGTGGAATGTGTTAATCTTCCATGAATGCAGCTCAGCCATTTTAGCACTTCAGCTACCGTAGACACACACTTCCTCTTCCTTTATTTATGGGCAACCGTTACTTTTGTCCTAATATTTTTTAATTAACTGGATTTTTTTTAATGAATACAACATTTCTTGTGTAAATGCTCATTCGAACAATTTATGAAATTTTTTTCATAACCAGCTTGATAATAACAGCGTAGGTTTTCATTAAACCTTCTCTTACAAATCTGTGCATTGCTCGTTACACGACAGGACCTCATTATGCTCCTCCACTTGTTTTTTGGTGTCTCGGCTTCTGGGTGAACATGTTTTTGTCTGAAACCCACAGGAATACAGTCCAGCCTCATATGGCATGACCGTCTTGTTCCATCTGCTCTATTTCTTCCATTTCCTCTGCTTTTTGGTTTCGGTGTTCTTGGTGAAACTTTCTGTTTTGAAAAGCTTTTCTGAGATGTTTCTTTTCTGGATGGCACATTTGCAGCCCAGTGGTGTGGATTTCCACTAGAGGGTAAAAAATAAAACAAAGAAACCATATATGAAGATATGTACACATCCTACACTATTAATTTTGTGTTAAAAAAATCATAATGCATAATAATGATTGTTATAAAGTGTTGTGTATTTTCATAACCAATTATAACAATATATGTGTATATTTTGCCTCATGCTAATAACGTGATATGAATGTGTTATAGTTCATTATGGCCATCATAAAAATTGCAAATTAGCATATTTGTAATGATTTAATGCTTCATTTTCATATTGTATCAATGTTTTATTGATGAAACTTCCATTATTATATGGGTAAAGCAAGAAAACATGCTTATTAGCATGTGTTACCTGGCTCTTAATATTTAAAGCTGAATAATAAGCCATGACTGTTAATTCTACCCATCACTCCAGCCATAAACATTTGTTTTTAATAGTATTGATGATTTTGAAATGCACAGAAAGAGTCATGCATAGATGTAGGACACCCATAAAAGGGTGGGAGAACACCCATAAAAGGTGTAGACATGTGCAGCATGGTCATTCTCCCCAGAGATTTTAGCTAATAGAGGGACGGTATTTATAGAAGGTCTTTTCAATGCATCCTCTTAATCAGTTACTATCCAACCATACGCCTGGACACCACACACTCCACACAGTGCAAGAGCAACTCTGAACACTACCGAAGGTATGGTCCCATCAATATCCATTCTCTATTGTCAAATGTTTGGGGATTTCAGTGTGTTGCACTAGACAAGGCATCTACACCTAACTAACCTGCTTGCAATAGTAGGCAACTATTTAATTTCATGCACTTTGCTGAAATATTTAGTAGCAACGATTTTATTGTGCTTCTCTTCATAAACAGCAATGTCTACAGACCGATTTGACTGCCATTACTGCAAAGACTCACTGCTTGGAAAAAAATACATCCTAAAAGAAGACACGCAATACTGCACCAAGTGTTATGAGAACCTCTTTGCTAACTGTTGTGAGAGTTGCTCCTTACCAATCGGGTGCAACAACAAGGTGAGAACGGGATTTGCCGTTCTTGTTTCTTATTTCAGCTCTTTATATTTGTGAGCTAGTGCACTAGCAGTTAACTAGATTAACTAACTGCTGTGTGTTAACATTACCTAACACACAATACATTAGTTGTATAGTAACAATTAGCAGTATGAATAAATGTTGTAGTAACAATACTTCTGTAATAGCGTAACGAGAGTATAGTCGATGGAAGGGTGGGGTCAAGGCTAAAGCTGAAGGCTAAACATTCATCAATTTAGTAGCTTCTTATAAACTGAAATAAATAATTTCTGTGCAGGTGCACTGTGAGGTACATAAGACAGCACATTTCCAGTTAATCGCTAATCTTTTGTCTCTACATGGCAGGATCTCTCTTACAAGGATCGCCACTGGCATGAGAACTGTTTCAAGTGCGGAAAATGCAGCCGCTCCTTAGCGGAGAAAGCGTTTGCTGTTAAAGATGACCTTCTCCTCTGCAACGAGTGCTACTCCAACGAGTACTCAGCCAAATGCACTAACTGCAAAAAAACTATCCTGCCAGGTATGACATATAACATATATAAGTTTCCACAACATTAAATGTAACTATAAAAGGATAAAAAGTACGTCATTCTTTAATAAATGAATGATTGTGATTGTCGGCAAATTGTTGTGTTGTAAGAGGAAAAAAACACTTTTAGAAAATAATCAGTTTTATTCCTTGCTTATGAAAATGCCTTATTTATATAGTTCCATATTAAATGACATCATTCACTAAGTACGGACAATTACGTACATATTCAGGAAAATACCTTATCCAATATCTTATCCAAGCATTGCCGCATAGAGGGCATCTCCTGAAGTGGAAACGGACAAACATTTTGGATCCAAGTGGGTTAGAAAATCCTACTGAGTCAGTGGATTTTCAATGTCATGCCCACATTTGCACAGCTCATTAACTGATGCGAAAAAATTTGCAAGCCAAGATAGCACAAAGCTGACTTTACCCTGCAAATTACACTAATAGAGAATGACAATGCAAAGAATCCAATACACACAATTAAACAGATGGTATTGGTGTGAAAGGATAAATTCAATCACAATGCAGTAATCACTCGAGGCATTGTGGATAATGATACTAACTTTACAGAACAGCAGGAAGAGTATCAAAATAAACCAGAGAGCACAAAGAGAGCACAAATACTGCTGATTATAAGAAGCAAGAGTGTCCTATCTGCTGGTAAAAATATCTCTCCTGTTTGTCTTTGCATTAGGCTCGCGGAAAATGGAGCACAAGGGGAACAGCTGGCACGAGACCTGCTTTCTGTGTCAGCGCTGCCAGCAGCCGATAGGAACCAAGTCCTTTATCCCCAAAGATAACAGCTACTTCTGCGTCCCCTGTTTCGAGAAGCAGTTCGCCTATCAGTGCTGCTCCTGCAAGAAAGTGAGTGATGCAACTTTACAGATGCCGAGAGGATGAGGCTTCACTGGAATTAGATTTCAGTGGTTAAAATCAAATTACAAGACATTGTGAGGAGTGCACTTTAGATATTAGATATTCCTGGACACCACTTTCACACATTCTTCTGCTTGACAAATAATTACCTTAAAGTCCTCATTCACAACTCTAAAAAGAAAAGTTACTATTTAACAGATTATAAGCCAAAGTTCCATTGATTTTTCTTGCCTTCCCAGCGCATTCGTCACCCCATTTTGCCCCATAGAGTTATTATTGCGCCTAGGAGTCAAAAGTGGGAACTGCAGCACGCACTAATAGAGACCCATTTGGGCAGGAATCATGCTGCCCCAATGCTCACTCTATGAACATTTGCAGTAGAGGAGGATCAGCAGACAGGACAGTTGATAGCAGGGTTGCCAGGGTAACATTTTTTACACCAAATTGGGCTAGTTTAAAAGTACTACAGTGCCTTGATCTTGTTTTTCTAGCAAATAATTGGAATGAAATCTTATAAATTTCCATAAACAAAGGCAAAGTAAAGTACAGACAGTGCCCATGTCTATTGTAAGATAAGTAAGATTGGGAGAGGGAAAGGAGGATTATGGCGTGGATGATGTCCATACATCAGAAATGCATGTGCACCACCTTGTTTCCAATGCGAAGGCTGACGAAAAGGAGAAAAAAATTGTTTCCATTTTCCAATCCCCTGTTCCAAATTTTTGGGCTAGTTTCAGGTGTTTTGTGTGGTTTTTTGAGATGTAGCTGGGATGGAAATTGTGCTGAAACCTGGCAACCCCGGTTAATGATCTTACCTCGAATACAGTTGAACAAAGGTACATCTAAACGAGCCGCTACACTGTATGTTGGATGACCGTATGATCTCGACTCTCACCTGGGTTATACTAAAATAAACTAGTAGTCTACAGCATAAGTCATGTGATCTATAGTGAGGGTCTTCAATCTTATCCACACAGGGCTGGCATGGCTGCAGACTTTCATTCCCACCAAGTAGCAATCTTAAATCAGGATTGATTCCACTTGTTTAATCAGTTCATCTTGGTCTCCAATCAACTACCAAGTGTGCCTCCTGTTTGGCCAGAATGAAAGTCTGGAGCAACACTGGCCCTTTTGCAGATAAGACTGAAGACCCCTGGTCTATAGCATAAGTCATGTGCTTTATTATCAAATCCAGAAACATGACAGAATCCAAAAATGGTAACAAATGGCTCAGTATTGCAATGGTTAAAAGGGCAAGATGGTGATTCTGTGATGGTGACCTCTGCTGGTGGGGAAGTGGAAGTAATTTATGTCAAGGTAAGTTGTTTTTTTTCTGTTTTCTGAAGGCTATCACTACTGGTGGGGTGACCTACAACGAAAAGCCGTGGCACCGTGAATGTTTCACTTGCATCGGCTGTAAGAAACAGCTGGCAGGGCAACGCTTCACCTCCCGAGAGAACTACCCCTACTGTCTGGAGTGCTTCAGCAACCTGTACGCTAAGAAATGCGTCGGTTGCACCAAACCCATAACTAGTAAGTCTGAAAAATATAGTATGCATGTATGCATAGCCATCTCAGAACGGTTTATAGCTCTACAATTGTATTATTTATAGTAAAATACCTAATATATGTTTATTCTCATCTCTGTTATGAGAAAAAAAAATACAATATTGATGGAAATGGATCCGCAAAGCCCTCTTTATTTTCTATGTTCCATCATTTTTGTGTTTTCTACTTCCCATGATTTCTAGTTCCCATGTTCCTTATGTCCTACCTTCACTAGTCCCTGTGATACCTAGTTCCTGTTTCCTTATTTGTCGTTACCTAATAATTGGTTTTCTTCCCATGATCCCTAGTTTCTACCACCGTTCTTCTCAGGTTCTCTACTTCCTGTATTCCTAGCTCACAAGTTCCTAGACTCCTAGTTCCCACATTTCATGTGTTCATTTATTTCCATGTTTCCCAGGTCCCATGATTCTTCATTCTTTTCTTCTCCATAGTTCCATAGTTCCCAAGTTGTTTCGTGTTACCTCGATCCTGCGTCTCCTAGCAACCTAGTTTCCTAGGACCCATGTTTCATCATTCCTAGTTGCCAAAGTTCTGTTCTGCTCAATATAAATATCATATCAAAAGGATTTTTTTTCCACATTCTTAAGAAAGTAACCCACGAATAAGCATATAAGGGTTTATGTTGGAGAAAGCATTATGGTTAATGATGAGAGCATAGCTGTGTGTGAATTCTGTGAATAAACAGTGTGTTTATGTGTTTTAGGTTTGGCAGGAGCCAAGTATGTCTCGTTTGAGGAGCGTCAGTGGCACAGCGAGTGCTTCACATGCATGCAGTGCTCCGTGTCACTCGTGGGCCGCGGTTTCCTCACACAGCGTGACGACATTCTGTGCACCGACTGCGGACGTGAGAAGTGATGTCGTGAATGGCAAAAAAAAAAACCCAGCTTTTGATCAGTGATGTGTTCTCATATTATTCTTAACACACCTTTGTCTGCATGTCTTCATTATTTGCATAAAGTTGAATTCCATTGCCATTTTAAGCTTTAGAGAGGGTAATTAATTATTACCGGTGTATCTCCAGATATCTCATGTGGGTCATTTTTATGGACTGTGTGAAGTGACCTACAGAAATATCATGTCCTAATTTATGTTTATGTCTTTTATTCATCAACATTGACAAGTCATTTGGAAAAGATACCAAGGTTTCCAAAAATTAGGATTAGCGGAGAGAGAACGTGTTAGCATTCATACCTTTTCTCACAGTTTCTTTTGTGAAAACCAAGCACAGTAGAAATCACCCTTGCTCAATCTACTTCATAAAAATATGCATATAGTATAATGTGATCAATTCTATTACTTCATCATTTGAAGTGAAGTTCTTTAGAAAGATGTTGGATGAGAGATGAAATCAGCATCACCATCAAATCAGTGAGCGAAAAGTCCTCTGAGTCTTATACACATCTCTGAGCTCTTTTAAATTTCCTTAAATGGGAAGTAGAGCTGTTTTTAAATGTAAGCAAAGACAGTAAAATTAATGCATGTTCATATATGGCGAAGCAGAGACAGTAAATTTTTTTTAATGTTTGAGTCAGAGTGGTTATAAAGAGTGACTGCCTCAAAGCTGAACTTTGACCCTGAGCCTAAATAATGTCCGCAAATCAGTTTTAGTTTTAGTTAAAGTTCTAACAGAAATGGCTTAATAGGTTAAAAAACTTTAACGAATAGTGATATTTGATATTATTTGATAGTAAATGGAAACAGAATGTGAAAAATAGTTGACGTGTATGCCATGCACATAGAAATATTCATAGAAGCAGTTTTTTCGCTTGCATTTAGAAGGCACATAGTACTGCTCAGAAGCTTTTGGATATATTTCTACTATTGCATCATACATCACAAGTACAACCACTATGAGTATGTTCTGAAAGATCTGCGCAGTAAATAAAAATGCTTACTTGAATTGTGTGATTTCTTTGACCACTGTCAGAAACATCATTCTGGAGAAAAAAGATAAGCTATCTAAGAGAGGATGTGTTTACTGTATGTGACATTTAGAGTAATATTTAGCACTCGAAAGCAAATTTATTAATACACTGGAGTAAAGAATAAAACAGGATGAAGTGTGTTGTTATTGGCAACCGATCAATGACAGGATGGTGTGATGAGATTATTTTATTCCTCTTGAACCACAGCAAATTGCCAAAGATGTGTTTTTTTTAATTAAAGAATGAAACAACACAGAGTACATTTTTATTAATTTATAGTTAAAATTACATTCTTGCGAAAGAAATATATGAAGTAAGCAAAATGAAGTAATTCCAAGCTTGAAATTAGTCAAACTGTAAAGAATCATGCTTAATATTCTTATATTTCCTTTCTAACAATCTTCTAATGAAAAAATATTAGATAAATGTACATAAATGTCAAGATATTTTGACTTGCTAAGATCTTTTTGCAGGGTAGCTGTCGTGACACAAAGATGACAAGTAGATATGTGCAGTGATAGATAGATATTAAGATATATGTTTGAATGACAAGAGCGTTCTTTCTTTCTTTTTTTTGTCCCTCCTTTTTGGTGTAAGTGTAGAGATTTTTTTTTTTTTTGAAAAAAAGTAAAATTTGAAGAATATCATAATTAAGTACAGTAACAGAGCACCATAGTAGCTTGATGCATGCCAATGAAAATGAATCCAGCACCCAAATAATAGCTGCTCAGTGCTGGTCATATCCTTTCCACTGATGTACAAGGGTGCCAATATATTATTCTAACCAACAGACAACCGAAAATAAACTATCTTTCACTGACTGAAATCAGTGACATATAAGGACTTTTTGGTTAAACATTATATTATACAGAAGTGCAGCCTGACTTTAAAACCATTTCCTGGAGTTAATGTACACACAGTTGACTTTGGGCAGCGTTCTACTCTGAGAGCGAGTAAAGTGCTGACACTAGCTTCCTCTCAGGATGAGTCACATGGCAGGGTCAAACTACATTCACAGAAGAGTAGGACACTACTGCAGAAGTTTGAGAACTACTTATCAAATCATTCAAGCTGAAACTTTATATTTAGTGTGTTAGAAGGGATACACTGAAGAATTTTTTTTTTACTTCTGATTTCTGCATTTATCGTCTGATTTTTCTCTAAAACAATGCACAATTATGGACATCTTCAGTTCCTCACTAGTGTTTGAAAAGGTGCCAGTTGCTAAAGGCAAAGATAAATCTGTTATTCAGTGTATGGAGTGCTTCTGTGACAACTTCTACGTTGGAAGTAAAGATGGAGTCCTCCAGCATTTCACTACGAGCTCGAAGACTGGGATCGGAGAACGTCAGACACTACGAGAGATAACGAAAAGACAGATGGGCCGAGGTGGAGAAATCCGCCAGCTGAAGGCAGTCCCAGTCCTGAACCACCTTCTTGTGCTTTGGGACAACTCCATCACGGCGTTAAACATGTTTTCCCTGGAGCCCATAGCAGCCCTGAAGAAGATCCACAACGTTTCTTTGTTTCGCCTCGGCGAACCCGCAGCTCACACACAGCAGGTTTTCGTAGAGCTCTTCGTCGCCTCCACAAAACGGAGAGCAGTGAGCATATACAAGGTGTGTGTGGACAGATGGGAGTGTGTAGGGAACATGGCTCTGGCTCAGGATCCTGTGGCTTTGGCTGTGCATGAGACCTGCCTGTGCGTGGCTACAAGTGACAGATACATTCTCCATGATTACCAGACTCAGAGCGCTCTCGAGCTCTTCACACATAACCTGGGAAAGCAAAATGTTCTCGCAAAGGAAAGTGTGAAAGGAGAGTTTCTTCTAAATGGCCCAGGGAACTTGGGTGAGGCTCTGATTTCCCAGTATTCAAAATATAAATGACTAAATTTAAGTGGCCTTATTTAAAAGAAAATGCAGATTATTATTATTATTATTATTATTATTATTATTATTGTTGTTGTTGTTGTTGTTGTTGTAAATGATAATAATAATAATAATAATAATAATAATAATAATAATAATAATGAGTGAAGAAAATGAGAAGAATATTAATGAAACCTGCATCAAATCAAACTGAACCATTATGAATTAATGATATTTAATTAATTAGATGAATATTAAACACAAATTTATTTATTATAAAAAAAATCTAATATATATAATTTTAAAAAATATGAATGAATCTATTTAATTTATAATAAGTAAAATGAATTCTCTTTTCATGATTGTATGTATGTATGTGTGTGCAGGGATGTTTGTGATGAATAGTGGTATATCCCAGCGTCCTCCTGTGCCATGGCCTGATGGAGTGTTGGATGCAGTAGTGCACTTCCCCTATGTGTTGGTGCTGCAGAATAAAGCTCTCCACATCTACAGCATGTTGGACCAGCAGCTAAAACAGACCGTTCTCTTAAATAGCGGCAAATCACTCCTCTCAACCACAGGTTAAACTCTGACCTCTGACCTGATCAGATGATTAGCAACAATATAGTATAATATAATGTAATATAAGAGTTTCTGAAATCTTTCTTGGATGGTTAATGGTTCTAGCTTACTAAAGAGTTATACTATGAACATTTTGTGAAATGGAGACCCTCTAATATCAGACTCAACCTTTAAAGGTTCCACCAGAAGGACAAACCTAAGAACACTTTAAGGTGCTAAATTTAACAGGAAATAATTAAATATTAAGGAATAAAACAGTTGAAAGAGTGCTGGTGTAGGTAAATAATCGAGTGGCATGATGTGGTCTGACACATACACCACAAAGTTTAGATTAATGTGCTCGTTCAAATACATTATCATTTCTATAGTAACAGAACATCCACAGGGACTTGTATGGCAGACACTCCACATAATCTAAGTCTAATAATAAATAAATAAATACGTGTTGTTATTTAACAACAGAGTTTTCTGGAAACATTTATTTAACATTTTAGGAAGGAGTCTCCAGTGTCAGCGCTTTGTAACAGTCTAGTTTCTCTGTAACAGGACACTTTTTTGTATTAACTTTTGAAAAAAAAGGACAGTAATAGAGCAACTGTTTATAGCTGCTATAATGTAAGTGATAACATGAAGTTGTTTTGTGGACATTCCACAACATTAAATGTAACTAAAAACAGATAAAAAAAACAACAAAATCTATCATCTATCTAAACTTTATTGCAGACTTTACACTGACTATCCTTTGATCTGTTTTTCCCCCATAATTTAGTTTTTATTCTTCTAAATCTTCCAAATATCATATAATTCATTTTTACATACTATTATTTGGTTAACATGTCCTTACTTCTAGCAGTTTTTTGTTAAGCTACTGAAAATGAGATTTTCGTTTAAATATGCAATGGTGAAATGTTTCTAAATCCCTTTGTGATTTGTACAGCATGACATCTTTTCATCCTTTGCCTCTTTGTCTGTGTAGACAGCGTGTTTGTAGTCGCCGAGAGGGAGATTCACCGGCTGTCACAGAGTCCACTGGAGGCTCAAATCCGGAAGCTGCTCGGATGTGAGCGAGTGAACGAAGCGCTCACACTGCTGGATGGAGTTCAGTCTCTTCTGCCCGAAGACTCTTATAAGGTAAAAAAAAGTGATGACAGAGCCATGAACAGGGTGGCTTTAATCCTCATCCTCTTAGGATATGTAAGTCAGCTATAATCCACTGCAATGCTCATCTTCCCACATTTTCACCTGATATGACCGCAAAAGGTGTGCAGCTAAAATCTCAAATGACCAAAATCATGCAGAATATACTGTATGGTATGTTTACTGACTGACTGACTGACTAAATAAATAAATAAATAAATTTCCATCCTACAAAATGGTCACCTCGTATGACCCTAGGTGCAAGACCTTACATGACATCATCATCATCATCATCATCATCAGCAAGCAGCTAAAGCGAGGATTACCACAGACAGTCATGTAGAATATATGCTATATTTAATAGCGAACAACGTTATCCAGCTCGGCTTTTTGAGCTGCTTATAAATACTTTCTAGGAAATAGGAAATGCAGAGAATTAAGTCCCACCACGGATATGTCTTAAAGTAACAGAACAAATTTGGATTTCAGGATTACAGGACTTAGTAAATCAGCCTTCGCTTTTTGAAATCTTCTTTGACAACGTGTCACATGGACAAGGGAGCACAACGGTTAAGATCAGGGTAGGTGGCAGCTATAGCAGAATAATCAGTTGCTTAAGGCCCCCGTGTCATTGTTTCAACAAGTAAAAAGAGAGAAAGGATGAATGAATATTAATATTCTTATAGGAACATGGTTGTCAGTCATAAAACAGTCTTATAACCGTCTTTAATTAATGAAGGGATCAGATATACCTGCAGAACAAGTTACATTATTGGGTATATTATATGCCATCTCTAAAGCATAGCATTGCAAAACGGATTGTGAATGTGTTAAGTAAGGAATAAAACACTTGGGTGTGTGCTGTTACAGGACAATAATCAACGTTCGGGTGGTGTGGTGTGACCTGACGTGAAGTGGAGTCACTGTTACCCCCCGAACATTGATTATTTTCCCTTCCCATCACATCCTAAATGTTTTAATCCTCTTATAACACAGAAATTAGCCAACATTAACAATCTTTTACTTATTAAAGAAGTATACATCATACATTTTATCCATTTATAGCCTACTCTTGTATAATGTTGCAGAATGTCCTCAAAGCAAGTTAGTACCTTTTAACATGTATGTTATAGCAGCTATAAACAGTCATTCCTTCACCAGCCTCTTTTTTTTCTCTCTCTCTCTCTCTGTTTCTTGAGGACAAAAAGCCAAAGGAAATGCAGTTTAATATGTTAGCGAGAAACTGCAATGTGCTCTGAACTGAAGACTTTCCCATGTCTGAGAAATTAAAGTTACAGCTTCCATTCATCCGCTCATTAATGAAAGCCATCCATTCATTTTTGAAAGATATCTATACACTCTTTACTTGCCTGATGCAATATTGGTTGAAAGCTAGCTAGCTAGCCTTTCTGTTGCTTCTTTAAGCTAGCTAGCTACAGCACAATGCTAAATATGCCAGATTTGAAAGCTAATTTGACACACTTTACATTAATTTACACTGTATATGTGTAAGTTAATGTCTTAAACCACAAAGCATCCAATCAGCATCAATCACTGCTAA
Organism: Pangasianodon hypophthalmus; assembly: GCF_027358585.1. Classification (NCBI taxonomy): domain Eukaryota; kingdom Metazoa; phylum Chordata; class Actinopteri; order Siluriformes; family Pangasiidae; genus Pangasianodon; species Pangasianodon hypophthalmus. The sequence continues at coordinate 25,943,483 of NC_069719.1, read as the reverse complement.
CTTAAGGCTAGCTAGAAGTCAAGCTAGGCCTGAGCTATGGCCTGTGTGCTCTGGCTAAGAGACTAATGTATTAGCCACAGTTACTCTGTGTCATTTCGTTTTTCTGCAGTGTTTTAGATTAGCTGCCTCAGCAATAGCTTTCAGATAAACTTAAATTCTTTAAATCTTGTCTGTAATTTTTTTCCAAGATATAAATTAACTTATGAACTGACTGCATCAAAAGAGATGCATATTTGTTCACAACATGTAAGTGTAGCATTTTTTCCTGATATTGCTGACAATAATCCATAATTACTCCTGTCTTTTTCTGGCTCTCTCAGTGACCTGCAAAATATAATCTAGAGCAAGCCTCGATGAAGGTTCTGTGCTAGAAGGTTCAATTCACATCCCAGCAATGCTCGACCTTATTGGAATTGATTCTGACTCAGAATCTGGCAGGCATGGACTTGTTTGAGTCCAAGCGCAAGGTTTTATTGAATGGCATTGAATGGCAAATCCAAATTGGAAAACCAAAACTCAATGTATCAGGCAATTAGCAGACAGAGTTAACTAGGCTAACTCAATAAATGAAACATACCAGGTAAATAGAAATATCTGTTCACAAACAAAATGCGCAGTAACGTAATATTTTGTGCGAGATGTCACAAAGATGCCCTGAACATCCAGGCTATTTATGGGAAGTCTGAGAGAACAAGAACGAGGTAAAAGATCATGTGATGTGTTTGTGGTTAGTTGTTTGGCTGAATATTCTGAAAAATAATAGCAGTTGGTAGCTATTGTGTAATTAAGGAGGCATGAAAATGATGTTGTGTGACATTTTTGGTAACTGCTGTCCCCAAATTTGAGGGTCATATTGACACCAAGGGAGAAGCAATTATGCAACTTGATTATATTACTACAGTAGTGAACTACAGAAACATGAGCACTTAGAATAATGTGTAAAAATCTACAGTATAGTGCACATACATTTAATTTACACATGGAATGTGCAAACGTCCATTTGTAGTCTGCAAACATTTTGAAATGTCCATTTTAAAAATGAATGAAAGTTCAGTCTTCTAAGAAAATTTTTAAAAAGTCCCTAGTTTGAACACTGGATGTCGCTATCACATAAAACTGAATTAAAAAATGGACCAGCTTACGATCTTTCCATTCTTACAGTGTTAATGACTTTACTTCCATAGACCACCATTAATTTGATCAAGCTTTTAGGTAGACATTTCAGCACCAAAGAAATGGAAAAAACTGAAAATAATAAAAATCTTTGCTAAGTTAACATGTCATGGAGCAAGTTTTTATAAAAGAGAAATATTTCTGAAAGTGAAATCTGTAAAAATGTTATTTACTCAGCACTGTACATGTGTATAATAGGAAGTGCTTAAATGTACACATTTGGTCAGTTAAATTAAAAAGCAGTGTAATGGTGGCAATCAAGCAGCCTTATTATTTATTAGATTTTTTTCTTCATTTTAATCATTACAGATGTCCCAGTTTCCTCCCAGTTTGTGTAAACATGAGCCCTAAATCTGATGCATGCCTCCTTTCCAATACTTAATTATACAACCTTTTTTTAATTACATAAATGTTAAGTCTAATACAGAGAGATAACTTGAAATATTTAAATAATTAACTCAGATAATTAAATAATGAAATGTCAGAATATACTGTTTAATTTTCTTTCTAATATTTTACTTGTAGCATCTGCGTAGGTGTATTGTTTGTACCTCCGGATGGATTCATTTCTACAGAGAAGCTTTTCTCGATGCCAAAGAACTTTTCATGTAATATTGCTTTTCCCCCCCAATGATTATTTTCAGAGTTTGTAATTCATAATTTCTAAATTACTCTTAAACACGTTGCATTGTTTTTCTCAGTAAAGGTGACTTGGACCCAAGAGAACTCATTAGCCTTTACCCAGGCATGACTCTCATCAGTGAAGACTTTAAATCTCAGCCTCCTACCGTGAGCAATGCCAAAGACTTGAGGAAGCTAAATAATGAAGCCCAGCCAGAGTTTCATAAGTATCTGAGCTTCCTCTGCCTTTATTTAAGAGAGATCCGCAGGACTGATCTGGGCCAAATCTTCCTTCAGGACATCGATACTACCCTGCTTAAAGTGTACTTACGGCTTGGGTATTATGATAACCTGAACCAACTTGTGTCTTCTCGTAATGATTGTGTGCTGGATGTATGCGTGCCAGATCTGGAGCAGTATAAGAGGTCAGAATCTGAAAACGTTTCACTGGGTATAGCATCTCAGGACTAAACAAGTCTAATTAAGCGCCAGTGTGTTTTTGTGTTTCAGATTTTTCACAATCGGACTGCTCTATCAAAGCCATGGTCAACATTTCAATGCAATTCAGGTCTGTTGTTCAATAATCTGATGATTCTTAATACTGCCTTTTTGGAGTCCTAAAGAATATTTTGTATGGGTATCTCCTACCTGTGTAATTGTATTTGTATTAGCAAGGGTACACAGTGTACACCTTTTTTTGCACCCTTGCTAATATGAACATGCTTTGCAGAGGTGCGGTTTTGATTGTGAATTAGCAAGGAATGAGACGTAACTATGGCTGATTACACAGCATTCAGTATCTATTTCACAAATGATCTGAAACTACTATGTGATAATAGGTAACTTACTACTATTATTTATTAGCTAGCTAAGAACATGCAATCTCACCTTATCTAGCTCCACATCCTTACTGTTATGCTAGCTAGACCGAACATTTTGAACAAACAGCAAAATTTAACTGGAGAATTGAGGAAGAACAATGGTATACCCTTATTTCTTGACACCAGACAAAGAATAGTGCAGTGGGGGTTGGGCTAGAATAGTAGGGGTGGACCTGGCATGTGGGAAAGAGTGTAGTGGAGAAGAGTGGACCAGAGTAGGGGGGAATGGTGGGGCAGGGCAGTGGGGAAGAGTGGACCAGAGTAAGGGGGAATGGTGGGGCAGGGCAGTGGGGAAGTGTGGACCAGAGTAGGGGGGAATGGTGGGGCAGGGCAGTGGGGAAGAGTGGACCAGGATAACAGGGAAGGGGGGAACCAGGGAAGTGGGGAATGGTGAAGCAAGGCAGTGGGGAAGGTGTAACCAAAGCAGTAGGAAAATGCGGACCAGAGCAGTGGGCAAGGGTTGAACAGGGCAGTCGGCATGGGGTACAGGACCATGCAGAAGAGTGGACAAGGGTGGTGGGAAGAGGTGGGCCAGGGCAGTGGGGAGGGGTGACCATGGCAGTGGGCATGGTTGGGCCAGGGCAGTGAGGTAAGGTGGACCAGGGTAGTAAGGAAAGTTGCACTAGGGCAGTGGAAGGGGGTGGACCAAGGCAGAGCAGAGGGGTGGGCCAGGTCAGTGGTTGCATCAGCACAATGGTGTAGTGTTGAAGAGTGGATTAGGGTAGTGAAGGGGTGGACCAGGGCATTGAGGAAGAGTGGACCAGGGAAGTGGGGGTGGGCCAAGGTAGTGTGGAAGAGTAGATCAGGGCAGTGAGGGGATGGACCAGGGCAGTAGAGGAGTGGCATTTGCATAATTTACCTATAACAATGACTGGCACTGATACTACTATATCATACTAAATATAATGCAGAATATACTGAAACAAATAAAAAATAAGCCTGCCATTTTGCCAGACCTGGGTGTGGATGGTGGATGAGAGTGTGGACTCCTCCGAGCCAAATGTTCTGCTGCACATTGTAAAAACTCTCTCTCGGTTGAAAGAGAAATCTATCATCATGAAGTTTATAGACTGGGCTCTTCAAAAAGACCAAAAGGAAAGTATATTCTAACACACACAAACACATATATACAAGTTGCAATGCTGAGGGCAGTTTTAATCTGAGGTTGACTTTCATGTGCAGGCTTGACGCAAGAGAAGGATTTATATATATATATATATATATATATATATATATAAATAAGCAGTACTATAAAATTGCTGTGAAATTTTGTTAGTATAAACAAGATAAAGCACTTGTGTTGAGAATAATATTTTTATTTCTGTTTTTAATATACAGGTTGGCGTATTAATCTTTACTCAGAGAGATCCAGGAGACCAAAACACATTTGAACCACAAGAAGTGCTTTCCATTTTAACAAACTACCCAGTTGCTTTAGTTTCCTATTTGGAATTTTTGGTCAATGAACAGCAAAGTCAGGTTTGTGCATTATCTCATACACAAACTGTGAGACACATGAAGTAATACTGTGAATAGAAATTTAATGCTGCCTCAATTATTTGCATTTTTTGGGTGTGCGACGATATATTGTACTCCAATATAGATAATGACTTACCAAAAATTTGTATTAACACTACTTCTACACATATGCTACCTAAGGAATAAAACACTTAGTGGCATGCTGTTATAAGAAAATATCAACAACAGGTTGTTTTGATGCACCCTGATGCAAAATGGAATTGCTTTTACCACCCCGAAGTTGATTATTTTTTCTATAACATCATGCCTCAGAGTGGTTTATTCCTCTTATACCACAGCTGTTTGTCAATGAGTACATTCTTCTATTTATTAACGAATGCAGTGTCATGTCACATGGCAGAAAACTTAAAGTTACAGTTTTACCTCTGACTGTTACAAAGACACACAAAATAACAAAGAAAAACAAAAATAATAGCCTATTATTAGGCTTAGATTATGTATTACAATAAGTTTGCAGTAATATAAACCTGGGATTTGTCTCGAAGACGACCTACTGTCCAAGCTGCTGTTTTAGAAAATTAATCAACACCTTATGACCAATCAGAATCTATAATTCAACAGTGCTGTGGTATAAAATATTGTAGTGCTGCTTTTCTAAATAACATAGTGCTACTTTTTTTTACATAAGTGCAAATCAGCGAAAACTTTTACTACATTGTTTTGATAAAAACTGAAGGCTGTGCACAATCTTAACAATTCTTAATACCATGATGTAGCAGAAATTGTGAAGCTGAAGTGTGGTTATCACACCCTCATGTAATCATGTAAAGAATGTGCCTTTGTTTTCACTTAAGCTGTGATAGTTTCGAGCTACAGAAGGAGTTTTACACAATTATTTCTGTGCTTTGCGTGATTTCATTTAATTACACATTCAACAAACTTCCAAAGCAAAGATAAAGCCTCTCACATTATGGATTGTTACAGATTGTGTGTTACGGCAATATCTTTAATCTTACACCCAGCTGATGTGGAACATTCCTTTTCAAACAGGAAATATATCATCTAAGCACTTTGTAAAAAAAAAAAAATACACATTTTAATCTAGATTTGAAACATTATTTTTCATCTTGATTTTGTTGATTGTAGTCTTGAAGTCTAATTTCATACAATGTAATGAACTGGAGGAAGAAAACTTTGCCATTCCATATTAGACAAACAAACGTCCTGTAAATAATTATTAAATTATTAAAATATCAAGTTAATTTAACATTTTCATGCAGTTAAATAATTCCTTAAATCTTTGAACTGCTGCTAGAGTGTTACATGACAGTATTATTATTATTATTATTATTATTATTATTTCATGTTTCCTACTACAGCACATTAAGGAGCATTATTATTATTATTATTATTATTATTATTATTATTATTATTATTATTATTAATGATAATAATAATAATAATAATAATAATAACTCAATGTGCTGTAGTGTTAAAATTAAATGATTAAAAGCAATTTAGTAGAATATATAAATAAATTTAAATATAAAATTAAAAAAGAATAAAATAAATAAAATGAAATATTTTGAATAAAATAATTCAGAGATTTTAAAAATAATTAAATAAAAGTTAAATAAACTCTAGATGCCCCTGACCCAATACCCAGTATCCATATTGAGGTGATACCAGCAAAAAATGGTGGATCAGATATCGAAGAAAAAAAATATTGGCTCTTCTAACAATTGACAAAGATTGGAGTTGGATTTTATACTATTATTATATTTATTATATTTATTACATTTAAGTTGTGAGTGATTTTTTTTGTATGAATTTAACAGCTTACTAGATTTTAAAGAAAACAATAATGGATGGATATTGATATTGGCTGATACTTAAAGTTTCAGTATCGTTATCAGTATCCGAAAAGAAAAAGTGGTATTGTTCCATCCCTACAATGAACCTATGAATGCCAAAACAGAAGAAATACTTTCAATTAAATGCTGAAAATATGTTTTCAAATGCTTTTTAGCGAGTGTACGAAGCTTGACTGTATAATACAAAGTGGTATCATGTTCAAAATTGGCCTCTTTGATTTTTACAAAGACTATTTCTCTATACTTGTCTTTCTTTTTCAAAATGTAAAGTAAGCACATATTATTGCATGGTACAGCTGAAGAACTTCTCTTTGCGTAGATGGAGAAACACCACACCCTGCTGGCCAACACATACGCCACTCAGATCCTCCACACTGACCGAGAGATGCAGAATAATGATACACACATGGAGGAAATGAGGCAAAAACTGCAGCAGTTTCTGTGGCAATCCTCCATCTATGATGCTGATGCTGTATATGGTAAACAGACACCTCGAATGAACTCACCTCTGCTACACGAATGCTGAAGAAAGTCTGCTGTTCTGTTCATTATTTAGCAAGGGATGTCTCATTGAGCCAGACCATCTCTTTATATTTAAATTGTAAACGTATTTAAATGTAATTACCGATAATATACAAACAAAAATGAATAAAACACTTGGTGCATGCTGTTCTAGGAAAATAATCAGTGATGGGTTGGTGTGATGTGGCCCGATTAGAAATGGAGTGACTGTTACCACCCCAAGGTAGATTATTTTTCAGTAATGTCCAGAAGTGTTTTATTCCTCTTATACCACGGCTTTAAAGAACGAGTCAGTCAGTATGTTTTCCACCGCAGGAAAGTCTTCAGGACTGAGGACTTTCTGGTATCTTGGTAATATCACAAGCTGTGTTTTCTGTCCTACTAACATCAACAAAGATTAAAAAAAAGAGAAGCTGGTGAGGGAACAACTATTTACAGCTGCTATAATGTAAGTAAGAACAGGAACTAATGTCTCACAGACATTCCACAACATTAAACATAACTATAATTGATTAAAAAGCATGACATTTTGTTAATAATGAATTTTTAAAAATTCAATTGTGGCCCAAATGCTGTGGTATAAGAGGAATAAAACACTTCTGGACATGCTGTTATAGGAAAAGAAACAACTTTATGGTGGTAAGAGTAACTTTGCTTTGCGTCAGGCTGCACCACACTACCCCATTGTTGATTATTTTCCATATAATAGTATGCCATAAAGTATTTTATTCCTTACTTAATCAACACCTTTTGATCAATCATATTTAAGAATTCAACAACGCTAAACTAAAATAAATAGATTTTTTTTCTATGAAAAAAAAGTTTTTAGTAGAGCTCTGCTCCTAAAAAGGTAAAATGAGTCATCTAGAACTGGAACATAAAAGCTGAAAGCACATCCCTCTCCTTGCAGCTATTTACAATAAGTTATGCCTTGATGTATTAACACTGCAGCCAAAATACAGTCATCCGCTCTCCATGTTGAGAAAGCCATCCTGCTGGGGAGAGTCGGGGAACACAGAAAGGCCCTGCGGCTTCTCGTCGATGAAGAAAGAGATGAAAAAGCTGCAGAAGTCTACTGCTGGAGGACCTCTGCTGGACGAGACAGGGAATTCACGCAGCAGCTCTTCAGCTGGCTGCTCCAGTCTTACCTCGAGTCCAGGCCTCACGTGTCTGCGGCGGTGGATCTCCTGAACCAAAACGCCGTGGCTTTTAATCTGCTCAGGGTGCTGGAAGTGCTTCCTGGCTCCTGGTCCCTGCAGCTGGTGATGCGTTTCCTGTGCGAGTCACTGAGAGCGACGACGCACGACAGGAGGATGAGAGGCCTGGAGAAGAGCCTGGCCAGGATGGACAACCTCAGACAGAGACACGCCTGGGTGAGGAGAACATTAGTCCTCATTTTCTGCTCTCTATTTAGTAAGAGATGTGACACTGATTTACAGACAGTCTTTATAATTATCTCATAAATTCTGCACCTTTTTGCCTTTTATTCCTCTTATACTTCATTAATTTGCCAATGACTATAATTATTTATTAAATAACAACACTGTACTTTTTATCTGTTTATAGTTATGTTTAAAGTTGTGGGACGTCCGGAAAACAAGTTTCTGTTATCGCTTACGTTCACCGTTCCCTCACCAGCCTCATTTCTTTTTTTATCTGTCTTGAAGTAAAAAAAAAAAGAGTTCGTACTGTCACTGAACAAGCACAAAGTCTTTCCCATGTAGGAACACAAAGTTACAGCTGACTGTAGCTCTGACACTGAAGACTCCTTTCATAAAATGCTATATAAGTGACACTTCTATCTATCTATCTATCTATCTATCTACCTATCTATAGAAAGGATGAAATATTAGAAGTGCATTAATATAAACCCGTGATGCTCATTGCAGCCGGAACTACTTTCAGAGGTTTGACTACCCTAATGTGTTCACCTGTGGTGTGTTAAGCCTTGGTCTAGTTTGTCTATTTATGCGCCGTTGGTTCTGTCCCTCGCTATGAAGTCTTATCATGCACCTGTGTGTTTGAATCCAAGCCTTGTTTCCCTAGAGCACTAGTCTTCCTTGTCCCGTGTCTCTCGTTGTACTTCCTGGAATTGCAGAATTGCACATTCAACAGTTAATTATTTATTATAGCAAATCATTTTTATAAATGATTATTGTAGAACAATTTCCATCTGTTCCGCAGTCACCAACATTAATGCTTCTCACCCCTACAGATGGAAGCAACACAAGGAATGGTCAGAATGGACAGAAGCCAGGTGTGTCATTCTTGTCAGAGGCAGTTCATTGGGCCTGAATTTCTGCGCAGGTCTACGGGGGAGCTTCTTCACACACACTGCTACAGCACAAACAACAGCCAATAAACACTTTCAATTGTGTCAATTTTTATCCTTTACTAAATGTATACTGCAAATTTAGCAAAGTTCACCACATGCATATTAATGTGTACTTGGAAAAATAGTACTGTTCTTTTAAGGCTAACAAAAAAGCATTTCATAAGCAATGCATAAATCAGTTATGCTATACTGGAGGATTATGTCAAAGCAAGTATACTGTATTTCTTTGTCTTTATATGGAAGAGAGACGAAGTCCAGCAGCTAGCATTGCTGCCTCACAGCTCCAAAATCCTTGGTTTGATCCTGACCTGAGGTTTGCTCCAGGCTTTCTGTTTTTCTCCTCCCACCTCCCCAAAAACATGCTGATAGGTAAACTGGCTATGCTAAATTACCTCTAGGTGTGAATGAGTGTGTGAATTTGTTTGTCCATAGACTGGCACTCCATTCACACCCAGGGTTCCTGGGATAGGCTCCGGATCTACCGAGAACCTGGCCAGGATAAAGCGGTTACTGAAGATGAATGCGTGAATGAATGAATGACTTTTGTATCAGAAGTTATTATTTTGTCTGTACTAACAGCTCATTCCTGAAGTATTAAGAAGCCTTCTACCTGTCATCTGACCATTTGAGAGCTATAGTTACTGAATTTACTTCTTATTAGAGCATGAAATTTAATTATCTTCAACTGAATTGCTGGTGGTCCGTTCACTTTCAATACTACAACGAAGAATCATTCCAGTACTCTTTTAATTATTTATGAAGCCCATATACAGGCCAAATGAATCATTACAATGCATTTACATAGTAAAACACTATTATGAAGCTTTATGTGTACCTTCTATGTGTACTTTCTCAAAGTATCATGAATGTGCTGTAAGTAAAAATGAATGACTTGCAATATACAGTAAATCGTTGCAAATATTAAAATTCCTTCAAAGCATTATTATTAAAAGCAGTTTGAGGTTGGCACAGTGGTGAAACATCTGACCTGTGGTTGAGCGATCACATATTCGGATCTCTAATAATTCTTTCTCTGACCATTAATCCTAATAATGAAGTGACATGAGCAGGATTACTTATCACTCAATAATCATATATAATTATATGATTACATTCCAATATGGTTACCTAAATAATATGAGGTTCATTGATTTAAAACTGAGTAAAATTTTCGATTTACTTTAGAGGCACCCTGATGTAATGAATTAATGCCAAGCCAATCAGAAACAAATATTTTTCATGGTCATGGTATAAGATACAACAAATACACAGGGGATTATGGGTACCTACACAAGACACACTAATGGGATAACGTTTGATTTTAAACATTTTTAAACCCTTGATTCTTCACCGATAAATATTATTGGTGGTAGATACACATTTTTATTATTTAACCATTACATCCTGTTTGTGGCAAACTGTTCCAAAGCAGTGACACTGGAGACTCCTTCCATGAGTGCTCCTTACAGAAGACATCGCCATATCACCTTCTGACCAAAAGTATCCAGAATTTAAAAATTTGCAAGCCTAAGGCTAGGTTGGTTTGAACTGAGCATAGTAGTGTGAAGGAAACGTTCTGGAGAATACACAATACGGATGATAAACTGATGATTGTGTAGCTCTGGGCTATCTGGTGGTGGTGGCAGGATTTCCCAAGATATTGAATTTCTGGCCATTCTTCTTCAAGATAAAGTTGTACAATCGTTCCTAGGCCTTTTAAACCTATAACACTGTGAGTATCAAATCTGATACGCACATTTGGCATCCTCTCATTTCATTATCTATGCAACAGAAGTTGCTTATAAAGTGTTGTATACTCTTTAGCATGTGTATTTGCTTAATCTGAGAAATACACAGTAGGATTTCATGAATAGTTCATATTACTGATGGGAAAAAGGTTCAGTCTGCTGGATGTGTTCACTCAGATCTTAGATGGAAATGCATTTTTGTGCTCAATTTGATATGTAGCTGGAATAAACATGGAAAAATGAATGGTTAAAAAAAACCTCCTTGGAAAATCGTAAATGGGGGGAAATAACAAACCCATTTTCATTTCTATGTGTTTGTCAGGTGGCAGAGATGGCTGCAGTTGAAAAAAGAAAAAGTGGCTTTATTTAAGAAAAAAAAAATTGTGGTCAAGATAGGCAAGAGATCAGGCGATTAGCAACCAGGATAACCAGATAATAACCAGAAAAACAAAACAGAGAGACAGAAACAGATCAAAAACCAGCAACACTTCACAATGAATGAATGGCCAGGGTCTGTATATATAGGGTGTGTGGGTGAAACCAGGTGTGTATAATCAGTAATCGGGTGTGTATGAACGTGGGTGTGCCTGTTGGGATTCGTAGTCCTTGGTGGCCATGTTTGTAGGCCGAGGTGCATGAGGCTTATAAGGTTAAAATGACATGATCAGTTGTAATTTTTTTAAAAAAAAAGAGAAAAAAGCAAAAAGTGCTACGAAATATATATAAATGTAATACTGTATCTTATATAAGCACACAAGCACCAATAAATAAAAGCCCACTTGCTTCTTACCCTGGCTATACTGTATTCTCAGAGCAAGATTGGTACAAAATTAATGGGCAATATTTGTGAGTATTTGTGTATCGTTTAATGTTTTTATTGTGTTTGCTCGGTTTATATTTCTTATATTTAGATTTCTGGCTTGAGAGCTCACGCCCAGTACAAAATGCAATGTATCATGGGTCAACGTGTGTGGATAAATCTCATCCAAAACCACTCAAACGATCTGAGCCAGACTATACACTAACACACACTAACACACCTTACATGAATAATATCTCAGTTCAGATTGTGTAACTCAATGAAATGGCAAAATAAATCTCCAAATGCCACAAAAATGTCCCCCTAGGTGTGCAGTGATGTGTTACATGGACTGTGGCAATGTTAATGTTCTTTTTCTACAGAGCAATTACAGAAAGCCACATCAGCTACATTCTCTATATTCCGTATAAATCCGTCAAACTCCGCCGTCCAGGAATTTTCCACTGACCATCCGGATTCAAAAATTACACAACAACCCTCGTGTACACAAATATCAATGTAAACTGGCGGTTTTATTCCAACCCTAGTGTTTTGATTTTATTGTGTATCATCCACAGCAGTATATTAAAGGCCTAAATAAACTAAAACACAGTTTATTTTGCCAACTGGAGCGACAGCTGTTCGTTTGTTTACTGTATCCGGTCGGCAACTAAGGCCAATTATAAGCATAGAGGAATTTTTGCTGCTTATCTTTCAGATCCGTGCCATTCAGAGTTTTTTTTTTTTTTTTTCCTGTATCTGGTGTGTGTTTGTATGCAGTGTAAGGCTTCATGCTGATCTAGCTGGGGCCATGTTGATTTCTGAGTGGACGGTTGCTGGGCCTCATTTATCAACATGGATACAAACAAATTGATTCATAAATCATTCAAAGCAGCATTTACACAAGAAAAGTGCTACTCATGACAATCCAGTTAGTTCCTGTACATCATGTACGAACTCCCCTAGCTGCTTACATGTCATATTGTTTTGTCTTCATGTCATGTCCTTTTGTTTACATTGCTTTTGTTTTTGTCCTGTCTCCACCCTTGTCCTGTCATTGTTTGTCTATCCTAATGTGTTCACCTGTTGCGTGTTAAGCCTTGGTCTAGTTTGTCTGTTTATGTGCTGTTGTTTCTGTCTCTCATTGCAAAGTCTTATCATGCACCTGTATGTTTAAGTCCAAGCCTTGTTTCCCTAGATTTCCATGTTCCTTTTCCTGTCTCTCGTTGTACTTCCTGTTTTTGACCCTCGCTTGTTTTCCTATTGTTAACATTGCCTGTGCTACTAACTTCAATTATGATTTTTGGATTGCACCGAATAAATACCACACTGAGTTTACACACTTGTGTAGCACATGTTAGAGAAATCAATTCAAAAGAAATCCATAAATTTAAGACAAATAAAAATGGCGCCAAAAGTAATGGCACCATATAACAGGAGAAATAGGTGGTGTGTGTCTATGATAGACACAATGGCTGAGCTGCATTGGACACTAAACATGTCTTGGCTGATCGACCACACAGGAACACACTGTGTAAATTGTATTTTTTCTAGTCCATCCCTTTGATGTTCTCTTCACCAGGCGTGTCTCTGTCTGAGGTTGTCCATCATGGCCAGCAGGCTCTTCTCCAGGCCTCTCATTGTCCTCTTGTGTATCTTTGCTCTCACTGAGTCACACAGGAAACGCATCACTGGCTGCAGGGACCAGGAGCCAGGAAGCACTTCCAGCACCCTGAGAAAATTAAAAGCCACTGTGTTTTTGTTCAGGAGATCCACCACTGTGCTCACGTGATGCTAACATTTCTTCAGTATTGTTTATATTGTGGCTTCCAGCAATGTTTTCTATATTTATCATCACTGAGAGGAATATTTGGGATTTTAAAGGAAAAATCCACAGTGAACAACTTGCATGTTAATATTTTTAATCAATATGTGATCTTCAGTAGTGCAAGAGATTTATTCTATAAAATTGATGCTTAAATTTTGAGTTAACATTTTTTTTTTTTTTGGTATATTGGTGTATTTTGGTATATTTTCCCTTGGTCTATTTTCACACTGGTTAATGGTTCTCTACATTACCCATAATGCAGTTCGTCTACCTGCTGTCAGTGATACCAGTGTGATTTAGCCCTCACTTTTTCACTACCTAAAGAGAGTGATGCAGCAATGCTTTAGTCCTTGAGACTGTACAGCTTGCTCACTTCCTCATCTGTACACTCTGCTCAAACAGATCAGCTTCCAAAGCTTCAACTTTCATACTAATACCATCATCAACGCCATCACGCTTGCCGTCTTGTAGATTGCTAACTAGCTGTAACAAATCTCTGCCATAACTACATCGTATACATGCATTGCATTCTGGAAGTGTGAGTCCATGGGTGTGAGTGTTTTTAGGACCTAACAGAAAAACCTCACTTTATCCCTTATGTTTGAGATCACTGAAATATTTTCTCCTATTTTCTTCCACTGTAATTAATATATTTATTTGGTGCAAATTCAAAAAATGTTAGTCAAATAAACAGGCAAAGATTTAAAAAATAACAATAATAATAATTATAATAAGGAACACTGAAACTAGACTCAAAGGGACCTGTGTCTCGGACTTGCAGACATAAAGCATGATAAGACTTCACATGAAACAAAGGTACAACTGGGAATAAACAGATATAAACTAATCAAGGCTAATACAGAACAGGTGAACACAATAGGTAACAGACCAATGAAAGAATGAGGGGTGGAGACAGGACCAAAACAGAAGCGCACGGCTCTTGTCACCACGGGAAGTGCAAAGTAAAGATCTGTAACAATAACTGCACTAGCAATAACAAAAGTACAATGTCAACTAACAAGTTAGCATCAGGATTACTAAGCACATCACAAATATTTCAATATTAGCATATTTCATGTGCTTCATCGTGGACTGTTCCTTTAAAATTATTGCTATAAATTGCAAGAGACAGCTGGATAATTGCAACAGTATTGGGTGGTTAAAAGAGCCATACAGACTGAAATGTTCTTGTTCACGGGTGATTGTACACTCATACACTCCTGATTAAACCTCCTTGCCTTGTGCGACCTGCAAATCTACTCTCATCATTTCTTCAGTAAGCGATCGATGTAGATTGAACCGTTCCTCTGAATCTTTAAAGGCGTCTGCACAGATGGTCATTTTACACTCAAGGAAACGGGAAAGATGCAAAACAAGTCAAATTATGGTAGCGGAGCAGACATGCATCCTTTTTTTTATAAATATCTAAGCCACAGACAGAAGCGATGGAAAAACAAGAACATTCTCTTAGCTAAATATAAAAAGCAGACAAATTGTGAAGTGTTTACTTCTAAGCTTGTTTCAGATTTATTTTAACACGAGACGAAAAGGGTGCTGAAATGGAAATGGTTCCGTTTGCAGACCGCAGTGAGGTGCAGTACAAACAGGGGGAGATTAGTATTAGAGAAGGTTTGCATTACTGAGACGTGTGTGTGTGTGTGTGTGTGTGTGTGTGTGGAGCGTCTGCAATTCTGAGAGTAACATTTACAGAAAACATGAAAACGGATGGATGAATCTGAATGAACAATATTTATAGGTAGACAGCTCAGGAAATACACTTAGAACTAAAAAGGAAATACACTTTTCCTCGAATGTAAAATGACCATCTGTGCAGAAGCCTTTAAAGATTCAGAGAAACGGTTCAATCTACATCGATCCCTTACTGAAGTAATGATGAGAGCAGAGCTGCAGGTCACACAAGACAAGGAGGTTTAATCATGATGGTATGAGTGTGCAATCATCCGTGAACAAGAACATTTCAGTCTCAATTATTACTGTCTCAATTATCCAGCTATCTTTTACAATAATATTATATTATATTGTATAGGGGTGGACAGTTCAGTAGCCCAGACACCAGGGAAAAGCCAATTTCATGTCTGGGCTATTAGTTTTTTATTCATAAGACAAGTAGTTTTGACAACCAGAGAACAAAAATAAACCCTTACTGATTTTTGCAAAACAATTTTTTTTTTTATATGTAGCTAGGTTTAAAGTTAATGCAATTCACAGTAGTGTGATTACCTCATAGCCTCATCACAAGTGTGGTTTTATTTAAGGTAGTCCAGTTTATTTTCATAGTCAGTAGCAGGGTACCATAAATAATAATTAATAAATAAAAATTAATAATTACCATCATTCTTAAATGAAAACAGGGTCAAAAAGAGGAACCACAGAACCACAGAACACGGCTCGGACTTAATGGACAAAAAGCATGATAAGACTTGCAAAGCAAAGAAAGACAGAAACAGTAGGGTGTGAATAGACAAACATAGGCACATGGAATGAACTGAAAAGTAAGCAACGCTCGCCGTGCTTGGAAACATGACTCACAACGAGTTGCTGACTTTTTGTCGAGCGTACAAACATGATGTGCTACAATTAGAAACCTTGTTAGAAGAGGATAATAATCATATATCATTTCTCTGAGTCTATTAATCTGCTCAATTAGCTAACTAGCTTGCCATATGTTATTATATTTACATATATATTTACATATATTATATTTTTTATTATATATTACATTGCTATTTGTTACATTAGATTAGCTACCACTTTTTAGCACGCCAATTACCAAAACATGGGGATGAGCAACACTTTGGAGCTTGCTCTTGCCTGAATGTTCGGCTAATAAATTTATCATTTGTGCACTCCAAATCCAAAAAAGACATCACAAGAACACTTTGTGCTAGCATATATTTAAATCAAAGACAGTGTGGGCGTAAGACAAACACTGGCACCATATCAATCATATCACTATATAAAGATGGGCATGGGAACTATAAGATGAAGCGCATCTCATCCATTTTTAACAACCAGCCACATATGATTGCAACGTGTCTCCTATGACGCATTTTTTGGTTACACAGTGAAAAGGACAGTCTTAATTTACGACCCTTGGCTTGCGATAATGGTAAGCTAGCGGATGGGCCTTAAAGACAGAACCTACTTTAATTTCTGGTTTCCCTAAAGCAACTAATTCTATAGATGGAAAGGAATAAACACGTGCGCAAATAGCTGTGAGAATGATCAAAATGTCTATTTTTGCCTGCTAGAAGAAACACTATCATTTCCACAGCTTTCTTTACCTTCAGTTTGGGGAAAGCACACCACCAGGGGAGTGTAAGAGCGCAAACCACGGCAGACGTGAGGGGGGTGGGACGAGACCACAGGCTCCTGCAGAATAGTGTGTGGAGTAAAGCCACAGTGCGGACACACTTACTCACCAAATATACACACACAGCTGGGCTGCCTGCTTCCTGAACAGTGTGAGCAGGGTCACCCTTTCATTCACAGCAATGGCAATGAGATGTTTCCTCTCAATATCTGTTCTGTATGTGATGATTAATTTTCTATAACAGCAGCTCTGATTATAGTCGTGCCGGCTGCAAACCAAATCGGTTTATATAAATTCTTACAAGTTATCGTTTGTATAGTAACAACTTACGCAGGGACTTGTATGGCAGATGTGCCATGTTTTCTAAGGCTAATAATATACAGATTAAAAAGAAAATGTCATTATTTAACAAAGAAAAATATATTATTGTTGATACGGCAGCATTTTTCATAAGGAGAAGTTTATTTATGGAAGGAGTCTCCAGTGTCAGCGCATTGTAACTGTTAGATTTCCACAACAGGGACATACTAGTTTGCACTTTCTGGTTTCTCTGTAATATGTTTTTGTGCAAAAAGTGCAAAAGAGAGAAAAAAGAGGCTGATGAGGGAACACCTGTTTATAGCTGCTATCCTGTACAGTAAGTGATAACTGGAACTAACTTGTTTCATAACATTAAACGTAACTATAAATGGTTAAAAAGCACAATGTGTTGTTCATTAAGGAAATTAATCAATCTGGAAACTAAGATGAAATTATTGTACAAACCAACTGAGATTAACTTCAGTATTACAAAAAATTTTATATAATCGTTCATTTTCAGTATTTGCTTTATCCTGGTCAGCTGTAGTTCCAGAGCCTTTCCCTGGAACATTAGGCGCAAGGCATCATTCCATCACACTTTCACATAAGCAGTCACACCTGGGGCAGTTTAGAGTCACCAATCCACCTACTGGCATGTGTTTGCGAGTTGGGAGGAATCTGGAAAACCCACAGAAAACCCACACGGACACAGGATTGAACCGGGGACCCTGGAGGTTTGTTTTTTGCTACTATAACAATTCAAATTCCGAGAAGCGCTTTAATACAAAATATAAACATAGAAAAAAATCACAATCCAGATCAAAGTTAACCACCGTGCAAACAGGCCAGATGGTTATCCAAAGGACAAACCAGGAGAATGGACAAATTATCAAACAATACATAAACGATCAGGAGAATAACAAGGCTTGGAATGTACACAATGTTTGGCAATATCACAATGATTGGCAAGACTTCACAATGCATGTACTTTGGATGTGTATATGCCACAGATTCAGGAAGTGAACCAAAATGGAATGGCAGAGGTTTCCTTATAAATCCGGAAATCACAACCTTTGCTGGCGGGAAGGGGTCATGTCCTGGGTTGGTGTTATAGCTACATGCTACATGCTGGCGGGAAGGGGTCATGTCCTGGGTTGGTGTTATAGCTACATGCTACATGCTGGCGGGAAGGGGTCATGTCCTGGGTTGGTGTTATAGCTACATGCTACATGCTGGCGGGAAGGGGTCATGTCCTGGGTTGGTGTTATAGCTACATGCTACATGCTGGCGGGAAGGGGTCATGTCCTGGGTTGGTGTTATAGCTACATGCTACAGCAAGAATATTATTTAGTATAGTCGACGTGAAACTTACATGGCGTAGCACATCGTTATGGGTAGACTACACATTGTGTATGCGGATGTAAGGCTGAACTATTTACAGTTAACACGAATAACTTCCATCTTCATAAGCTAGTTTGTTTTTCCAGATGTGTTCTGAGGTAGACCAGAATAGGCTGGTAAGAATAGGCTGTTTCTAAGGTAACATGAAAGTTTCTAGTATAGCAAAACAAGAGCAGTAATAAAAGTCAGCTGTTCTAGTGTTAATAGGTAGGGTATGTTTGAAAGTGTCTGCAATGAATCTTTTAGCATGAGCGCGTCTACAACAAGTAGCAATAACAGCGATGATCAGCAGCTAATGAGAGTTTGAGAGGAAAGTATTGTAAGAGCAATATTATGAAACATAACATGATTCCAGGCCTCATATGGTATAAAATTAGCTAGATTTCTTCACACTATGCCACCATATTGAAATATACCTCCTTGCAAAATACACAATTATTTTTTTCCACACGTTTTTCTTATTTCTTGTTTTTCTTGTTTCTGTACAATTTCTTTCCTTAAAAAAAACTCCACCACAGCAAGTTGCTCAGGCTTAATCTTGACAGTATCACATAATAGACATCTCTTGTGTTTACTTTGGTGAGAAAGCAGGATTTGGGGATCAGGTGAACTTCGACTGGGATCTCTCCAGGTGAACGATCATGTAGTGTGTAAGGCAAGTTGTGTAGTGTGATCAGTACAGTGTGTAGTGCGCACTAGGCATTAGCAGATAAGCTAGTGATTGGAATAGTCCAAGTTTGAATCCTAACACTACACAGTGAGGGTGTTGGTGTGGATACAGGGAATCACCAAACAACCAGCCAGTATTTTTCCCCGTTTTAAGAGCCGAGGTAATCAGATGTGGGTGTTTACTAATGCTTGGTGAAAAAAAAAAAAGTTTTACAAGTTGTACTTTACCATCTGTCACAGCACAGAGACGAATATGTCATCAGAGACAACAGTTACATGCAAGACAACAGTTCTGTGGTTTTATTCCTGACTGTGTAGCTGCTCAAAGCAAGCATTTAGTTCCCATTTAATTTGTTGCAGTTGCCAGTAAAATGTTTTTTTTTCTTCCTCAGACATCACTGACTCATGGCTGTGATGTTCATTGAGCACATTTTTCAACACTAATTTTCCTATTTTAATGTTGGTTATGTATATAAACTGAATTACTTAAAAGTTTAATTACATTTCTACATACTCTCAGCCTCAGAAGCTCCGCCCACAGGCTACTGAGTATTTGCTATCTTTTGCACACATTTCTGGCCACAAGCTTCAGAATCTCGAGTGTTGAACTTTGATTGGTTCACTGCTCTACCTTGTAAACAGGTGTATACACACTTTTATGGCTATCTTCAGCAGGAAAAGAAACTTTTCAACACTTTAACATATTAACTTTTTTGGAGCATTCTATAGTTATGGAATTGAAATTAAAAAAAAAAGAATTGCATCTTCAAAAATTATTCAATAGCTTGCGTGAAGCTGTTGTGGCAAGCTACCATGCACATACACCGTCACATAGTGAGTCACACCCGGGGCAATTTAGAGACACAAGTCCATCTGCTGGCATGTGCTTGGGAGTGGGGAGAATCCGGAGAATCTGGAGGAACCCCATTTAAAGGACACTCAAATGCCACTTTAATAGGAACACCTGCTTATTCATACTATTATCCGATGGGCTAATCATGTTGCTAGACAATGTTTATACTCATATTTTTAATTAAATGCACATTAAAGCAATAAAAAGCAGCAGCTTTTAGACAATTGGTGTGGATCTTGAAATCATTTCATGTCATTTTCTCCCTTTTCACTTTCCAGGGTGAACACATTTTTTAAAAATACTATACCTTCACTTGCGGTTGAGATCCATGCACAAGAGAAACAAAGTCTGTAGTTTTCAGAACTATATAGAAATGATCAAAATTTCCCCATGTGAGGGATTTTCCCAGGCAGCAACACATACAGTATATAATTTCACGGTGCAGCACACAAGACAATGAAATAAAGCTATAAGATGATATGAATAAATGCAGAGTACATAGTAACTACACTGAACAGCTTATGTCAAGCATCCGATTGTGCTATTTCCAGTCCTCTCTAAAGAAACGATGGAAAATACAAACACCACACAGAATGTATGTGGCTCCTATGAAGGCTCTCATGAATATTTTGAGCTAACCGTGTCTGGATCCAAATATACATACTGAGGGAGCAGGTAAATTTAGATATAGGAACAGGCTGCAGTTCTGTACTTGACTTTCAGTCAACTAGGACTAGATGTTTTTCTGATACTTAAGTGTTATTAACTTAATGAACTGTTCCATAGGCACTTAGTAATGCCATATGAGGTTTAAATAACTTTAATTAGCCACCCTCTCTCTGTACCTGCTCACTTGACATTCAGCTAAGTCGAATAATCAAGGTTTAGCTTCCAAACATGGTGCATTTATATGATTTCAAACCAGATATACTAAGAATGCTGAAAATAAAATCAGCTGCACCTTGAACTTGCAGACCTGAGCGCATTATACAAGCTTTCCTTTACTACGGTTCATTCCTCGTTCCGGGAGCGAGTCCAAGCTTTGCTGCTGACTCATGAGGCCTGCAAAGTCCACACTGTGGCTTTAGTTCTGCTCTATTACAGGCACTTTGCGGTTCTTTCGGAGGTGTGTCTGTTTGAGACGGGGTAGTGCATAAGCAGCAAGTGCATGTCTTTAAATACTTCAAATGCACACGATTTCACGTTAAACCATCGCTTATTCTAGACAGATTTGTTTCAGCACTTAAACTTAGGTCTGAATCTTTTCTAAAACCCTTAAAGCTCTCACAAAGTCAGAATAACAACGTCTTTCTGTTAAAAAGAAAACTCCATTATGAGGTGAAGCTACGGTGTTTGATGTGTCTTTACCCACTTAATGCTAGTCATTCGGCGTTAGCCGCATGGCAGTAAATATGAGGATTAAAGCCATCTGGAATGTAGCATTCATGATTACAGACTTAATGCCGCCTGAGTTACAATCAAGTTCTTACAAACCTAACGTCACACATACAGTAATTAGATACTAGACGGTGCCAAACTCCACACATGCACGTGTTAAACTAGGGAATTCGTCTGTCGGCATCGCTGCAGATGGGCTTAATTTAAGACTGAAAGAACTGTGAAAGTTAGACATTTACACATATATTCTTACACCATCCATTTTACATAATACGCTCATGTAAATAGTTTAAAGGATGTTTATTTGTGCAATTTTGAATGCTGAATTTCCTCCTGATATACATTCTGTTCTAAAAATATGATCTGATAAGAAAAGTATTTTCACGTGTTTTTACAGTTCGCGTTGTAGCTTACTTGCTTAGTCAGTGTATTTCTTTATTCATTCTTATTACACTATATGTAAACTGATGTAACATTTAGCCTTGGTTTTCAAAAAAAAAAACATTGAACATTGAGCATTGCTATTAAATTGCATTATATGTTGAATTCTCGATTCTCATTGGTCAGAAGGTAGTGATTAATTTTCTATAACAGCAGCTCTGGCAGTAGTTTTGGCTGAAATTCATATCACTGGTGTATATTAATGCCTCCGTTCAAATACGTTATTGTTTCTTAGTAACAGATGCTTGTGTAATTTAAGTCTAAGAATAAATAGATTTGTTTTAAATTGTTGTGAAAAATGTTGAACAGTTGCTAAGCTTTCCTTAAGAATGTCCACATCAGCAACTTGAGCTGCTCCTTTAAGTTTTCTACCATTAGAAAATCTTCAAGATGGAGGACTCAGTAACATAGCAAGCTGCATTTTTCTTCTCTTACTTAATATTTAACCTAAAGAGAAACAGAAAAATGAGAGAGGCTAGTGAAGGAACAATTATTTATAGCTGTTATAACATTAAAGCGTTTATTCAATTCAATTCAATTGTATTTGTATAGCGCTTTTAACAATGGCCATTGTCACAAAGCAGCTTTACAGAAATATATAAATTCAGGATATAAGTTTAAACGTATACATTTATAAATTTATACCTAATGAGCAAGCTAGAGGTGACAGTGGCAAGGAAAAACTCCCTGAGAGGACATGAGGAAGAAACCTTGAGAGGAGCCAGACTCAGAAAAGAACCCATCCTCGTCTGGGTGACACCGGATAGTGCAACTATAAATAATTCTTTTCTATAACTGTGTACTTCATGGTCAAAAAGTGCAATTATGTAAACAGGAAATTCATTATACTTTTCACATGAAGTCTGTTTTGTTGAAGTTATCAACTATTCACTGATGGAGAATTGAGTGCAAAACTGTTCATGGGAATTGCAGTCCTAAAGCTATCATAGGAATTGTAGTCCTAAGCCATCGTAGCATGACGGTTCATATCAATTGCAGTCCAAAGCTATCTTCATGGTTTTCAAGTGGAACCATCCACAGTAATCTCGTTGATCTTTAGGCTGTCCATATGGGGCCAGTGATTTCCAAGTGATTACACAAACTTGTTTTATGGTCTTAATCTTATAATGTAACTATAAATGGATAAAAAAACTTGTTATTCATTCAGAGGTAAAAAAAAATGTAATTACTGAGAAATTGCAGTGGTATGAGATAAAACACTCTGATAATCCACTCTAATAAAACACTCTGAGACTTGGTGTTATTGTGTAAAAAAACAGCTCCTGCATGCTACACCACACCACTCCATTTCATTTCATTAGTCCTTACAAAATACATCATGCTTATGTAGATAACCTACTTTATTTTGGATTTTAGGCTTTTATATGACTTAGTTTCAATTTCTTACTTAATGAGATCCGAATATTACATTATTATTAATGAGATCCAAAAGCTGGATAGGATTCAGAGGCTACAATCAGTTCAAGGCTGTTATAAAGGCAAAGGCAGGTATGCAAGTTATATAAGATTATTTACATCACATTCAGAAAAGGAAAAGCAAACTTATGAACTGATGATATTTTATATATCTCACTATTAATCACTTACAAACACATGAAATGTTTGTTGCTACAACTTTCTTTGTCTTCCTCATTTTGTCCCAAGGGGATGCAAATTTTTGCAACTGACTATATATTGTTCCTTATAGACTGTTCGTACAGACACTTTGTGTTGCACACTGGCTGGGTGTAAAATTAAAGCCTGTACTTTCAGGGTCTGTGATAATCCATAATATGTTTGGATTTAGTATCTTGGCTTTGAAAGTTTCTTGATTGTGAAATTTAATTAAATCTCATAAAATACAGAAACAGTTGCATATAAATCTCTTTCTGAAGCTCAAAACTATTACAGATTAAGTGAAAGCAAAGGTACATTCATTAGATGATATGTTACACAAGAGAAGGTTAACAGTTTAGTGCACAGGCCACTATCCTAGTTTTTATTATATCACTTTATACCACAGCATTGTTGATTTCTTGATTCTGATTGGTCAGAAGGTGTTGATTAATTCTCTATAACAGCAGCTCTGGTATTAGTTCCGGCTACAAGGCAAATCACAGATTAATATTTAATACTTGAGCATTTCCAGAGTAACAACTTAAACAGGGACTTGTATGGTGGAAGTGCTACTTAAATGGAATTTTTTTAAAATGTGTTGTTGATATGGTGCAGTTTTCTGGAAGGAGATGCTTATTAAGCAGTTTTGGTCTCAGTGGAGTCTCCAGTGTCAGCAGTTTTGTAACAGTAAAGTTGTAGCTTTAAGTTTTCAGGTCTTCTCTTCATGACAAGCTGCATTTCTTTCTTGAGAAGGAAAAAGAGAGGTTGTTGAGGGAAGGACTGTTTAGGACCTTACTTATTTCTCATTAAATATAATCATAAACATAAACTCTATGACATGTTCATACATTTATAAATGTATTTTTTTGATTGGTAGCATTGTGAAATTGCTAGGGTAAGAGTAATAAAACACTTCAGGATGTGATGTTATAGGAAAATAATTCATCACAGTAACTCCACATCACACCACCCCGTCGTTGATTATTTTTCTATAACAGCGTCACCAAAAGTGTTTTATTCCTTATGTACTAAATCTATTTTAAAATTCTTTATAACGGCTCATTCATGTTGCATGAAGAGCATATTTAAAAGGAAATTAGTTGAATATCTATACAGCTGACTGGGGAAGGGGATGATGCTCAGCCAGTGTTAAAGGTTTTGCAGCATACAAGATTTCAGATGACATGCTACACAGAGGAATAATAATTTTATGCATATTTTCATGGCATTACCTTTTCCAGTATATATTAACCTTGAAAGGATAAACAGTATGTTTACAGTATAAAACTCTCATACCGATATTAATATATAAGGTTTATGAATACAGTAGACACCACCTCCTTTCAATAGTTTTAGATAATTGGTTATAGAACATGTAGCTATATTTTTTGTCTCTTATTCCAGACTTTGCTTCAGGAACATATGAGTGTAAAGCAGCTCATTGGCAATAATGAGTGCTGAGTAGGACTTTGACCTCCAGCCCAGTGATCTCATGGGTAGATCGTTGAAGAAGACTGGGCGGATGTCGGTCAAAAAAAAAAAAAAAAAAAAACACACACACACACACAGCTCATAATCTCAGGCTCCGGCACACTTCTGGCCTTTAATTTGGAAAAAGGGTGTTTTACAAAAATGTCATGGAGCCTCAAAGATAATGGAGGGTGAATGTATAGATTACAGTAGGTTTCCAAATTAAAAGAATATAATTTGGTTAATTTCATTATATTTTGCTTAATTGCATTATAATTTGCTTAATTGCAAACCCTAGGTTGGGTTAAAAAGTATATATGATGTACAGCTGGGATGAAAATCTTCAGAAAGGGTGCAATGTTTGACTTGGTTTTAAAGAACTCACTCACTGAACTAGATACAATTTGTCCTTTCCATTCATTTGTGGCTTCATCATAAGTCTTTTATTCATTCTTTTATAGCTTCACCTGAAGTATGATCCAGTAATCCAATCCAAGACAATGTTTTCATGCTTACAATTACATATTTTTTAAAAGAAAATAATATGAATTGCCACAAAACACTTTTTTTTTTAAATCTTCAGTTAATTATTCTGTTAAAAAAATGCTGGAATGTTATTTAAAATGGAGGATCGGTCTTAGACATGCTGCTTTCATTTATCCTGACCTCTTGCAACATGTTTTGTGTCATGTTTTCCATTTCACTCTAGTCTAATATTAATGTTGTAATGATAAAAACTACTTATTCCCTACACCCTCTAAAGGGTCCCTATCTATAGGGCTTTTTAAAAAATGCCAATTCAGAGTATATTTCATTGTCATTTTTCTGAAATTGATGTTCTACTGTCTAGAATTTATATCTCAAATGAATAATAACACAAACACAGTTTAAAATAGGCTATACTATGACTTTTTAAATATATCTGTGATTCTAACAAATAATTGAAACCAACCATTATGCTTATGTTAAGGTTTAAAAGATGACAGAGCATGCTGTTATAGGAAAATAATCAACAATTTTACCACCCCAAAGTTATTTACTTTTCCATAACAGTACCTCCTCCAGCCAAAGAACACAATTTTAAATTTTCTTAATGGATAATATGTCATGCTTTTTAACCATTTCTAGTAACTTTTAATGTTTTGGAGCATCCTCGAGGCAAGTTACTTCCTGCTCTGACTTGCATTATAGACGCTATAAACAGTCAAACTCTCACCAGCCTTTTTTCCCCCTCTCTCTTTCTTGAAGTTAATAATAAGAACAAATTGCAGCTTGTCATATTACTGAGAAACCAGAAATGACAAACTCCTGCATTGGAGTATTGAGTTTGAAACTATTGCAAGTGATTTCCTATTTATAAGAGGACATTTGCTATAAAATTGACTCATAGTCACTGTGATGCTGTAACATCCTAGTTTTGCTTTAGGGGATAGTTAGGAAATTCAGCTTTGCACTGCTCTCACTCCCACAATCCCACAATCCTCTGCACATGTTATTAGCTTGTCTCCACAGAAAATGAATGGGAAGCAGGATAATAAACTTTCTGCATCGTTGCAGTGTGGATGCACAATAAATATAAGTCTAATATGCCATATTTGGGAAAAAAATAAATAAAAATGGTCTAGTTGTCATCTCTTATTTGTTGAAACACTTGAATTATAAAAAAAAAGAGAGACAAAGCACAAATGGCATTGCCTGTATGTCTTTGAAAGACTGAATGTGTTCCTATGTGTATGCGGAATGATTTTCTGCCAATGATCAGATCCCAAGCTCTAAGGCTCAACCATAATGGTTTTGTAATAGTAACGCCACATGACTGATAGGTAGTAGAATATCTTTAGCTTTACCATTCAATATCAAGATCAGCGTCAGTGTATATCAGGATCCCTTCAGGAACGACTGTTTAAAAGGGCCCCAAGTAAATGTTTTTCAGTCCTAAAGACTGAAGCAAATTTACTAAAAGATGTGACAGTCCTGTCTGCCAAACCCTCTCCACAGGCTTCACTTATTTTGTTTTTGGGCTCCAGTGTAGATTATCTTATCTCAGTATATCGTCACACCTTTAATCTTATATAAAAAAAGAATCAAAATGATGTGTTTCCTATGGCTTTTCCCTCAGAGAGGGCCACAAGACCTATTCATAGCACAACACTTTATGATAACACATACTAACTGAAGATCCCAACGCTGATCCACAAAATCTATATCGTGATTGATTTGTGGTTTCAATGTGGCTGACATGTTTTCAAAGTAACTTAAACACAAGAGCGGTTTAATTCTCTTAAGTGGTCACGAGGGAGACAGAAATCTAAACTTGTTGAAGGTGTTTGGAATGAAGCCCTTTGGTTTGGCCTGTGAACGGATAAACACAAAGAATTCTCTGTTAGTGCAAGGCTGTATTTTTGGCCCGAAAGTTTTGAGGTGCCGAAAACGAAACAGAGCGAGAAAATGTTTTAAAGACGATTTGTCTGCAATTGTCTGTTTTAAATTGGAATGTCCATAGCAGAGGAAGTCTGGAGTTTTATTTCTACCACCAATTGTTGAATAAATACCAAACATAACTAAAAAAAATAAAAAGACAGGGGGTCAAAACTGCTGGGAGGAATATTTATCTGCAGGAAATTGTCTGAGTTTCCTTATTTACCCACCATTTACCCACAAAACCCCTACATTTAGCCACAAAATGGCCTCCTTTGAATTTATAAACACATCGGTACAAATAGCTGAGGTACCGCCAAAAACCAGAGATGCTTCTCATGTATGTCTACAAAATCCTAAATTTGTCTGACTCATACATATAGGATGGCAACAGAAAAACAAGAAGAAGATCATTCATAAGACAGTTTGGTAAAAAAAAAAAAAATGATGAAAAATAGGATGATTTGGTATGTTGGTTTTGTGCATCCTCAAAAATGAATGCTACATGTGCATGTGATGCCTTACATAAGTATTCAACCTACTTGAACACAGTGTTACAACCTGAGACTGAAGCATGCATAACTGGGATTATATGTCATGAATATAACATATAATGGGGTGGGGGATGGGGGGGTGTTGCTTGGATCAATACAGCTTACTTATGTATTCCACGTCTCCATTGCAGTGAAACTCTAATTTAGACCGAAATATATTTTTGTCCTTTCCTTTTTTTTTCTTTCTTGCAAATAAGAATGGACAGAAAAATATCAGCATCCAGATGTGCAAAATTGACAGAGACTCACAGCTGTAATTGCACCTTCACGTGTTTGACATATTCTGTAAATCAAATGATAAAAAAAATCCCCATGAATACTTATGCAAGACACTGTAAACAGTGGGATCAATATAGTATGACATAAGAAACATAAGAAGCAGACTGAAACTACTACTATGTCTCATATTGTGTACTTAGTATATACTATTCTATACTATTTTAAGTATAAAAATGGCTTGTGTTTTAATTTTAAAAAATCATGTAGCCTATGAAGCTACCTAAAAATATGTTCTACGTACACATTTTCAAACCGTCTACAGTTTTAACTTAAAAAAAAAAAAAAATTCTGTAAGGTCCGCCTAATGTAAATGTAAATCTAAACAACCAAGACAGTGGAAAGTTATCTATCTATCTATCTATCTATCTATCTACAAATTGCTGCTCATGCTATGTCACAGGGCAGCCGAAAGGAATGTGCTAACTGCCATCTTCCGCATACAAGAGCTTACAGAAGCCCATGATTGGTTAGTGTTGCTCTGATTGACAGAGGAGACATTAATGCCATCCCTCCGACCCCGACTTTGACTGATCTCTTGGACTCCCTGTGGCTGTGACAATGTGGGATTCAAACTCGCAATCTCCCAATAATAGAGTCAATGCTTTTCTGTCGTGCCTGTACAAAGTCCCTTATTTGTTAAAAAAAAAGATTAGCCTTGGTAGCTCCAGAGCAATACTAAAAAAGCTTGGTATTTGGACTATTGCCTTGCTATATAAACTAAAATAAATGCGCAACTGTCATTTGTCGTCCAAACAACCCCTTTAACAGAATCAGTGATTTGTTGACTTTTAGATCTAAAACTGCTGAGACTACTGTTATAGTAATTAAATCCTTCCACGGCTAAAATAGATGCATGCAATAGTATATCAAATCCAAGGTCAAATCCAAAAATGGATTATTGAGATTTACCATAACCATAACTGCTATCACTGCTATAGAAGAGAGCGAAAGCTCAGAAATGACGTTCTAATGATCATGTGCAGAGAAAGGGAAAGTCTTAATTGTGGATCCGAACGGCGAACACATATTCAGCTGTGGTTACTGAAGTGCAACACTAGCACAAAATGAAATTACAGAGATAACTCTTTTGCATTGGATTTTATAATGCCAAGCTCCCAGATTAGCACAATCTATGACCATCTTTTCTTGCGCTCAGTATTAACTCACTACCTATTCCAACAACCTGTCAGGGTAAGTCTGACTTCTGGATATGCAAATGTCATTACCAAAGAGAAACATAGTTTGTAATAATGGGGCAATTGTACTCACTGAATATGGACAACTGTCTGGACAGTTCTCTGGTGTGAATTTGTTTTTTGTTATTTGGTCAAATGTAGATTCACTGGAGGTGGCGGAAAGAGGAACGACCATGAGATCTATCTATCTATCTATCTATCTATCTATCTATCATAGCAGGTTTAAATATTTCGATCCTAAAATATTTTTAAGTATTTAAATTGACTTCACACATCATTCACTGGCCAGAGCTCATTGTTATAGCCACTTTTGTCTTTTAAAAGAAAGTCCACAGATGTTTTCAAGCCACAAAGTATTTGCTTTGCCTTTACTGAAGGTTAAAACTGTAGCATACTGCACTGTTAAACACCCCACTGCATTACTTAAATTAAAGGCATGCATTTCTACCAGGGTTGCCAGATTGCCAGATTGTGTCTTACACATTTGGAAATTTTTAATCCAACTGAAATGGAAAGTAGCTTTGTGCTGATGGAGATACAGTTATATCTATCTATCTATCTATCTATCTATCTATCTATCTGGACTTGTATCTGTCAGAAGATTTTGCAGATGACTTTCACACAGCAAGCTTCATACTGCTCAAGGTCCTACAGTCAGCAAACAACATTAGCAGATCTTCGACATTCACATCACACTTAGGAATCTCACTAACCAGCTCCAAAAGCTGACGGTTTACATTTCAGTAGTGGTGGGGCCTGGTGCCTCCAGCCTTGGAGCAATTAAGAACAACCATCATTTTCACCAAATTTGACCTTCACTGTGTGGGAAATGACATTCAGCACAAACTCAGGCCCATATGAATACTTGGTAATGCCATATGGACTGGTCAATGCCCCCTCTGTTTCTTTCAGCTAATTGTTAATAAAGACTTTAGGGTAATCTAGGATTGTTTCCATTGATGATATTTTAATATACTCCCCAGATTCCCCAGAGCACACACTGTTTTAAAGAGATTAAGGCAAAATAATCTTTTCTTCAAAGCAGAGAAACATGAATGTCATGTATCTCCAGGAGCTTTTCTGGGTTATATTATCAGTAAATGTATCCAAGGTGTTCTTATGGATAATGCTAAAGTCTAAACAGTTATAGATTGGTCCACTCCCCATAGTGGCAAAGATTTACAGTGATTCATGGGGTTTAACTTCTAGCAATGATTACTTTAGTTTGATATACCTCTCACATCATTCACGTCAGGGTGAATGTAAGAAACTTGTGTGGATCAGGCCTTTGCCACCCTGAAACAAGCCTTCACCACAGGACCTATCGTGAAGCATCCAGAACCCATACTGCCCTTTAAAGTTCAGGTAAATTAAAGTTGAGGAGCGAGTTATTATCCTAAGCCAGGGATTGGTGGTTAAAGTGGGCAGTGTTGGCTAAGGGGTTAAGGCTGTAGGTTACTGATCAGAAGGTTGGGGGTTCAAGCCACTGCTGCTTTTGGGCCCTTAACACTCTCTGCTGCAATGGCGCTGTATAATGGCTGACCCTAAATTCTTAACAAGCTAGGCACTGCAAAGAAAAAAAATTCCACTGTACGGTAGGTTTATTTAGTTTAGATTTCTTTAAATGGTCTGTCATTTCGTCATAAAATGGAGGATGAATCACAGCAAAAAGCTGTTTACTAAAGAACAGACACATGGTCTATAAAGAAAGTACCTTATAATAGTTGACACCTCCAGAATAATATGAGATCTTGCAAAGTATCATATCTAGGCACACCTTTGTTAATAGAAGGTTTTAAAACGATCTTTCTTTTCACAGTTGCCTCATTAACATCAGTCTGCCTGTTTGCTCAGCAATTCTCTTTTTGTTCATGATTGCTTCTGTGTTTTGGTTCTTCAGCTTTCAACCAAACAGTCATTACTGAGTTAATGACTACATGCACGGTGAGTGTGTGAGTTAGTACACATCCCGAGCGTCACCATACGTTCCATGGCTATCAATTTACCCATGATGCATGACTAAATGTAATGAGGGGTACATTAGGGGATACACATCCTCTGCTAATGAATACCACCCCTTAGACAGGCTTCACTTCCGGATACATTTCTAGATATGACCCTGTAATTTCCCCAACAATCAGTTTGAGAGGGGCCCATGCACCCTTCCATTCATAAAACTCAAACCGGCTCTTAGTGGTGGAGTAAGTTTATTGAAAGCTTAAATTTGTTTCCCAATCTAGATGAGATATCTTTAGCACAAACTCTCTGTGCCTGCTGCGTCTTACATTAACCAGCAATTACAACTTGTTCTCTTCTTGGGTGTGGGAGATCACTGCTTACCGGCAGGCAAAAACCAGAAATATCTATGCTTGGGTCCTGAATTAGCATGACTGATCTGGTTTTCCAGGCATTCCTCAAATCATACACTGGTCAGGAAAGAAATACACCATTTATATAATGCATTTCCCGAGTTTAAATATATAGCACTAACGTGAATTGTCAGTGGTCCTGACCCAGCAATCCCATTACTAAATTAATTATTGCTGCAATCACGAGAGGTTCGGTACAACAATGTACACTGTCACCCAACAGTGTTTTTATTTCTGTTGCTTGGAACACAGTTGACAAGAAAGAAACCCTGACTGTAGTGATAATTTTCAGGATTCTGTGGAATGAATGCAGATGAATGAGTGCCTTCTGTAAACATGAGGCAGCTTCTTAGCACTTGGACTTTAGGGTCATCCTTGACACACCTTAGCTCTTAGACTTTAGGGTCCTTGACACATTTCTGTTGATTTATTTATTTCTTTTGTTAAATGGCTTTTTTTTTAATGGAATAATTAGCTGGGCAGCTTTGATTTGATCTTCAATCTTAGATATAGTTTCACTGTTGTTAAACTATGTTTTAGTGTATAGCTTTTCTGAAGAATTGTAATTTAACTTTAATTGTAATTGTAATTGAATTGTAATTGTAATTGTAATTGAAGCTTTAATTGTAGCTTAGCTAATTACATTTTTAAAGTAGCTTGCACAGCACAGAAGCTCTAAACAAGTCTTTAATTTAAGACTATTTTGTGGGGTATTTCAGGGATTTAATTAAATTCCTACTATATTAGATTGAACAGAATTTGTGCACAAATTAGCAATAGATATTCTAGGAATGAATCATCAACCAAGGTCTTGGGCATGCTATCCAGTTGTGTCATGTATTTGGGTAAAGCTTCTGACATTTTCATGGCACGCAACACTAGATATGCATCAGTAGTGCAAGTACTAAATGATTTGGTTATGTAGAATTAAGGGGAGTAAAAAACATTCTGATGTTGCCTGTTTTGAATGTTATTGAAAACTCAACACACATAGCACAAAGTTAATGGTGTAAGATTTCTGGATAACGTATGATATCAGACCATATATGTTTTTGTGTACACTTTTCACGGGTTCTTTAAAGGTTTTTGGATGGTTAAGAGTTCTTAGCTTCCCAAAAGGCTTTTACTTGGAACCCTTCCTGAGAGGAAACATGTTCGGAAATTCAGAAAATCTGAATTCTGGCCACTTTTGGCCCACAACACACTTGGTTTTTACCACAAATTACTTTTATGGGCCCCGAAATCTAGAACCTTTAACCATTTAACTGAATCTTTGTTGTAGGGTTCTACATAGAACCTTTAAGGGCTTCCTTAAATACACAACCAGAAAACCCTTAAAGGTTTTAGATTCATGGCCATATAATATAATAGACTGAATGTATTGTGGGATAAAAGTGGCCAGATTTAAGGTTTAATGTACATAAGGGTCAGCTGAGTTAATGGTAAGTGTATTGTGGACCTTGATGAGAAAGTATTTCACACAGTCCATGTACCAAAATTTACAGTTGTGCCCAATTGAAATACTGTAGAAGCATTAGATATGGCTGGGTGCATTTGGGAATTTTTGGTGTCAGGTTACAAGTTCCACAGAAACCTTAAATCTTTTGTCCCATGATACTTTGGCATTACCAAAGCTGACCCTAATGTGCCCACTAATCTAAAACCTTTAACCATTTAATGGTTTTCCTGCTGTGTTTTTGGGAGAAGCCTTCCTGATAAAACTTCCTGAACAACTCAGTTGTAGGGTTCTACATAGAACCTTTATGAAAACTTTATGCACTAGAATCCTTTATGAACTAGAAAACATTTGGTGTTGCCACAACTGACCATTATGTGCTCACAAATCTACAACTTTTAATGGTTCCCTTAGATAGACAACCAGAAAACCCGTTAAGGTTGTAGATTCATGGGCACATAATGGTCAGTTGTGGCAACATCACATGTATTGCAGACCAAAAGTGGCCAGATTTAAGGTTAAAGGTACATAAGGGTCAGTTGAGGTAATGTATTGTGGACCTTGAAGCCTCGGATATGGTTGGTTGTCTTTGGACATTTTTTGGGCTCAGGTTATAAATTCCAGAAAAACCTTAAATTTGACCTCTTTCAGCCCACAATACACTTGATATTACCACAACAGGTGCCCTTATGTGCCCATGAATCTAGAACCTTTAACTGTTTTATGATTGTTTGGCTGCAGGAAACCCTTCCTGATAGGGAAACACTCTACATACAAATTTTAAGTGTTCCCTCAGACAGACAAATTCATGATTCATGGGCCCATAAGAGTCTGTTGTCACAATACCAATTTTATTGTGAGCCAGCAGAGTTAAGGTTCCTGTGGAATTTGTACCTTAAGCCAAAAAACTCCCAAATGCAGCCAACCATATCTAATGATGCTGCAGCATTTTAATTTTGGGGCAAAAGTGTCCCAACTGCAAATTTTGGTACATAACATGCGGAAATATGGTCTCATCAAGGTTAAGTTCGGATAAGCTCATTGCTGTCATTCCACGGAGGTATGTGGGCTGGTAATAACCCAGCACTCATATGTTATCTGGGTTCTTTATCACGATAACTCATACCAACATACCATCCTGTTCCAAACTGCAGCATTTTGGCACTTTTTAACCCAGCCATTTCTTTTAAATAACTAAACATATGCAATGTTACTTCATACTGGTGCCTGACTCACATTTATGGCCCTGATGTGATAACTTTAGATAGTATGCAGTAAAATCACACATCTATGCTGACAATTACTGTGACCTCTAATGGTTATTATAAAAGAGGACAGCAACCACAACAAAGAACTTGAGAGCAGTAATGACTTCAGCACATCCACATATGGCACTCCTAACTACACATTTCGCTTATTTATGCATCTAGGGTCAAACTGTAAGGCACTCAGAATATCTACTCATTTTTTTCACCAATAACTAAATGCATTAAATTTGATTTTGCATGTCATTTTATTTAAGTAAAAAAAAAAAAACGTGATAGCATGCTTGATAAAAATGTGATGCTCCACATTTTCCATCTGCTCTGTGCCAGAGAAAGTATGTTAATTAATTTTGCTTACAGGAAAACAAGCTGTTTACTGCTGCTTTCATTTCACAGTTTTTATGCAAAATGAAGACAGAAATGAAGCAACAAACATTAAAAAAAAAAAAAAAAAAGCCAGACTCCACCCGGTCCTGCTCTATCATTAAACTAAATGTTAGTAGCATTTTGAGTCTCAAACCTCCGTTGTGGGTTGTAAACACAAAGATATTTGAAAAGAAGCAGGTTTGCAGGCAGAGATGGCACAGGCAATGCACAATAGATGATTCACACGCGAGAGGAAAGTGAAAAAAAAAAAAAAAAGTCTCATATTGGCAGAAATCAGGCACTGACAGTGAGAGTTGTAATCATGCACTCGATGCAGCTACTATTCCAGTCTTTTACACAATTTGATTCCAGGCCTGTCTCCATAAAAAACGTGTCTCATTATCAAGCGGTGCTACGGTGTGCAAATAAAGTCCGCGAGCTCATTGCACAGGCAGAGCAAGCTCGAACAATGCTTATGAGTCTATTTATATTACATAACTACACAGTATGTTGAGACGGCGCTTTGGAAAATTACACTTGATTGAGTCTAATTCTGAAAATTGTGGATGCTGAAACAAGTTTCATGTCTAGGGGGGTGGTTAATAATACCCTGTGTGACAGAAATTCTCCATCATCTGAAGAACAGGGAACTTCCACACACCCTGTGGAAGATCTTTCCACTTCATCACCCGGGACGCAAAAAGACACACAGACAGTATAGACACAGATGAAGTTTCAACCTCACAATTCTTTACAGGTGTCATTATATGT
This sequence comes from Pangasianodon hypophthalmus, assembly GCF_027358585.1. Taxonomy (NCBI): domain Eukaryota; kingdom Metazoa; phylum Chordata; class Actinopteri; order Siluriformes; family Pangasiidae; genus Pangasianodon; species Pangasianodon hypophthalmus. The sequence continues at coordinate 25,908,066 of NC_069719.1, read as the reverse complement.
GGCAAGATTTACAGTCTACTTGTCATGATCATTTTGTGTGCTATTGATGTGTGTGTGTGTGTGTGTTCCACATAGTTTCAAAAGGTTAATAAGATTAAAGGCGCTCCAGAGAACATGCATCAAGTCAAGCGTGGGCGTGAAATGTGATAAAATATAATTGATTTATGGAATAAATCATAAAAGCAGCATAAAAATGCCTGCAAAAGACCCCCGACGATGAATATGCTGACAGATTCGAAGCTCTTTCACGCTCTTAACGTGTGCCCCCTGGTGGATATCTGTGATACAACCTCATCACACAGCAGTCAAAGGCAGATGTATGTTCCAGACAATCTGTTTATATCTTTTACTAGCTGCTTCTAGGGAGAAGTACTTTTAAAAATACACAAGCACAGCAATATAAACTACTAGGCCTAAAATAGTCGATTTAATGAAGGCCTCACTATACCTCATACACACAAACCGAGCAAAGTGTCGTCCAAGAAGGAAAGGAAAGAAAGCTATGTGTGTTGACTGATGGTCAGCAAGTTTATTAGGTTTAATCGTGATTGTTGCAAAGGGAAACGAAAGGAAAAGTCAGACGCCGCTTCTGCCAGCGCAAAACCTTCGTATTTTTATTTGCTTTCTTGTGGGAGGGGAAATGAAGTGGACCAGACAGTCAATAAAGGTGAAAAGATTATTTAGAAGACAACCAGATGAGGATGAAATTGGAAATGTTGGGATTATATATGGCTGTCAACACCTTTTTTTTTTACACACTCCCATTCAGATATAATCAGCAAAAATAAGCTTCCAAAATATTTAATGTAAATATGTTTACAGAAACATTTATATCCACTAACAAAACATGCAAATTATAAGTATAGTTTTAGATACATGGAAATTCCTGAGTAACTGCAAAATGCACAAATGCACACAAAGTTGTATGCACTAAAATACTTTTTGGTGGTCAATATCTATGTTTTCAAACATCAAGACGTAAATTCACACTCTCATCTTTATATGTGATTGCAGTTGTCTTTTATAATTATTTTCTTTATATCTATCTCTTGTATTTGTGACTCTTCTTAATTATGAATAAGTTTGATGTCAATATTGTTCTATATATTGTAAGCGAAATAAAAAAAACTTGTGAAGAATAACAGTTACACATAAAATACAGATTTTATGAACTTTATACACGCTAGGTAACCTTCTCAACAAATATTTCATACTAGAATCCTTTTTAGTAATGAGTGGAAACTAATCATGGGTCTTAGAAGCAAACAGGAATCATGAAGTGCCATGCTGAGATTGGGCAGATCTGACTCTTAATTACAGTGGAGCTGGGAGGAGGAGGGACTCATGTGGTGGGTGCTTTTTAATGAGACATGGGCCACATACAGTATAAAAACCCTGATCATCGTGCCAGAGAGCAGCAGATGCTCTAAGGTGCTCGAACCAAGAGGATATACAGCAGTGGGAGCTGCAGTGGTGCTGACTTTATTTATTTGGAACCCAAGCATGCCAGTATGTATCCTGTATCTCTCTCTCTCTCTCTCTCTCTCTCTCATTGTGCTTAACTGGGCCTGACTTTAAGAAACTGATGGCAGGTTTTGGACAATGCCACTATTTTAGTCTATACTTTGAAAATAGTTTGAAATATTCTTGGATTTTAAATATTTGCTTTCGAAGCCATCATTTCTGAAACTGTTATCTGGCAGTTCCCTTTTTTTAGAGGAATATTTTTTCAAAATATTCATCATTATATTATTTGCTTGAAAGAATTTCACTGTTATGTATAATCTCCTTCTAACTCGACTCTATTCCATCAACACACAGATTTAACCTCAGAAAATGGACCTACGAGTAGCAAGCATTCTCCTTCTCCTGGTGGCTCTGGTTGCTGGCCATGGCGAGAGATATATGGTGAAGAAAGTGGTGAAGGCTCCTTATGCCGTGAAAAGTCATGGTAAGTTCCTATTCTAGGCTTTTATCAATTTAATTTATTAAAACACATCTACATTCAGCTTAAAAATGCAGTCAGCTAAAAAAGAAACAAGCATGGCACATTTTTTGAGTTCAAGTTGTGAGTGCATTGCAGCGATTGGTTACAGCGATGCACAGATTCGTCCAATGACGAGAACTGTCTTGCCTCCTGTTTATAATATTGGCACAGGTTTAATATTGTAAGCATTGCACTCATTAGAATTAACTTATACTCAAGTATCACAAAGGGCGATTTTTTTCAAACAACTTAATATTGCAAATTTTTTTTTTTTTTTTTTTTTGCAAACAAAATGACATTCGGACCAACAAACTTGTGCATTATCCATGCTATTCATGAAGGATCTATGCACAGTTTTGTACATTTTCATGCTCTAACAATTGAATTCAGAGCAATAATTAACACTATGAAACCTTTTTCTCTCTTTTTTTTTTTTGCATATTTTTTGGCATAGTTTTACAGGTTTTTTTGTTGCATATTCTCTGTTAGACCTTTAACTGGCTTTGCAACAGGATTCATAGAATATCTGACATACATAGAATACACTCCCATAATAATAATAATAATAATAATAATAATAATAATAATAATAATAATAATGTATTCCATTCATATAGCATCTTTCTAACACTATAGGTTGCTGAACAAATTAAATAAATAAAGATATATTTGCATTATTTTTGCAACAAGTTATCACTGTACAAGCTTTACAAATGTGATCACCAACCTGGACATGTTCCTGGAGATCTACCTTCCTAAAGAAAGTTATTCCTGCTGTAAATTAATGAAGCCGGACCATTAACTAGGCTAATTACCTGAAGCAGGTGTCTTGCATTCATTCAGATTGGATCTGATCTCTAGGAACAGGATGACTGCATTAGAGGATGAAGACACAATCTGGAAATTAGATGCTAGAGTATTAGATTTGTGGTGAATAAAATGCAAATGGTGTGTTAGAGAGTTAGTACAGTGGATTAGCAACAAAGTGTAACTTTAAGGCTATATGAATACCTTGCACTCTACAGTAACTCACTTTGGACATGTTGTAAAGTGATTTGTCAGGGTGTGTCATAGTCAAGACCTCACACAGCTGTTTTGGTCAGAATGACACAGGGACTAATGCAGTTTACACACCAGTGGATGTGACCACATCAAGGTGCCCATAAAGCATGAGCCCACAATTTCATCATACTGTAATATAAATACAGTCTAATATATTTCAGTGAACCAAGTATATCCTGGAATTATTTCAGGGTGTAAGGAAAAGTCATTGTAATATGTTTGAAATTCCAGTGTGAGATGCTACTGGTGCAAGTTGTAGAGTTATACACAAAAAAGTGGTGCTTGAAGATTTGAAATTATAAAACAGCAATAAAACAAGCATTGTTGGTTACTATTGAAGCTGTAGGAGAGGAAAGCAGTTGATATCTGAAATAAATTTTCATACTTATTTTATCATGTATTAGGCTTCAGTGGGATCATACAACCTTTCCATCAATTTAGCAGTGCAAATGCAATTAGAAGCACCTTCCAGTGCATATTAAGCCTGATAATACATAATTTCCAAGTTTTTTTTTTTTTTTTTTGGTATATTCAGTGTCTCCCCATATATCATACATACTCGAACCTGAATCCCAGTCAATCCCAGTTAGTGTATCTCTAAACGGAAATGCTGGATCTTAACTTAAAACATTACTCAAAGTCTTACTTATCTTATCCACAAAATCGCATTATAATTACAAAATCAAGCTGAAAGATAGACACAAATAAATATTCAAACATTATTTAAGAGAGTTCTTCCACTGCCTATTTGTTAAAAGGTTTCTTTACACCAGTGCCTAAGGGGATACTAATTAGTCTCTCATTTTAAACAAAAGTCCACATATTCCCAGCCCTGGTCCTGGAGTACCCCTATCCCTGCACAATTTAGTGTTTTCCCTGCTCTCTGATTCAAATTAGCTGATTAATTGAATCAGGTGTATTGGGAGCAGGGAAAGGGAAAACACTAAGTGTTGTGCAAGACAGGGGGTACTCCAGTACCAGGATTGGAATCCTGTGCACTATTGTGTTTAACCTGGTTCAAACACTACAGTATACTGATTTAAAATAGAATACACTTAGGTATTTCTTCTCCACAATTGTTGAAATGATTGGGACTGTTGCACTAAGATATAAAATCTCAATTGTCTTGTTATTGTTGCTTGTTGCTGGGAGTGTCCATTTGATACATACTGAGATACCTTTATTTTTCTTACAGTGGTTTCTGTGCCTGGAGAGCCAGGTCCCCCAGGTGAGCCAGGTGAACCTGGACCTCCTGGACCTCCCGGACCCCCTGGTGAGAGTGCTGAAGGACTGCCTGGGCCTCAGGGACCACCTGGCCCACCTGGACCTGCTGGCTACTCAGCACCTGGAAAGCCAGGCACTCCAGGTGGACCAGGCAAACCAGGTGCAAATGGTGCACCTGGACCTAAAGGAGATTCTGGTTCACCTGGTCCTCAGGGACCAAGGGGTGCTCCTGGACCTGCTGGCAGCCCTGGGCCTTCCGGTCTATCTGCCACTGGCAAACCTGGACCAGCTGGTTTGCCTGGATCAATGGGACCAAGAGGAGAGCCAGGTGTTAAGGGACATCCAGGTATTCCTGGTGCACCAGGACAAAAAGGAGACAGAGGTATTGGCATTCAAGGGCCACCAGGTGAGCCTGGTGCATCTGGACCAATGGGACCTGTAGGCGCACCTGGTCAGCCTGGTGTTGGTAAACCTGGTAAACCTGGCTACCCTGGTGAGCCAGGTAAGGGAGGTTCACCTGGTCGTGATGGGGCACCTGGTCCTATGGGACCAACTGGACCAAAAGGCCACACTGGATCTCCTGGAGTTGGAATACCAGGTAAACCAGGTGAAAATGGGGCTCCAGGATTGCCAGGTCCTACAGGACCTAAAGGTCCTCAGGGAGCAACAGGAGCACCTGGTGCTCCTGGTAGTCCAGGTTATGGTAAGCCAGGTGCTCCTGGTTCAAAAGGTGATACAGGTCCAGTAGGTAGCCCTGGTGCAACAGGTCAGAAAGGTGAGCCAGGTGCAAGGGGGCCAACAGGATACACAGGTGCAACTGGCCCAGTGGGTCCAGGCGGTCCTCAAGGTCCAAGAGGTTTCCCAGGTGAGAAGGGAGCTACAGGTGAAAAGGGTGAAACAGGTCCAATGGGGCCTCAAGGCTTTAAGGGACATAAGGGAGATCAGGGGCCACAGGGAGCTGAGGGCAAACCAGGCTACCCAGGTGCAACAGGCCCACAAGGCCCAAGGGGAGCTACAGGTGCTCCAGGTAGCAAAGGAGATACTGGCGAGACAGGTGCAACTGGTGCTCCTGGAGCAACTGGACCTATTGGACCTAAGGGTAATACAGGAAATCCTGGATCACCTGGTGAAACAGGGCCTTCAGGTGCCCCAGGGGCAAGAGGAGCTACTGGTCCTTCTGGTCCACCAGGTGCACCAGGAGCTAAAGGTCACCCTGGTCTTCCTGGCGCACCTGGTCCTGCAGGTCTTGCTGCTAAAGGAATTCCTGGACCACAAGGTCCACCAGGACTTCCTGGATCAGATGGTGCCCCTGGTGAAAGTGGACAACCTGGACCTCCTGGCCCACCTGGTCCTCCTGGTGAGGTTATTATTGCAGAAACTAAGGGAACTTTTGTCAAGGAACCTTTTGTCAAGACCCCAATGTCTGCCTTTACCGCCTTAACTACAACACCTTATCCTCCAGCTGGTAGCCCTATTAAGTTTGAACAAATTGTCTACAATGCTGAGAATCACTATGATCCTGAGACAGGTATCTTTACCTGCCAGATTCCTGGAGTGTATTACTTCTCATACAGCATGCATGTGAATGGAGCTAATGCTCTGGTGGCACTGTACAAAAATGAAGACCCAGTTATGTTCACGTATGATGAGTACAACAAGGGCTTCCTGGACCAGATTTCTGGTAGTGCAGTCCTTCAGCTTAATGAGCAGGACACCGTTTATGTCCAGATCCCTGATGATGAGGCAAACGGTGTCTTTGCTGCTGATAATGTCCACTGCTCTTTCAGTGGTTTCCTGATTGCTTCTACGTGATGCAGTCATCCAACCATACCATAACTTCTAAACATTCTTACTATTTCTCAAACAACAAAAATGTCCAAACAGGTTGTTCTTTGGTTTTGAGAAATAGAAGTATCTTGACTTGAAAATCCCAAGCAGTGGGTGCCAAAAAGAAGGACATAATTTATGTAACAGGCTATCAGGGACATAAAGGCAGTTAAATGCATAAACAGTCATCTTTATTTGCTTTTAGGGTGGAGAAAGCATGTGAAGTTTAATAATTATTACATGTCCTGACAATTTTATATGTTCTTTTTTTTATTGTTTTCTAATTCGAAAGGGTGATTTCCATTTTTTTATCTCTTTTTTTTAAACCTTGTTTCCTTATCAATTATACAAAAAGAATGCTGTTCCTGACAATTTGCTTCTGATTTAAATAGGGCGAAATGGTCATACTGATTATTACAAAACGTACAAGACATCCAAAACAATTCCAAATGTTATGCATTAAAATGTAACTGTACTTTGTAAACCATAATGATGAAAATAAACTGTCTTAAAGATATTTGGTTTGTTGTGTTTGTGATTTGGCTTGCAGTCATAACCAAAAATAAGATGATGCAGCACATTCAGCTAAGAAGATATTCTATTCAGAAAAAATACAGTAATCAAGCAGCAAATATTTATAGTTTGTCAAATTCTGTGGTGGTGGTGGCACGGTGGTGCAGCACCTAAACCTTTAAGATATTGGATCAAGGTAGCGTAGCCACTTCACAGATTCAGGGTTCATGTGAGTTTCCTCTGGGTTCTCCGGTTTCTTCCAACCTCCCAAAAATGCCAATAGGTGGATTGGCTACTCTAAATTGCCCCTAGGTGTGAATGTGTGTGTGCATGGTGCCCTGTGATGGACTGATTTCCTATCTAGGGTGTATTCCTTCCTCATGCCCAGGGTTCCTCTGATAGGCCCCAGATCCACTGTGACCCTGAAAGCATTTTTCCTGAAGATGAATGAATAAGTAAAAAAAAAAATCAGACCTAATATTTATACCTACAATTGCCCAGTCAGCTGTTTATTCTTGTTGTATGTATAAACCAATGTTTTGAACAATTTTATATTAGGTTTTAACATTAACCAGAACCTTTAAGAACTCAAATGCCTGGTTAACTGTGTGTTGGTGTAGGCCATAAAGATACCACACAGTATATTTCTTGCTCTGGGTTGAGTGTATGTAAATAGTCTAAATATTTGGGAAGGTGTGGGGAGTGTCCCTTGGTAAGCATGTTAAAAAAAAAAGTTATTGGTCAGTCAGGCAGTCAAATAGAAGCTGCTGGGTGGAGTTTAACCAAGCAAGTGGCAGCCACAAGCCACAGGAACCTTAAGGCACTGCCATCATGTGGCTGAGTTGAAGGACCCCAGGGTGGGAGGAATTTAAAGGTAGAGGTGTTCCCATCTAGAGCAACCAAGGATTTTCATCCTTGTAAGAGTACTGGCCAACCAGGCAAGTGAAAGCCACAAGCATGGGATGACCCTAGGTTAGCATCCAGAAGGCACGTTTAGTGCAACTCAGAACAGGAATATTGGGTGAAAACACACCCTTCTTGTGGTCTCCAACTGAGATGTAGGGTTAATCTGGGAGTGTAGAAATGGCATGGTATAAAAAATGTCTTTAACTGCTGCGGGAAGACTAAAAACATCCCAGTGGTGTCTGTTGTCATCGCATTTATACTTAGAAAGAACTTGGGTTAAGACATGGGTTTTGTACAGGAAAAAGACTATTCTGGTAATATATCAGCACATCAGTTTGAATTATGGCTAAAACGTTTGTATTATGGACTCCAGATGTAAACCCTAAATTACCTCAGTAAGGAACAGTTTAATAAGGAAATAAGGGAAGAAAAAGTCAACCAACAGGGGTCATAAACTTCAGTCCGAGATGACCCGTGGACTATGCAGTATTCTGTTTTCCTTCCTCACAGGAAAACACAGGATTTGCCAGAGACAAAAAAAAATCACTTAATTATCTGGTTGAACTGGGTGTGTTAAAGCAAAGGAAAACACCGAACAATAAAACACTGAACCATCTAGGGTTACCATTTGAGAACACTCAAATAGTCAGAATATTTAAATATTTATATGGAAAAAAAAAAACACTAGCCATATGGAAATATCATAAAAATATATTAAATATGTTGTTTAATATGTTGCTCTATAACAGCAGATGCAAATCACAGGTTTATCTTAATGCGCTCATTCTATCGTTTCTATAGTAACAGCTTATTCACAGGGACTTGTATTGTAGAATTTCCACATGATCTAAGTCTAATTTAGTTTTAGACTTTAGAGTAAAACAACCCTTGTTATTAATAATATGTAATTGTTAATGTGGTGAGGTTTTCTGTATGGAGAAGTTTATTTAACATTTATGGAAGGAGTCTTCATAAAGAATACATTTATTTTTAGTTTGAACATCTTTCATCAACGTGTTGGTCTATGTTCACTTTGGTTAAAGGTTCCATACATTACCCACAATGCCATTCGACGACCTGCTGGGTCATAAGTTTACGTACACCTTGCAGAATCTGCAAAATGTTAATAATAATAAATCTTTTTTTTTTTAAAAAATGAGAGATCATAAAAATTGCATTTTGTTTTTTATTTAGTCCTGCCCTGAATAATCTATTTCACATAACAGATGTTTCCATATAGTCCACAAGACACAATAATAACTGAATTTACACAAATGAACGAGTTCAAAAGCTTACATGCAAACATTTACTGATTCTCAAGAAGGCAACATGATACATTAAGAGCCAGGGGGGTGTAAACTTTTGAACAAGACGATCAGTGTAAATTGTTATTATATTGTCTTCTGGGAAACATGCAAATATCTTATGTAGCTTCTGAAGGGCAGTACTAAATGAAAAAAAGATCTTTAAACAAAATAACAATTTACACTGATCATCCTGTTCGAAAGTTTACACCCCCCTGGCTCTTAATGTAATGTGTTGCCTTCTTGAGAATCAATGAATGTTTGCACTTTTTGTAATAGCTGTGAACGAGTTCCTCAGTTGTCCTAAATGTGAAAAGATGAATCTCAAAATCAGTACTAAATGCCATTTTTTGTGATTATTTTTTTTTTTTTTAATTATTACATTATGCATATGTAAACTTATGACCCCAACTGTACTCAATATGTCCCATGTTGCTCAAAATATACAGGATTTACTCCAACCTGCATGTTTCGTTCTGGCTCTTTTTGGTCTCTTGGTGAAAACAAATCTTTCTATCTATTAATTCAATTTTTTCAGACACAAGCATCCACCAAATGAATAAATGGAAATGGAAATGTGTGTTAATGGCCATTATTCACTCTGGCTGTTGGTGGTGTGTCTGCAGTGGCTTTGATTATAACATCTTAAATGCTATTTGAAAAGCTTTCCCTGTCCTTAGACATTTAATGGCTTCTAGAAATAGTTGCTGAATATGCATCCAGGATCTGAGTATGTCTTAATGCTGGGTGTAGATGCACTGTGTTGGCTCATTTAGCAACACCACATGGTGGAGCTGCAGTGCATAGATAGGGCTAGATGTCCAGATTGTATTTACAAAATGTCCAAGGTTTGTGTGCATCTTGAATTAAGTCAAACACATATTCAGTTGTAGTTCATTTAGTTGTGGGAAGCAAAACCATTTCTATGTAAGGAATAAACCACTTCTGGATGTGCTGTTATAGGAAAATAATCAACGACAGGCTGCTGTGATGTGGCCCGTTGTGATGCGGAGTTACTGTTACCACCCTGAAAGTTAATTTTTTTCCAAAATAACAGCATGCCTCGAATTATTGTAGTACTCATATACCACGGTAATTTGCCAATGATTACATTTTTATTTATTCAAGAACACCACATTGTATTTTTTTACCCATTTAATATTGTAGTTACATTTAATATTGTGGAACGACTCTGAAACAGATTAGCTCCTGTTATCACTGATGTTATAGCAGGAGTCATTCCCTCATCAGTGTCCTTTTTTTTTTAACTTTACTTTTTAGTTGTTAAGACAAAAAAAAATGCAGCTTGTTAATAAGAAACTTCAAAACATGACATCCTCCATCCATAGATTTTCCCATGGAGGAAACAAAGTTAGAGCTTTGCCTCTGAATGTTTCATAGTGCTGACACTCGAGACTTTTGGAGTTTTTAATCCATTTATTATTAGTCTTAGATTATGTGGAGCATTCACCATACACGTCCCTGTGAAAGAGTTGTTGCTATAGAAACGTATTCGAATGAGCGCATTAATTGTAATAAACTTGTGATTTGATTACAGGTGGCTTTATTGTCAGAGCTGCTGTTATAGAAAATTAATCAATACCTTCATTAGTCATAATTTCCATTTATTCCTGTATCAGTCCTTAACAGAAAGAGAACTTCATGGTCCAGGGACAGATGGTTTCAATCAGTACTATCAAAAACTGCATAATTTAAGACACGCCCACATTATATACTTTCTAAAATATAAATGTAGTGCAATGTACTCCTGCCTTCAAGGGGTTTACGCTTTTTTTTAAAAAAATCCCCAAAATATATTGTGTTAGAATCGTCACAATTTTGCATTTATTAAAAAATGTAACAATACAGATTTCTTTCTTCTTATGAACTCTTTTAAAGATAGTGAAAGTTTAAACTGGGATTAAAAAGGATTTTTACTAGTGACTCAAAACTGGCATCAGAGTTTAGTCCAGGATTTGAATTAAATCATTTTGATTTATCATGCCCTTTAGTCGATCACAGCCGCATCCATTATCCTGTTCTGTTCCCAACTTACCAATATTACACCCCAAAACCCCATGTTAGCTGCGTATAATTTAAGAAATACAGCAGTAGCATTGATTTGAGAGATGGAAAATGGAAGAAATGAGAAATAATCTGAATCCAGCTTTTAGTTTCATGCCTACTTTTTGATACCTAGGGTTAACAGTCAATAAAATGCCACCATTTCAGCATTCCTGCCAGCACAGATAGGACTAATGATGCACACAAACCTGTTGCTGAATGATCAGACTTATGATTGGTGTAGAGACTGAATAACAAAATGGGAAGATTGCTCAAGAGGTCTTGTTTAAAAAATTAAAAAGAAAAAAAAAAACCTTTGCAGAACACTAGTTTATATTATTATTATTATCATCATCTCCAAAAAAATTCTACAAAAATCACTTAATACTAAAAGTGTAAATATTATTATTTCTTCATAAACCATGGATTTCTGTGACATGATGTAAAGTCTCTAGGCAAAAAAATATTCCTAAATTATGAAACAGTGTTATGTAAAATATGATTTTTCAGGTGTGGGTGCCATTACTGACTATTAAGGTTTACCAAAACTGTATCATTTTTTTAATCACTTTATTTTATCTTGTTATTGAGGACAAAATGAGCTGCGATACTATACACTTATACATAATTCTTTAAAATTAAAAAAAATTTGTATTGTTCCACACATTTAGTACAACTTATATATAATACTGACCTAAAGAGAACACATGAATTGGTGAAATCCACACAGACACTTTGTTCTTTTTAATCCTTTATTTGTGTTTTTTTGTGCCCGTTGAAGTTGAATTCATACTTCTGTACGCAAAGTTACATTCCGTTTAAAAACCAGGTAGTGTCAGACCTTGAGTATTTACAGCAAACTGTAATCTATTTGATTGCACTGGCAACTTTTATATATACTTGCACAGCATTGTAGGAAAAAAAAAAAAAAAACTAACTGTATTAGTCATCACAGGTCAACAAGTTGGATCTACAGCAGGGTTAGAAGAGGGTCGGACTTTACCTATAGGACTGAAAAAAGTTTAAAAAGATTAAAGACATGACGAAGCCTATACAAGCACACAGTGCTGCCGGATTTGAGCGGTGCTGCTGGTGTAATATCTGAGCACCCATTCTGAACGCTTCATGTGACGTGTAAAAACAGACCTTAATCTGATCTGGGTCTCATCTACACGCCTCGTTCGCTTGTTGGTAGCACCGTTTTCCTAGCACGCACTGGAAAAAAAAAAAAAAACTAAATCATATGGCACCAAATACTTCAACTAACATTGCAATTTCCTAAAAAGGTTTACAGGTATGAAAGTTGAAAAAAAAAAAAAAAAAAATACTGCATCACACACAAGCACACATCACACACACACACGCAATACTGTAACAAACACAGTTGTTGGAATTGAAGCACGGTGCCTTTCATGCTACAATCAATCAGAGATCCTTCCTTGGAGCACCACAGAGACGCATCGGATGGAGGAGAAATGGACGAAATTATGGCCGGGATTAAGACAACTTCGAAAGGTCATTGGTTGTTTTTTTTTTTGTTTGTTTGTTTTTTTTGTACAAAAAGCCTCCGTGGTTCAGCTCCTTATTACTTCATTAAAAAGCCGTCATCACCTGGTGAACCGTGTTACTCTTCAGCAGCAGCGGGTTGAGCATCTGAGCTCTCGGCTGGTGCCGGGGCTGGCGCTGGCTCTTCAGCTGCAGCTTCGGCCGGTTTCTCTTCTGCAGGCGTCTCGGGCTTCTGCTCTTCGCTTGTTTTTTTCTCCTCATCTGCGCTCGGCTGATCGGCTTTGGCCCCCTCGGCTGCTTCCTCTTTCTCTTTCTCTTCTCCAGATGCCTCTGGCTTGGCCTCCTCGGATTCGGCTTTATCTTTGCCTTCCTCGGCTGGAGCGGCCGCCTCCTCTGTCTCGGCTTCCTTCTTGGTGCTCTTCTTAAAGGAGAAGCCGCTGAGTTTGAACGGCTTTTTAAAGGAAAATCGCTTCTTCTGCTTGGCAGGCTCGCCGCTTCCAGACGCAGAGCCGTTCTCTTCTGGTTTGCTCGAGTCCTCGCCGTTGGCTACCGGAGCACTTTCAGCGGCGCCGCCTTCCTCCGTCGCCTTCTCGGCTGCTCCATCTTCAGCCTTCACCTCGCCGTCGGCGGAGTGTTTGCCGTTGGCCTGGACCTCCTCGGCGGCTCCGTCTGCTGTAGGGGAGGCATTGCCGTTTGTCTTAGCATGCCCATTTTCCTAGAAAGGAAGGGAGAAGATAATCCATAAGATGACATCCATAAGATGTTTTCACATGTATACAGTAGGTGGACTATAAACCAATCCAATCAAAGCTTGAGGGCTTAATCTTCCTGGCTGGAAGCTCACTTGTGCTCCTGAACCTTCCTGATTCAGTACAATTTTGTGCTTTCCCTGCCCACACACAGTTCATCTCATCAGCTCATGACCAAGTTTAGTAGCCATGTTCTAGCTGAGAAATCAAACTGTCCTGTGCACTCTAAAAACAGATTTCTGACAAATCTTCAGAATGAAGATTTCTCCCCTGGAGCTGCTAAAACTCCTCCTGAAGCCATGTTGCAACATAAAATGGTTGCTAAAAAGAACCAAAAAATTCCACCATTTTTTTTTTTTTTTTTTTTAAAAGAGTGAGACAGAGGAGGACAATCTGCCTTGCTTCACTGTACTGAAGCAATGATGAATGCATTCAGTGTACCTCCTACGTCGTGTAGAATTCTGGATTGCAAAAAAAAAAAAAAATTCTTGGAAGATCTTTTACAAGATCTTTGAAATGCTCCTCCACTGGAGCTCCTAAGATTCCTTCAGGAACAATGTTGCAACACAACTGATTGCTCCAAGAACCCTAATTTTATTTATTTTTCCTAAGTGAGACACAGGAGGACTGGCAGAAGCAACTGAGGCAATGATAACCGTACCCAGCCTACTTGCCGTGTAGCTTAGACTCGTAGTAAACCGATTCAGAAACACAAAATGAGTCAGATTGGAGCCAAATAAACAAGATTCCCGGAAGATATCTCCACCGGTAGTCATGTAGTCACGCTGCAACCCAAATGGTTGCTAAAAGAACCCTGATTTTAACAACAACCCCCCCAAAGGACCCTCCATGTTTAAACTGTGAGCCACAGGAGGACAGATGTGCTTGCTCCTGTATAATGAATCAACTGATAATGATTCATGCATTCATTAGACTTCATGTACAGCTTAAAATTTTAGTACATTTTCCAAATGGAGTGTGATTGCAATGGATTTGCAGTGGATTTGCTCGCCACGTGGGTGAAGCACAGTGTCTGGATGGAAGCTCCTGCTGTCTGGATTGGGAAGGCAAGATGGAGGGTTCAAACCACAGCAACGACACTTCACCAAATTCATTGTGCTGGAATGATCCGAGTCGCAATCCAGCACAAACCTGTGGCATAAACAGGCTATAAATGCCACTTTGCTCAAAGATGAGATACCCTTTCATTTTGCAGATGGGGTTCATTCCTAAATTAAATCAAGGCGTGGTGCTTTCATGGCTCTGCACGCGCGACGCCAAACAGCCTTAACAAAAGCAACAGAGCTGCTCCTTCTTTCTTCTTCTTTTTTTTTTCCCTCCCTCTCCTACAATCATGCTCAGATCTAAGTAGGGCTTGTTTGATCCAAAATAGAAAAGATGCATGATTTGATAGTACAGACAGCCTACGTTTGTGCATGAGATGAATTAAAAAAAAAAAAAAAAAGAGCTACAACAATGCAAGTTGGAATTTATGGGCTACAAAAAAATAATAATAATAATAATAAAATGCATGCACGCGCGTGGACAATTTCTTGTCCAAATCTCCTAAACCATGCTTCAAATGCTTTTTTCTTTCAACTAATAACGTTTAAAGGCTGCTTTTCTGAACCACTGAGTCTTCATTGTTCATTTTCATTACAGTCTTGGAGGGATGCTGCTTCCCTCCCATCGCCCACACAGTTTTAAGATCTACACATTAGCACATATTAGTGTTTTTTTTTTTTTTTCTGAGTGTTTGTTACCTGTCCGTTTGCTTTTTCTGCACCGATTTCCTCTTTTGCACCGTTTTTAGCCACTTGAGCTCCCATGCTTTCACCAGAATTCACGCGCAACAAAGAAACCCCGAATGAATGAATGAACAAAGAGCGACGGACCGCGCGAGCGCCTTCTCCTCCTTCTTCTACCGCTCCTCTTCTTCTTCTTCACCGCCTTTTCAACAAATAAAACAACCGCCGAGACCAAAACCCGGGCTGAAAGTTCACACGCGGAGGAAAAATAACAATAAATGTTTTCTGGAAGTAATTACAGAGGAGAGATATAGAGATATAAAAAAAAAAGCTAATGAAATTGCTTCTTTTGTTAATGAGATGCGATGTACAACGCCCGAAATTTCGTCACCGCATAGAAAAGCGGTCTCAGCCAATCAAAAGTCGTATTTTTAAAGAGGGCGGGGTTTCAGAGTGAAATGGGCGGAGGAGACTCCAGACAGCAACTAGTGATAGGTTTTTAGCTTTTTATAAGAAATTATATATATATATAAATTCTATTATCTTATTGTTGTATTATATTATAATTTCTCTCTCTCTCTCTCTCTCTCTCTCTCTCGCTCTCTGTACATATATACATACATACATACATATATATATATATATATATATATATATATATATATATATATATATATATATATACAGAGAGAGAGAGAAATAATAATATAATACAATAATAAGATTGCTAACACACACACACACACACACACACATATATATATATATATATATATATATATATATATATAGAGAGAGAGAGAGAGAGAGAGAGAGAGAGATAAGACAATAATATAATAATGAGTCTTAGAGCTGTTTATATATATATAGACAGAAATAATAAAATAATATAATAATGATCCTTACAGTTGTTTATTTTACACTGTAATATTCACATTACTTACAACACTGTTAATTGTTACTTATTTAACATTAGTTATATGATGTTGGTTCAGCAATTAGCATCTCACATCTACAGGTTCCTTGGTTCTTCTGTAGATCCTGTAGACTTTCTGCAACAGTTCTCCACATTTCCACCACTAGGTTCTCTGGATTTGGATTTGCAAAGTTGAGAATGTGTGTGCATAGTACCCTGTGATGGTCTGGACTGGTATATATTCAGTCTCTCTGGAATTTTTTTTTTTTTTTTGTATATGTACATTTTCTACACATATTACCCACAACACTATTTTGTTTTTCAAGTTTGATTTTAATAGGTCATCGAGAAGGATTTAGCACTCAAAAACCTAAATCTGGTGACCAAAATCAAAATTTTTTTAAGGTCGAAGTAATCAATTTATCCAGTAATCTCACACTGGGATATAATGAAAATAAAGCACCAACCAGAAACACCTCTGCACCAACCTCTAAACACATCATAAATCTTTCATTAAATGTAACATTTAATGTGTTTCAGGGTGGAGACTTCCTTTTAAAAGTCACCTCAATCATTATGAGATGTCTATGAGATTAGTATCAGTTATCCCTTGATACCGAGATGTTTGATATCAAAATGTTTTTAACAAAAATGGAAGAATGGGATTGGGACATGATTAATTCATGTCAATATGGAAGTCAGGAACAGGATCAAGGATTACCCTGTGCATGGTTAGCCATCGTAAACTAACTACAAGTGCAATTTTTCATTAAGTAAGGAATAAAAGACTTGGAGGTGTGAAAATAATCCACAAAAGGGTGGTGTGATGGCTAGACGTGAAGCGGAGTCACCGCAAAATTTGAATATTTTCCTATAACAGTGTGCAACAAAGTGCTTTATTCCTCTTATACAGCAGTATTGTTAATTAGCTAATGAAAGACACATCACACTTTTTCAAACACTGATAGTTGTACAATGTGTAGACACAGTGTGGAGTAGTGTAATGTTGCGGAATGTCTGCGAGACAAGTTAGTTCCTGTTATCACATACATTATAGCAGCTATAAACAGTGGTTCCCTCACCAGCCTCTTTTTTCTCTCTTGAAGTTAATAAAAAAAAATGCAGCTTGTCATGGTACAGAGAAAACAGAAAAGCATGGAAAAGTCCACTGTCCTGAGAACATAAGAGCACAGTGACACCTGAAACTCCTTCCATAAAGGTCTCCTGATAAAAATAACTGCATGTTTTTTTTTTTTATCAATTTATTGAAGTCCCTATAGAAACGATAACACATTAGTAGAAGTGCGTTAATATGAACCTACTGTTTGAATGTTGTCAAAGCTGCTGTGATTAAGGAATAACACACGACAGACTGATTATATGTGAAAATAATGCACGCTGGGCGGGAATGATGTGGCACAACATGCCAGCGGAGTGCCACTAACCCCCCAAAGTGCTTTATTTTCATATATAATCTGTCTTTCTTGTGTTATTCCGCTTATACCACAGTGATTTGCCAACAACTGCAATGTTTAACTTACTGATGTATGAAATGTCATACATTTTACCGGTTTATAGTTAGATTTAATGTTGTGGAACATCCAGGAGACAAGTCCTTGTACTCACTTATGTTATAGCCTTGCTCCTCTCTCTCTCTCTCTCTCTCTCTCTCTCTCTCTGTCCTAAAGACTTTCCTGTGCTGATGTTGCAAAGTGCTTACACCCAAGACACCTTCCATAAATGTTAAATAAATGTCTCCTAACAAAAAAACATCACCACATCAATGATTATATGTTTTACTTTGTTAAACATGTTTTTTATTTTTTTTAATCCATTTATTATTCTTTAGTCTTTGATACTATAGAAACGATAATGTATTAGTACGAGCGCTTTAATAATAACCTGTCATTCATGTTACAGTCAGAACTACCCATGCTGTTATACAAAACTAATGCCCACCTTCTGACCAATCAGATTCAAGCATTGAACCACACTGTGGTATAATAGAAAATTAATCAACAACTTCTGACTTGTCAGTATTGAGAATTAAACAGTACTGTGTGTATAGAAGGGACATTGTGTGGGACATTAGAGTACCAGTGATGCTTCAATAGGCTTTGCTTGGGTTGCTTGGTTGTTTGGTGACAGGGTTGAAGATCCAGGCTAATATTAACCATTATTCAGTAACGGATACTAACTTTGGAACCATGTGTCAGTTTCAACATCGTGACTAACACATTTTTTTATAATAAATAAAGAAATTCTTTAAATTAATATCCTTTGTAGCTATAATATTAGTAACAGATTTGAGTTGTTGAGCTGGACAAAGTCATATAATGCTGACAATATTTGAAAAATATCATAAAAATATCATAAACTTTTCTCTTGGTCATGCTCTTAGAAAAGGTCTTGATGATCAAACATCCTGTTTGTCATGTGATTTATTATTTTTACTCTTCCTTTAACCAGTGAAATGGGTTTCAGTAACAGGGTTGCACATACATTGTGAGATATGGCTTACATGTGGCTTAAAAAGACCACATTGAAAATATGGGATTTTTTTTTATTGAAAACTGGAAATAAACAGAAAGTTTTAGAATTTTGAAAATTCTAAAACAAAAAAAAGGAAATGTGCAACATCTTTACTATTACTATTTACTATATTTTACTATCTTTACTATTACTATTTCTATTTCTAGGTCACTATTTAAATATAAGCTAATTTGTGATATTGACTGTGTTAACGGTTAACTTTCTATATTAATTTTTTTTCCAGATTTTCCGCAAATCTTATCCCTTCCATTGAAGCGTGTGTTCAGACGACACGCCGATGGATTTGATCTAACATGGACCATCAGGTTTTACACAAACCTGTGGAGTCGTGGAGTCGGAGCTCGAGTGCACACTGTCATTAAAGCAAATAGGGGACGGAGCAAATACTAAGAAACTCTGAAATTCATGTAAATATTTCTAAGATTCCACTTTTCACAAGTTGTTGCCGATAACATCATTTGCAATGAAGACCTTTGTATTAAATTGAAAAAGAATGCCAAACAAAAGCATTGTCACTAGTCCTCTCAGACATTTGGACCCCACTGTATAATTAGTATTATTCAAAATAAGTTGATAAAAATGAAATGATTTAAATGATAAATAACTATTTGACCATACTAAAACAAAATTAAACAGAATTTTTTATTTTCATTATATTTGGCATGCAAATTTAAATGATTGTCAACAAGGTGGGACAAGAGAAAACAGCCTACAGGAACACTAAGGTTATTCCATCCATCCATCCATCCATACATCCATTTTCTGCACTGCTTATCCTACACAGGTTCACGGAGAGCCTGGAGTCTATCCCAGGGGACTCGGGGCACAAGGTGGGGGACACCCTGGACAGGGCGCTAATCCATTGCAGGGCACAATCACACACACACACACACACACACACACACACACCCATTCACACACTACGGACAGTTTAGAGATGCCAGTCAGCCTACATCGCATGTCTTTGGACTGGGGGAGGAAACCAGAGTACTTGGAGGAAACCCCTGGGAGATCATGCGAACTCCATGGACTTAGAGAGGCGGTGGGAATCGAACCCTCAACCCTGGAGGTTATTGGTGTTTTTTTAAAAAATATTTATATTTTATATAGTCAGTGCATGCATTGTGGGACAAAAAAAGAAGGTACTGTATTAGTGAAATGTCCCTTAAGCATTTCTAATCCAAAAAACCAAAAAAATAAAAATCTGAAAAATCTTTTCACTCTGATCAGCAGTGACATGGAGGCCATTGCTTTGTTTATGAGTGAATATCTTTAGGAATATAATGACTTGATGATAAAACACTACTCTGCCATGTTATTCAGTGCGCTAGTATGCAGGGATGGACCGTAGCCATGGCGACCAATGGCGGCTTTCTATTTTGATACTATTTTACACACAGAGCTAAAGAGGGTATTTTTCCAGAGAGCAGCTTTAACCTAACACTGAGCAGTTTACTACTACTCAAAATGGCGACATTAGGAGTGTATGCGTGTGTGTGCGTGTGTGTTGTTGTTGTTTTTTTGTTTTTTTTTTTAAAGGCAAGACAAAACAAGACAAGCCGAGCGTTGTGTGTTTTTCTACCACACTTCATCGTGACTCCGGCATTAGCATGCGTAATAGCAGGGAGGGCGGGACCAACAGGAGAGGCGGGGGGGTGGAGTCCAAGCGGGGCGCATGCAGCCTCGAGATCTGATTGGCTGCCTCGGGTGTCAATCACAGCCTGGTTGCCTCGCCGACGTCTGTTCCATTTCAGCGACGGGAGCAGCCCAAAGCGGTTGTTATTTTTCACCGATGGAAATAATCACGCTTTAAACCACCATCAGTAACAACAACAACAACAACAAGAGTACAGTCTGAACCCGGTGTTGATTCTGCGCAGCAGGGAAAGAGCTCTTTGTCCTGGTAAGCGTGTATTTCGTGCGTTTTTCCATGCACTGGGTGCAGGGAATTGGTGTCCCATTGAAAAGATTGAATTAAAACCCGCATCGTGATGGAGATCGGTTTTAGGGATAAGGATCGCAATGCACTCCAGCTCGTCTAGAAGCCGGAATCGGGGTTAGATGAAGGGAAATGGTGCTTGGTAAAGGACGCTGAGATGCTTGATCCTCTAGCACAGATTGATGCGCAGCAGAAATGGCCTCATGTGTCAGACAATCGAGAAGAAAAAGGCCTCTGTCCCCGACTGCATGGCACTGAGCGACTGTTCTGGACATACAAAAGCCTTAGAAATCCAGAGAATGTCTCTTTTTTACCAGTGCAAGCCTTTTATATATATGTATATATATATATATATATATATATATATGCAGATATAAGCATATCTATGTATTATACTGCTTTGTGTGTGTGTGTGTGTGTGTGTGTGTGTGTGTGTGTGCATGCATTGTATATATGTGTGTATGTGTGATGATGATGATGATGATGGTGATGATGATGATGACAGGTTACTTGGTGTCTACATGGGAACAGGCTGTGCTCCTGAAGTGGCCTATTGAAGCACAGTACAGGACAGCTCCATCCCTACACCACTGATCCTTTCCCTTCCATCTGATTGAATGTTTTGTTGTGATTCTGTATTGTGTTGCATAATTGAAAGGCCTAGTAGTGCTGGTGCAACAGCAAAACATTGATGCATATGAATCCTTTTCCAAGCTTTTTCTTGGAAACACACTCGGAGAGAACGGTGTACTAAGCTGTAGGAGTGGGCGATACGTCAGAAATGTTGTATCGCGATTCTCGAAGGGATTTCTACGATGCACGATAAATTTATATGATATGATATGATGTGATATGATACCACGATATGTTGGTTTGCTCACCAACTGCCAGCAATGCTGTTGTGTTTCATGAAGAAAAACTATTTCATGATTTAGGTAATGATTACAAAAATGAAGGTGTTTTTTTTTTAATATTAATTTTATTATTTAACAATTTTAAAGATTAAGTATGAGATTTCAGCATCAAGTCAGCTGTCAGTTTGTAAATAAATTTATAAAAAAAACTAACATTTTTTTAAAAAAAAGATGTTATTAAAAGATTTCTTATCGCTTGTGTACCTTCAGTATGTATCTTTCATGATGAAATGTGGATATAGTGTACTGTACGTTTAAAAACGATATGAGGCACATAAAGACAAAAAAATCACACATCGTAAAAGAATTCTGTTGTGAGTTGAGATCGTTGGTCTAAGAATGAATAATGTGATGCTACTTAGTGCCAATATGATGCTGTTTAGTCCCAAAGTGACACTATTTAGTACCAACATGACGCTGTTTAGTGCCAATATGATGCTATTTAGTACCAACATGACGCTATTTAGTACCAATGTGACACTATTTAGTACCAACATGACGCTGTTTAGTGCCAATATGACTCTGTTTAGTACCAACATGACTCTGTTTAGTGCCAATATGACTCTGTTTAGTACCAATGTGACGCTATTGAGTACCAACATGACTCTGTTTAGTACCACTGTGACGCTATTTAGTACCAACATGACTGTTTAGTACCAATGTGACGCTATTTAGTACCAGTATGACGCTGTATAGTGCAAGTATGACGCTATTTAGTACCAGTATGACGCTGTATAGTACCAGTATGACGCTATTTAGTACCAGTATGACGCTGTATAGTGCCAGTATGACGCTATTTAGTACCAGTATGACGCTGTATAGTGCCAGTATGACGCTATTTAGTACCAGTATGACGCTGTATAGTACCAGTATGACGCTATTTAGTACCAGTATGACGCTGTTTAGTGCCAGTATGACGCTGTTTAGTGCCAGTATGATGCTGTTTAGTGCCAACATGACTATTTAGTATCAATATGACACTATTTAGTGCCACTGTTACCAACAAAAGACCTGGCAGTGTTCAAAATTTTGATTAAAATCTCGCCGTGTGAGCACTGCTACGACGCTCATCTAAAAAGCCACCAATAGATGGATGACATAAAATTACACAAACTTCAAGTGACAGCTAAGTATATAGTAGAGGAGATGGCAAAATGTAAACGAAAAGACAGAAAAAAGATCCTTATTACCTCAAGCTCACTTGTTTGTGTTTCTGCGAGCCTGTTTTCTGCACGAGCCCAGATCACGCTGACTGATGACGTGAGCGGAACGTAAACATTTTAATCACAGATCTATCGGTAGAGGATCTTCATTGTGTACTCTGACATGGACAACACGTTAACACACAGTCAGGCGAGATTTTGTTCTCTCTCATAATAACAGTAATAATAATAATAAGTAATACTCATAATAAGGAATAATCTTGATAGTCCGCTGAAATTAATCACAGATTAAAACCGATTTAATGCTTTAAAGGTACGCAATATACACCTTTGTAAGTAAAAGATACACAAAATACAAAGGTACCAACCGAGCGACAAGGAATGGTACAGTTTAGTACCCTTCTTTCTGAGAGTGTATAGGAGTTATAAGCAAACAAGAAAAGAAAAAGATTGTTACCATTTTTACAGCCAAATTAAAAAGTGTCTTTTTATGAGATGAAAAAGTATGTCAGAGAGCCGGTTATTTAGTCCTGTGGAGTGCAAATTAAAGTTTTGATTTACACGCTGTAATTTTGTACTTTCACTTACAAGCACAGAGAACATCTTGCACTCACATCACGGCCCGTGCCGTTATACCATACAGCGAAAGCTTTAAATTTAGCCCCTCGTTATTCCTACCTAACCTCATGAACCATAAACTATTTTTAGATTCTCATTTGAAAGAAGCACAAAATCTAGTAATACAGACACTAAATTATATCTGACATATGACAAAAGTGGGAAAAATAGAAATTCTTGTTTTTTTTTAGAAAATGGAAGTGGACCTGGAAAAACAAATTAATTCAATTGTAATAAGATTTCTGAAGTTAGATAGTTTTATTATTATTTTTTTTTTTTATCTGAAATAACCACACAGGCTTTTGTGAAGCACACTTGACAATAACCTATGTGTTTAAAATGTCTTAAATCTTTTTTGGAAAAAATCTTGAATAATACTTTTTTTGTAATTACTACTACTACTACTACTACTAATAATAATAATTTTAATGATTACATTTCAAGGTAACGTGTAGTTGTAGTGGACTAGGATGTTCAAAAATAGGTGAAATTATTGAAAAATTTCTCTTTTTTTGTAAGTGGTACTGAAAAAATAAATCCTTGTACAATAACAATTATTATCAGCAAGTTTTCGTCCACATTTCACATAAATGTTGTGTAATGTGACATCACATGTCACCTATAGTTCACATTGTGAACCATGTGTATATGGATATTTTAAAAAAATGTAGATTTTACCTCTACATTGTAAAAAGGGGGAAAAAATGTCCACATGAACGGCCTTTTCAATCTCGGAAATATCTCTGTCCATACAAAAATGTAAAAACTTTGAAAATTTGAAAAATCCAATAGGTGTTGATAGTACAGTATGTTGAAAAGCTCAGGAATAACGTTAAGAGAATGAGTATTGAGCTATAGAGAAGGCGAAATATGCGGAAAAACACCAAAAATGTACAATAACAAACACAACGATTCTCACGTGTTTTGACTAAAGATGACGTGAAACTACTACTTAAGGTTACACTTGAATACAAACTGTTCACCGAGGTCTCATGCCCAAAAATCTCTGTTCTCGGTGCGGTTTGTAGCACCAGATTCAGTAGCACTACAGCGAGTATCATATTCTGAGTGTGTAATAATAAAACAAAGCGAAATTAATCTGCAAACACGTTGTCAAATAAGAAATGACAGACCACACAGTCACAACCTGATCGTCAGCCATGATAAATGGAGTCCCAGCACATTCATAGCACACGCAAAAGCACAGCTGGCATGCGCACGTTGACGTTGTTGACGCCAGCGTTTTCAAAAACGTACGTTTTTCACGTCCATACGCGAAAACTATTTTCCGATTTCTCCGCCTTTTCCGAAAAGCTTTGTTTTCACTCACCGAAAGCGTCATTTTCTTGCGAACAGGAGACTGAAACACAGAGAAAAATAATGTTACGTCTGGACGGCGCTTAAAAATACAAACACTGCGTCTGTATTTTCATTACCGAATCATCACATTAGCATGACAGATCTTAGGATTATTATTTGGCACTGTATATACATGTAAGTGTAGATTGCAATATGATATTAATATTACAATTATCTGCTTGAATATGAATATCTTGGGTGTCGTTAATATGTTTATAACACTGTCCTATGTCACAGTGTGTAATTAGACATTAAAATCATTACAAGATATGTAGCTTTTTTTTAAACTTTGTTTAATAATCAGTGAAATGTGGCTGTTTTGCTGATAATTTTGAGCAAACCATAAATATATAACGAGATACAATCTTTGTTAATTGAAAATGTCCGAGTATATTAAGATATAATATTTTGCCATATGTGCATGAAGAATAAATATGCCCACTCTTTTATTCTCCCTCTCAGGCCTGGTTTTCAGAGGAGCCAATCGTAGATGTTCCTACTCCATCTTTAATTGAATGGAATGCAAATACTCGGCTGTGGTGCCCCAGTGCTCGCCGCGGTATGTCTAATAGACATCTGTTTGCGTTTTCTTGCTGTGTGTGTATGTGTCACTTTTCCAGCCTTCAGTGCCATCAGTGCCGCCCCGGAGTCTAAGCGACGGCGCCTTTAAGTGCAACGCTACAATAGTAGCACTGGAGTAGTAGCAAAGCCTGCTATTGTGTGCTAAATTCATAACTTGGATCTGTTCTGAAAGAACGTGACAGAGTTACGTTGTTGCCAGCCTCGCCCATGTGGTTTATTCATACAGGAACCAAAAGTAGAAGAGCGCAGCCATTTATTTGGTTTGCTAAGATGGAGGATGGACCAAGACTTCTGTTACATTTACAGTAAAAAAAAAATTCTTTAGTCTGTTTGGGAGTCTTATTGCTGTACCCGGAACACTAGATCTGTATCAGATTTTATTTTACACTCCGATCCACTGAGATAAACTGTCGTAAAGCATGCTGCCGATATGCCTGTGAGGTTCAGCATAACGTCCGGAGAGCAGGCTCTGTTATTGTGAAGCATGTCATTATTGTGGATGGATATAGTGATGCTCATTGCCAGAAATGAACTTACTAAAAGTGAATTTAATGCTTTAAACCACCAAAAGCTTTGAAAGTCTATTTACATTCCTTACTCCTGAAACGACATACAGTTCCTGTTAGCTTTACTTCAGTTACTGCATGCTATAAGATGAATAACTGAATAATAATTAATATATTTGGTAGCATCAGATAATAGAGAAAATCGCAGTAAAGGTGCCATTATTTCTGTATGAACTTTAGGCATTAGTAATGAAAATTAAAACATACAGCTTCCTGGGAAAACCCATCGGATTTATTGGGTTTTTCTGCCTATGCCATATTTTGACACCATTTAAGAAAACAAATATATTTCACAAACGTATGTAGAAATGTTAAACATATTTAAAAATTTGCCTGGACGTTCTGAAAAAATTACGTTAGGTAAATTAGGAGCCAATTTAACTACATCAAACATGGCTGTAGGTTATGAATTAAGATATATATAGTTTTAATGTTTACATTTTATTTATTATTAATTAATACATAGTGGTTGCTTTTAGACAATCAGTGTGTAGGTGTCTTTCAGCGGAATTGGAATGAAATGTTTAAATTAGATTTTCTCACTTTTTAGAGAGATTTTGAAATGCTAGAACTTTATTTTGATTGAGATACACGCAACAAAGAAACATCTTTCAGTTCAGGAAAATTGGTATCTTTCCTTAATTGTTAGCTCAGTATTTGTGTTTGCAATAGAAATAAACCACATGGGACTTCGTTTATCTAAATTATATATATATTATATAAACCCTGAAACTAGCCTAGGAGACAAATTTTTCTTCCTTTTTTTAGCCTATGCATGGTAAACAAGTTCACTGTGGTGCACACGCATTTCTAATTTGCTAGTCGGATCTGCAAATACACCTTTTTATCATCGAATTTTACAACCATTATCTGTTCCATACTTCCTGTTTTCCTCTCACAATCTTTGCAATATATCTTATAACAGAAATGGTTAGTAGCCTGTGTTTGTGGAAATTGATTAGATTTAATTTCTGATTATTTGCTTTAAAACAAGATCTTGCTTGGCATCTGCGGACTATTTAAAAAAAAAAAAAAAAAAAAAGTCACCCATGAACTTGCTTTTTCCACCTACTAGACCAATTCCAAAACTGGAACAATTTTGAATAAAAAAAAAAACATGACCCTATGTGCTGGTGTGTTGGCAAATTGTGGCAATGATGTGATAAAAATAAATTTTTATTGTGTGATAAAAATAAAAATGATCATTTAGGTCAAATTATTGCAATGTGTAGCGTTGTGTATAATCACAGCATGCTTTTTTTGTGCATAGTCATTTATACAGTAGCTCATAACATAAATTATAGTTCATGTTGCTCTCCTCCAATCAGAATCTAGATAATGGGCTGTGTACAATGTAAGGATAAAGAGGCAACCAAACTGACAGATGAGAGAGAGACGAGTGTTTCCCAGCACACTGGGTACCGCTATGGGGCCAACCCGACTCCCCAACACTACCCCAGCTTTGGGGTCACCGCCATTCCCAACTACAACAACTTCCACGCGCCCGTCAGTCAGGGGACTGTGACGGTGTTCGGAGGAGTGAACAGCTCGTCACACTCGGGAACGCTGCGCTCACGTGGTGGAACAGGTGACGTTTATTATAATCATCTTCTCACCGTAATACGCTTCTGATTTCTCAAATTGTTGATTCTGCTCACGAAGAGATACAGGTGTAATTTTCACGTCACGTAGTTGCCTGACATTTCATCATATGCATATTATCATGAATTTTTTTTTGTTGTTGTTGTTGTTGTAGAAAATTTATGCTAATAAATGCAATGTGTTATTGCCTCCTCTGAGAAGGACACACCATTCCTTCTCCTTTAAATAAAGGACCTTTATACCACAGCGCTGAAGAATTCTGAAATCTGATTGGTTAGAAGTTGTTGATTGATTTTCTATAAAGGCAGCTCGTACAATGGTGCAATCGTACAACTCAAATCCCAGGTTTGTATTAATGCGCTAGTTCTTTATTGACCGTTACAAAGAGCTGACACTGGAGACTCCTTCCATACATGTTAAATAAACATCTCCTATGGAAAACTTCACCATATCAGTGATTATATGTTTTTTGTTAAATAACAACATATGTTTATTATTAGTATTAGATTATATGGAGTATCGGCAATAGTAGTCCTTGCGAAAGAGTTACTACAGAAATGATAACGTGAGAACTAGGGCATTAACGTAGACGTTGGCTTATCTTTGAGCTGCTGTTACAGAAAATTAATCAACACCACCAATCAACAGTGCTGTGCTGTAATAATACAATAATGCACCTTTTCAATGTCATTTCTGTTTCTGTGTTTTTAATATCATGCATTCTCTCATTGACGTCTGCAGGAGTTACACTCTTTGTAGCACTTTATGATTACGAGGCAAGGACGGAAGATGATCTCAGTTTTAGGAAAGGAGAAAAATTCCAAATTCTCAACAGCACGTGAGTATAACTCCATTCCAGCAATGTGTTTTTGTCATCAAGTATTAATGTTTTTTTTTTTAATTATTATTATTATTATTATTATTCCACAATTGAAAAAAAAATGCCACGTAATACCTCTACGACAGATGTGATTTACATCTGTGGGAGGGGCAAAGGAGATAAATAGAGCCTTTTGAATTCATATTCAAGAATGAAATATGGCTTGAACAGCTTTGTTTACACCGTCTGTGTTTCAAGGTGAAATGAGAAGCCGTCGTATTTTGGTTTATGAGAGGTGAAGTTGTTGTTGTTTGAAACATGTGATGGAAATTGCCTAAAAAAATGCACATAGCCAGAGTCAATGTAAAATCCTAGCATATGATTTTATCACTACTGCTTATTTTAATAAGGAAGACTTCACATTTAGCCAGTGTAAGAATCTAATTTAGATATTCTGCTCTTGGTTTGGGCTACTAGATGAGAAATCCTGTCAGAAGGATAGCTAGCATAGATTATATGTAGCATAGACACACACCCTCAACAGAAGCAGTTTCATGTCTGCTGTCCTGCTCAGTAGATCTAAGCAGACATTCCGAGTCTCGTGACTGTGTATCATGCCATCTTTTTGATATCCAGTTTATTTATACTGTAATTTGTATTTCTATTGCTGTCCTACAGGGAAGGAGACTGGTGGGAGGCTCGCTCCCTCACTACAGGTGGAACAGGATACATACCCAGCAATTACGTGGCTCCAGTAGATTCGATCCAGGCCGAAGAGTGAGTTCAATTTGTGTGCTCTGAAAAAACCCAAACCACTTGTTCACAATATAGTGTGCTATTTTGAGAATCTGCCTTTTTTCTAGTCTAGTCAGGAATTCCACTACAGTGCATTCCACTAGCATCCAAAATGGGTACAGAATACCCATAATGCACTGTGATATGCAACCTATATAGCGAACTGAGTCTAGTTTCAGATCTGTTCTGGATAAATAGTAAAACCTGTATAGACATTTATGTCATTTCCCAAGGTAATAGTCTGTTCCATTGATTACTGCTTCATCATTAATGTGATTCGTTTCTGTACTTCTTGCAGCTGGTACTTTGGGAAACTCGGCCGTAAGGATGCAGAAAGGCAGCTGCTGTCTAATGGAAATCCTCGGGGCACTTTTCTGATCAGGGAAAGTGAAACCACTAAAGGTAACTAGCCTGCCTAAATAGTCAAAATGTATTGAATTCTGAATGGCACTGTATGTATGTAGGACTACATACTGTATATGGGTATGAATAATGGTGGTGGTGCTGGAAGATGCCTTGGGAACAAGGCTTTGGAGTCTGGCAATTACAGCAGTATGTTTCTGTACATTTTATTTGAAGGTAAGGGGTTAAAGAGTACAAAATGTTTATGGTAAGGGCCCTGGGGGGGAGACCTTGCTAATGTTTTTAGCTGTTTTCCATTTCCGCTGTCGAATCCTGCAATACCAATACCTGTGAGACATGTGCTTAGGATGCTTGTTATAGTCCTTGTGTAAAATCTATTGAAGAAGTTGTTTTTCTCTCCTCAGCCTCCACAGAAAAATGAGCAAATGCTGTTCAGGGTGTAGGCGATGTCCTCTGCAATATGCATGAATATGGACAAAATCTTTTGCTTGATCCAAATTAAGAGACAGATCCTTGAGCTGCTGTACCTTCCCTCTGTATGCTGACATTCACTGTTACTCATGAGGCCACGAATGAAGTGTCATCAGGGAAATCGATGATGTATTTCGAGCGGTGCTTTGCAGCACAGTCATGAGTCAGCAGAGTGACAGCAGCGGAATGAACACACAGCCCTGAGGGGTACCGTGTGATAAGGGGGTAGTACTGGAAGTACTGTCTATCTGGACTGGTGTAATTGTCTTGGATTTTCTGTGCGTAGGAGCGCTTTGATTCCTTGATGGCCTAGGACAGGATAGCTCATACTGTCTTGAAGACTGCCTCCTCATCTGATCTCAAGGGTTTTCAGTAGCGCATTTACATCCACGGCATACCTGGTTTGTGAAGTGACATGTTGTTTACTCCTCTACATTGGTGGAGTCACCAGATAGCAGCCATCCTGAACATGTTCCAGGTTGGCGTGCTCAAAACAGTGCCTTCAGGCTGGGTTCCCACCGGTTTCAGAACCAGTTCGGCACGTTTTTAGCAGTGGTCTGTATTACAGAATTAGCATAACAGAGACATTGTGTAGGTAGCCAAGGTGGGGGTTGGGTGCAGCCTTGTAGACAGCATACATGTTGATGTAAACAGATCCAATGTGTTCAACTGACAACTTGCAAAATCAGCCTGGTTGTGGAAGTTATCTTTGACAGTTGCTGATTTGACTCACACTTTTATCCAAGACATACAACTGGGCAGTTAAGCATTAAGGGTCTTGCGCAAGGAGACAATCATGGCAGCTTGGCAGTGCTGGGATTTGCACACACAATCTTCCGGTCGGTAGCTCAAAGCTTTAGCCACCATCACTCAGTTGAGTTCCCTTGAGTGTTTTTGGTGTTGATGGTGTTGGACGTGTCTATGGCGGAATACCTGGTACTAACATTGTTACTGATGCGTTCCTATTTTAGAATTTTAGATCACAAATTCATTTTTTAATTACTTAAGTACACATATTTACTGTCAATAAAATGGAAAATACCACCAGGCCATAAAGGAAAAAAAAATCCGAGTAGACTTTATTTCTCCTTCCTACCTAATCTTATGTCCTATTCTGTCCTCTCTCTCTCTTTCGCTTTCAGGAGCGTATTCCTTATCCATACAGGACTGGGATGACGTTAAGGGTGATCACGTGAAACACTATAAGATCCGTAAGCTTGACAATGGAGGCTACTACATCACCACCCGGGCTCAGTTTGAGACTCTGCAACAGCTTGTTCATCATTATTCTGGTAAATCAGAGTCAACTGACCAAACACAATATTTAATTATCCATGACTTAATGAATGGTGTGTGAGAAAATGAATGACTGCCAGTTTGAGACAGAGCAGCCATTATCGTCTATATCTTTCTAACAGCACACCATCGTTTTGTTTGTGTGTGTGTGTGTGTGTGCAGCGAGGGCTGCGGGGCTATGCTGTCGATTGATAGTCCCCTGCCACAAAGGCATGCCTCGCCTTGCCGATCTGTCCGTCAAAACCAAAGACGTGTGGGAAATCCCGCGAGAGTCGCTTCAGCTCATCAAGCGCTTGGGGAACGGCCAGTTCGGAGAAGTCTGGATGGGTGCGTATTAATTATTTCCGACAGGTTCAAGCCAGGCTGAGAAAGATTCATCAGTGGATAATCTCTGCTGACTGGATTAATCCAGGATTCAGGTTAATCTTTGAAGCCTGTGTCCATTTTAAATACCGTTGATGCGAATTACAGGTGATTTATTCACAGCCATTTTAATGCATTAGGCCAGAAGAGGATTTTCATCCCTGTGTGTTAGGCAGTGGGTTATTTCTCAGATTCTGCAATCTTCCCAAAAAATTGCAGGTACTTGGAACGGCACCACGAAAGTGGCAGTGAAGACCTTGAAACCAGGCACCATGTCCCCTGAGTCATTCCTGGAGGAAGCTCAGATCATGAAGAAACTGAGACATGACAAGCTAGTGCAGCTATACGCTGTCGTCTCTGAAGAGCCTATTTACATCGTCACAGAATATATGGGCAAAGGTAATAAAAAAAAAACTTACCTACAGTATTATTTATAATTACAATTATAAAATTTGCTTCAGATTTGCTTGATGGATTTGAAAGCATCTCTTCAAATTGAAAGTCAATTTACCATAAGTTTCCATATTTCTCTGGACGATATGATGCATTAGAAAAAAAAAGCAGACAACTAGTCAAAAAATAGTCTTAAAAACCCAAATTAATTGATGAGTAATCTTCCACAACAGCAACTCTGATAGTAGTTCTGGTTGCAAGGTTTATATGAATGCATTCATTCTAATATGTTATCATTTCTATAGTAACAATTTGCATGGCAGACATATCTCATTCTTCCATAAGATTTTGACAAATATATGTATTAATCATATTTTTTATTATTAAAGTATCTGATAATGGTTGATATGCTGAAGTTTTCTGTGAGGAGATCTTTATTTGGCAGTTGGAAGGAGTCTCCAGTGTCAGCTTTTATCTTATTAACTTCAAGAAAGAGAAAAAAAGTGAGGCTGGTGAGAAAATGGCCAGGTTTATAGCTGCTATAATGTAAATGATTACAGAAAAGAACTTTTTTTGCAGACGTTCCACAACATATCTATAAATGTAAAAAAAAAAAAAAAAAAAAGTATGACATCTTTCCTTAATAAATAAGAAATTGTTAGCGTTTGACAAATTGCTGAGATATAAGAGAAATGAAACACTTCCGAATCAGGCGTTATTGGAAATGAATCAACTTTTTGGGTGGTAACAATAATTCCAACCTGTTGTTGATTATTTTCCTGTAGTAGCACATCCCTGTAAGTGCTGACCATTTTACAAGTTTCCGTATCTCATGATTAAATTGTGGCTATTATATGATAGCAATGGTAATCTAAAGAACTTGTGAACATTTGTGGTTCTACGCTGTTTTTTTTTTTTTTAAAAATAAACTTGAATACATTTCTGATTGCATTCACATATGATTGACATCCCATACAATCAATTTTCAGGGAGCTTGCTGGACTTTTTAAAGGACGGTGAAGGACGGAGCCTGAAATTGCCAAACCTTGTAGACATGGCAGCTCAGGTAAGAAAATCTGTAACGTTGCTCACATTACACACGCTGAACTCTGCCTTCAGTGAAAAACGAATCAGTGATACTGAAAACCAAGCGTGTGCGGTGTCTTTCAGGTGGCTGCAGGCATGGCTTACATCGAGAGAATGAACTACATCCACAGAGATCTGAGATCGGCCAACATCCTCGTGGGCGACAGTTTAGTATGCAAGATCGCGGACTTTGGCCTGGCCAGGCTGATAGAGGATAATGAATACACAGCTAGACAAGGTGAGTGAATGGAGGAAAAGGACTTAGATAGTGTTATTACTGTATTTTTAGAAGAATTTGCCCTCCAGCAGGTGCTGGACTTTCCACAGCCAAACAACAGATGTGTTAATCCTTTGCATTAGTCTGATGTTGCCATCTGTCATCCACTTGATACATTAAGTGAAACAAGTGAAACAACGTTAGTACTTATCTCACTAGTGAACAAAGCACGGCTGTCATGGTGAGCAGAAATCACAATATTGTAGCCCAACAGAAACGTCTACAGCAAGCAGTCTCTTTTAGTTTGTTATTAGTACACATAGTACACTTAAAATAATCATATACATTTGTATGAACTACTCAATTATGTGAACTCACACACTTCAGTGACTGGTGTGGATTATTATTGGATGATAAATATTGGAAGCCTGTTAATACACAACAGTATTACAATCTGACCTTAAAAAGGTTTTAGCCTCGCTGTTTTATCTGATAATAGCAACGTTATTTTATCAAATCTGCATTATTTTTAATACTTCAAGTCAAATGCAACAACCACAACAAAATGAATGGCTGTATTAAAAGAGATAACATATAACTTATACCATGTTGCCTACTTTAGCCTACTTTAGAAAAGTGTGACATTATTATTATTATTATTACTAGTAGTAGTAGTAGTAGTAGTAATAGCAGTAGCAGTAGTATTAGTAGTAGTAGTAATAGTACTCGTAGAATAGTAGTGGGAAATTTAACAGTTTCCCTCACGGGATCAATAAAGTATATCTATCTATCTATCTATCTATCTATCTATCTATCTATCTAGAAGTAGTAGTAGTAGTAGTAATAGCAGTAGTAGTAGTAGTAGTAATACAAGGAGTAGTAGTAGTAATACTAGTGGTAGTAGTAGTAATAGGAGTAGTAGTACTAATATTAGTAATAGCAGTAGTAGTAGTAATAGGAGTAGTAATATTAGTAGTAGCAGTAGTAATAGTAGTAGCATTAACAGCAGAAATAATAGCAGTAGTAGTGGTAATAGGAGTAGTAGTAATAGTAGTAGTATTAACAGCAGTAATAGTAACAGCAGTAGTGGTAATAGGAGTAGTAGTAGTAGTAGTAACAGTAGTCGTATTAACAGCAGTAATAATAGGAGTAGTAGTAGTAATAGGAGTAGTAGTATTAGTAACAGCAGTAGTAGTAGCAGTAGTAATAGTAGTAGTATTAACAGCAGTAATAGTAGCAGTAGTAGTGGTAATAGGAGTAGTAGTAGTAGTAATAGGAGTAGTAATATTAGTAACAGTAGTAGTAGTAGTAATAGTAGTAATAGTAGTAGTAATAATAGCAGTAGTAGTGGTAATAGGAGTAGTAGTAGTAGTAACAGTAGTCGTATTAACAGCAGTAATAATAGCAGTAGTAGTGGTAATAGGAGTAGTAGTAGTATTAAGAGTAGTAATGTTAGTAACAGCAGTAATAATAGCAGTAATAATAGGAGTAGTAGTAGTAATAGGAGTAGTAATGTTAGTAACAGCAGTAGTAATAGCAGTAATAATAGGAGTAGTAGTATTACTAAGTGTACTGAGTCAGTATCAGTTGTTAGTCATTATGAGAAAACACTTTGTGTTAAGAGTGCATGTGTGTGGTGGTCTTGGAAAACCCATTGGATGTCGCTGTGGCTAAATTAAAAATCGTCTGGTCGCTAAACAGGATATTAAATTAGATTTCACCTTCATATGAGGACTTCAACATTTCACCATATTCTTGGTCATGGGCTGTAATATTACCCTCCAGCCTGAGAGTTACAATATTTAGTCTCGGCCAATCATAAACCTGCGTTCTGTTTTAGGTGCCAAGTTCCCGATTAAATGGACAGCCCCCGAAGCCGCGCTCTACGGACGGTTCACCATTAAATCAGACGTGTGGTCATTTGGAATACTGCTGACGGAGCTGGTGACCAAAGGACGTGTGCCATATCCAGGTGAGATATAAAATATTTCTATTAGTATTTCTATGCAGGACTGTGGATATGGCGTTTACGACAAAAAGGTCCGAAGAGAACTGACTCATGTACAGGACATGAGTATGTAGATAAGCCTGGAAATGAGGGTTAAAAAGCAAGAAACGTTTTTCTTTTGTGTATTTGAGTTATCTTCTGTTTTTAAATGTGTTTTGCACATATGTTCTACTATTTAAAATTAAACCCAGCTCATTACTGTGTTTTTTTTTGTTTTTTTTTTTTTTAGGGATGAATAACCGGGAGGTTTTAGAGCAGGTGGAGCGTGGATACAGGATGCCGTGCCCTCAGGACTGCCCGATCTCTCTGCACGAGCTCATGCTGCAGTGCTGGAAGCGAGATCCCGAGGAGAGACCCACGTTCGAGTACCTGCAGGCGTTTTTGGAGGACTACTTCACTGCCACGGAGCCCCAGTACCAACCAGGAGACAACCTCTAAGCCGCAAACAAACAAGAGTCTGAGAGTTAAAGCGAGTGGATTTGTGCTTTAATCTCGCAGATTATAACACAAGTCCAGTCACTTTGACTTTTAAATGCTATTAGACATTGAAAATCCACCTGGACGACTGAAAACCTCCGTAGAACTCAAGAGCCAGAGGAAAACGCATCGCTACGACACACACTGACCTGAACAACGATACGATGCACGTATGATGATTAAAGCTTCCAGATTCGTTGCCATTTCAATCCAGTATTCGACTTGTTACTCATCTTCCATTAAAAGGACGTGCCACATTAAATGTGTTCACTAAAGCCAAACCATATTTTGGGGACATCATGCGAGTGTTTGAAAAAGAATTAAGGATAACGGATGGCCTGTTTGTATGTAGTGTAAATATGATTGTGTTTACTTACCCACGTTTTAGGCTTTATTACTTTTTATAATGCTTTTTATTTTAGTTTAGTTGATTTTTTGTTCGTATCCAGTCATTGCTCAGAGAAAAAGTATGAATATCGAGGCTGAAACAAGACGACTAATTCTTGAAACAGCCTCTTTTAAAACGTCCGGGACTCTTTTGATTATTTATTCCAGTAAAGACATACCCTCTTTGTTTAACTTTGAGAAATCCTGCAGCACATAGCTAGCTTTCCTGACACTAAACATTGTGACTTTTTCACTGAAGGAAAATTGTGTATGTGCACTGGTGACTCTGCTCAGCTTTATTATTTGCTCCTGCTTTTAGCAAAAGCTCAGTGTCTCCATTTTTCTTTTGTTTGTTTCTCTTGCTAGTGCATTTTCTATTTAGTCACTTTGGATTAACGATAGAAGAAGTATGCATCGATATAGTAATCAGGCTGTGTGGGCATTATGCTTGACTATACCTGCATCTCTCTCTAGCGAAGATGATCAAATAAAATAAATGGCTAACATCATTATTGTTGTAAGAAGCATAAAAGCAAATCATTTAAATGCATTACAATGTGCTATGATTTAACATAACTAAGTAGAAAAAAATAACATTAACTCCACTGAGCTTGTCTCGCTTCTCTCTGGCCCTGATTTCTGTCCCTGATATAAAAACGATTTCAAAACGTCATGTCTGGACCGTATTTAACCTCAATCGATATGTTAAAATGTCACAGCCTGTGTCTATCAGGCAGAATTAGCAGGGCCATTTTCACCTCGTTTCCATTCCAGCTTTCACTTGAATATCTAGTGAAGGTTTTTCTATAGAATAGTGCGCACTATAGTAAGCCGTATGAACACGGACTCCGACTCCGACCTCATGATTTTCACTCGTTTCTCTCTTCTTTTTTTTTTTTTTTATTTTTTTTTTTTTTAAGTCATCCATTCGGATTAATTCATAGATATTGTGTTTTTATTTAATTGTTTTGTTTCATTTATGCACAAACATTTGTAGAATAAAGACTCATACCCAAGCCCATTTCTTTGGATTTTATGTTTCTCTTCTGAAATTAAGTTGCCTTTGTAATTTATCTTTGTCTTTCTTATACCACAGTGCTTGGATTCTCAAATCTGATTGGTCAGAAGCTGTTGATTAAACAGCTGCAAGGCAAATGACACGTTTACGTTAATGCGCTTGTTCGAATACGTTATCATTTCAAGTACCGGCTCAAACACAGTGTCTCGTATGACGGACACTTAAGTCTGATATTAAAACGTGTCGTTATTTAACAAAGAAAGATATCGTTGATATGGTGAAGTTTTCTGTAAGGAGATGTTTATTGATGTAACATTTATGGAAGGAGTCTCCATTGTCAGTGTAAGTTTTCCACACAGGAAGGTCTTCAGGTCTTTGCGCTTTCTGGTTTCTCTGTGACAATCTGCATTTATTCCCCCCGTATTAACATCAAGAGTGTGGAAAAGAGGTGAGGTGAGGAAACAGCTGTTTATAGCTGCTGTAACATTAGTGATAATGTGAACTAACTTGTTTAAATGTAACCAGAAATGGATAAAAAGTATATCGTGAAATTTTAATATTAATATGAGCAAATTACTGTGGTATAAGAGGAATAAAAGAGTTCGAGACATGCTGTTATTGGAAAATAATCAACTTCATGGCCACATCACACCATCCCTGTTGTTTATTTTCCTACAAAATGCCGTCCCAGAGTTTTTTTTTTTTTCATTGCATAAGTTGGTTTTGTTTAAAGGTTTATAATATTTGATTAAAATTTCCTTTAGCACGAACAGAGGTGCCGCACTTTCACAATCACTAGTCTGCTACAGTCAATGCAACGATTATGATCGATCACAGATAATATTGAATCATAAATATCATCTATGTCAATATTTATAATAATATGATCAGTGGAGAAAACCATCTTTGTTAAATTTGTTTAAAGCGTTCATATTTTATTTTATTTTAAGACAAAAAAAAGGGGGAAAGGCTGGTATAAATCTGTCGTTCAGAGAAAAAACAGACATCAATATACGTAAGGTATAATCCATTACTCAACCATAATAGTGTCATTGTTGAGCTACTGCTAGATATTAGAAATTTGAACCATCCTATCTAATATCACAACCTGGACAAAAGCAACAGCAAATCAGCATTAACAGGAACAGATTGTCTTTTAGTGTCAATCCATTATTTTTGCTAGTTTCTGACCCTGATCCTGAAGCAGTATTACTAAAATATCTTTAGTAATACTGTCAATGGCCAGAGGAGGGCTGTTATATACTATATGCTCAAAAATGCTTCCCTAATAAATCTTGTTTAAATAAATCTTGTTGATCTTGTATTGAATCAAGCATTCAATACAAACAGAATGGCCTTCTGGTGCGTGCAACATTATTTCATATTTTTCTACTTTCTGTAACATGACTTTTTTACATTTTTTTTTTTTTTTAACCAGATGAGGGCTATTACATATTGCTCCATTCTCGGCTTCTAGTTTGCTGGTTATAAATAAGTGGATCAGTTCTCTGAAATCCCAGATGAAAATATATCCTCTGAGATTTGATTCAAGCCTGTTTTTAAAAAGGATATGAGATCTAAGTGCTAAAGCAATGCATCAGTTTGTCCGAGTCAGTCTGAAAGAAAGTCAAAGCAAGGCGTGAGTATTTTTAATAAACATACATATGACAGTGAATGGAGAATGGAAAACTAATGATCCAGTTCATATCAACACATCATTATGGCTGACGAGGTCAGACCCCCCGTCCCCCCTGCAGCCTAAAAAGGCAAGGCCGTGAACAGCTGGTGGAAGGAACACAGGCTAAGAATAACCAGTGGCTGTGGTGGATAAGGTTACCTTGAAACTCTTGTGCATTTTTTCTTGTGCCATGGCCATGTGAGGCACCAATTACGCCGGTGAAATTATTAGCAAGCGTGTTTGCTGCCTCCCCTGTTTATCCGTAGAGCCTTAGTGCCTCTTTGGAGTTCCCCCACACCATCTTGCCACACTGCCCTTCACCATGCTCACTGAATATACTTTGGAAAATTAGATTTTTTTGGACTCAGTTAACAAGGTTCCACCTGTGGATTGTATGGGGGGACTAACAAGCCGGGCAGCGTTAACATCAAACAGGTGGAACCACTGCAACGGGACAGGACAAGATCAGCTGAAGCTTCCACAGCAAGTCACACTATGACTAATGAAACTGAAGGTATTGCATTATTTATTTATAGACTTTATAAGTTAGTTGAAAGATTGCATATAATATATACGCTGTGTGTTTTTTAATGATGTAATACCAGATTTGATAGCACACAGATTAAATATCTACATTTTTTTGTTTAGTTGGATATAGCACATGGCAGCAGCAACAACACTTATTATCAGAAGTGTTTTTTTTTTTAAAGACAAATCAATCGATTTCTGTGATTATCCAATGAAATTAAAGGTTCAGCAAAAAAAAAAAATTGATCAGTCTTTGCATACAAGGCTTCTATCTCTATCATGCCACACAAAGCTTTCTCTAAGGGGAGGTTGTTGTAACATTTTTGGAAGGAGTCTCCAGTATCAGAGCTTTGTAACAGAAAAAGGTAAAGCTATAACTTTAATTTTCCCACCACAAGATAGTCTTCATGACGAAGGGCTTAACATGTAGTAACATGACAAGCTGCAAAACAAATTATTAATAACAAAAGTGGTTTCACAATGAATGTACCTATAAATGGATAAAAAAGTGTCATGCTTATAATCTACTGAATTAAAACGTGTAATTATTGGCAATTTGCTGTGGTATAAGAGGAATAAAACACTTCAGGATGGGATGTGCCTTTAAAGTAAAGCAAATCCACAACATTTGTGTGTTTAGATGATGTTTTTTTATCCAAATTGAGTTACAATTGAGATAAGATGCAGATGAGGGTTAAGGATCTTGACCAAGGACTCACCCATGGCAGCTTGGTGGTGCTGGGATTTGAACTCACAACCTTCCAATCAGTAGCCCAATGCTGTAACCATTGAGCCACCACTACATCCTGTTATGGTTTATTGCTGACTTATTACATTAACTATAATCAAACTGTATAAAATTATAAAACTATAATAGTTTTAAAGCTTATGTAATGACATTTAGCACTAAACGATGTGTTTATCACTGAAGACTGTGCCATATCCACTGTCCAATGACAGTAGAGTAATATAACACTTATGTAATTCATACAGCCTTGCTGTATCATGTTACTGTTTTGACCCAAGGTTTAACAAGGAGCTCTGTGCAGTTCGGCGTTTATTTTCTCTACTAAGTCTTGGCGCAAAAAAATTATTTACACAAGTTCATTTACATTTAGAAAGATTGCGATATCCTGATATGCAGTACACCAAAGATAGCTTCTGGACTGCACATATGAGAAGTGTGAAATATTTGGCCTACAGCAAGAGTCAGCTCCTGTCGAGTCAAGTCATTTGAAATAAATAGACTAGTACATGTAGGAAAGAGAATTTCTGATGAGTCATTTCAACAATTAGTCGCTTGCTTTGACATTTAAGATGGTGTCTTTTATTCCTCCTCTATTGCAATTTTAACTT
Source organism: Pangasianodon hypophthalmus (assembly GCF_027358585.1). Classification (NCBI taxonomy): domain Eukaryota; kingdom Metazoa; phylum Chordata; class Actinopteri; order Siluriformes; family Pangasiidae; genus Pangasianodon; species Pangasianodon hypophthalmus. Next base: position 25,867,708 of record NC_069719.1, on the reverse strand, counting down.
ATTTAAGAGTAACACTTTTTTATCCTTTTATAGTTACATTTAATATTGTGAAATGTCACGAAACACATTAGTTCTGTTATCGCTCATTTCCTCACCAACCTCTCGTTTTTCCCTTTTGTTCTCCATCATGAAGACTTTCCCATGACTGTTACAAAGTGCTGACACTAGAGACTCCTTCCATAAATGCTCGATAAATGCCTCCTAACAGAAAACATCCCCATTTCAATAATTAGACATTTTTCTTTGTTAAACAGCAACACGTTTTTTTTTAAACCAGTTAATAATTAGGTTTAGATGATGTATCTTTTGCCTTAGAAGTCTCTATGAATGAGCTGTTACTACAGAAGAGATAACCTGCGATTTGAATTACAGCTGCACCATTGTCAGAGCTGCTGTTATAGAAAATTAATCAACACCTCCTGTCTAAACAGATTGGAGAATTCAACAGTGCTTACTACTGACAACAATATTAGGATGTTTCTAAATGCACTGTATTAGCACCATGGGTAATCTGTACTGGCTGGAGTACATTTGGTCACTGTGCTTTACACTGAGGGATTTTATGAGAGCTCTAGACAATCTCTGTGAATATTAACCTATAATCTGTTCAGCCTGTAACGCCGTGTACTAGCCCTGAGAGCGACTAAACTCAGAGTTCTCACTGAAATATCTAAAAGATCATCTCACCCTGCTTCTGTGTCTCCTACATTGCTATCAAAAGCCTGTAATGGCTTTGCTGTCTTGCTTGTTCTTACCCTGCAGAGCCCCTCAAACACTTTGGTATTCTGGCACTGAGTGTCCCAGGTTTAGTTTGTCCTCTACAGAAGTCAGGCCATTTAGTGACTCAATGCATTTAAGGTTTCTAAGACTTCTGAGTCTCTTCTTTTCCTCTTTAATGCTGAGCTGAAATCGGAAAATGCATGTAATGTGGGTGTCTGTACTTTCTGTAAAGTGTTCACTAGGGGTTGTTAGGTGCTAAAAATGAACTAATAATTAACTTTTGGTGTGACAATGAGAAAATCTGAAATGTAATGTCAAAATATTAAAAAATACTATAAAGAAAGGTAAACAGTAAACAACTAAATCAATGTGATATTTGGTGTGGCAATCCTTTGCCTTGATAACTATCAGTTCTCTTAGATATACTGTTATGCAGGTTTATAAGACTTGGATATTTTTTTAGTGATCTAGTGATTTTTTTTTTCTTAAATGAAAATTCGCTGCAGTTCTTTTGCAGAGTGCTGTTTCAAATTCCTCTGTAGGTTGTGGACAGCTGTGGTGATGATTTAATCTGAAAAATGTGTTGCTTTCTTTAATTAACATTACTGGTACACTAACTGTTTTGGTCACTTTCTCCTAATTTAGCCAATGGCAATTTCCACCCACTAACTACACTAGGTTTCTTATATCTCAAATCAGCTACCAGTCTGGCCAAAGGTTAACATGGAAGCAGCACATCTCTAACAGCTCAATGTTCTTGGAGGAGAGCACTAACTGCTCTCTTCTGTATGACTCAACAGAGATCTGTGATTTTCTAATATGAGTCTGAATGACAGGCCTCTCAGACACTAGGGCCATTTATGATTTCCTGAACTCCTGGCCATGAATAGCCATGGAATTGTTAGGATTCAAACCCACAAACTCTCAACAATATAGCAAAAGCTTAGAAAGCTGTCCCACTCAAGATCCCCATGACATGTCCTACTTGTAATAACAGTTGTACATAATATTGATTGTCTGTAACATGCAAGTCTTGGGAGATGGTTGAGGGTAAACATGCAGGAGGGTCAAAAAAATCTTGCATTGGTAGCAAGGACTAAACACGGAGAGACATGACACTGCCTATAGTAAACAATCGGCAAAGCAAGTGTGCCTTGAAAACACAGTAATGGCACAGAGTGAACATTACTTGGATTGGCAAGACTTCGCAAAGTTGTATGTTGCAATGACTGGGGTTGCTTCTTATTTATTTAATTGTGCCTCCTCCTCCTCATTTCCTTTCCCCGCTTCTTAACTCTTCCCTTCAAGGAAGTGAAGAAAGCATGCAAGAAAAGGAAACAAGAACAGAAGGAATTACCAAATGAGACGTCCTTGCTCACTAAAGCTTCAATTTAAAGTGACTTTAATGAATGCACTTATTAATTAAAACATAATTGCATGTGTACATCACACACTTAAATATCGATGTCTCAGCCTAAACAAGATTCTACTCATCCTCTGACTTCTCTGTTTTTAAAGCAAGGCATATTAATTGACTTTAATTTGTATTTTAATTTGTACTCATTGTATTTATTTAAGATTATTCATTTTGGATTTGTGGTGTCATTTATTATGATTTGGGTTTTGGAGGGGAGTTTGAGCATTTATACCCTAGGCTTACAACACGTGTTAGTATAAAAAATACTTCTGTGTAGAAAGCACCTGTGTGTCCTTGATCCAAAAGCCTCCTCTCTTCTTGTTCCTTGATTCATCTGAGCACATTTTAAGAATTGGTATTGCTTTAAAGATGGTGGAATTCTATTAATTTCCAGGTCACAGGTATTAAGATGTAAGTTCAAGGACTCAATGAGGCATCAGTTAGGTTTTTGGGCCTTATATACTCTAAAAACAGGAAGTAACCTGGAAGTGGTAAGCTAGAACACAGGGGAGGGAGACCTCTGTTGGCAGGGAGGTGTAATATCTTAAGATGGTGTGACTAAAAGAAATGTATGAGCGCAATTACTGAAATGCATTTTGTAATTACGTCCCTGTTATTCCCGTCCTATTGTACTGTAGATTCTGGAGCAGAGCCCGTCAGTATGGACGTCCAAAATCAGGAAGCCGTGCACTTGACACCTCGTGAGGTGATAAACCACGGCTTCATGAGGGTCTTAAAGCGTCCTGCACAGTGGCTGATCATCATTTCTCTTCTAATCTCCTGGTCAGCAGCTGGAATTTTTATGTTTGACTTTGTGAGTGACGAGCAGCTGACAAGTAAGTGACTTTATCTGATATGTCAGATGATCATGGGGCTCTGAAATGGTCACCAGAAATGAGAAATCATGCGTTCTCATGTTTTATCTTTATAGATTTACAACACATAAGTTCAGATCCCATGACAGTGGTGAATGAAGCTGTTGAGGGATTTACAGACAAAATGAGCCACTTAAATGACATTTTTAATAATGCACATGGTAAGTTTAATTACTTCAGATGCAGGTTTTATAGGTGTGAATAAATAAATTTAAAAATATTAACACTTTTTTCTGACTCACAGAGTACGTTCCTACTGTAATCACTGATCCAATGGCTGCCGTTAACCAGTGGGCAGATGCCTCGACGTCGTTTCTGATAGGAATACATGGTGATGTACTTGGAGTTCATATTTTTCAATTTAAACTTTAAAATCTAGCTTGCCTTTATCATCATTTTAGTCCAATGTGATTTATTTTCCCAAACAATATTTATACCTGTCACCACTTTGTTCAATGTAATGATTTCTTCTCTTTCATTTTGTTTCCCCACAGAAAGTGAAGGAGTCACTTATTTCCTTAAACCTGGCCGTGATGTATTAGATGAAATGAATGATTGGGTTAGGAGCCTGGCAGGATATTTATTCCACATGTTCGAAGGTAACTCAGCATTACAACTCAAGGTTGCGCATTGATTATTGCAGGAAAAAAACCTCAATCCCTTGGCCACAAAGAAAAAAATGCCATGACCACTGAAAACTAAGGAATCTCAAGAAATCTTGTTAGAATAAAATCAATACATTCTTAAATTACTTAATGTTCTAATAAGGTCATCCTTGTTCACAGACATTTATCATGAATTTCTCATTAGATCATTTTGAACCGTGTGAAGAATGCAACTGACCTTTTAGCTTTAGTAAGAAGAAAGAGATCAACCCTGGTTTAATGCAGTATAATGGGGCAAAGTTCATCCTGATCATGACCTGTCATGGGTCTAGTAAAACAAGTTGTGATTCCCTGTAAAAATGAGCAAATTTTAATTTTTTTTTTAAATCACATAAGAATTTGGGATTAAAAACCTGTCTTCAGCAGGTCCAGTCTTACATTCCTTACTCTTCTAACTACTACGTTCTGATTAGTTGCATAGTAGCTACTGAACAATTCATAGTAGTTGCTGAATAATGTGCTCTAAAGTGAGTAACTATAAAACAAATGAGATAACAAATGTCCAATTAGGCCTGGGATTAATGCCAAATCTTAACAGTGAGCTAAGAAGAAAATTGATACAGAACTTCACAGAGCTGCCAGCTTATTAACAACTCATTCAATATACCTAATAAACTGGCAAATGTATGTTCAGTTTGAATGGTATACAAGTTGTATACTTTTCTCCAAAATATATTTCCACTCTGTCCTACTTAGATCTGTTGGATGCAGTAATTGTTAATCCTCTGGAAAAGGTCGCTGAAGCGGCTGCAAATATTTCAGACACAGTCATGGTCACCTTGAGCTCTTTCACAGGAATGTTCAAGGGCGTTGAAGGTACGTGAAAACACACAATCATGTTCTGTTTGAAATTCAAACCGTCTGTGTGTCTGTCAAGTGGTAAAGGCTCGATAAGAAACACAATATCACTATAACATTAATTACATAATCACCACAAAAAAACAGTACATTACAAACATTAGTAAACAGACATGAAACAGAAATACAATCAATCAATCAATCAATCAATCTCCAACAAGTTATTTAGCAATGGAGTAGCAATTTGCAGTGGAAACTCAAAAAAGTTGATTACTGCCTGAAATTGCCAAGATAAACACACCTGATATCAGTCAAGTGTGGTGCATATGATAAACATGAAATATTTGCATTAATTTTAACTTCATACAGCATGATATAGTATACTCCTGCTATGAAATTTATTATAAAGAAAGTTTTTGGTTTCTATTTACCTTGTAATTTGTCTTGTTGTTAACATGTTAGAGAAATGCAAGAGAGAACAAGAGGGTGCAAGAGTGAGGCACTGAATGCCTCTAGGCAGACAAAAAATGTTTAAAGTATATGAAAAAGCCGTCAGATATTGTTCATGATACTGTTAATGAACGTATGTAGAAGCACTGGGAATGCAGTAATAAGGGTGGAAGCCATATTGTTAAATTAAACCCAATTTGCAGTGATAAATGTGATCATTACAAGTAGGACTATTCATGCAGCAATATACTGGTAATATACTAGACTCCTATTAGCTTTATTTCAATGCTTACCATCTTTTCATTCATATGTCATCATATTAGTTATTTTTTATTTTTTTTTTAAATGGTCGCTTGCTTTTGTGTTACATCATATAACGTTTGACTGCGATAAAGCAACAACAGCAACAACAACAATGCTCTATGCTTCTTTAGTCCGCATTTTCTATCCCCTGATTTTTTGGGGGGGCTTGAAGACAAATGCTTGAGTTTAAAGGCAGTAGTCTAGAGGCTATTAAAAAATCCTGTACATTAGTATTGAACTGAAAATATACAATGAGGTGAATTAATCTTATCTTTCTTAGTTTGGATTCCTAAAACAAGCACAAGTCCCATGGAATTGGCCAGCGATGTTCTCGAAGGAGCACAAAACCTCAAAAACAACATCGTCACACACGTGTCCAACCTGTTCTCTGGGGACGAGGGTATGACAACGACAAAGCATTTGTACATTTAAAATAAATACGACAGCTAATAGATATTTTGATTTACTTTCTATTTCTATTTTATTTCTGTTTTTATTTTCCCAGGTGGTGTTTCTGACATTAACTTTGATCCCATGAAAGTTGTCACAGACACAGTTGAGGAATTCTCTGACAGAAGGGACATGTTTTTAGCATATCTCTCTAATATCTTAATGGAGGATAAAGGTATGTACACAGGTTTCGTGAATCGTATGATACATTTAATATATGTTTCAATGCTGCATCAAAGTTTCGTTGTGTTTATTTGATACGCTGCTTTTGCGTTTAGATGACACGCCACATGTGATCAGGAGAAAAGGTTAGTATAAATCGAAAGATGTTCGATAACTGATAATTCAGGGGTTGCATAGAGCTTAGTTTAAACAAATTCTTGTAAATAAAACCATGACCAGTGCTGGAGTATCATCCAAAGCATCCTTTGACACTGCTGTACACATTGCATACTCTGTCCAAGGAAGGCTGCACATTGAGCTATAAGTAGAGCTCTGTTGAAGGACATGAGCTTCCATGCTGCGCATTCTCAGTTCCAGAATCAATTATTTCAGCTGAGCCACCATCTCATCCTTAAATAGTGTAAAATGCTACACATAGTTATTACTGTGCACATTTTAATGTTAATTTACTTATTTTCATTGTTAACCATGTAACCTAAACATGCATCGCTTTATCTGCATTTAACTGCACTAATAAAATAACCTATAAATAGTGATGTCATGACTATAGTTGACTAGTAATCTACTTTTTTTTTTTGTTGTGCAACCCCTATTACCAACACAAAGCTGAATGTTTATATTTCCTGTGTTAAACTGGATAAAGTTGCAATTCTGTGTTATTTACATTTCCTGTGCTAACTTTATTAAATTGTATTTTTCATGCCATAATTCAACATGAAATATCCACAGGAGAATTTCTGCCACCTAAGGAAAAAGGTTAGTAACATTTAACTACAAATTACAATATTTATTAAAATCGACCGTAATTGGGAGAACAAACCAAAATGCTTGACAAAATTGCTAAACTCGGACTGCACTGACAAAAAAAAGAGCATGAATAACAGGTGCATGACCACAGTCTACATTTTCTTAAATCGATAGTTTCTGTCTATGGACCTAGTGTGCTACTACCATGCAGGGACAGAATAGATGAAAGGAAAAGCTTTAAAAAAAAAAATCTATTTTAAATCATGAATCTTAATGGTGCATGGAAAAAATGAAAACGTTCTTGTATTAACAGAGTGTGTTACGTTTTGATTGTGATTTCATCTCTGCATTGTCAAACCTTTCTGTACTTTATATACAGTATTTTGGAAAAAAAAATTGATTTTATATGAAACCTTTCAATCTTGTCTAATATTCATTTGGAATGGTTGTGCATGAAAAAAAAAATCCCAGATACAAAATAAACATGTCCATGTGAAATGCCTTGCCCTCTGATTTCCTTTTGTGGTTTCCACTTTTTTACACTCAAGTTTGACAGAATTACCAACTCGGTCTCACAACTGCAAATTTGTAAGAATTCAGATGAGGCAATTGAGGTGGAAAGTTGGGGTGAGAGACAGAATTAGCACTCAAAATTTTTCTTAAAGGAAATTTTTTCTTAAAGGAAAAGTTTGGTGAAAAAAAATTATTTATTTGTTCCACAATTTCTTATAACTGTTACTATAGCACTGGCATTACTGAGCCAAACAATGTCTTTTGAGCTGAGTGCATGATGATATAGGCATGCTGTTAATACAGCAATGCTAAATTGGAGGCTATAAGCTTCATGTCACTATAAACTACTTCATCAAGCGTATCTTAACTGATCAACTACATTCAAAGTAAAAAAAAAATTGAAAAATGTAAGTTTTGGCCAAAATGTAGGTGAGATTGAGTTGGAATTGGGTTTAAGTGTACATACTGGTAGTGTTTAACCCTCTTAAGTCCATTCTTATAACATTCGTCTTGTCACTTTTACTTCAGTAAGGAATAAATCACAAAGGAGCGTGCTGTTAAAGGAAAATAATCAACGATGGGGTGGAGTTAAGTTAATGATTTGCCAGTAACAGTACATCCCAAAGTCTTTTATTCCTCTTATACCACAGCAATTTGCCAATGCTAACAACAACATGTATTTTTTTATCCCTTTATAGTTACAGTTGATGTTGTGGAATATTCAGAAAACATGTTAAAACAAGATTTTTCTCTCTCTTGAAGCTACTAAGGGAAAAAAAAATGCAGGTTGTTGTGTTACCAAGAAAAGGCAAAATCTTCTGTCCTGAAAACTTTCCTGTATCTGAAAACCTAATGTGACTGTTACTACGTTCTGACACTAGAGACTCCTTCCAGAAATGTTAAATAAACATCTCCTTATAGAAAGCCTCACTGTATCAACAACCATGCAGAATTCAATAGTGCTGTGGTATAATTACATTTAATTAGGTTATTTATTAAATACACCAGCTGTTACATCTAGATTGTGTATATTATATATTTTAAATTGTTGAAAGTAGAATTTTTAAATTCATTTAGCAATGTAGATTAATTACTGAGTTGTGTAGAATATGTATTTACATTATATATTATTTTTATTCATGCTACATATACATATACATTTATTCATTCATGAGAGCGTTTTAGTTCAAGTTGAAATGCTAAATATGTACACTGCTGAGATCTTCCCTGTGTTGCCATTCAAACATTTCCTCTTCTCTGCATGTTAAGTAAAGAATAAAACACTTTGGGGTGTGTCATTATAGGAAAAAAGTTAATAATAGAGTGGTATACAAACTTGATTCTTTTCCAATAATAGCATGTCCCAAGGTGTTTTATTCCTTTTATACCGCAACGATTTTCCAACACTAACAATTTTAACTTATTAATTAAAGACACGTTGTACATTACATCCTTTTAATGTTGTGGTACGTATGCAAAACATGTTAGTTTCCCATAATTCACTTACGTTATAACAGATATAAACTGTTGTTTACTCACTCAGCCTCGTTTTTTTTTTCATCAACACATTCAGAATCGAGAATTCAACAGCGCTATTGTATAATTCATTTTATCATATCCGAACTTATCTGTGATTTTACCTGTACAGTATCATGATTCACACAAGCATTATGAAAAGAGGTTTAACATGGGGGGTGGAGTTATTTATAATTTTATTTGTCTAAATTCAATTCAGCCGATTTGTTTGCTTGCTTGCTGAACGTCCTACAAATTTTGCATGAGACTGGGTCATCAAATTATAAATTTGTAACCACACAAAATGGCTTCATGAAACAGTTGCAGAGATGCTGGGCAGGAAAAAGAATGCTGCCTATCTTAGTCTGAAACGCAAGCTTTTGAAGGCGGATATTGCTAATTGGGACACGGAAGACATTGGGACTACAGATGTGAAGGACCAAACGAAGGCATCTGAAGAGGAGGATGATGATTTCAGCTTGGCAGAGTCGTTGGATGTAGTGAGTGAAAAAGATCCAGCCAAAGCAATGGAAGATGTTGCTGATGTCTTGGATGACAAGGAAGTATCTGGACTAAAAGAACAAGTCCTACATCAGGGAACTGACTCACATGAAGTTGAATTGGGTAAAGTCATTGAAGATACTTCTGATGCTATTGGTGAAGTGGTAATGGAGTCGATCCATGAGATGGCAGATGAGGACACAGTTGAAACTGTCAGTGTTTCTCGCAATAATGAAGAAGACGAAAATGAGAAGGTGGATGAACACAAGACTCAAACATATGACACTTCCTCAGAGGTTGCAGTTGAGGAGAAAGTTAATATTTATAATGCTGTTGATGAGGAGGAGCCAATAAAATCAACATCAACAGTGGACCCCAAAGACCAAACCAATGTTGATGGTTCTGATGTCATTGGTGAAGAGGAACCAGTAAAATTACTGAATAGTGCAACCAACGACACTGATGAAGACCAAACGAAAACTGGTGACTCTTTCTCAGAGGCCACTATTAAGGAGGAATCTGTTGAACCCACAGTTTTGAATGTTGAGGAGAAAACATTAAAAACTTCCATGAAAAAAGAACAAGATGAAACTGTTTCTGGCGTCGGTGGTGATGAGGAACCAGTAAAATTACCTGATACTGTGACAAACAAGAGTGATGAAGACCAAACTAAGACTAAAACTGGTGACACATTCTCAGATGCCACAATTAAGGAGGAATCTTTTGTTTCAAATGATGAAGAGTTAAATCCACTTGCAACCAAAAGCACTGAGGAAGACCAATCCAAAACAAGTGTAACTTTGTCTGAGACCCTGTTGAAAATGGAATCAGATGATGGTTCTTTTGTTGTTGATGAAGAGAAACCAATAAACTCAACACAAATTCCTACAAAAGACAATGACGAAGAAGAAACTAAAACGGATGCTTATATTGAGACAGTTGTTCAGGAGTTAGCAACTACTGAATCATCTCTTGGTGCTCATGATGGAGTCAAGGATAAAGTGGAAGAAAAAGTAAAGGAAGAAGAGATTAAGGAAGTAAAGGAGGATCAGGTTGAGAATGCAACAAAGAAAGATAATGGCGAAGATGATTTTATTCAGAGTGATGATGAAAATAACAACAACAATGATAGAAAGAGACAACCAGTCAAAAGATATCATGTAAGACATGGAGAAACGACCAAGGAAACCAATGATCAAGAAAATGAGCTTCATGAAGAGGATGAAAAAGGTATAAAAAAAATTTATTTCATCATATGAAATCTTGAACCAGTTCTTTCATTTATTGCTAAGAAACAGGAGGTCATATGAGTCTCAAAACTGACTATATTTAGATGGATGTTCCTTCTTTATCTTTAATATGTATTGATCTGGGGTGTGTTTCCCGAAAGGTTCAAATCTTCAGAATGCTACAAGCGTTTCCCAAAATCCTTCTTAACTGAAGTAGTACATAAACTCATTCATAAACTAACGACCAACATGAGCAATTCATTATTCACTAAGTACTTATTTACTTTGTCCTTGCATGCAGTTGTACCTCAAAAAGAATAATTTTTGTATCATCACTGATGCATTTGACCAAACTGAGATTCATTATTATCTGTTTTAGTCACTGAACCATGTACAGATTTAACCCCTGGGCTGTGAATCGATTGTTTTAGTGTCGACTTGTGCTGCTATTTGCTAGACTAGGTTGAAGATATATATATATATATATATATATATATATATATATATATATATATATATATATATATGTATATATATATATATATATATATATATATATATATATACATAACATAACATATGTCCTCCGTGAAATTGTTTGATACTCACTAGAGTTTTCTGGAAACACACCCCTATACTGTCAAACATGAACAGAAAATGTAAACCATATGTTCCTGCATTTTGGTGTTTCAAACAAATGCTCATTAGTTTTCATGTTTTCTTGCACCATTAGCAGATATATTAATGAATATATTAATGCATTGCAACAGTATGGAGTATAAGTAATAATATAGAGTTATGAATAGTGGAGCTCATATTCATATCTCGTTATCATGTTCTCGATTTGTTTAGAAATGAAAATTTGGTAACATTGATTTGTAACTGCAATAATGCCTCAGAAATGTTTGAAAAAGTGCTGTAATTAATTCCTTGATGAAACAAGGTGGGTGTCACTATTGTTCAAAATCAGAATTGGCCAAATGAGAGTCCCTGCCAATGTGCGACACAAGCACTGTAATAATGCAAAGAATTTGGATAGATAGATAGATAGATAGATAGATCATACATACATACATACATACATACATAGCTCTATTACATAATTTTAGAATATAAAGTTGAAATTCTCTTTATGTGTCAGTGCCATTTTTTCCCCAATTTTTGTCCTCAATTTTTCATTATTTCATTATTTTTCGTGGTCAGAAATTAAAGGACCAGCTCTGACACTGATAGAGGTCACATGCAGTAATTATTCTTTTTAACCAAAAGTATTCAAAGTCCTGTCCCATTTTCTATAGTATAGTTTTGTGAATGTTCACTATTAATTTCAGTCACAATTAATAATAACTATTAATACAGCAGTTTATACTTTACAGTTTTCTCTATGCATCTCTACACAGTTAAATACCACTACTTAAATACTGATGCAAATTTTTTCGAGTCACTATAAAAATGCAGTAAGAATAAGCATCTTTGCAATAAAGTGCATAAATACCACAAAATATATAATAGTATGTTCTTACATCATATTTTTTGGGTATTTTTTCCACTTTACAGCAGTTCTGATGCCTGATTATTAAGTGACTATATATATATATAATTTAAAAATGTCTCTCTCATGTAACCTACGTGTATGAATTTTAGTTCTGGAGCAAGAAAGAATTGCCAAGGAGAAAAGAGCTCGGGAAGAAGTCTACAAAGCCATTCAAGGTGATTCCTTTACTTTAACTCTGTGCACATACACTGTGGGATAAACCTCTGATATATCGACTGCAAAGATTCTGCATTTTAAGAGGACTGCAACTTGTGCATTCTTCCAGAAATGCGAGCCGAAAAGGCTGCAGAAGAAACAGAGAAACAAATTGAGAAGGATAAAGAAAAAGAGAAGAAGAAAGAAGAGTTAAGGAAGGAAATGGTGAAACTAAAAGAAAAGCCTAAAGAGGACATAAGCAAGATTGCAGAAACTAAAGGTGAGAATCGGAATCCTAAATCTAATACTAAATCTTAAAATACCTAAGATTCATGTCAGATTTATATGACCAAAGTGTAAAGTACAGGACGTACATGCATCCAAAAAAGGTCACAAAACTGAACTAAACAACGTGCCTTTGAGTGGTTAGCTATGTAGTATGTCCTTTGGTCAGTATTTAATTTAGCACTATGTATATAATTTGTGAACACTAAGCAGGTTGGAGCAGCTCAGTTCATTGACCCCACACACACTCCCCAGTCTGAGAAACAAATGTGCAGTAACATAAAATACATAAAGTCATAAGTCAGCCTCTACCAGATCCCAACACTGTACAACAGGGATTGTTATAGGAACCATTAATCCACACTTTAGCTTTTATTAAATAAGTAATAAAACACTTAGGTACATGCTGTTATAGGAAAATTAATCAATAATGGTGTGGTGTTATGTTACCAGCTAGAAGTTGATTATTTCCTAAGAACAGCATGTCCCAAGTGTTTTATTACTTACTGAAACCAGCATGAAACCAAAGTGAGCAAATGAAAATTATTTCCATCTTACACTAGTCATATGTTCTTTCACAGTACTAATCCAAAGAATACACTTCCATCAGTGTTGATGCATTCCCAAATCAAAGTTCAAACTTTGAGCTCTACATGCCAAAATGCACTAATTTCCAGAGTCACATTTTTATTGATAAAAAAACATGATATATTGATATATCTGTGTAACCTAGGACTTTCTGAAATACTGAATATGAATATTATAGAATATATATATATAAAGCCACCAGTAAATACAACTCAAGTGAACTATGTTAAATTGTATTAAATTGACAGGATATTGTAATAGAAGAAGCCTTTTTCCAACCCTTCAAGGTCAATTATAAAACAATATGACTCTATCAATTCAATATAATACTATTCAGGTGCCAGTTGGGAATCTAATCATCTGAATTATAGACTAGATCAGATGGACTAAATGTAGAAGTTATTCACTGGTGGACGTCATCATAAAGAAACACAAGGTCACATAAAGTCACATACTTTAAATCATATACACATGCTGAAATCATGCTGTTAATTCATTATAAAATTCCACTCCAGGAAAGTACTATCAAAATTTCTCACAGACTTTGTTCTCCTTTCATACAGAGCATGAAGATTTGGATAAGATGGTTAATGTTACAATTAAAGGTATGAAAACACAGTCTTTTCTGGCTTCCTCATGCCATATTATTGCTTGTCTATTCAAGCAAAACTCTCGGTCCTATTGTTCATTATAAGATATACTGAAACTTTTTCCCCTCTTTTATGTGTTGCAGCTGTAATGATCACCACAGAGAAAGCTCCCCCACCCGTTATAAAGAAAGGTATTAATGCATTTAAAATACACATTTAATAAAATGTTTGCTATTTGGAGATTGTAAGTTGCATAGAAGATGCAAATTTGCTCGAGTATGACTTCCTGTAAACTATAAACATGAACTCTGAACACTGCAACATCATATGGACATCCATCTTGGACAATCACGCCTCCATCCTGAAAACTTTCCCATGTTGGGAAACATAAAGTTACAGCTTTACCTGTGGCTGTCCAATGCTGACACTGGAGACTCCTTCCAAAAAGGCTAAATAAACATCTCCTCATAGAAAAATTTATATCAACCATACATTCATATCAATCATATCAACAATTATACTCATTTTTAATCTGTTAATATGAAACTTAATAATATTTGCAAGAGTACATTTGTCTCGTAGCCGGAACTACTGTCATAGCAGCTGTTACAGAAAATTAATATTCCTTAATCTTTCTTGAATTGAGAATTCACAAATTAATAATGTTTTTGTGTCCATTATAGAGGTCAAAGCTAAAGAAGAGAAAGCTAAGCCAACTCATATTAAGAAAGGTATGTGAGCATGTTTTGGATATTATTTGATATCTTTGATTTGGGTTAAAGAAAGTTATGTAATAATTCATAAGCTGGATCTGTAATTTAATAATTTATACTAATTAAATTACAGAGCCTGAGGTTAAGAAGGAGAAGATCAAAGCTGCTCCTCTAAAGAGAGGTATACAGTTGTACTATATTTATTTATTTTTAAGTCCTTTTCTACACATATTTGCTTATTGCTATTTCTAAACCAGTTATATTTTTAATTCATTTTCTTTTTCAGAAGCTAAAGATGTTAAGGAGAAAATAAAACCAGCTCGTGAAAGGAAAGGTAGGTTTTAGGAAAGGTTGGTCTGAAGTTGACAGGTGTAATTAATTAAATTAAATTAATAATAGAGAATGTCCACTGCTACCACTATTTCTGCTGCTATTATCATTAATACTAATGCTACATTTATTACTACCACTAATACTACAGCAACTAAAACTACTTTTACTTATATGATTACTACTACTTCTTATTTTACTACTATTACTAATATTAGAATTGTTACTAATACTACTAATATTAGTTGTGCTATCTTTATTATTACTAATACTAGAATTAGTATTAGTACTTCTAGTGCTTATTTTACTACTACTATTATTGTGATTCCACTGTTGTATTATTACTAAACTTGGAATTACTACCACTGCTACTAATTCAGTGATTACTACTTCTTCTTCTGCTGTTACTCTTATTACCATTTCTACAAATACTACTACTACTAATATTAGTACTGCTACTACTACTACTCCATCTTCTACTTCTATCTTACTAATACTAGAATTGCTGCTACTAACTACTATTACTACTACTACTACTAATAATAATAATGCAATTACTACTTCTTGTATTACCACTATTATTACTAGTACTAATACTACAAATACTACTACTACTACTACTACAACTTCCTCTACTACTGCCACCTCTTCTACTACTAATACTAGTATTACTAATATTAGAATTACTACCAATGCTACTAACATTACTACTAATACTATGGTTACTACTTATTCTTCTACTATTACTACCAATACTACTACTATTAATGCTACTACTACTTCTTCTTCTTCTTCTTCTTCTTTGTCTTCTACTACTACTACTACTACTAGTAATAATAATAATAGTTTTTCTGTGTGTCCATTTTCTTAGCAGAAGCTGAAAAGGTGAAAGCACAGCCAGCTTTGCAGAAGAAAGGTATAGTAGTTTTTCTATGGTAGTATTTGATACCTATTATACATGACCAACATTTTGTCTTTGAATTAATTCAAAGTATTTTGACAAAGGAAGACTCGTAAAGCGCTGCTTATTTCCAAACTATTTTTGACTTTACTTTGTTTAGAGGCTGAAGTTAAGGAAAAGGAAAAACCAACAGCTGTAAAGAAAGGTAACGTGTATCACAAAACTGGTGTAAACATGCTTAGTAGCCTCTGAAACTCGATAATTTTATATATATAATGTTGATTTTTTTTTTAGTCATGATTGCTTTACGCGAAACTTGAAAGTCAAGATTCTGTGGATGCCCACTAAAGTTGGGAAGCGATCATCCATAGGGGACACAACATTCAAATAACTGTTTCTTAGGAAACAGACATCAAACTGACCTGAAATTTGATTTACTGCTTTGTTTTGAAGTTTGAAATTTGATCTTTGTCCAAATCTGTAAGTGGATTTCTAATGATGACTCGATTACTTGAAAAACATGGCAGACATTGGCTAATCTGAATTCAGCAGGCATTTGACAGTGTTAGCATTAAACTATCATCATGAAACTTTAAAGTTTTTTTCATTTATGGTCTCTTTGGTGTTCTGTGTAACTTGGTAAGAACTGGCCACAGTGGGTGCTACTTACAATGGGTGATAGGTACCCGCAGAATGCCACTTCACGCTATAGTATTTTTATATCTTGAAATAAATCTGTTTTTGTGGATTTTTTTTACATGAAAAACATAATTGGGCAGTTTCTTTGGGCATTTTCTTTACTGTTTTTAGAGGACAAAGGTGCCAAAGAAAAGCTGAAACCAGCTCCACCAAAGAAAGGTACATATCTTTCCAAGTAAAAAAAAAAAAAAATTCTTTTTTTTGCCACAGCTTTTTTCAATGTTTCATTTTGAACCATTTCAGAGGCTGAGGCAATCAAAGCAAAGCCCAAAGCAGCCCCTGTGACGAAAGGTACATATTTATGTAAAAGACAAGTGAATATTTATGCCAAATTGTTAAAACACATGAATGCTTTGCATAACTTTTGTTGATATGTGATATGTTGTAGAGCCTGAAATTTCCAAAGAAAAGGTCCAAAGAGCACCAGCAAAGAAAGGTACTTTTCCCCCCAAATACATAGTACCAAATGCCTAATGCCTAATGTAATAATATGATATACTGCAAAATTGCTCTGGGTCTATGGATACCACCACTGAGTGCACATTTTCTCATCACATTTTTTGAAGATGTAATACAAATTTCAAATCCACTTTAGCAAGCTAACTTAAAGTTATCTCTGGCTATGGTATTCAATCAAGTATTCAAACTGCAAAAAAGTGGTATAGGCATTTCTCTAATATATTTCTTTAAGAGATTTCTAGAAAAGAAATATGACATTATTATGCATATTTTATTCATTTACTAATTTTGAATTTGATCTTTTCATTTTACAAGTTAGGAACTAGATGATCAACAGATGAAAAAAGCTAATAACCATGTAAACAAACTGAGTTAAATGACTGATTAAATAGTGTAAATATTTTGCAGAAGGTGAAGCTGCTCCAAAAGAAAAGGCCAAACCAGAACCTGCACTAAAAGAGAAGGCAAAGCTCAAACCTGCTCCAAAAGATAAGGCAAAACCAGTACCTCCTCGAGAAGAAAAGGCAAAACCTGAACCTGTTCCAAAAGAGACAGTAAAACCAGAACCTTCTCCAAAAAGAGAGGCAAAACCTGAACCTGCTCCAAAAGTGAAGGCAAAACCTGAAGCTGTTCCGGAAGAGAAGGCCAAACCTGAACGTTCTCCAAAAGAGAAGGTAATGACTGAACCTGCTCCAAAAGAGAAAGCAAAACCAGAACCAGCTCCAAAACAGAAGGTAACATCTGAACCTGCTCCAAAAGAGAAGGCAAAACCAGAACCTGCTCCAAAAGAGAAGGCAAAACCTGAACCTGCTCCAAAAGAGAAGCTACAAACAGAACCTACTCCAAAAGAAGTGGCAAAACCTGAACCTGCTCCAAAAGAAGTGGCAAAACCTGAACCTGCTGTAAAAGAAAAGGTAAAGCCTGAACCTATTCCAAAAGAGAAGGCCAAACCTGAACTTGCTCCAAAAGTGAAGGCAAAACCTGAACCTGCTCCAAAAGAGAAGCTACAAACAGAACCTATTCCAAAAGAAGTGGCAAAACCGGAACCTGCTCCAAAAGAAAAGGCAAAACCTGAACCTGTTCTAAAAGAAAAGGTAAAGCCTGAACCTATTCCAAAAGAGAAGGCCAAACCTGAACTTGCTCCAAAAGAGAAGGTAAAACCTGAAGCTGTTCCGGAAGAGAAGGCCAAACCTGAACGTTCTCCAAAAGAGAAGGTAATGACTGAACCTGCTCCAAAAGAGAAAGCAAAACCAGAACCAGCTCCAAAACAGAAGGTAACATCTGAACCTGCTCCAAAAGAGAAGGCAAAACCAGAACCTGCTCCAAAAGAGAAGGCAAAACCTGAACCTGCTCCAACAGAGAAGGCCAAACCTGAACCTGCGCGAAAGGAGAAGGTAATGGCTGAACCTGCTCCAAAAGATAAGGCAAAACCTGAACCTGTTCTAAAAGAGAAAGTAAAACCTGAACCTGCTCCAAAGGAGAAGGTAACACCAGAACCAGCCCCAAAAGAAAAAGCCAAAGCTGAAACTGTTTCAAAAGATAAGGCAAAACCTGAACCTGCTGCAAAAGAGAAGGCAAAACCTGAAGCTGTTCCAAAAGAGAAGGCAAAACCTGAAGCTGTTCCAAAAGAGAAGGTAAAACCAGAACTTTCTCCAAAAGAGAAGGCAAAAACTGAACCTGCTCCAAAAGAGAAGGCAAAACCTGAAGCTTTTCCGAAAGAGAGGGCCAAACCTGAACCTTCTCCAAAAGAGAAGGTAATGCCTGAACCTGCTCCAAAAGAGAAGGCAAAACCTGAAGCTTTTCAGAAAGAGAAGGCCAAACCTGAACCTTCTCCAAAAGAGAAGGTAATGCCTGAACCTGCTCCAAAAGAGAAAGCAAAACCAGAACTTGCTCCAAAAGAGAAGGCCAAACCTGAACCTTCTCCAAAAGAGAAAGCAGAACCAGAACCTGCTCGAAAAGAGAAGGTAAAATCTGAACCTGCTCCAAAAGAAAAGGTAAAACCAGAATTTCTTCCAAAAGAGAAGGCAAAACCTGAACTTGCTCCAAAAGAAGAAGCAAAACCCAAACCCACTCCAAAAGAAAAGGTTAAATCTGACTCTGTTCTAAGAGAGAGGATAAAGCCTGAATCTGTTCCAAAAGAGAAGGCAAAACCTGAACCTGTTCCAGAAGACAAGGTAAAGCCTGAAACTGTTCCAAAAGAGAAGGTCAAAGCAGAACTTCCTCCAAAAGAGAAGGCAAAACCTGAACCTGCTCCAAAAGAGAAGGCCAAACCTGAACCTTCTCCAAAAGAGAAGGTAATGCCTGAACCTGCTCCAAAAGAGAAAGCAAAACCAGAACCTGCTCCAAAAGAGAAAGTAACATCTGAACCTGCTCCAAAAGAGAAGGCAAAACCTGAAACTTTTCTGAAAGAGAAGGTAAAACCTGAACCTGCTCCAAAAGAGAAGGCCAAACCTGAACCTTCTCCAAAAGAGAAGGTAATGCCTGAACCTGCTCCAACAGAGAAAGCAAAACCAGAACCTGCTCCAAAAGAGAAGGCCAAACCTGAAACTGCTCCAAAAGAGAAGGTAATGCCTGAACCTGCTTCAAAAGAGAAAGCAAAACCAGAACCTGCTCCAAAAGAGAAGGCCAAACCTGAACCTTCTCCAAAAGAGAAGGTAATGCCTGAACCTGCTCCAAAAGAGAAAGCAAAACCTGAACCTGCTCCAAAAGAGAAGGCCAAACCTGAACCTGCTCCAAAAGAGAAGGTAATGCCTGAACCTGCTTCAAAAGAGAAAGCAAAACCAGAACCTGCTCCAAAAGAGAAGGCCAAACCTGAACCTGCTCCAAAAGAGAAGCTAATGCCTGAACCTGTTCCAAAAGAGAAAGCAAAACCAGAACCTGCTCCAAAAGAGAAGGTAATGCCTGAACCTGCTCCAAAAGAGAAAGCAAAACCAGAACCTGCTCCAAAAGAGAAGGTCAAACCTGAACCTTCTCCAAAAGAGAAGGTAATGCCTGAACCTGCTCGAAAAGAGAAAGCAAAACCAGAACCTGCTCCAAAAGAGAAGGCCAAAGCTGAAACTCTTCCAAAAGAGAAGGCAAAACCTGAACTTGCTCCAAAAGAAGAGGCAAAACCAAAACCTACTCCAAAAGAAAAGGCTAAACCTGACTCTGTACTAAAAGAGAAGGTAAAGCCTGAATCTGTTCCAAAGGTGAAGGCCAAACCTGAACCTGTTCCAGAAGACAAGGTAAAGCCTGAAGCTGTTCCAAAAGAGAAGGTCAAACCTAAACTTTATCCAGAAGAGAAGGCAAAACCTGAACCTGCTCCAAAAGAAAAGGCTAAACCTGAGCCTGTTCTAAAAGAAAAGGCAAAACCTGAACCTGTTCCAAAAGAAAAGGTAAAACCTAAAGCTGTTCTGAAAGAGAAGGCCAAACCTGAACCTTCTCAGAAAGAAAAAGTAAAACCTGAAGTTGTGCCGAAAGAGAAGGCCAAACCTGAACCTTCTCCAAAAAAGATAATGCCTGAACCTGCTCCAAAAGAGAAGGCCAAAGCTGAACCTGCTCCAAAAGAAAAGGTAAAGCCTGAAGCTGTTCTGAAAGAGAAGGCCAAACCTGAACCTTCTCTAAAAGAGAAGATAATGCCTGAACCTGCTCCAAAAGAGAAGGTAAAACCAGAACTTGCTCCAAAAGAGAAGGCCAAACCTGAACCTTCTCTAAAAGAAAAGGTAAAGCCTGAAGCTGTTCTGAAAGAGAAGGCCAAACCAGAACCTTCTCCAAAAGAAGAGGCCAAACCTGAACCCGCTCCAAAAGAGAAGGCCAAACCTGAACCTGCTCCAAAAGAAAAGGCTAAACCCGAGCCTGCTCCAAAAGAAAAGGTAAAGCCAGAACCTGCTCCAAAAGAAGAAGCCAAACCCAAACCTACTCCAAAAGAGAAGGCCAAACCAAAACCTTCTCCAAAAGAAGAGGCAAAACCTGAACCTGCTCCAGAAGAGAAGGCAAAACCTGAACCTGCTCCAAAGGTGAAGGTAAAACCTGAACCTGCTCTAAAAGCGAAGGCAAAACCTGAACCTGCTCTAAAAGAAAAGGCAAAACCTAAACCTGCTCTAAAAGAAAAGGCAAAACCTGAACCAACTCCAAAAGAGAAGGCTAAATCTGAAGCTGCTCTAAAAGAAAAGGCCAAAATTGAACCTATTCCAAAAGAGAAGGTAAAATCAGAACCAGCTCCAAAAGTAAAGGCAAAACCTGAACCTGCTCCAAAAGAAGCGTCAAAACCCAAACCTGCTCCAAAAGAAAAGGCTAAACCTGAGGTTGCTCCAAAAGAAAAGTCCAAAGCTGAACCTGTTCCAAAAGAAAAGGCAAAACCAGAACCTGCTCTGAAAGAGAAGGCAAAACCCGAAGCTGCTCCAAAAGAGAAGGTAAAACCAGAAGTTGCTCCAAAAGAGCAGACTAAACCTGAACCCACTCCAAAAGAGAAGGCAATGCCTGAACCTGCTCCAAAAGAGAAAGCCAAACCTGAACCTGGTCCAGAAGAAAAGGCTAAACCTGAACCAGTTTCAAAAGAGAAGGCCAAACCCAAACCTGCTCCAAAAGAGAAGGCTGAACCTGCTCCAAAAGAGAAAGCAAAACCAGAACCTGCTCCAAAACAGAAGGTACAACCTGAACCTGTTCCAAAAGAGAAGGCAAAACCAGAACCTGTTCCAAAAGAGAAGGCAAAACCAGAACCTACTCCAAAAGAGAAGATAAAACCAGAAGTTGCTCCAAAAGAGAAGGCCAAACCTGAACCTGCTCCAAAAGAAAAGGCTAAACCCGAGCCTGCTCCAAAAGTGAAGGCCAAACCCAAACTTGCTCCAAAAGAGAAGGCCGAACCTGCTCCTAAAGAGAAGGCCAAACCTCAACCTGCTCCAAAACAGAAGGCACAACCTGAACATGTTCCAAAAGAGAAAGTAACACCAGAACCTGTTCCAAAAGAGAGGGCAAAACCCGAACCTGCTCCAAAAGAGAGGGCAAAACCCGAACCTGCTCCAAAAGAGAAAGTAAAACCTGAACCTGCGCCAAAAGAAAAGGCTAAACCCGAGCCTGCTCCAAAAGAGAAGGCCGAACCTGCTCCAAAAGAGAAGGCCAAACCTCAGCCTGCTCCAAAACAGAAGTTACAACCTGAACCTGTTCCAAAAGAGAAAGTAACACCTGAACCTGTTCCAAAAGAGAAGGTAAAACCTGAATCTGCTGCAAAAGAGAAGGCAAAACCAGAATCTGCTTCAAAAGAGAAGGCCAAACCTGAACCTGCTCCAAAAGAGAAGGCCAAACCTGAACCTGCTCCAAAAGAAAAGGCTAAACCTGCTCCAAAAGAGAAGGCCGAACCTGCTCCAAAAGAGAAGGCCAAACCTCAACCTGCTCCAAAACAGAAGGCACAACCTGAACCTGTTCCAAAAGAGAAAGTAACACCTGAACCTGTTCCAAAAGAGAAGGTAAAACCTGAATCTGCTGCAAAAGAGAAGATAACACCTGAACCTGCTCTAAAAGAGAAGGCAAAACCAGAAGTTGCTCCAAAAGAGAAGGCCAAACCAGAAGTTGCCACAAAAGAAAAGGCCAAACCCAAACCTGCTCCAAAAGAGAAGCTCGAACCTGCTCCAAAAGAGAAGCTAAAACCTGAACCTGCTCCAAAAGAGAAAGTAAAACCAGAACTTCCTCCAAAAGAAAAGGCCAAACCCAAACCTGCTCCAAAAGAGAAGCTCGAAGCTGCTGCAAAAGAGAAGGCCAAACCCGAACCTGCTCCAAAAGAGAAGGCCAAACCCGAACCTCCTCCAAAAGAGAAGCCCAAACCCGAACCTACTCCAAAAGAGAAGGTAACACACAAACCTGCTCAAGAAGAGAAGACAAAACCCGCACCTGTTCCAAAAGAGAAGGCCAAACCCGAACCTGCTCCAAAAGAAAAGGCCAAACCCATACCTTCTCCTAAGAAAGGTATTTTTGTTTTTCTATAATATTCCTTCTTGCTGAGCACCAAGATAACAACTAAGTTACCAGTTAGAACCTAGCAATAAACAGAACTGCCTCTGAAAGAAAAGGGAAAATCTGAACCATCCCCCAAGAAAGATATTTCTGGTTCCACAATGAGTTTTTATCAGTTTTGTCAAAGAAGTTGCAGATTAACAACAAACACGTTAACAATCAACTTAACAAATTCACAACCAAATTAACAATCAAGACTTTAAATAAGAACCCTCTTTCTAATGCCCCAGATTTTAAAGCATAATCATCAATGTTGTGTAGAAGCTGAACCTACTCCAGATTAAGAGGATTGTTTGGTTTATGCATAGGGTAGTTTCAAAGGTAGATTGTATTGTACAAATGACCTTTCTAAAACACTGATGTTTCAGCAGCCTTAGAGAATGTGTTAAAAACATTATATGGCCAAATGTTAATGGACACCTGACCATCACACCCATACAGTATGTGCTTTTTGAACATACCATTCCAGATTTATTTTCGCAGTCAGCATTCCAGTTCATCTCAAAGTTCAGTGTTCAGTGGGGTTAGGGCTCTGTGCAGGCCACTCGAGTTCTTCCACTCCAAACTTGGCAAACTATGCCTTCATGGTGCTTGCTTTGTTCACAGGAGCCTCTTAGTTCCACTGAAGGAAATCTGTAATACTATAGCATACAAAGCACCCTATACAATTGTGTGCTTCCAACTTTGTGGCAACAGTTTGGCGAAAGCCTACATATGGATGTGATTATCAGATGTACACAAACCTTTGACTATGTAGTGTATACTATGTTATTTTTTATTATGCTAATTTTCTAATTTGCTAATACATTCAGTACATGGTTCATGCATTACACCCAGTTATCTGAAAGAGTAGATGGAGGTCAGTTGCAGAGCCCAGGGTTTGCGTTCTGGTTCAGTACTGATGCTTCACAAGCTTATTTTAATATCCCACTCCCCTTTCCATTTTACTGCAGCAGAAACTCTGTGTGCAAAAATCATGTGCACTAATAAAGGAATCAGACCTCTGAAAAAGGACTTACTGGATGGAACAGTGTGTACATTTGCCCATATAGCTGACAATTTTTAACAAAGGCAGCAGGATACAGGATACAGCTGAGCAGTTGAGGGTTAATAGTCTTGCCCAAGAACCCAATTATGGCAGCTAGCAAGTGCTGGGTTTTGAACACCTTTGAAACCTTCTGATCAGTCGCCCAAAGCCTTAACCACTGAGTCAGCACTTTTGCAGTGTTGTGACTAGATCATTGCATAGATCACCTGGATTTGTAAAATCATGATCAGGGTTTTGACCCTTGTTGGAGCATTATGCCTTCAGATCCTTGGATCCTTGGCTGATGTGGGATTAGTGTGCCACCTGCTCAGGGTCCTCATGCTTAGTTTTGCAAAGTTGTTCATTCCAAAATATGTTTTTTTAATGTTTTAGAAGCTGAAGTGGCCAAGGAGGAGATCCCAGTAAAGAAAGGTACCACTGAAATATCACATTTATCATATTTTCCTTTTTGTTTCCATGACATTTAAAATGTAATTTGACAGAATGCAAAGAATTTACAAAGCAATAACAGCCTTAATTATTTATTTGTCAGAGCCTGAAGTTGCCAAAAAGGTTACACCAATCACAGTGAAGAAAGGTATGACCATATATTAAAGAAACCTTTACACATGGATGTACTATGACGAAAGGAAAGTGAAATATGATAGACTTCACTATAGATATTACTTTATAACATGTAACACTAATTAACAGTTTACACAAAATGGTTGTGAAATAAATGTTTACGTCTAATGTTAAAGTGCTTAATGGTGAGAATTTGTTATAGATGTCAAAGAAAAGGCATAACCTGAATCTTCACCAAAGAAAGGTATTATTTGGGTGTTTTCTTTCTTATTAAAGCATTCTTTTAATGTTTCAGAGGTTGAAGTTGCCAAAGAGAAGGCTAAACCAGAACCTGTAAAGAAAGGTATGAGTGTATAATGAGGGCCTCCATTTATACAGATAAACTATTTATATTTTCATAGACAATGCAAACTAAATTAAACTCATTTGTAGAACTTGAAGCACAGGAGAAATTTCAAAAAAGAAGGGTACTTCTGTTTGTTCTCTTCCATTTCTTTGGCGCTCCCTTGAAAAACTTTATGTATGGAATAAAACATTTTGGGGCTGTCATAGGAAATTTATTTATTTATTTATTTATTTTCAGAAAACATATAATGAGAATCAGTCTTAGTTAAGAAGCTTTTTCCCTGTTGACCTTACTGGGTTAGATTTTTTTGGTGGCTAGTTTGCTTTCAGTTGTTAGGTTAGCTTCTTCTCACTAGTTTGCCTTCGCTTACTAGCTTAGCTTTTGGTGGCTAGGTTGTTTTCACCTGATAGGATAGCTTTTGTTTGCTAGTTTGATTTCAGTTGTTAGGTTCGCTTTTGCTCTCTGCCTTATTTTGCTAGCTTAACTTTTGCTCTATAGATGACTCATTTGCCAGGTTAGCTTTTGCTATGTAGTTTGCATTCACTTTGTAGGTTAGCATTCGCTCAGACTGGCATTCATGTGAGAAGCCGTACTTTTGATAAAGTTTTTCCACAGCTTACAGAGTACTGCCACTGGGCCATAAATACGGCCTCAATTACTTTGATTGCATTCTCTTTCAGCTGTAAGTCATTTTGCATAAATAAAATAGGACAATATTCTTGAGGTTAATTCCAGCTAAATTAAAATCTACAGTAGACTCCTCCTATAACTCAACTAGTCTCCTAATTTTTATTTTTAATCTAGAAATGTTGAATGGTGGTCAATTTTTTTGCTATTTAAAAGAGAAATGAGTCCTAATATATAATTCTGGTCTCTAATTGGGCGGGTACACCGAGGTCCACTAGAGGGCTGTGTAATTCTAATTTCTTAGAAAAAAAATGAAACAATGGAAATGGTGCCTCAAAAAGCTGTATCTGGGAAGCATATAGTCTTAATTAACAAAGGCACAAAATATAGCCTTAATATATTTATTTTAAAACATAAGCAATGAAGAAAAAAGCTGTACATTTCTGAATTCATATGAAATTATGTAATTTGCATTTACATATTACAAAAGAATTACAGAATAAATGTTTTAACTTTCGATCTGCATTCTAGGTTCTGTAATGCATAAAAACAGAAGGTGTACTTTCTCTATTATCTATAATAACTTTTTTCATACAGCAGTTGAAGCTGCAAAAGAAAAGGCAGAACTTCCTTCCAAGAGAGGTATTTACACACACAAAAATCTAGACAGCCAAACCCTGACTGTATTCAACGAGTCATATTTTTCCAAGAATTACTGCAAATGATTTCATTTTTCATTTGTAATCCAGAAGCAAAAGTAGCAAAGGAGAAAGTCAAGCCAGTTAAAAAAGGTATTATTGTGTTTTTTTTTAGAACTTACTTTGAAAAAAGGAGTAATTTTAACACACTTACACTTCTGTCTAGATTTTGGACCGGGTTTAATTTAGTTTAATATTAATTCAAGTTGTCATATAATATTTTGATTTCTTCCCACAATTAAAGAAGACAAGATAATTAACACATAATTAATATAAAAAGAGCCCTGTAGCAGCAGGTCAAGTTAAGACTTCTAATATTTTCTCTCTGACAGAGCCAGAAGTCGCTAAAGAAACACCGATCCCTGTGGTGTATCCCAGTGCCAAAGGTACCCTTGTGTGGTTTTAACTTTCTGAGCATCACTCATTTATTAGTTTATTTATTATTATTAGTTTGTGTTCCGCTGAGATGCTGAGTGCTGGGTGCTGAGAATTCACATCTGTTAAAACAGGTTAAGAATCAGACCAGTTGTAGACAATATTTAAATAAACTCATTATTAACACAATATACATATTTTGACGATGCAGTAAATGCATACAATATGGAGTTCAAATACTCAGATATGAGTTCAGACACATATGACCATTATAAAACGTTTGATGAATAGATTTATGGTGAATTTGTTAAAATGTCTTGTCTATGCACACAGATATTGCAATGGAAGTGGAGCTCCTGAAAGCCATCAACCAAAAACTGTCCATTCTGGATTTATTGAGGAAAGACATCGGTGAAATAAGAACTGATCTGGAGGTCACTCAAAGCCAAATCGATCAATTAAGGATGGACAATCGGACGCTCCAAGGTTTTTATTTTAATATTCACAAAAAATATTCTTACATTCGGCATTAAATATACATTAATATTTCTAAATGCTTATAAAGGATTTGAATGAATTCCAAA
Organism: Pangasianodon hypophthalmus; assembly: GCF_027358585.1. NCBI lineage: Eukaryota > Metazoa > Chordata > Actinopteri > Siluriformes > Pangasiidae > Pangasianodon > Pangasianodon hypophthalmus. The sequence goes on along the minus strand of NC_069719.1, from coordinate 25,840,860 downwards.
TATGACCAAATAGTTTGTTTCTGTAGTTTTATTTATCTGTTTGTTTATTTATTTATAACAACTACTTATGCACATTTTTACTGTTAAGGACTGATGCTCATCTTTTTCCATGAAAAGAGATTTTTGGTTAGTGGACTTTTTCTCAACCCAGCAGTGACTTTAGGGTGTTTAAAACCTCACCAATACTGCTGTACCTGATACACTCGTATCCCGGCAACACATACTGTAAACTACCATGTCACTGTCACTGATCTACAACCCACTTAATATCTGCCCAGTGGTGGTCTTACTGTGCTCCCCTTTATTTATAATAGATTAGATAAACTGCATAAAAAAAATCATTCTACAGTCAGTAACTATACACATGTAATTTGTACTTGTATGTACTGGTGCATCTAATAAATGTCTGACAAGGGTAGCTATGTGTTATAGTTATATGTCCATGTATGAAACAATTAATTCTAGAATTTCGTTATTTTTGTGAAAACAAAAATATATATATATTTTTTCTGTTACAGAGCCCAAGGAATTCAAGGAGAAAGCAAAACCTGCAGTGATGAAGAAAGGTTTGCATTACAAAATAAAAAAATAAGAAAAAAAAAACACAAAAGACACAATGTTCTTTAAAATTAATGAACAACAGAATTAATATTTTCTGAATACAGCACATACCACAGAGTATGTGCCATTTACAGATGATTACATGTTATCATTAGTTAAAGAATTACATACTTTTTATACATTTATAGATATATTTAATGTTATTTAATGTTGTGGAACATCACTGTAACAAAAGTAAAGCTGTTCCTTGAAGTTGTCCGTCACAGGAAAGTCTTCAGGACAGAGACGTTTGTGTTTTGTGGTTTCTTGGTAACACTAAATGTTACTATAAATGGATAAAAGTACCATATGTCATTCATTCATTTATATTAAAAAACATAATAATTGTTAGCAAATTGCTGTGGTCTAAGAGGAATATAACATTTCTTTTTGGTTTGTTTGTGCTGTTTTGGGATAACTTGATTATTTTCCCGTAATAGCACACCATGCAATGTTTTATTCATTACTTATAAAGTATATGAACTGAAAATGTAAACTGAAAGATAAGATCAGGGAAAAGAGTAGTGAACTGTAACATACCATGCTGCCAATATATGGCATAATTATGCCTTTGAAATGTGTCCTAAACATATTTTGTGTGTATTGGCTTGCTTTTCAAGGCTATATACTATGTAATAATACATTTACATCGTAATATGATTTTTCTTTTAATAGTAAGTCCTGCAACTAAGATCCTTGCATTCTCTCAAATCTAATAAATCTATATTTTCCTGACAGGACATAGACCCTTCAAAGAGAAGCTTAAAATATCGACTGTGGTTAAAGGTACTCTCTAATCTCAAGACAACAATCAACATGCAACACTGTATTCGTTTTCTTTGTACTTCTTTAACTGATCGTGAATTGATTTTCCTCTTTCAGGACGCGAGGCTCTGAAAAACATCACTAAAGCAGCCACTGTGAAGAAAGGTATGGATAATAAAATGAGATTAAAGGCATCCTGGTGAATTGTAGCTTGTAAAAACTGATCAGACGTTTTTCTCCATTCAGAGCGGGTGCTAAAGAACATCACTAAAGCAGCGTTTGGAAAGAAAGGTAGCTGTGGTATTTACACTCTCTGGGAACTTGATTTAAAGATGTAAAGCAAGTGATGTACTACAGATAGATTTAATACAGTAATCTTTGGAGTTCATTGCATTTAACAATTAGAAGAAGACACACTGATGGACGTAAGTGATGGATCTCTTTTTTCTCTACGTTATGAGTTTTCCTGCTATTACTGTAGATCCTAATCTCTGAATTTGATTACACATGCAGCTGATTAGCAGGGTATAAATGTCACTTCAGGAATGTTGATTTTGTGTGCAAATGAATAGATCAGAAGGGCAGGTATTAATATAAAAGCATGATATATGATAAATCACGTCAGGAATGGTGATCAGAAGATCAGAAGGGCAGGTATTCAATTTGTATGAGCCTCTTTCTGCAGCCACAACCACTACACAATTATTCTTTGTGATTCACCTGCAACAAATCTTAGCAAATCAGGGCCTTAGTTCATTTTATTCTTTTTTTTTGCTCTCACATGTTGTAAAGTGGCCTAAAGTGTGACAAAGGCGATGTATAACATAAGTATTAAATTATTAATAGTAGGATAGCTATGGCCAAAACGTACCAGAAATGACCAAAATACAAAAGATTAAAAAACTGAATAGCAGCTGAGAATTTTAGTACAGAAAAACATTCAAATTAAGGAGTCTGTCATTAAGTCATTAACCCTCTCTTTGCTCTAAAAGAACAAGCTCCAAAAGAAAGAGTCAGGCTTGAGCATAAAAAGAAAGGTAAATTTATCCATTATTTCTAACAAATAAAAATATAAAGTCATTCTAAAACATATTTTAATTCACCTTCTTCCTGTTCCAATTCCACTTACTTCCTGTTTTTGATTTAGGATATATGTGAATTTATATTTATGTAAATCTTTTTCTTATAAAAGAAATTCCTAAAGAGAAAATCACCCCAGTGGAGAAGCTTCCAGAAAAAGGTACAATGTCTTTTCCTGTATTTAATTTCAGTGCTATTATACACTAGCTCAATAAGGTGAATAACAATAATAATAATAATAATAATAATAATAATGTTATATTTAATAGATTTTCAGTATAATTTCTCTTTTCTATTGTAGAAAAACTTACTGAGATGACATTGCCTGAGGAGAAGAAAACAAAAGGTAAATCACATCAAGGTTCTATGCATAATTTATTGAATGAGGGTTTAATTAATTATATTTTACTGAGGTTATTAGTCACTAATTTGTTCCATTCATAATTTTTAAATTAGATGAGCCTGAGGTGACCAAGGGTCCTGAACCAGCAGAAGAGGGTATTTATTTATTTATTTATTCATTCATTCATTTATTTATTTATACCATTACCAAATGGTCCAATCTCACTTGCAGAACAAAATCAGTTCTTTTAGCTGTTGTGTTTTAAATGATAAAAATCCAGTCTAGCATTTTGTTCTTAACACACGTGCTAGCCTTTGACAGAAGAGTTTATAGTAGAATTCATTTCATTCTAGGTTTACATAGAGCATTATAAATCTGTGTCCTGCGAACTAGCTGGCTAGCTAATCGTCTGGCAGATATTAGGCTAATTAGCACGATAAATCTTCACGTTTAGCTAAAGCCTCACAGGGGACACAGAGAAACTATGACCTTTAGCTATATGTTACAGGTAACAAGCCTAACTATTTGACTAAAACTTACTGGGTAATACCAAAAGTCATTTGGGCACTGAGCCAAAAGATGAACATTCAAAATAGCAACTTTCAAGAAGGGTTGCTTGAATCTACACATTCTAGTGCTTAGAACGCATTAAATAGACTGTAAGTCTAGGATTCGTGACTGAGCCCTAGATTAATTAATTTCCAGATGTTTTGGGATCTGAAATCTACAGGGGTGGACAAATCATTAATTCATTGACTAGCCCATCGAGTAGATAAAAGCTGTAGTGTCCTTCCCAGTTCCATGTTTTGGTTGCCTTTAAACTGACTAGGCTAAAACGTGGTGTGCTAGTTAACTAATTAAGTGGATTAATAGAGACTAAGGGAAATGAATGAGTATATAGATGGGATGAACATGCAGCCATAGTCCATTATCCTGTCCTGATAAATTTACTTAAACTTACTGGTCCTGGGCTGCCGATTTTTCCACCCCTGAGACCTGGCTGGACATTTGGAATACTTTCTCATCAGGAAACTGCTCAATGTTTTCTTTAAGTCAACATGATCACTAAAAAAGCTCCATGTTGTTTCCTTATTCAGAAGAAGTCCCCTACTTCCAGTGTTTCTACGTGGATGAATATGATATCCAGTATCCCTTCTTCCCCTTTTCACCACCTTTCTTATGAGGGTCACCTGCATCAGGTTGCGTGAAATGTCGACATCTGTGATACATACAATAACCTTGAAAGGTTACTGATACACGGTTGGTCCTCAGTGTCGAAATCAAGGAGGTCGAGGACAATTACTTTTAATGAGCTAGATGAGCTTTCAAAAACGGGACAATACAGGCAATTCCATTTACTGTCTAGTTGTGTGTCTTGTTCTAGATATGTTTATGTTGCTGTAGATTTAGATTTCAAGTTCAGCTAGTTCAGTTGTGTCAATAATATGAAATGTCAATTGCATACTGTGGAAGCAGTTCAAGTTAAACAGCATTGTGCTACCTGTTTCGTGTTTTTACACTGAATGTAAGTCTTAAAAGGAATGGCAGAACTGTGTGTCCGTGAAAGCTCTGACAGACGACGACGGAAAAAGCACTCGTCTGATCACAGAAAACTTTGCACTGTGTTAAAAGACGAGGTTTTAATAACTGAAAATACATTGGTACTCGTGCCTCATTTTGATAGAGTGCTGATTCAAAGCATTCCACTACCTTCAATCAAAATGATGGATGAAATATATTTCCTTTGATTATGTAACAAAAACCTCACAGTAATCGATGTTAATGCAGCCACTGAAGGTACAGTCAGTATACAGTATCTTAAAGATGGATTTGTGGACTGTGAAGTTTGCTGAACATATTTCGTATCCACTGAACTATTTGAGAAGGTACAACGGTGTCAGCAATCGTACAGGACTTGGTGTAAATTTATATCTTTAAATTCTATAAATACTGACTTCCCCAACCTAATCTTTGTAGCTGGATTTCATGTTATTTAAGTAACCAAAGCTACAAGCACTCACCCCATCACCCCTCACCCTATTCTTAGCTATTCACAACTGTACAACTTAGTAAATTCTTACAGATATGCGCTTATGGGACCTTGATGTTGGATTATTCCTTCATCTTTTAAGGAAAGATAATGAATTTATGAGCTCCAGTGGCATCATTATTTATTGATTAAACACTGTAAAAACTGACATCTTAACAAGTGAAAATATCTTGAATATAGTCAAATGTGTCTAGTATTTCCCATTATAAGATTACAATAAATCAAATATAAGACTATTAAATATATTTTCAGACATTTTTACTTATTACATTTTCATATTCTATTGGCAGATCATTTTGCTTCATTCTAGAAATAAATGCTTACAATGAGCAAATTATCTGCCAATAGAATAAGACTATTTAAATTATTAAAAAAAAGGTTATAGAAAATCTTATAATTGGTTTATGGTAATCTTATAATAGGAAATACTAGTTAAGTGTGACTATATTTAAGATATTTTCACTTGCTGAGATGTCTTTTTTTTTTTTTTTTTTTTTTTGCAGTGAATGATTTAATCACAAAGCTGTAATTTGAGGAAAATCCTAGTAACCAATGTTTACACAAATATTAAAATATGATGCATTACACTATAAATATGTCAGCTGATATGGGACTGCATATCACAACATTAACGTTAAGGAGTAAAACAGGACGAAGCATGCTGTTACAGTAAAATAATCAATGATGGAGTGTTGTGATGCAGCCCAACACAAAGCAGCATTAGTTACCAACATAAAGTTGATTATTTTCCTATAACAGCATGTCAGCAAGTGTTGTATTCATTTTGTATGACAGATTTCTTTTAATTTATTAACAGCATGTAGTACTTTTTATTTGTTTGTAGTTACATTTAATGTTGTGGAACGACCATGAAACAAGTTAGTTCCTGTTATCTCTTACATTATAGCAGCTATAAACATTTGTTTCCTTCTTCTCTAAAGAAGATGCTGCTTGACATGTTACTGAGAAACTAAAAAGTTCCTCCACCCTGAGGACTTTCCTGTGGTGGAAAACTTAAAGTTGAGATTTTACCTCTAATTTGTTACTATAGAAATAATAATGTATTAGAATGAGTTGATATGTTGATATAAACTTGGCTTGCAGCCAGAATTATAGTCAGAACTGCTGTTATAGAAAATTAATCAACACCTTCTGACCAATCAGAATTGAGAATTCAACAGTGCTGTGGTGTAAATACAATTTCGACTCCAGCCATTACTCTTGTTTTTGTGTTTTGAAACATAGTCCTGGCTTATCCTGTCTGGTGCATTGAATAGATCTGTAAATCTTTGCTAATTCACTATTTCCAAGAATATCTACAGACATATTATCTGTAAACGTCTGTAGATGCCTGTGCACCGAGTTTGATACTCACAGGTATAAGATTGGTTATAAGCTGTCCTTTTGTATTTGCATTTTATTGCACAAAAGAACAACCTACAACAGTTTAACCGACCAAAAACAATCATTACTGACACAATTGCGTGGACAATTTTGAGCATTTTTGGCCAATATTTCCATGTATCCTTGTGTTGATGAATACTGGTGCTGATAACCAGTATTTCAGATCATAATTTGGTCCAAATCGACCAGAAGCTAAAGATGATGTCATGTGTTCAGCCTGGAATGAGTCAATGTATCTTAAACACAGACTAATTTCAAAATGTCACACAATTTTTTGAGAAATATTCCTTTAATTGCATACATTTTTTCAATTTATTTAATATCCTAGCACAATCACAGGCTGATTATAACAAATCGGACACTTACATCATTATGACTCACAGATTTTACTCTAGAAGTAAAGACTGTTGAGAGGTAGGTCGTAGAAGATCCAGGAATTTCACAGAATATGATAATGACTGATTATGATCTCAGATCATTATTAAATGACTAATAAAAGGCTATCTTTTGTCAAAATCTTTTTGGTATACAATTACAACAACAGAAATCGTATAAAGATACATATTTCCTAAAAAAAAAAAAAAAAAAAAAAAAAGTGTCTTGGTGTAACTGTATTTTTAAATACAGTGCATTTTGACTAAATATGTTGGTCTTATCTACTTTAATGTAAAAGTGTTTGATTCAGATGAAAACATTTTTAAACTGAATATAACCTGACATTTACTAAGACATTTTATTTTTCATTTTTGTCATTTTACTGTTTTCTTGAGAAAAAAATGTCACATATCATGGCTTAACAGATTATTTTTGCTGATTTTTTTTTTTGTTGTTGTCTTTTTTAAATAACTTCCTAAACAGAAAATGGTGTAACAGAAAGCCACGTTTTGGAGAACTCTGTGTTAAAGGAAAGATGCTCAATATATAATATACTTGTTTTGTAAGTTGTTGGTTGTTTTATGAGACACTGAAGTCTAAAAAGGGGCATACTGGTGTTGTGCAGAGAAGACATACAGTGCATGATTGAAGGCATGGAGCTCATGACCAGCTTCGTTTAAATTATTGAAATTCTCTGTATTGTATACTGTGTAACAAGTGGCATCTGTATTTCTATTTCTTTATTGCTCAGATTCTCAACAGAAATGCATGAGGTGTGTTTTCTGCTTTGTGTAAAACTGCAGGTTAGAACTGATCTAAAATCCTGGCTGATAAAATGAACTAGTATGTGAGTGAATGAAAGAGGTCATATTGTAAGTAGTATAATTTTTCAACTGCAGTTTCTTCTTTGCTGTTGGATTATATAAGCCCAGTGGTTCTTAAAGTGGTGTCTGGGGACCCACAGGGAGCCTGTGATTTTTTATTTTTTTTTAGTTACAGTGGTGGAAATCACAACACATCATTGTCAAAGTTAGGTTTATTATTGAGTTCATATAGCCATTTGACTGTTTGACTGGTCACGTAAAAAATTTAAGCGTTTAATCCAAAACTCAACAACTAAAAGTACAAGTAGGTCTATAAATAAGTTGAACTTTGACCTAATGTTATTTTCAGTGGTAAGTTCAGGAATAAAAAGCTATATGGCTCTAATAAATAGACAAAATATTATTGTATTATTTAAGTTTAAACAATGTTCTGGAAATACAGTATGTACTGATAGGGTCTGTGGAATTTATTTTACAGTTCAAGGGGTCCCTGAGTACAAAAAGCTAATTAGCTATGAATTTTACTAGATAATTAAAAATGGAATGAACTTACTGTTTGGTAACCTAAAACAACGTATCTGCATTTATAATGTCATTATTTTCAGCACAAGTTCTGTATATAAGAGCAAAACCTGTAAGAAATTCACAATTCTGCTTGACATCTTACCTTCAATAAATATTTATGAATACTCTGATATATCTTGAGTCATGATTTCTATAAATGCAAAATGAAACACTGTGCTTCATGATCCACATGGTTGTAAGTCGTACGGACAGAATTATGCACATTTTGTAGGATTTTTTAATTTAAATTACATATCTGAATGGAGCTGTTTGGTCATGCACAGTGTCCTGTTTGGCAAAAACAAAAACACGCCATACCAACTTTTTGATAGTCCTAGTAGTCTAGATAAAAAAAAGAAATACTAAAGAAAAACTGAAAGACTGAAAAGCCCCAAGTATCTACTTTCATATAAGCCATTAATCACTAGTGTGGAGTGTGACACCACAAATAAATTCAATGCTGAACACAGGCACCTCAAAACAGGAGGAAATTTCATTTTTTGGCCTCTGGTAAAAAGAGTTAAAGGCAAAAAAATGCAGCATCTGTGACACTATATTATTCAAACTCAGTGTGTCATTACAATAAGAGAAACATGGAAGCATAAAGCCCTTTACATACAAATGCTGACACTGGAGACTTCTTCCATAAATGATAGAAGTTCATAATACTCTCTGCCCAACGAGATTCAAGAATAAAATAAAATACCACTATGATAAATAATGTACGATAATGTATGATAATGATAAAAAATGTTAAAGTGAATCATTTGAACAAGTCACTCAACGTATAATTAATATATGTATTTAATTATTTCACTGTAACTGGCCCATGTTGAACAATCACTTGTAATTATCATTAATCACTGGAAATTTGGTTTAATTTAACAATATGGCTTCCACGCTCATTACTTAGTAGCTTATAAAATAGCACTTGATCCAGCATTTCCTATTAATTTGCATTTTATTTTTTATATTGTACTCCGATAGTTACTTGTGCACACGAATGTAGTCATGAGGTACTAAATCAAGGTCATGAAATCGTAATGTTTCTGTGGGATGTAGGCTATTTTATTTTATAATACATTCAATTCACTATTTTAACTTAAAAAAATTTGTTAACTTAATAAAATAAAGCCAGTGTTTTTGTTTGTTGTGCTCTCCTGTAAAGGAAAGTTCACACTTTGTGCTCTGTTAATCAATTTGAAATGATGCACATAGTTCTCTAGTGACAAGATTCTGAAGAAATATGTCATATTTCAGCAAACAAATTCCTTTGTGACACAAAAACACTTGATAGACTCTGGGTAAAGTTTGTTTTAGTTGGTACTGCAATTGCTCTTTCAGTTCCTCATATTCACAGAACAGGTTTCATTAAGAGGACATCATTAAGAACTCATTATTGGACATCATCAAGGACTTTTTTTTTTTAAACCTGGCATTGTTTAAAGAATCAGTATATTTTTCTGCTCAGGTTTGCAACAGCAGGTTACAAAGGAGTGATTTCAAATAAGGTGGCTGTTCATACAAAATGGTTCTGCTTTCATTAAGAATGCTATTAGTGAACTAATGAATCTGAATTTATTACTGGAGGCCTGCTTAATGAATATTGATGATGAGTTTGGGGGGAAAGTTTCAGACTTTAAAGCATTTGACGTATATTTTATAATGCATATAAATAAGCATTTATAAGGGTGATAATAAGGATGACGCAGTCTGTATTTGTCCTTTACCCAGTCCTTCACTTTGCTTTGTTAAAGCTTTGTAAAAGATATTTTCCGAACCTAGCTTGGAATTTTGGTCACTATATGAAATATTTAATGTAATTCATTCAGCTTTATTGGCATAACAGTTATAGCAGCTATAGTATGACAAAAGCATTGAAATAGCAAGGCAAGTTTATACAAATATAAAAATGTGAAGAGTGTCATGTTGTATTTAACATTTATATTACATAATGCATATTATAATCACTTTCCAAGTGGTAGAGGACAATCTAATGTTGTTTATTCAGTTCAGAGTTCACACTGATACATCTGAAATAAGAAATTTTCAACCATTCTTTATAAACCAAAGAGATTGATGTGTGTAAAAATCCTGAGAGATCAGCAGTTTCTGAAATACTCACTCCAGCAGCAACCATTCCACAGTCAAAATCACTGAGATCTCTTTCTCCATTTTTATGTTTGATTTGAACATTAGCTGACTGCATGATTGTATGCATTGAGCTGCTGCTACCACATGATTGGCTGATTGGATAATTACTTGACTGAGCAATTGTACAGGTGTTCCTACTAACGTGATCAGTGGGTGTATGTTTATTTCAATGCTTGCCATCTTCTTTTCTTTTTAGTCTTTTGCTTTTAGGTTACATCGTATTACATTTGACAGCAAAAGGTAGATGATTTGCATAATCTGAATTGAGTGCTCAGAAAATCAACTTAAGTACCTGCATAACCCGACTCTGAATACGAGGAACTTTCCCTGTTTGAATATTGATATAACTTTTGGACTTACTTTGAATACGGCCCGGGGAAAAGCCACTTTTAAAAAAGCAACATAGATTTATGTATTGTATATAGATATCTATATTTGTATGTAGATATAAGCTGTGTTTATAAAGAAGCAGCCACTGGGGGCATGAATGTAACATACAGCATTTTCAGACTAAACTGTTTCACCAGAGGATGGCGATATTGCAGCGCTTATCTACAGAGAGCACAGCATGGATTTCAAACACATGCTCTGCTTCCAGCTTAACAGAAATGTGAAACCTGTGCTGCAAAAATTTCAAGAGCTAATATGTGCACTATTCATAATTTATCATTAATTCACTCACTTATATTGAAGTAGGGCATGCATATTTAGACTACTACTGTGAGTGATCCCAACAAAATGATGTAAATATTAATATAAATGAGATATTTACATTTATATTTAAATTACAGATTTGTATACCTTATGATAGTTTCCATCCTATTTGCAGACCAACTTGTAACAAACTCGTGTCACCAGCAGGTGATGAGATTACATAGCATTCATATATGCACAAAGCGTGCTGTACATATACATGCTGCATGCTTGAAAAAGAAAAATAATAGCACTTATAAAATGTATTTACACTTTTAAAATAAAATACAGGATAAAAGGGATACTTTTTCAATTCACTGTTCATTGTTGGTGGCTCAAGAATAATAATAACTTTAAAAAAAAACTGTATACTGAGGTATTTGATCCAGTCAATTGGTATGCATTACAGGATGCTTCATGAGAAAAAGGATTAGCATGCTAAGCACTTCCACACATCTTGGTGAAAAGCTCTGGCAGCAGCAGTACCTGACTGAAACTGTCCCTTGATTTGGTGTTGATTTGGTGTCTAGGTTTATTTAGTTTCATACAGAGCTAAAATTTATTAAAACATGTAAAATGACATGTTTCTGGCCATAAAAACCTCTGACTTCCTTCGAACCATTTTCTCTGTTGCATTGTTCTCCGTCATTTTGTTTTATAAATGTGCTTCATAACATAGACTAAACTATTTTTATTATCAAATTTAATAGATTTTGTTGATTACACAGCAGCAGCCCACAGGAGATATACCACCGGCCACTTTAATAGGAACCCCTGTACCCCTGCTTATTCATCCAATCAGCCAAACATGTGGCAACAGCTCAGGGTATAAACTTATGCAGACACACATCAACCGCTTCAGTTAATGTTCACCTGAAATATCAGAATGATGAAAAAATGTGATCTCAATGACTTTGACCATGGCATCGTTGTTGATTCCAGGCGTGCTGGTTTGAGTATTTCAGAAACTGCTGATCTCCTGGGATTTTCATGTGCAACATTCACACACAGAATGGTGTGAAAGACAAAAAACACCCTGTGAGCAGTAGTTCTGCAGGTGGAAACACCTCATTGATGGGAAAGATCATAAGAGAATGGCTGAACTGGTTCAAAATGACCGAAAGGGTACGATAACCACTCTTTACAACCATGGTGAGCAGAAAGGCATCTCAGAATGAACATCATGTTAAACAACAGCAGAAACACATCAGGGTCAATTTCTGTCAGCTAAGAACTGGTATCTGAGGCTATAGTTGGCACAGGCTCACCAAAACTAAATATTAGATGACAAGACAAGGTGATTTTTTTTTTTTTCCAATCTTCAACTGTCGGTGAGCCTGTGCCCACTGTGTTCCTAGATGTATTCCTAATAATGTGGCCATTGAGTGTGCATACACATACATACTGGACTGTGCAAAAGTATTAGGTGCATGCAAAGTATATAAATGAAACACTTCTACATATAAAAAAATGACTATAAATAGGACTAAACAGTAAAAAAGCAAAATTAATAAAGTATTTGGTGTGACTTTTTGTCTTTAAAACTGTTCTCTGAGGTAGGCCTGTTTTTCCTGCACAGTTCTTCTGGAGATTTCTCCTCTCACATTTGCTTTCTGTTTGTGCTGGTGACACCAGACAGTCTCCATGTTTCTATCTGCAATGAAATGACTCAATATCTTGCTTTCTTTAGCAACATACGAAATGTAATTTTTTAGTTATTGCTTGTGATAATCACTGTTTTTATCAGCGATAGTAAATATCAGTTGTTCTGTGCTGCAATATCTTGTCTCTAACCTCATTATCAGTCTCATCAATCACTGCAGGCTTGGGTGTAATAATAAGTGCCACTACACTAAAGACTTTCCCATTGCAGACACACACATTCTGGTGCTGGAACGACGGACCGACTACAATCTGTCCATTGTCAGCTGAAAATAGTTTTTCTTCCCTCTTGGTAGTTCCCATGGCAAACATGGAGCAGCTCTAGGCTTTCCCAGACCTCCACTGACTCCTTTCTTTTCAGAAAGAATAAAAGGGGCTCGTTCCTTTCATGCCACTTGGCGAGAGCATCATCTGACAGTGATGTCACGCTCATGCTTAAAGCTTATTGGCTACAAGTGAACGGGCTACTCTCAGTCCATGAAGAGGAGGCAAAATCGGCTTAAAGTTAGAGCAGCGGGATGCAAGGAGAAAAAAAAAAGATAAAGGCAAGCATTTCTGATGGCTGCAACAGAAGCAAAAGTTTGTAGAGTAAAGTTTGCAGTGGAAAGACTTCAGCAGATGTTTGTTAATAATTGATTGGTTATATGATATGCTTGTGATATTCAACACACACGATATTATCATAAACAATTCAGTAGTATCATTATCGTGCTCTGGGAAAAACCCTTCCCATGGGGAAATTTTCTACTATATAGTATGATCTACTATGTAGTTCTGAAAACTATACATTTTCTGAACTCTTGATTCCAAGTAAATTATATCTCACTTACACTTTAATGTCTGGTTTCCCCTTAGAAATAAAAAGAAAATTTCATTTGAAGATTTCATACCAATTCTAGGGGGGCATAGTGGGTCAGTGTTTAGCACTGTTGCCTCGCACCCCTGGGGTCGGGGGTTCAATTCTCCCCTCTGCCCTGTGTGCACAGAGTTTGCGTGGTCCCCCCATGCTTTGGGTTTTTTTCCAGGTACTCCATTTTCCTCCCCCAGTCCCAAGACATGCATTGTAGGCTGACTGGCATTTCCAAACTGTTCGTAGTGTGTGAGTGTGTGTGCGATTGCCCCCTGCAATGGACTGGCCCCCCATCCAGAGAGTCCCCTGCTTCATGCCCCGAGTTCCCTGGAATAGGCTCCAGGCTACCCCATGACCCTGTGTAGGATAAGTGGTATAGAAAATGGATGGATGGATACCCATTCTATTAATATAAGTAAGAGAACACTGCAAACCCGCCTAAAGGAAGCTGGGTTATTCAAAGTAAAAATCACTCCTTGTCAGAAAAAGTGCAATTTGTTTTTTGTGTGTTAGCCATACAGCGTGTCCAATCATCTACGATCATGTGATATTCAATAAGAACCTTCCCTTTCCATTTTGAGTTTTTGCTGTTGTGTTTTGTTGTGTGGTTGCTGCATTTTTTAATATGCTGTTGCATTTTTGGTTTGTGAATGTGTTTTGCACATTCAGGCAACTGTAAAAACTTGAAGGTTTCTGACACAGAATTTGGTGTCACAAAAGTGTGAATGAATTTTCAGAAAATAGGGATAAAGCACTTCCTACTGAGCATTAGCATGCAGAGAGACAAACCTGAAGTCTTTGGGGCCGAGCTGACAGATATTCAACCCACATCAGACCACTAGCAAGCAATCCAAATAATAAAGATGTGCACTCATTTGGCATTGCTTCAAAAGCATGCCAGTGTGTTACAACCAATCATGTCCTCGCTAATCCTACTGACAAGTTCATATTAAGGTTAACAGATGGATCATTTAAAGTGTGTTATTATGGGGAGTAAGCCACTCACTGTCTGCTGTGTTCAACGGCCTACATTTGGGCTGAATGGAGAAAACCACGGCCGATTAGCTTCCAGTCCAATTACGCTGCTTTTGTGATTGAATTAGCAGCCTGCTGTGAGATAACAGCACATTAGTTACATTCCGTGGTGCATAGAGTAACAGGTTTTGGAAAAAGAAAACAGTACCACACAATATTAGATTACAATCATGATCTGATATTAGCAAGCACAGTATTTTTTTTTTCTTCAAGGCAAGACACTACAATTAGAAATGAGCAGAATTTGGGACAAATTCTGATACTATAACAAGTCTTCTCTTAGACCGTAGGCATAAAAATATCAAAACCTGAACAGCAACATGTTTATTGTACTGTTTTTCTCCACTCATTGCCACCGCACTATCCAAAACTTAGCAGCACTGGTGGTTTGAAGCTCTGCCCACTTGGCACAATCCTGTCATGACATATATCCTTGAAAAGCTTGTTGATATACATGTCAATTTCTATTATAAACCTTATAAACAATGCTAGAGTGGAAACACATTGTATTAATCTCTCTAGTTTCTATGACCTGCATTCATGAAATTGTATTCATGAAAATATTCATTCCAATATCTAATTAGAAGGATTACTGAGGAATTTCTCAAAATGTTGATTACTGTTGGATTCATGTTAGATTTTATACTGAAAAATGGCATAAAATAGTTTTTATAAGTGTATGGTATATAATCAGTGCATGGTATACGTCATCCAAAGCTTTCTTGTTTTATTACATATGCAGATTTACACATATTTACTTCTTAATTAGCTTTATTTGCATAAATAATGTGCATTTTTGAAAAGTTTCTAATACAGAAGTACTTGTAAGAATTTCAGCAATCAGCAGGCAGAAATTGATTGTGATATCCATTATTTTTAAAAAAAACCCTCCCAATTCACCTTGCCTTAAATATCCATTTTTTTCATTTAGAATTTTATAGGCGGGGTCTGAACCACGCTGGCCAAATCAATCGAATGACACTGCTATGTAATGACGCTAGGGAGATTATGTGATTACCTCCAAGCCAAGATGAGTCGCCTCATGCCAAGCAAAGGTTACTACAGGTCATTCCCCTTGAACCGAGTACACACCATAAGCAAAAACCCAGTTTATATTCACAGATGTCAAGTGAAGACGCATTAAACAGAGGCCAGATTGTCCTCTCCCAGACTGCCCTTTTCAGCGCACTCAATAGTTGATAAAGTTGGCTAACCCTAAATGGTCATGGAGTTTTGTTGGTTTTTTTTCTTCTTAAATTAGTTGCCAATGTGCAAAAGAAAAGCCTAAGTCCAGAGTTTAAGCTGGTTTCAAAGCATGATTGAAGAACTGGAAAAGAAATGCAAATTTAGTTGCCAGTGTAAAAAAAATAGAAAGAAAAGGAAAAAAAAAGAAGGAAAAAACACCCAAACAAAGTAATGCATACCAAATTGCAAATAGAAAAGGAGAAAAAGTTTTGTTTAGCACACAGCTTGTAAAAATAATTATACATGCTGAATGTCATAGGAGTGTAGTGGGTCACCTCAAATGTAGATACGGCTGAACATCTACAATCACCGACCACTTTAATAGGAACACCTGTACCCCTGCTCATTCATGCAATTAGCCAATTAGCCAATCATGTGGCAGCAGTGCAATGCATACTATCATGCAAATACAGGTCAATATTTACCTCAAACATCAGAATAGGGGAAATAATAATAATAATAATAATAATAATAATAATAATAATAATAACCATCATCATCATCATCATCATCTGTTGTATTTTTTATTATTATCCAGCCACAAATTTCTGTTGGAATTCTAATGACATCTTTGGATTTAATAAGAATAAGGACATTGCAATAATAATAACAATAATAACATTAAAAATTCATAACATAACATAACATAACATATAACAAAAGATGGTATTTTCCTCACTTCGAATGAATCCTTCTAAGTTTCTTTCAACCCGGTGTTGCAGCTTCACTATTTTATCACTCCATTTCCACATAAACGGGCTTCTTCACTCAAATACTGACTAGACAAAAACAGACTTAACTATTTTATCTGTGACAAATAAGAACAATAAAGGCCAATTCATAAAGGCTTTATGATGCGCCTTTTAGTTGTGCATGAGCTTCTGATTTAACTAGTGTTTAAGTCCACACCAGCTGTCAGATGCACCATAAAAAGCGATGTGTAAAGAGCATAGAAAAAAAGGCATATTTATTTATTTATTTATTTATACATTTCAATACACACATGTTCAATGATCAGGACTCCATCACTCACACGTTTCATATAAAAAGCAGTTAAAAAAAAACATGTCCCATGACTTAAAATGGGACAGTCTAGGTTTATACTGAGAAAAAATAATGCTGCTCGGACATTGTCAAGTTGCCAGGAGTAGACTGAAGCATCCTTGAGTTGTGTCATTACGCCTTTTCATATGTGCGAACGGCCTGGACACCCTCGAAGGTCAAAGTCTGTGAAGGACAAACGAAAGGCGAGTGATGATGCTATTAGGGGTGTTGTGTGTAATAAATCCACCAGTCATGTCACTTATTTACCTTCATAACACTCACGACAAATATAACTATGACATGAAATATCTTCAATTCAAGTTACGTACTATACTATGCTATATTACCATACTGTGCTATACTATAATATACTAAAAATATATCTATACATTATTCAGAATGAACAGATAATATGTTCTAAACAGAAACAAATTCAGATATGAATAGGAAGCTCACTTTTTTTTTTTTTTTTTTTTTTTTTTTTTTTTTTAGAAATCTTGTAAGAATTGTTTATAGGACATCTGATTGAGACTACACAACAAAATATTGTGTGAGTGAGAGGGTTTGACTTTCATACATGAAGTTCGCGGACAAAGAAAGTCCACATTCGTGTACATGCATCTACAGCATTACATTCATTCAGCCTTAGTAACTGCCTTGTCAGGGTCGATGATTATTTAAATCAGGCCACTAGTTTTGTTTATATTTGAGAAATAGATCCGACTTAGTTTGTTAGAACATATTATGGGCAGGAATGAACAAAAAAAGAATAAACAGTCCTGCACATCTGTAGTTGAGAGCAATTATGAATGATGTAGCTGAGGTTGAAGAACTGTCAGAGCCAGAATTCATACACCGTGCTCACAGTGCTGACATTTCCACCTCGGAGTTTCTTTCCCAGTATTTTCCAGTGTTTCCATGGGCATAATGGTTCATGGGTTCATATTTAATTTTTAAAAAAAAGAACGTCCTATTTAGGCTACACTCACTTTGGGTTTAAATCTGAATACAGATACAGAGACGGATATTTGGAGCACTAAACAGATACAGATACAGATACAGATACGCCCCTACTCCCATACTACACACACTCTACAATCTGTATATACTATATACACTATACAGTATACTATCACTTTCTATCATTTTAGCATTTTTGCAGCATTATGTTGCTTTTTGTTACTGAGCATGTGTGTAGCTTTATACTGCCTTAATACTGTAGACACTCACCACTTTAAATGACCAAGTTACCATCCCAACATCCAAAATATAACTCTGCTACTCTGCAATTCATCTTAATATTGTGGCCCTCGCCACTCGTGTAGATAATTATGTTCATGTTTATTGTAATGGTGCAGAACAGCATGCAAGTCAGAATCTCACTGCATACTGTACACCATACTCGACAAAGAAAACGTGAACTTTAACTGAGTGAAAAAGTATCCATTTTATTCATGTCAATGAAGAGAAGTGTTTCTTTTCTATTTTCCCATGATCATTTTGCCATCCTTGATTTCTCGAACAAACTTAGTTTCTTTTCCGTCCCACTTCTGCACATGCACAAGGTCACTGTGGACTGTTAGGACAGATAAATATATACAGTGTGAATTATTAGTTACTTTTTCGACAGTAAAGTAACAGTTTCTCAAATACACATTATTATTATGTGCCCATAAGATAACATTTGTGATTTTATTTTGGATTTTGTGTTTCATATCGGATTCTTGCATTGACAGAGAATAAAGTAGAATTAGCTAAATGCTGTAAAAGTACAAGCATGATGATTTTTGTGCATAGATTTATCAACATTTATCACCAATACCTTGATCTTAAAGATTAAAATTGATGGATGATTTGAACATCTGAGTGTCTCCACGCATGAGCCTTTACATTGATGTCATCAGCATGAGCTTTTTTATTTATTTATTACAACTTTCACAATCTCATTTGTGTGGCTTTCTTTTCATGCTTATTTTGTGAAGCTGTTCAGGCTGGATTAATCACAGAAAAGTGTGGAAAAATAATAAGAAGAATAAAACATATGACAAATAACAGTAGTGCTTTGCAATCAATGTAATAAACAAATTCCGACAACTTGCTTTTCTTCTTCTTATGATCATCAGGAAATTTGAATGATACAACTTGAATGTTCTTGAACTAAAAATGTACGTTTTTTATAATCTATAATGCACGACTCACGGAAAAGAACGTTTCAAGCATGAGATGTAATATGTATTCATACATTAATGCAAAAATAATATTATTAATAGTATTTTGATTATACTGATTGATTATGTTTCATAATAATAACTGTAGTTATAGTGAATTGGGACAGGAACAAATGCTGTGGAGATTTTTTTTTTCTCATGTTTTAAGTGATTTATCTGAAACATTCATATAGATTATTGTAAAGGACACTTTATTTGTTTTTAAAATTTATTCTACTTTTAATTTTCATACATATTTTTTAAATGTTATATCAGTGGAACACAAATGGCACCCCAACTATGAAATCACCTATCTATTATGTGTAGAGATACACCAGTTTTATATTAAAACATCTTTTTTGATACTGATATCATAAGCTCTGGCAGACTTAAACCAATATCAAGCAATACTAAGACTCAATACTGGATCAGTGAATCCCTAATTATATGTATGTGTGTGTGTGGTCACATAATATTAAGCTATTATTTTTTTAAGATAGTATTTGTGTTAGTATGATACATTTTTAAAATTCACACGTCAGAACACTTAGAAGTCGATCACACACATTGAAGTCGATCTTTCAAGCCAACTTGTAAATCATATTGCAAATTGCATGCATTTTATAGACATAATTAAAATGTTATTGCAACTCCTTTAGGCTATCTATCTATCCTGTATCTCTGTACAGCAACAGTGCATATATCTCGCAGTCTCAATGTTAATAAGTAGTTAAGTAGCTTTAACAAGTAGCTAAGTAGCTTTAAGAGATGCGAGTAATAATGTGGATTCGTATCTATTCAACAGTCTGATTGCTCATTATACTGTCAGGGTGACTTCGCAGCCAGGCGAGACTTTAAAACACAACATGTAGTGTTTGTGAAAACGAGAAAGATGCAGAAACTCAGGATCTTGTCAAGTTTATATTTGAGTCAGCTTTACACACATGTTCAATGATCAGGACTCCATCACTCACACGTTTCATATAAAAAGCAGTTAAAAAAAAACATGTCCCATGACTTAAAATGGGACAGTCTAGGTTTATACTGAGAAAAAATAATGCTGCTCGGACATTGTCAAGTTGCCAGGAGTAGACTGAAGCATCCTTGAGTTGTGTCATTACGCCTTTTCATATGTGCGAACGGCCTGGACACCCTCGAAGGTCAAAGTCTGTGAAGGACAAACGAAAGGCGAGTGATGATATTATTAGAGGTGTAATAAATCCACCAGTCATGTCACTTATTTACCTTTATAACACTCACAACAAATATAACTATGATATGAAATATTTTCAATTCAAGTTATATACTATACTATACTGTGCTATATTTATTATTATATTATGCTATAATACTATAATATACTATATATCATTCAGAATGAACAGATAATGTTTCCATGGGCATAGTGGTAGGGTTCATATTTAATTTTAAAAACAAAAAACAAACAAACAAAAAAAAACGTTCCTATTCAGGCCACGCCCACTTTGGGAATAAATCTGAATACAGATACAGAGACAGAAAATGTGGGGCACTAAACAGATACAGATACAGTTAGGCCCCTATTCCCATACTGTACATACTCTACAATCTGTATATACTATATACACTATACAGTATACTATCACTTTCTATCATTTTAGCAGCCTTATGTTGCTTTTTGTTACTGAGTATTTTTGTATCTTTATACTCTGCCTTAATACTGCAGACACTCACCACATTAAACGACCAAGTTACCATCCCAACATCCAAAATATAACTCTGCAACTCTGCAATTTATCTTAATATTGTGGCCCTCGCCACTCGTGTGGATAATTATGTTCATGTTTATTGTAACGGTGCAGAACAGCATGCAAGTCAGAATTTCATTCACTCTACTTGACAAAAAAACATGAACTTTGAGTGTAAAAGTATCCATTTTAATTGATATCAATGGAAAGAAGTGTTTTTTCTTTTACCATGATCATTTTGCCGTCCTTGATTTCTCGGACAAACTTGGTTTCTTTTCCATCCCACTTCTGCACATGCACAAGTTTGTCTTCGTCCAAGGTCACTGCGGACTGTTAGGACAGATAAATGTATATAGTGTAAATTATTGGTTACTTTCTTGACAGTAAAGTAACACTTTCTCAAATACAATTTATTATTATATATTGCACATAAGATAACATTTGTGAATTTATTTTGTGTTTCCTATTGGATTCTTGCACTGACAGTACAAGTATGTAAAAGTACAAATATGATCATTTTTGTTCAACATTTATCACAATAACATGATCTTAAAGATTAAAATGGATGGATTAATTGAACATCTGAGTCTCTCCATGCACGAACCTTTACATTCCTGTCATCTGCAGTGGTTTCGTCAAACTCCTCTCCCAGTTTGAAGGAGATCTCAGTGTTCTTGAAAGTGCTCAGCGTTTTAATGATGACCTTGTCTCCTTCTTGGCTGATGACGATTGTGGGTTTGGTGACATTTCCCACTTGCCTTGTGGCAAAGCCAACACCTGGCAAAATTAATAAATTAACACAGCACTGATGATTCACAGCAATTTAACCTCAACCTATGGACACACAGGCTCAGATTTCAACTAGATTTCAAACTAGTTAATGTGTATATTATTAATAAGTGTAACAAATGTAGTTCATATTATTAATCCATCCTGGTCCTGTTTATCCATGGTTCAAAACATGATGAGTTACAGAAAATAAAAATAAAATAAAACATTTCTTTTATTTTGGTTGGGTTTATTAT